>NW_028116794.1:0-619026 GCF_964273445.1 Streptopelia decaocto
GCCAGAAAAGTGGGCAACATTTTGGAAATCCCGCTGAAACTTTGGACATTCTCGCGAAGGGTTCCCAATCCCCGACAAGACTGGTACCCTTTCACGTCCAAATCTCTCAAACTCCGGGAGAGATTCTCAAAACCAAGGTTGACATGTTTCGAGTTCCTTTCAACATTTTGGAAATCCCGCTGAAACTTTGGACATTCTCGCGAAGGGTTTCCAATCCCCGACAAGACTGGTACCCTTTCACGTCCAAATCTCTCAAACTCCGGGAGAGATTCTCAAAACCAAGGTTGACATGTTTCGAGTTCCTTTCAACATTTTGGAAATCCCGCTGAAACTTTGGACATTCTCGCGAAGGGTTTCCAATCCCCGACAAGACTGGTACCCTTTCACGTCCAAATCTCTCAAACTCCGGGAGAGATTCTCAAAACCAAGGTTGACATGTTTCGAGTTCCTTTCAACATTTTGGAAATCCAGCTGAAACTTTGGAAATTCTTGCGAAGGGTTCCCAATCCCCGACAAGACTGGTACCCTTTCACGTCCAAATCTCTCAAACTCCGGGAGAGATTCTCAAAACCAAGGTTGACATGTTTCGAGATCCTTTCAACATTTTGGAAATCCTGCTGAAACTTTGGACGTTCTCGCGAAGGGTTCCCTATCCCCGACAAGACTGGTACCCTTTCACGTCCAAATCTCTCAAACTCCGGGAGAGACTCTCAAAATCAAGGTTGACATGTTTCGAGTTCCTTTCAACATTTTGGAAATCCCGCTGAAACTTTGGACATTCTGGCGAAGGGTTCCTAATCCCCGACAAGACTGGTACCCTTTCACGTCCAAATCTCTCAAACTCCGGGAGAGATTCTCAAAACCAAGGTTGACATGTTTCGAGTTCCTTTCAACATTTTGGAAATCCCGCTGAAACTTTGGACATTCTCGCGAAGGGTTCCCAATCCCCGACAAGACTGGTACCCTTTCACGTCCAAATCTCTCAAACTCCGGGAGAGATTCTCAAAACCAAGGTTGACATGTTTCGAGTTCCTTTCAACATTTTGGAAATCCCGCTGAAACTTTGGACATTCTCGCAAAGGGTTCCCAATCCCCGACAAGACTGGTACCCTTTCACGTCCAAATCTCTCAAACTCCGGGAGAGATTCTCAAAACCAAGGTTGACATGTTTCGAGTTCCTTTCAACATTTTGGAAATCCCGCTGAAAGTTTGGACATTCTCGCGAAGGGTTTCCAATCCCCGACAAGATTGGTACCCTTTCACGTCCAAATCTCTCAAACTCCGGGAGAGATTCTCAAAACCAAGGTTGACATGTTTCGAGTTCCTTTCAACCTTTTGGAAATCCCGCTGAAACTTTGGACATTCTCGCGAAGGGTTCCCAATCCCTGACAAGACTGGTACCCTTTCACGTCCAAATCTCTCAAACTCCGGGAGAGATTCTCAAAACCAAGGTTGACATGTTTCGAGTTCCTTTCAACATTTTGGAAATCCCGCTGAAACTTTGGACATTCTCGCGAAGGGTTCCCAATCCCCGACAAGACTGGTACCCTTTCACGTCCAAATCTCTCAAACTCCGAGAGATTCTCAAAACCAAGGTTGACATGTTTCGAGTTCCTTTCAACATTTTGGAAATCCCGCTGAATTTTGGACATACTCGCGAAGGGTTACCAATCTCTGACAAGTCTGATACCCTTTCACGTCCAAATCTCTCAAACTCTGGGAGAGATTCTCAAAACCAAGGTTGACATGTTTCGAGTTCCTTTCAACATTTTGGAAATCCCGCTGAGACTTTGGACATTCTCGCGAAGGGTTCCCAATCCTCGACAAGACTGGTACCCTTTCACGTCCAAATCTCTCAAACTCCGGGAGAGATTCTCAAAACCAAGGTTGACATGTTTCGAGTTCCTTTCAACATTTTGGAAATCCCGCTGAAACCTTGGACATTCTCGCGAAGGGTTCCCAATCCCCGACAAGACTGGTACCCTTTCACGTCCAAATCTCTCAAACTCCGGGAGAGATTCTCAAAACCAAGGTTGACATGTTTCGAGTTCCTTTCAACATTTTGGAAATCCCGCTGAAACTTTGGACATTCTCGCGAAGGGTTCCCAATCCCCGACAAGATTGGTACCCTTTCACGTCCAAATCTTTCAAACTCCAGGAGAGATTCTCAAAACCACGGTTGACATGTTTCGAGTTCCTTTCAACATTTTGGAAATCCCACTGAAACTTTGGACATTCTCGCGAAGGGTTTCCAATCCCCGACAAGACTGGTACACTTTCACGTCCAAATCTCTCAAACTCCGGGAGAGATTCTCAAAACCAAGGTTGACATGTTTCGAGTTCCTTTCAACATTTTGGAAATCCCGCTGAAACTTTGGACATTCTCGCGAAGGGTTTCCAATCCCCGACAAGACTGGTACCCTTTCACATCCAAATCTCTCAAACTCCGGGAGAGATTCTCAAAACCAAGGTTGACATGTTTCGAGTTCCTTTCAACATTTTGGAAATCCCGCTGAAACTTTGGACATTCTCGCGAAGGGTTCCCAATCCCCGACAAGACTGGTACCCTTTCACGTCCAAATCTCTCAAACTCCGGGAGAGATTCTCAAAACCAAGGTTGACATGTTTCGAGTTCCTTTCAACATTTTGGAAATCCTGCTGAAACTTTGGACATTCTCGCGAAGGGTTTCCAATCCCCGACAAGACTGGTACCCTTTCACGTCCAAATCTCTCAAACTCCGGGAGAGATTCTCAAAACCAAGGTTGACATGTTTCGAGTTCCTTTCAACCTTTTGGAAATCCCGCTGAAACATTGGACATTCTCGCGAAGGGTTCCCAATCCCCGACAAGACTGGTACCCTTTCACGTCCAAATCTCTCAAACTCCGGGAGAGATTCTCAAAACCAAGGTTGACATGTTTCGAGTTCCTTTCAACATTTTGGAAATCCCGCTGAAACTTTGGACATTCTCGCGAAGGGTTCCCAATCCCCGACAAGACTGGTACCCTTTCACGTCCAAATCTCTCAAACTCCGGGAGAGATTCTCAAAACCAAGGTTGACATGTTTCGAGATCCTTTCAACATTTTGGAAATCCTGCTGAAACTTTGGACGTTCTCGCGAAGGGTTCCCTATCCCCGACAAGACTGGTACCCTTTCACGTCCAAATCTCTCAAACTCCGGGAGAGACTCTCAAAATCAAGGTTGACATGTTTCGAGTTCCTTTCAACATTTTGGAAATCCCGCTGAAACTTTGGACATTCTGGCGAAGGGTTCCTAATCCCCGACAAGACTGGTACCCTTTCACGTCCAAATCTCTCAAACTCCGGGAGAGATTCTCAAAACCAAGGTTGACATGTTTCGAGTTCCTTTCAACATTTTGGAAATCCCGCTGAAACTTTGGACATTCTCGCGAAGGGTTCCCAATCCCCGACAAGACTGGTACCCTTTCACGTCCAAATCTCTCAAACTCCGGGAGAGATTCTCAAAACCAAGGTTGACATGTTTCGAGTTCCTTTCAACATTTTGGAAATCCCGCTGAAACTTTGGACATTCTCGCAAAGGGTTCCCAATCCCCGACAAGACTGGTACCCTTTCACGTCCAAATCTCTCAAACTCCGGGAGAGATTCTCAAAACCAAGGTTGACATGTTTCGAGTTCCTTTCAACATTTTGGAAATCCCGCTGAAAGTTTGGACATTCTCGCGAAGGGTTTCCAATCCCCGACAAGATTGGTACCCTTTCACGTCCAAATCTCTCAAACTCCGGGAGAGATTCTCAAAACCAAGGTTGACATGTTTCGAGTTCCTTTCAACCTTTTGGAAATCCCGCTGAAACTTTGGACATTCTCGCGAAGGGTTCCCAATCCCTGACAAGACTGGTACCCTTTCACGTCCAAATCTCTCAAACTCCGGGAGAGATTCTCAAAACCAAGGTTGACATGTTTCGAGTTCCTTTCAACATTTTGGAAATCCCGCTGAAACTTTGGACATTCTCGCGAAGGGTTCCCAATCCCCGACAAGACTGGTACCCTTTCACGTCCAAATCTCTCAAACTCCGAGAGATTCTCAAAACCAAGGTTGACATGTTTCGAGTTCCTTTCAACATTTTGGAAATCCCGCTGAATTTTGGACATACTCGCGAAGGGTTACCAATCTCTGACAAGTCTGATACCCTTTCACGTCCAAATCTCTCAAACTCTGGGAGAGATTCTCAAAACCAAGGTTGACATGTTTCGAGTTCCTTTCAACATTTTGGAAATCCCGCTGAGACTTTGGACATTCTCGCGAAGGGTTCCCAATCCTCGACAAGACTGGTACCCTTTCACGTCCAAATCTCTCAAACTCCGGGAGAGATTCTCAAAACCAAGGTTGACATGTTTCGAGTTCCTTTCAACATTTTGGAAATCCCGCTGAAACCTTGGACATTCTCGCGAAGGGTTCCCAATCCCCGACAAGACTGGTACCCTTTCACGTCCAAATCTCTCAAACTCCGGGAGAGATTCTCAAAACCAAGGTTGACATGTTTCGAGTTCCTTTCAACATTTTGGAAATCCCGCTGAAACTTTGGACATTCTCGCGAAGGGTTCCCAATCCCCGACAAGATTGGTACCCTTTCACGTCCAAATCTTTCAAACTCCAGGAGAGATTCTCAAAACCACGGTTGACATGTTTCGAGTTCCTTTCAACATTTTGGAAATCCCACTGAAACTTTGGACATTCTCGCGAAGGGTTTCCAATCCCCGACAAGACTGGTACACTTTCACGTCCAAATCTCTCAAACTCCGGGAGAGATTCTCAAAACCAAGGTTGACATGTTTCGAGTTCCTTTCAACATTTTGGAAATCCCGCTGAAACTTTGGACATTCTCGCGAAGGGTTTCCAATCCCCGACAAGACTGGTACCCTTTCACATCCAAATCTCTCAAACTCCGGGAGAGATTCTCAAAACCAAGGTTGACATGTTTCGAGTTCCTTTCAACATTTTGGAAATCCCGCTGAAACTTTGGACATTCTCGCGAAGGGTTCCCAATCCCCGACAAGACTGGTACCCTTTCACGTCCAAATCTCTCAAACTCCGGGAGAGATTCTCAAAACCAAGGTTGACATGTTTCGAGTTCCTTTCAACATTTTGGAAATCCCGCTGAAACTTTGGACATTCTCGCGAAGGGTTTCCAATCCCCGACAAGACTGGTACCCTTTCACGTCCAAATCTCTCAAACTCCGGGAGAGATTCTCAAAACCAAGGTTGACATGTTTCGAGTTCCTTTCAACCTTTTGGAAATCCCGCTGAAACATTGGACATTCTCGCGAAGGGTTCCCAATCCCCGACAAGACTGGTACCCTTTCACGTCCAAATCTCTCAAACTCCGGGAGAGATTCTCAAAACCAAGGTTGACATGTTTCGAGTTCCTTTCAACATTTTGGAAATCCCGCTGAAACTTTGGACATTCTCGCGAAGGGTTCCCAATCCCCGACAAGACTGGTACCCTTTCACGTCCAAATCTCTCAAACTCCGGGAGAGATTCTCAAAACCAAGGTTGACATGTTTCGAGTTCCTTTCAACATTTTGCAAATCCCGCTGAAACTTTGGACATTCTCGCGAAGGGTTCCCAATCCCCGACAAGACTGGTACCCTTTCACGTCCAAATCTCTCAGACTCCGGGAGAGATTCTCAAAACCAAGGTTGACATGTTTCGAGTTCCTTTCAACATTTTGGAAATCCCGCTGAAACTTTGGACATTCTCGCGAAGGGTTCCCAATCCCCGACAAGACTGGTACCCTTTCACGTCCAAATCTCTCAAACTCCGGGAGAGATTCTCAAAACCAAGGTTGACATGTTTCGAGTTCCTTTCAACATTTTGGAAATCCCGCTGAAACTTTGGACATTCTCGCGAAGGGTTCCCAATCCCCGACAAGACTGGTACCCTTTCACGTCCAAATCTCTCAAACTCCGGGAGAGATTCTCAAAACCAAGGTTGACATGTTTCGAGTTCCTTTCAACATTTTGGAAATCCCGCTGAAACTTTGGACATTCTCGTGAAGGGTTCCCAATCCCCGACAAGACTGGTACCCTTTCACGTCCAAATCTTTCAAACTCCAGGAGAGATTCTCAAAACCACGGTTGACATGTTTCGAGTTCCTTTCAACATTTTGGAAATCCCACTGAAACTTTGGACATTCTCGCGAAGGGTTCCCAATCCCCGACAAGACTGGTACCCTTTCACGTCCAAATCTCTCAAACTCCGGGAGAGATTCTCAAAACCAAGGTTGACATGTTTCGAGTTCCTTTCAACATTTTGGAAATCCTGCTGAAACTTTGGACATTCTCGCGAAGGGTTCCCAATCCCCGACAAGACTGGTACCCTTTCACGTCCAAATCTCTCAAACTCCGGGAGAGATTCTCAAAACCAAGGTTGACATGTTTCGAGTTCCTTTCAACATTTTGGAAATCCCACTGAAACTTTGGACATTCTCGCGAAGGGTTTCCAATCCCCGACAAGACTGGTACCCTTTCACGTCCAAATCTCTCAAACTCCGGGAGAGATTCTCAAAACCAAGGTTGACATGTTTCGAGTTCCTTTCAACATTTTGGAAATCCCGCTGAAACTTTGGACATTCTCGCGAAGGGTTTCCAATCCCCGACAAGATTGGTACACTTTCACGTCCAAATCTCTCAAACTCCGGGAGAGATTCTCAAAACCAAGGTTGACATGTTTCGAGTTCCTTTCAACCTTTTGGAAATCCCGCTGAAACTTTGGACATTCTCGCAAAGGGTTCCCAATCCCTGACAAGACTGGTACCCTTTCACGTCCAAATCTCTCAAACTCCGGGAGAGATTCTCAAAACCAAGGTTGACATGTTTCGAGTTCCTTTCAACATTTTGGAAATCCCGCTGAAACTTTGGACATTCTCGCGAAAGGTTCCCAATCCTCGACAAGACTGGTACCCTTTCACGTCCAAATCTCTCAAACTCCGGGAGAGATTCTCAAAACCAAGGTTGACATGTTTCGAGATCCTTTCAACATTTTGGAAATCCCGCTGAAACTTTGGACATTCTCGCGAAGGGTTCCCAATCCCCGACAAGATTGGTACCCTTTCACGTCCAAATCTTTCAAACTCCAGGAGAGATTCTCAAAACCACGGTTGACATGTTTCGAGTTCCTTTCAACATTTTGGAAATCCCACTGAAACTTTGGACATTCTCGCGAAGGGTTTCCAATCCCCGACAAGACTGGCACACTTTCACGTCCAAATCTCTCAAACTCCGGGAGAGATTCTCAAAACCAAGGTTGACATGTTTCGAGTTCCTTTCAACATTTTGGAAATCCCGCTGAAACTATGGACATTCTGGCGAAGGGTTCCCAATCCCCGACAAGATTGGTACCCTTTCACGTCCAAATCTCTCAAACTCCGGGAGAGATTCTCAAAATCAAGGTTGACATGTTTCGAGTTCCTTTCAACATTTTGGAAATCCCACTGAAACTTTGGACATTCTCGCGAAGGGTTTCCAATCCCCGACAAGACTGGTACCCTTTCACGTCCAAATCTCTCAAACTCCGGGAGAGATTCTCAAAACTAGGTTGACATGTTTCGAGTTCCTTTCAACATTTTGGAAATCCCGCTGAAACTTTGGACATTCTCGCGAAGGGTTTCCAATCCCCGACAAGACTGGTACCCTTTCACGTCCAAATCTCTCAAACTCCGGGAGAGATTCTCAAAACCAAGGTTGACATGTTTCGAGATCCTTTCAACATTTTGGAAATCCTGCTGAAACTTTGGACATTCTCGCGAAGGGTTCCCTATCCCCGACAAGACTGGTACCCTTTCACGTCCAAATCTCTCAAACTCCGGGAGAGACTCTCAAAACCAAGGTTGACATGTTTCGAGATCCTTTCAACATTTTGGAAATCCTGCTGAAACTTTGGACATTCTCGCGAAGGGTTCCCTATCCCCGACAAGACTGGTACCCTTTCACGTCCAAATCTCTCAAACTCCGGGAGAGATTCTCAAAACCAAGGTTGACATGTTTCGAGTTCCTTTCAACATTTTGGAAATCCTGCTGAAACTTTGGACATTCTCGCAAAGGGTTCCCAATCCCCGACAAGACTGGTACCCTTTCACGTCCAAATCTCTCAAACTCCGGGAGAGATTCTCAAAACCAAGGTTGACATGTTTCGAGTTCCTTTCAACATTTTGGAAATCCCGCTGAAACTTTGGACATTCTCGCGAAGGGTTCCCAATCCCCGACAAGACTGGTACCCTTTCACGTCCAAATCTCTCAAACTCCGGGAGAGATTCTCAAAACCAAGGTTGACATGTTTCGAGTTCCTTTCAACATTTTGGAAATCCCGCTGAAACTTTGGACATTCTCGCGAAGGGTTCCCAATCCCCGACAAGACTGGTACCCTTTCACGTCCAAATCTCTCAAACTCCGGGAGAGATTCTCAAAACCAAGGTTGACATGTTGCGAGTTCCTTTCAACATTTTGGAAATCCCGCTGAAACTTTGGACATTCTCGTGAAGGGTTCCCAATCCCCGACAAGACTGGTACCCTTTCACGTCCAAATCTCTCAAACTCCGGGAGAGATTCTCAAAACCAAAGTTGACATGTTTCGAATTCCTTTCAACATTTTGGAAATCCCGCTGAAACTTTGGACATTCTCGCAAAGGGTTCCCAATC
Organism: Streptopelia decaocto; assembly: GCF_964273445.1. Taxonomy (NCBI): domain Eukaryota; kingdom Metazoa; phylum Chordata; class Aves; order Columbiformes; family Columbidae; genus Streptopelia; species Streptopelia decaocto. The sequence continues at coordinate 8,678 of NW_028116794.1, forward strand.
CCCGACAAGACTGGTACCCTTTCACGTCCAAATCTCTCAAACTCCGGGAGAGATTCTCAAAACCAAGGTTGACATGTTGCGAGGTCCTTTCAACATTTTGGAAATCCCGCTGAAACTTTGGACATTCTCGTGAAGGGTTCCCAATCCCCGACAAGACTGGTACCCTTTCACGTCCAAATCTCTCAAACTCCGGGAGAGATTCTCAAAACCAAGGTTGACATGTTTCGAGTTCCTTTCAACATTTTGGAAATCCCGCTGAAACTTTGGACATTCTCGTGAAGGGTTCCCAATCCCCGACAAGACTGGTACCCTTTCACGTCCAAATCTTTCAAACTCCAGGAGAGATTCTCAAAACCACGGTTGACATGTTTCGAGTTCCTTTCAACATTTTGGAAATCCCGCTGAAACTTTGGACATTCTCGCAAAGGGTTCCCAATCCCCGACAAGACTGGTACCCTTTCACGTCCAAATCTCTCAAACTCCGGGAGAGATTCTCAAAACCAAGGTTGACATGTTTCGAGTTCCTTTCAACATTTTGGAAATCCCGCTGAAACTTTGGACATTCTCGCAAAGGGTTCCCAATCCCCGACAAGACTGGTACCCTTTCACGTCCAAATCTCTCAAACTCCGGGAGAGATTCTCAAAACCAAGGTTGACATGTTTCGAGTTCCTTTCAACATTTTGGAAATCCCGCTGAAACTTTGGACATTCTCGTGAAGGGTTCCCAATCCCCGACAAGACTGGTACCCTTTCACGTCCAAATCTCTCAAACTCCGGGAGAGATTCTCAAAACCAAGGTTGACATGTTTCGAGTTCCTTTCAACATTTTGGAAATCCCGCTGAAACTTTGGACATTCTCGCAAAGGGTTCCCAATCCCCGACAAGACTGGTACCCTTTCACGTCCAAATCTCTCAAACTCCGGGAGAGATTCTCAAAACCAAGGTTGACATGTTTCGAGTTCCTTTCAACATTTTGGAAATCCCGCTGAAACTTTGGACATTCTCGTGAAGGGTTCCCAATCCCCGACAAGACTGGTATCCTTTCACGTCCAAATCTCTCAAACTCCGGGAGAGATTCTCAAAACCAAGGTGGACATGTTTCGAGTTCCTTTCAACATTTTGGAAATCCCGCTGAAACTTTGGACATTCTCGCAAAGGGTTCCCAATCCCCGACAAGACTGGTACCCTTTCACGTCCAAATCTCTCAAACTCCGGGAGAGATTCTCAAAACCAAGGTTGACATGTTTCGAGTTCCTTTCAACATTTTGGAAATCCCGCTGAAACTTTGGACATTCTCGTGAAGGGTTCCCAATCCCCGACAAGACTGGTACCCTTTCACGTCCAAATCTCTCAAACTCCGGGAGAGATTCTCAAAACCAAGGTTGACATGTTTCGAGTTCCTTTCAACATTTTGGAAATCCCGCTGAAACTTTGGACATTCTCGCAAAGGGTTCCCAATCCCTGACAAGACTGGTACCCTTTCACGTCCAAATCTCTCAAACTCCGGGAGAGATTCTCAAAACCAAGGTTGACATGTTTCGAGTTCCTTTCAACATTTTGGAAATCCCGCTGAAACTTTGGACATTCTCGCGAAGGGTTCCCAATCCCCGACAAGACTGGTACCCTTTCACGTCCAAATCTCTCAAACTCCGGGAGAGATTCTCAAAACCAAGGTTGACATGTTTCGAGTTCCTTTCAACATTTTGGAAATCCCGCTGAAACTTTGCACATTCTCGCGAAGGGTTCCCAATCCCCGACAAGACTGGTACCCTTTCACGTCCAAATCTCTCAAACTCCGGGAGAGATTCTCAAAACCAAGGTTGACATGTTTCGAGTTCCTTTCAACATTTTGGAAATCCCGCTGAAACTTTGGACATTCTCGCAAAGGGTTCCCAATCCCCGACAAGACTGGTACCCTTTCACGTCCAAATCTCTCAAACTCCGGGAGAGATTCTCAAAACCAAGGTTGACATGTTTCGAGTTCCTTTCAACATTTTGGAAATCCCGCTGAAACTTTGGACATTCTCGCGAAGGGTTCCCAATCCCCGACAAGACTGGTACCCTTTCACGTCCAAATCTCTCAAACTCCGGGAGAGATTCTCAAAACCAAGGTTGACATGTTTCGAGTTCCTTTCAACATTTTGGAAATCCCGCTGAAACTTTGCACATTCTCGCGAAGGGTTCCCAATCCCCGACAAGACTGGTACCCTTTCACGTCCAAATCTCTCAAACTCCGGGAGAGATTCTCAAAACCAAGGTTGACATGTTTCGAGTTCCTTTCAACATTTTGGAAATCCCGCTGAAACTTTGGACATTCTCGCGAAGGGTTCCCAATCCCCGACAAGACTGGTACCCTTTCACGTCCAAATCTTTCAAACTCCAGGAAGAGATTCTCAAAACCACGGTTGACATGTTTCGAGTTCCTTTCAACATTTTGGAAATCGCTGAACTTTGGACATTCACAATCAAAACCAGTTGACATGTTGTCCAAATCTTTCAACTCCAGGAAAGATTCTCAAACCACGGTTGACATGTTTGATTTCCTTTCAACATTTGGGAAATCAGTTCCTTTCAACATTTTGGAAATCCCGCTGAAACTTTGGACATTCTCGTGAAGGGTTCCCAATCCCCGACAAGACTGGTACCCTTTCACGTCCAAATCTTTCAAACTCCAGGAAAGATTCTCAAAACCACGGTTGACATGTTTCGAGTTCCTTTCAACATTTTGGAAATCCCACTGAAACTTTGGACATTCTCGCGAAGGGTTCCCAATCCCCGACAAGACTGGTACCCTTTCACGTCCAAATCTCTCAAACTCCGGGAGAGATTCTCAAAACCAAGGTTGACATGTTTCGAGTTCCTTTCAACATTTTGGAAATCCTGCTGAAACTTTGGACATTCTCGCGAAGGGTTCCCAATCCCCGACAAGACTGGTACCCTTTCACGTCCAAATCTCTCAAACTCCGGGAGAGATTCTCAAAACCAAGGTTGACATGTTTCGAGTTCCTTTCAACCTTTTGGAAATCCCGCTGAAACTTTGGACATTCTCGCGAAGGGTTTCCAATCCCCGACAAGACTGGTACCCTTTCACGTCCAAATCTCTCAAACTCCGGGAGAGATTCTCAAAACCAAGGTTGACATGTTTCGAGTTCCTTTCAACATTTTGGAAATCCTGCTGAAACTTTGGACATTCTCGCGAAGGGTTTCCAATCCCCGACAAGATTGGTACCCTTTCACGTCCAAATCTCTCAAACTCCGGGAGAGATTCTCAAAACCAAGGTTGACATGTTTCGAGTTCCTTTCAACCTTTTGGAAATCCCGCTGAAACTTTGGACATTCTCGCGAAGGGTTCCCAATCCCTGACAGGACTGGTACCCTTTCACGTCCAAATCTCTCAAACTCCGGGAGAGATTCTCAAAACCAAGGTTGACATGTTTCGAGTTCCTTTCAACATTTTGGAAATCCCGCTGAAACTTTGGACATTCTCGTGAAGGGTTCCCAATCCCCGAAAAGACTGGTACCCTTTCACGTCCAAATCTCTCAAACTCCGGGAGAGATTCTCAAAACCAAAGTTGACATGTTTCGAATTCCTTTCAACATTTTGGAAATCCCGCTGAAACTTTGGACATTCTCGCAAAGGGTTCCCAATCCCCGACAAGACTGGTACCCTTTCACGTCCAAATCTCTCAAACTCCGGGAGAGATTCTCAAAACCAAGGTTGACATGTTGCGAGGTCCTTTCAACATTTTGGAAATCCCGCTGAAACTTTGGACATTCTCGTGAAGGGTTCCCAATCCCCGACAAGACTGGTACCCTTTCACGTCCAAATCTCTCAAACTCCGGGAGAGATTCTCAAAACCAAGGTTGACATGTTTCGAGTTCCTTTCAACATTTTGGAAATCCCGCTGAAACTTTGGACATTCTCGTGAAGGGTTCCCAATCCCCGACAAGACTGGTACCCTTTCACGTCCAAATCTTTCAAACTCCAGGAGAGATTCTCAAAACCACGGTTGACATGTTTCGAGTTCCTTTCAACATTTTGGAAATCCCACTGAAACTTTGGACATTCTCGCGAAGGGTTCCCAATCCCCGACAAGACTGGTACCCTTTCACGTCCAAATCTCTCAAACTCCGGGAGAGATTCTCAAAACCAAGGTTGACATGTTTCGAGTTCCTTTCAACATTTTGGAAATCCCGCTGAAACTTTGGACATTCTCGCGAAGGGTTTCCAATCCCCGACAAGACTGGTACCCTTTCACGTCCAAATCTCTCAAACTCCGGGAGAGATTCTCAAAACCAAGGTTGACATGTTTCGAGTTCCTTTCAACATTTTGGAAATCCCGCTGAAACTTTGGACATTCTCGTGAAGGGTTCCCAATCCCCGACAAGACTGGTACCCTTTCACGTCCAAATCTCTCAAACTCCGGGAGAGATTCTCAAAACCAAGGTTGACATGTTTCGAGTTCCTTTCAACATTTTGGAAATCCCGCTGAAACTTTGGACATTCTCGCAAAGGGTTCCCAATCCCCGACAAGACTGGTACCCTTTCACGTCCAAATCTCTCAAACTCCGGGAGAGATTCTCAAAACCAAGGTTGACATGTTTCGAGTTCCTTTCAACATTTTGGAAATCCCGCTGAAACTTTGGACATTCTCGCGAAGGGTTCCCAATCCCCGACAAGACTGGTACCCTTTCACGTCCAAATCTCTCAAACTCCGGGAGAGATTCTCAAAACCAAGGTTGACATGTTTCGAGTTCCTTTCAACATTTTGGAAATCCCGCTGAAACTTTGCACATTCTCGCGAAGGGTTCCCAATCCCCGACAAGACTGGTACCCTTTCACGTCCAAATCTCTCAAACTCCGGGAGAGATTCTCAAAACCAAGGTTGACATGTTTCGAGTTCCTTTCAACATTTTGGAAATCCCGCTGAAACTTTGGACATTCTCGCAAAGGGTTCCCAATCCCCGACAAGACTGGTACCCTTTCACGTCCAAATCTCTCAAACTCCGGGAGAGATTCTCAAAACCAAGGTTGACATGTTTCGAGTTCCTTTCAACATTTTGGAAATCCCGCTGAAACTTTGGACATTCTCGCGAAGGGTTCCCAATCCCCGACAAGACTGGTACCCTTTCACGTCCAAATCTCTCAAACTCCGGGAGAGATTCTCAAAACCAAGGTTGACATGTTTCGAGTTCCTTTCAACATTTTGGAAATCCCGCTGAAACTTTGCACATTCTCGCGAAGGGTTCCCAATCCCCGACAAGACTGGTACCCTTTCACGTCCAAATCTCTCAAACTCCGGGAGAGATTCTCAAAACCAAGGTTGACATGTTTCGAGTTCCTTTCAACATTTTGGAAATCCCGCTGAAACTTTGGACATTCTCGTGAAGGGTTCCCAATCCCCGACAAGACTGGTACCCTTTCACGTCCAAATCTCTCAAACTCCGGGAGAGATTCTCAAAACCAAGGTTGACATGTTTCGAGTTCCTTTCAACATTTTGGAAATCCCGCTGAAACTTTGGACATTCTCGCAAAGGGTTCCCAATCCCCGACAAGACTGGTACCCTTTCACGTCCAAATCTCTCAAACTCCGGGAGAGATTCTCAAAACCAAGGTTGACATGTTTCGAGTTCCTTTCAACATTTTGGAAATCCCGCTGAAACTTTGGACATTCTCGTGAAGGGTTCCCAATCCCCGACAAGACTGGTACCCTTTCACGTCCAAATCTTTCAAACTCCAGGAAAGATTCTCAAAACCACGGTTGACATGTTTCGAGTTCCTTTCAACATTTTGGAAATCCCACTGAAACTTTGGACATTCTCGCGAAGGGTTCCCAATCCCCGACAAGACTGGTACCCTTTCACGTCCAAATCTCTCAAACTCCGGGAGAGATTCTCAAAACCAAGGTTGACATGTTTCGAGTTCCTTTCAACATTTTGGAAATCCTGCTGAAACTTTGGACATTCTCGCGAAGGGTTCCCAATCCCCGACAAGACTGGTACCCTTTCACGTCCAAATCTCTCAAACTCCGGGAGAGATTCTCAAAACCAAGGTTGACATGTTTCGAGTTCCTTTCAACCTTTTGGAAATCCCGCTGAAACTTTGGACATTCTCGCGAAGGGTTTCCAATCCCCGACAAGACTGGTACCCTTTCACGTCCAAATCTCTCAAACTCCGGGAGAGATTCTCAAAACCAAGGTTGACATGTTTCGAGTTCCTTTCAACATTTTGGAAATCCTGCTGAAACTTTGGACATTCTCGCGAAGGGTTTCCAATCCCCGACAAGATTGGTACCCTTTCACGTCCAAATCTCTCAAACTCCGGGAGAGATTCTCAAAACCAAGGTTGACATGTTTCGAGTTCCTTTCAACCTTTTGGAAATCCCGCTGAAACTTTGGACATTCTCGCGAAGGGTTCCCAATCCCTGACAGGACTGGTACCCTTTCACGTCCAAATCTCTCAAACTCCGGGAGAGATTCTCAAAACCAAGGTTGACATGTTTCGAGTTCCTTTCAACATTTTGGAAATCCCGCTGAAACTTTGGACATTCTCGTGAAGGGTTCCCAATCCCCGACAAGACTGGTACCCTTTCACGTCCAAATCTCTCAAACTCCGGGAGAGATTCTCAAAACCAAAGTTGACATGTTTCGAATTCCTTTCAACATTTTGGAAATCCCGCTGAAACTTTGGACATTCTCGCAAAGGGTTCCCAATCCCCGACAAGACTGGTACCCTTTCACGTCCAAATCTCTCAAACTCCGGGAGAGATTCTCAAAACCAAGGTTGACATGTTGCGAGGTCCTTTCAACATTTTGGAAATCCCGCTGAAACTTTGGACATTCTCGTGAAGGGTTCCCAATCCCCGACAAGACTGGTACCCTTTCACGTCCAAATCTCTCAAACTCCGGGAGAGATTCTCAAAACCAAGGTTGACATGTTTCGAGTTCCTTTCAACATTTTGGAAATCCCGCTGAAACTTTGGACATTCTCGTGAAGGGTTCCCAATCCCCGACAAGACTGGTACCCTTTCACGTCCAAATCTTTCAAACTCCAGGAGAGATTCTCAAAACCACGGTTGACATGTTTCAAGTTCCTTTCAACATTTTGGAAATCCCACTGAAACTTTGGACATTCTCGCGAAGGGTTCCCAATCCCCGACAAGACTGGTACCCTTTCACGTCCAAATCTCTCAAACTCCGGGAGAGATTCTCAAAACCAAGGTTGACATGTTTCGAGTTCCTTTCAACATTTTGGAAATCCCGCTGAAACTTTGGACATTCTCGCGAAGGGTTTCCAATCCCCGACAAGACTGGTACCCTTTCACGTCCAAATCTCTCAAACTCCGGGAGAGATTCTCAAAACCAAGGTTGACATGTTTCGAGTTCCTTTCAACATTTTGGAAATCCCGCTGAAACTTTGGACATTCTCGCGAAGGGTTTCCAATCCCCGACAAGACTGGTACCCTTTCACGTCCAAATCTCTCAAACTCCGGGAGAGATTCTCAAAACCAAGGTTGACATGTTTCGAGTTCCTTTCAACATTTTGGAAATCCAGCTGAAACTTTGGAAATTCTTGCGAAGGGTTCCCAATCCCCGACAAGACTGGTACCCTTTCACGTCCAAATCTCTCAAACTCCGGGAGAGATTCTCAAAACCAAGGTTGACATTTTTCGAGATCCTTTCAACATTTTGGAAATCCTGCTGAAACTTTGGACATTCTCGCGAAGGGTTCCCTATCCCCGACAAGACTGGTACCCTTTCACGTCCAAATCTCTCAAACTCCGGGAGAGACTCTCAAAATCAAGGTTGACATGTTTCGAGTTCCTTTCAACATTTTGGAAATCCCGCTGAAACTTTGGACATTCTGGCGAAGGGTTCCTAATCCCCGACAAGACTGGTACCCTTTCACGTCCAAATCTCTCAAACTCCGGGAGAGATTCTCAAAACCAAGGTTGACATGTTTCGAGTTCCTTTCAACATTTTGGAAATCCCGCTGAAACTTTGGACATTCTCGCGAAGGGTTCCCAATCCCCGACAAGACTGGTACCCTTTCACGTCCAAATCTCTCAAACTCCGGGAGAGATTCTCAAAACCAAGGTTGACATGTTTCGAGTTCCTTTCAACATTTTGGAAATCCCGCTGAAACTTTGGACATTCTCGCAAAGGGTTCCCAATCCCCGACAAGACTGGTACCCTTTCACGTCCAAATCTCTCAAACTCCGGGAGAGATTCTCAAAACCAAGGTTGACATGTTTCGAGTTCCTTTCAACATTTTGGAAATCCCGCTGAAACTTTGGACATTCTCGTGAAGGGTTCCCAATCCCCGACAAGACTGGTACCCTTTCACGTCCAAATCTCTCAAACTCCGGGAGAGATTCTCAAAACCAAGGTTGACATGTTTCGAGTTCCTTTCAACATTTTGGAAATCCCGCTGAAACTTTGGACATTCTCGCAAAGGGTTCCCAATCCCCGACAAGACTGGTACCCTTTCACGTCCAAATCTCTCAAACTCCGGGAGAGATTCTCAAAACCAAGGTTGACATGTTGCGAGTTCCTTTCAACATTTTGGAAATCCCGCTGAAACTTTGGACATTCTCGTGAAGGGTTCCCAATCCCCGACAAGACTGGTATCCTTTCACGTCCAAATCTCTCAAACTCCGGGAGAGATTCTCAAAACCAAGGTGGACATGTTTCGAGTTCCTTTCAACATTTTGGAAATCCCGCTGAAACTTTGGACATTCTCGCAAAGGGTTCCCAATCCCCGACAAGACTGGTACCCTTTCACGTCCAAATCTCTCAAACTCCGGGAGAGATTCTCAAAACCAAGGTTGACATGTTTCGAGTTCCTTTCAACATTTTGGAAATCCCGCTGAAACTTTGGACATTCTCGTGAAGGGTTCCCAATCCCCGACAAGACTGGTACCCTTTCACGTCCAAATCTCTCAAACTCCGGGAGAGATTCTCAAAACCAAGGTTGACATGTTTCGAGTTCCTTTCAACATTTTGGAAATCCCGCTGAAACTTTGGACATTCTCGCAAAGGGTTCCCAATCCCCGACAAGACTGGTACCCTTTCACGTCCAAATCTCTCAAACTCCGGGAGAGATTCTCAAAACCAAGGTTGACATGTTTCGAGTTCCTTTCAACATTTTGGAAATCCCGCTGAAACTTTGGACATTCTCGCGAAGGGTTCCCAATCCCCGACAAGACTGGTACCCTTTCACGTCCAAATCTCTCAAACTCCGGGAGAGATTCTCAAAACCAAGGTTGACATGTTTCGAGTTCCTTTCAACATTTTGGAAATCCCGCTGAAACTTTGCACATTCTCGCGAAGGGTTCCCAATCCCCGACAAGACTGGTACCCTTTCACGTCCAAATCTCTCAAACTCCGGGAGAGATTCTCAAAACCAAGGTTGACATGTTTCGAGTTCCTTTCAACATTTTGGAAATCCCGCTGAAACTTTGGACATTCTCGCAAAGGGTTCCCAATCCCCGACAAGACTGGTACCCTTTCACGTCCAAATCTCTCAAACTCCGGGAGAGATTCTCAAAACCAAGGTTGACATGTTTCGAGTTCCTTTCAACATTTTGGAAATCCCGCTGAAACTTTGGACATTCTCGCGAAGGGTTCCCAATCCCCGACAAGACTGGTACCCTTTCACGTCCAAATCTCTCAAACTCCGGGAGAGATTCTCAAAACCAAGGTTGACATGTTTCGAGTTCCTTTCAACATTTTGGAAATCCCGCTGAAACTTTGCACATTCTCGCGAAGGGTTCCCAATCCCCGACAAGACTGGTACCCTTTCACGTCCAAATCTCTCAAACTCCGGGAGAGATTCTCAAAACCAAGGTTGACATGTTTCGAGTTCCTTTCAACATTTTGGAAATCCCGCTGAAACTTTGGACATTCTCGTGAAGGGTTCCCAATCCCCGACAAGACTGGTACCCTTTCACGTCCAAATCTCTCAAACTCCGGGAGAGATTCTCAAAACCAAGGTTGACATGTTTCGAGTTCCTTTCAACATTTTGGAAATCCCGCTGAAACTTTGGACATTCTCGCAAAGGGTTCCCAATCCCCGACAAGACTGGTACCCTTTCACGTCCAAATCTCTCAAACTCCGGGAGAGATTCTCAAAACCAAGGTTGACATGTTTCGAGTTCCTTTCAACATTTTGGAAATCCCGCTGAAACTTTGGACATTCTCGTGAAGGGTTCCCAATCCCCGACAAGACTGGTACCCTTTCACGTCCAAATCTTTCAAACTCCAGGAAAGATTCTCAAAACCACGGTTGACATGTTTCGAGTTCCTTTCAACATTTTGGAAATCCCACTGAAACTTTGGACATTCTCGCGAAGGGTTCCCAATCCCCGACAAGACTGGTACCCTTTCACGTCCAAATCTCTCAAACTCCGGGAGAGATTCTCAAAACCAAGGTTGACATGTTTCGAGTTCCTTTCAACATTTTGGAAATCCTGCTGAAACTTTGGACATTCTCGCGAAGGGTTCCCAATCCCCGACAAGACTGGTACCCTTTCACGTCCAAATCTCTCAAACTCCGGGAGAGATTCTCAAAACCAAGGTTGACATGTTTCGAGTTCCTTTCAACCTTTTGGAAATCCCGCTGAAACTTTGGACATTCTCGCGAAGGGTTTCCAATCCCCGACAAGACTGGTACCCTTTCACGTCCAAATCTCTCAAACTCCGGGAGAGATTCTCAAAACCAAGGTTGACATGTTTCGAGTTCCTTTCAACATTTTGGAAATCCTGCTGAAACTTTGGACATTCTCGCGAAGGGTTTCCAATCCCCGACAAGACTGGTACCCTTTCACGTCCAAATCTCTCAAACTCCGGGAGAGATTCTCAAAACCAAGGTTGACATGTTTCGAGTTCCTTTCAACCTTTTGGAAATCCCGCTGAAACTTTGGACATTCTCGCGAAGGGTTCCCAATCCCTGACAGGACTGGTACCCTTTCACGTCCAAATCTCTCAAACTCCGGGAGAGATTCTCAAAACCAAGGTTGACATGTTTCGAGTTCCTTTCAACATTTTGGAAATCCCGCTGAAACTTTGGACATTCTCGCGAAGGGTTCCCAATCCCCGACAAGACTGGTACCCTTTCACGTCCAAATCTCTCAAACTCCGGGAGAGATTCTCAAAACCAAGGTTGACATGTTTCGAGTTCCTTTCAACATTTTGGAAATCCCGCTGAATTTTGGACATACTCGCGAAGGGTTACCAATCTCTGACAAGTCTGATACCCTTTCACGTCCAAATCTCTCAAACTCCGGGAGAGATTCTCAAAACCAAGGTTGACATGTTTCGAGTTCCTTTCAACATTTTGGAAATCCCGCTGAAACTTTGGACATTCTCGCGAAGGGTTCCCAATCCTAGACAAGACTGGTACCCTTTCACGTCCAAATCTCTCAAACTCCGGGAGAGATTCTCAAAACCAAGGTTGACATGTTTCGAGTTCCTTTCAACATTTTGGAAATCCCGCTGAAACCTTGGACATTCTCGCGAAGGGTTCCCAATCCCCGACAAGACTGGTACCCTTTCACGTCCAAATCTCTCAAACTCCGGGAGAGATTCTCAAAACCAAGGTTGACATGTTTCGAGTTCCTTTCAACATTTTGGAAATCCCGCTGAAACTTTGGACATTCTCGCGAAGGGTTCCCAATCCCCGACAAGATTGGTACCCTTTCACGTCCAAATCTTTCAAACTCCAGGAGAGATTCTCAAAACCACGGTTGACATGTTTCGAGTTCCTTTCAACATTTTGGAAATCCCACTGAAACTTTGGACATTCTCGCGAAGGGTTTCCAATCCCCGACAAGACTGGTACACTTTCACGTCCAAATCTCTCAAACTCCGGGAGAGATTCTCAAAACCAAGGTTGACATGTTTCGAGTTCCTTTCAACATTTTGGAAATCCCGCTGAAACTTTGGACATTCTCGCGAAGGGTTTCCAATCCCCGACAAGACTGGTACCCTTTCACATCCAAATCTCTCAAACTCCGGGAGAGATTCTCAAAACCAAGGTTGACATGTTTCGAGTTCCTTTCAACATTTTGGAAATCCCGCTGAAACTTTGGACATTCTCGCGAAGGGTTCCCAATCCCCGACAAGACTGGTACCCTTTCACGTCCAAATCTCTCAAACTCCGGGAGAGATTCTCAAAACCAAGGTTGACATGTTTCGAGTTCCTTTCAACATTTTGGAAATCCCGCTGAAACTTTGGACATTCTCGCGAAGGGTTCCCAATCCACGACAAGACTGGTACCCTTTCACGTCCAAATCTCTCAAACTCCGGGAGAGATTCTCAAAACCAAGGTTGACATGTTTCGAGTTCCTTTCAACATTTTGGAAATCCCGCTGAAACTTTGGACATTCTCGTGAAGGGTTCCCAATCCCCGACAAGACTGGTACCCTTTCACGTCCAAATCTCTCAAACTCCGGGAGAGATTCTCAAAACCAAGGTTGACATGTTTCGAGTTCCTTTCAACATTTTGGAAATCCCGCTGAAACTTTGGACATTCTCGCAAAGGGTTCCCAATCCCCGACAAGACTGGTACCCTTTCACGTCCAAATCTCTCAAACTCCGGGAGAGATTCTCAAAACCAAGGTTGACATGTTTCGAGTTCCTTTCAACATTTTGGAAATCCCGCTGAAACTTTGGACATTCTCGTGAAGGGTTCCCAATCCCCGACAAGACTGGTACCCTTTCACGTCCAAATCTTTCAAACTCCAGGAAAGATTCTCAAAACCACGGTTGACATGTTTCGAGTTCCTTTCAACATTTTGGAAATCCCACTGAAACTTTGGACATTCTCGCGAAGGGTTCCCAATCCCCGACAAGACTGGTACCCTTTCACGTCCAAATCTCTCAAACTCCGGGAGAGATTCTCAAAACCAAGGTTGACATGTTTCGAGTTCCTTTCAACATTTTGGAAATCCTGCTGAAACTTTGGACATTCTCGCGAAGGGTTCCCAATCCCCGACAAGACTGGTACCCTTTCACGTCCAAATCTCTCAAACTCCGGGAGAGATTCTCAAAACCAAGGTTGACATGTTTCGAGTTCCTTTCAACCTTTTGGAAATCCCGCTGAAACTTTGGACATTCTCGCGAAGGGTTTCCAATCCCCGACAAGACTGGTACCCTTTCACGTCCAAATCTCTCAAACTCCGGGAGAGATTCTCAAAACCAAGGTTGACATGTTTCGAGTTCCTTTCAACATTTTGGAAATCCTGCTGAAACTTTGGACATTCTCGCGAAGGGTTTCCAATCCCCGACAAGACTGGTACCCTTTCACGTCCAAATCTCTCAAACTCCGGGAGAGATTCTCAAAACCAAGGTTGACATGTTTCGAGTTCCTTTCAACCTTTTGGAAATCCCGCTGAAACTTTGGACATTCTCGCGAAGGGTTCCCAATCCCTGACAGGACTGGTACCCTTTCACGTCCAAATCTCTCAAACTCCGGGAGAGATTCTCAAAACCAAGGTTGACATGTTTCGAGTTCCTTTCAACATTTTGGAAATCCCGCTGAAACTTTGGACATTCTCGCGAAGGGTTCCCAATCCCCGACAAGACTGGTACCCTTTCACGTCCAAATCTCTCAAACTCCGGGAGAGATTCTCAAAACCAAGGTTGACATGTTTCGAGTTCCTTTCAACATTTTGGAAATCCCGCTGAATTTTGGACATACTCGCGAAGGGTTACCAATCTCTGACAAGTCTGATACCCTTTCACGTCCAAATCTCTCAAACTCCGGGAGAGATTCTCAAAACCAAGGTTGACATGTTTCGAGTTCCTTTCAACATTTTGGAAATCCCGCTGAAACTTTGGACATTCTCGCGAAGGGTTCCCAATCCTAGACAAGACTGGTACCCTTTCACGTCCAAATCTCTCAAACTCCGGGAGAGATTCTCAAAACCAAGGTTGACATGTTTCGAGTTCCTTTCAACATTTTGGAAATCCCGCTGAAACCTTGGACATTCTCGCGAAGGGTTCCCAATCCCCGACAAGACTGGTACCCTTTCACGTCCAAATCTCTCAAACTCCGGGAGAGATTCTCAAAACCAAGGTTGACATGTTTCGAGTTCCTTTCAACATTTTGGAAATCCCGCTGAAACTTTGGACATTCTCGCGAAGGGTTCCCAATCCCCGACAAGATTGGTACCCGTTCACGTCCAAATCTTTCAAACTCCAGGAGAGATTCTCAAAACCACGGTTGACATGTTTCGAGTTCCTTTCAACATTTTGGAAATCCCACTGAAACTTTGGACATTCTCGCGAAGGGTTTCCAATCCCCGACAAGACTGGTACACTTTCACGTCCAAATCTCTCAAACTCCGGGAGAGATTCTCAAAACCAAGGTTGACATGTTTCGAGTTCCTTTCAACATTTTGGAAATCCCGCTGAAACTTTGGACATTCTCGCGAAGGGTTTCCAATCCCCGACAAGACTGGTACCCTTTCACATCCAAATCTCTCAAACTCCGGGAGAGATTCTCAAAACCAAGGTTGACATGTTTCGAGTTCCTTTCAACATTTTGGAAATCCCGCTGAAACTTTGGACATTCTCGCGAAGGGTTCCCAATCCCCGACAAGACTGGTACCCTTTCACGTCCAAATCTCTCAAACTCCGGGAGAGATTCTCAAAACCAAGGTTGACATGTTTCGAGTTCCTTTCAACATTTTGGAAATCCCGCTGAAACTTTGGACATTCTCGCGAAGGGTTCCCAATCCACGACAAGACTGGTACCCTTTCACGTCCAAATCTCTCAAACTCCGGGAGAGATTCTCAAAACCAAGGTTGACATGTTTCGAGTTCCTTTCAACATTTTGGAAATCCCGCTGAAACTTTGGACATTCTCGCGAAGGGTTCCCAATCCCCGACAAGACTGGTACCCTTTCACGTCCAAATCTCTCAAACTCCAGGAGAGATTCTCAAAACCAAGGTTGACATGTTTCGAGTTCCTTTCAACATTTTGGAAATCCCGCTGAAACTTTGGACATTCTCGCGAAGGGTTCCCAATCCCCGACAAGACTGGTACCCTTTCACGTCCAAATCTCTCAAACTCCGGGAGAGATTCTCAAAACCAAGGTTGACATGTTTCGAGTTCCTTTCAACATTTTGGAAATCCCGCTGAAACTTTGGACATTCTCGCGAAGGGTTCCCAATCCCCGACAAGACTGGTACCCTTTCACGTCCAAATCTCTCAAACTCCGGGAGAGATTCTCAAAACCAAGGTTGACATGTTTCGAGTTCCTTTCAACATTTTGGAAATCCCGCTGAAACTTTGGACATTCTCGCGAAGGGTTTCCAATCCCCGACAAGACTGGTACCCTTTCACGTCCAAATCTCTCAAACTCCGGGAGAGATTCTCAAAACCAAGGTTGACATGTTTCGAGTTCCTTTCAACATTTTGGAAATCCAGCTGAAACTTTGGAAATTCTTGCGAAGGGTTCCCAATCCCCGACAAGACTGGTACCCTTTCACGTCCAAATCTCTCAAACTCCGGGAGAGATTCTCAAAACCAAGGTTGACATGTTTCGAGATCCTTTCAACATTTTGGAAATCCTGCTGAAACTTTGGACATTCTCGCGAAGGGTTCCCTATCCCCGACAAGACTGGTACCCTTTCACGTCCAAATCTCTCAAACTCCGGGAGAGACTCTCAAAATCAAGGTTGACATGTTTCGAGTTCCTTTCAACATTTTGGAAATCCCGCTGAAACTTTGGACATTCTGGCGAAGGGTTCCCAATCCCCGACAAGACTGGTACCCTTTCACGTCCAAATCTCTCAAACTCCGGGAGAGATTCTCAAAACCAAGGTTGACATGTTTCGAGTTCCTTTCAACATTTTGGAAATCCCGCTGAAACTTTGGACATTCTCGCGAAGGGTTCCCAATCCACGACAAGACTGGTACCCTTTCACGTCCAAATCTCTCAAACTCCGGGAGAGATTCTCAAAACCAAGGTTGACATGTTTCGAGTTCCTTTCAACATTTTGGAAATCCCGCTGAAACTTTGGACATTCTGGCGAAGGGTTCCCAATCCCCGACAAGACTGGTACCCTTTCACGTCCAAATCTCTCAAACTCCGGGAGAGATTCTCAAAACCAAGGTTGACATGTTTCGAGTTCCTTTCAACATTTTGGAAATCCCGCTGAAACTTTGGACATTCTCGCGAAGGGTTCCCAATCCCCGACAAGACTGGTACCCTTTCACGTCCAAATCTCTCAAACTCCAGGAGAGATTCTCAAAACCAAGGTTGACATGTTTCGAGTTCCTTTCAACATTTTGGAAATCCCGCTGAAACTTTGGACATTCTTGCGAAGGGCTCCCAATCCCCGACAAGACTGGTACCCTTTCACGTCCAAATCTCTCAAACTCCGGGAGAGATTCTCAAAACCAAGGTTGACATGTTTCGAGTTCCTTTCAACATTTTGGAAATCCTGCTGAAACTTTGGACATTCTCGCGAAGGGTTCCCAATCCCCGACAAGACTGGTACCCTTTCACGTCCAAATCTCTCAAACTCCGGGAGAGATTCTCAAAACCAAGGTTGACATGTTTCGAGTTCCTATCAACATTTTGGAAATCCCGCTGAAACTTTGGACATTCTCGCGAAGGGTTCCCAATCCCCGACAAGACTGGTACCCTTTCACGTCCAAATCTCTCAAAGTCCGGGAGAGATTCTCAAAACCAAGGTTGACATGTTTCGAGTTCCTTTCAACATTTTGGAAATCCCACTGAAAATTTGGACATTCTCGCGAAGGGTTCCCAATCCCCGACAAGACTGGTACCCTTTCACGTCCAAATCTTTCAAACTCCGGGAGAGATTCTCAAAACCAAGGTTGACATGTTTCGAGTTCCTTTCAACATTTTGGAAATCCCGCTGAAACATTGGACATTCTCGCGAAGGGTTCCCAATCCCCGACAAGACTGGTACCCTTTCACGTCCAAATCTCTCAAACTCCGGGAGAGATTCTCAAAACCAAGGTTGACATGTTTCGAGTTCCTTTCAACATTTTGGAAATCCCGCTGAAACTTTGGACATTCTTGCGAAGGGTTCCCAATCCCCGACAAGACTGGTACCCTTTCACGTCCAAATCTCTCAAACTCCGGGAGAGATTCTCAAAACCAAGGTTGACATGTTTCGAGTTCCTTTCAACATTTTGGAAATCCCGCTGAAACTTTGGACATTCTCGCGAAGGGTTCCCAATCCCCGACAAGACTGGTACCCTTTCACGTCCAAATCTCTCAAACTCCGGGAGAGATTCTCAAAACCAAGGTTGACATGTTTCGAGTTCCTTTCAACATTTTGGAAATCCCACTGAAAATTTGGACATTCTCGCGAAGGGTTCCCAATCCCCGACAAGACTGGTACCCTTTCACGTCCAAATCTTTCAAACTCCGGGAGAGATTCTCAAAACCAAGGTTGACATGTTTCGAGTTCCTTTCAACATTTTGGAAATCCCGCTGAAACATTGGACATTCTCGCGAAGGGTTCCCAATCCCCGACAAGACTGGTACCCTTTCACGTCCAAATCTCTCAAACTCCGGGAGAGATTCTCAAAACCAAGGTTGACATGTTTCGAGTTCCTTTCAACATTTTGGAAATCCCGCTGAAACTTTGGACATTCTCGCGAAGGGTTCCCAATCCCCGACAAGACTGGTACCCTTTCACGTCCAAATCTCTCAAACTCCGGGAGAGATTCTCAAAACAAAGGTTGACATGTTTCGAGATCCTTTCAACATTTTGGAAATCCCGCTGAAACTTTGGACATTCTCGCGAAGGGTTCCCAATCCCCGACAAGACTGGTACCCTTTCACGTCCAAATCTTTCAAACTCCAGGAGAGATTCTGAAAACCAAGGTTGACATGTTTCGAGTTCCTTTCAATATTTTGGAAATCCCGCTGAAACTTTGGACATTCTTGCGAAGGGTTCCCAATCCCCGACAAGACTGGTACCCTTTCACGTCCAAATCTCTCAAACTCCGGGAGAGATTCTCAAAACCAAGGTTGACATGTTTCGAGTTCCTTTCAACATTTTGGAAATCCCGCTGAAACTTTGGACATTCTCGCGAAGGGTTCCCAATCCACGACAAGACTGGTACCCTTTCACGTCCAAATCTCTCAAACTCCGGGAGAGATTCTCAAAACCAAGGTTGACATGTTTCGAGTTCCTTTCAACATTTTGGAAATCCCGCTGAAACTTTGGACATTCTGGCGAAGGGTTCCCAATCCCCGACAAGACTGGTACCCTTTCACGTCCAAATCTCTCAAACTCCGGGAGAGATTCTCAAAACCAAGGTTGACATGTTTCGAGTTCCTTTCAACATTTTGGAAATCCCGCTGAAACTTTGGACATTCTCGCGAAGGGTTCCCAATCCCCGACAAGACTGGTACCCTTTCACGTCCAAATCTCTCAAACTCCGGGAGAGATTCTCAAAACCAAGGTTGACATGTTTCGAGTTCCTTTCAACATTTTGGAAATCCCGCTGAAACTTTGGACATTCTCGCGAAGGGTTCCCAATCCCCGACAAGACTAGTACCCTTTCACGTCCAAATCTTTCAAACTCCGGGAGAGATTCTCAAAACCACGGTTGACATGTTTCGAGTTCCTTTCAACATTTTGGAAATCCCACAGAAACTTTGGACATTCTCGCGAAGGGTTCCCAATCCCCGACAAGACTGGTACCCTTTCACGTCCAAATCTTTCAAACTCCAGGAGAGATTCTCAAAACCAAGGTTGACATGTTTCGAGTTCCTTTCAATATTTTGGAAATCCCGCTGAAACTTTGGACATTCTCGCGAAGGGTTCCCAATCCCCGACAAGACTGGTACCCTTTCACGTCCAAATCTCTCAAACTCTGGGAGAGATTCTCAAAACCAAGGTTGACATGTTTCGAGTTCCTTTCAGCATTTTGGAAATCCTGCTGAAGCTTTGGACATTCTCGCGAAGGGTTTCCAATCCCCGACAAGACTGGTACCCTTTCACGTCCAGATCTCTCAAACTCCGGGAGAGATTCTCAAAACCAAGGTTGACATGTTTCGAGTTCCTTTCAACATTTTGGAAATCCCGCTGAAACTTTGGACATTCTGGCGAAGGGTTCCCAATCCCCGACAAGACTGGTACCCTTTCACGTCCAAATCTCTCAAACTCCGGGAGAGATTCTCAAAACCAAGGTTGACATGTTTCGAGTTCCTTTCAACATTTTGGAAATCCCGCTGAAACTTTGGACATTCTCGCGAAGGGTTCCCAATCCCCGACAAGACTGGTACCCTTTCACGTCCAAATCTCTCAAACTCCGGGAGAGATTCTCAAAACCAAGGTTGACATGTTTCGAGTTCCTTTCAACATTTTGGAAATCCCGCTGAAACTTTGGACATTCTGGCGAAGGGTTCCCAATCCCCGACAAGACTAGTACCCTTTCACGTCCAAATCTTTCAAACTCCGGGAGAGATTCTCAAAACCACGGTTGACATGTTTCGAGTTCCTTTCAACATTTTGGAAATCCCACAGAAACTTTGGACATTCTCGCGAAGGGTTCCCAATCCCCGACAAGACTGGTACCCTTTCACGTCCAAATCTTTCAAACTCCAGGAGAGATTCTCAAAACCAAGGTTGACATGTTTCGAGTTCCTTTCAATATTTTGGAAATCCCGCTGAAACTTTGGACATTCTCGCGAAGGGTTCCCAATCCCCGACAAGACTGGTACCCTTTCACGTCCAAATCTCTCAAACTCTGGGAGAGATTCTCAAAACCAAGGTTGACATGTTTCGAGTTCCTTTCAGCATTTTGGAAATCCTGCTGAAGCTTTGGACATTCTCGCGAAGGGTTTCCAATCCCCGACAAGACTGGTACCCTTTCACGTCCAGATCTCTCAAACTCCGGGAGAGATTCTCAAAACCAAGGTTGACATGTTTCGAGTTCCTTTCAACATTTTGGAAATCCCGCTGAAACTTTGGACATTCTTGCGAAGGGTTCCCAATCCCCGACAAGACTGGTACCCTTTCACGTCCAAATCTCTCAAACTCCGGGAGAGATTCTCAAAACCAAGGTTGACATGTTTCGAGTTCCTTTCAACATTTTGGAAATCCCGCTGAAACTTTGGACATTCTCGCGAAGGGTTCCCAATCCACGACAAGACTGGTACCCTTTCACGTCCAAATCTCTCAAACTCCGGGAGAGATTCTCAAAACCAAGGTTGACATGTTTCGAGTTCCTTTCAACATTTTGGAAATCCCGCTGAAACTTTGGACATTCTCGCGAAGGGTTCCCAATCCCCGACAAGACTGGTACCCTTTCACGTCCAGATCTCTCAAACTCTAGGAGAGATTCTCAAAACCAAGGTTGACATGTTTCGAGTTCCTTTCAAGATTTTGGAAATCCCGCTGAAACTTTGGACATTCTCGCGAAGGGTTCCCAATCCCCGACAAGACTGGTACCCTTTCACGTCCAAATCTCTCAAACTCCGGGAGAGATTCTCAAAACCAAGGTTGACATGTTTCGAGTTCCTTTCAACATTTTGGAAATCCCGCTGAAACTTTGGACATTCTCGCGAAGGGTTCCCAATCCCTGACAAGACTGGTACTCTTTCACGTCCAAATCTCTCAAACTCCGGGAGAGATTCTCAAAATCAAGGTTGACATGTTTCGAGTTCCTTTCAACATTTTGGAAATCCCGCTGAAACTTTGGACATTCTTGCGAAGGGTTCCCAATCCCCGACAAGACTGGTACCCTTTCACGTCCAAATCTCTCAAACTCCGGGAGAGATTCTCAAAACCAAGGTTGACATGTTTCGAGATCCTTTCAACATTTTGGAAATCCCGCTGAAACTTTGGACATTCTGGCGAAGGGTTCCCAATCCCCGACAAGATTGGTACCCTTTCACGTCCAAATCTCTCAAACTCCGGGAGAGATTCTCAAAACCAAGGTTGACATGTTTCGAGTTCCTTTCAACATTTTGGAAATCCCGCTGAAACTTTGGACATTCTCGCGAAGGGTTCCCAATCCCCGACAAGATTGGTACTCTTTCACGTCCAGATCTCTCAAACTCCGGGAGAGATTCTCAAAACCAAGGTTGACATGTTTCGAGTTCCTTTCAACATTTTGGAAATCCCGCTGAAACTTTGGACATTCTTGCGAAGGGTTCCCAATCCCCGACAAGACTGGTACCCTTTCACGTCCAAATCTCTCAAACTCCGGGAGAGATTCTCAAAACCAAGGTTGACATGTTTCGAGTTCCTTTCAACATTTTGGAAATCCCGCTGAAACTTTGGACATTCTCGTGAAGGGTTCCCAATCCCCGACAAGACTGGTACCCTTTCACGTCCAAATCTCTCAAACTCCAGGAGAGATTCTCAAAATCAAGGTTGACATGTTTCGAGTTCCTTTCAAGATTTTGGAAATCCCGCTGAAACTTTGGACATTCTCGCGAAGGGTTCCCAATCCCCGACAAGACTGGTACCCTTTCACGTCCAAATCTCTCAAACTCCGGGAGAGATTCTCAAAACCAAGGTTGACATGTTTCGAGTTCCTTTCAACATTTTGGAAATCCCGCTGAAACTTTGGACATTCTCGCGAAGGGTTCCCAAACCCTGACAAGACTGGTACCCTTTCACGTCCAAATCTCTCAAACTCCGGGAGAGATTCTCAAAATCAAGGTTGACATGGTTCGAGTTCCTTTCAACATTTTGGAAATCCCGCTGAAACTTTGGACATTCTTGCGAAGGGTTCCCAATCCCCGACAAGACTGGTACCCTTTCACGTCCAAATCTTTCAAACTCCGGGAGAGATTCTCAAAACCAAGGTTGACATGTTTCGAGATCCTTTCAACATTTTGGAAATCCCGCTGAAACTTTGGACATTCTCGCGAAGGGTTCCCAATCCCCGACAAGACTGGTACGCTTTCACGTCCAAATCTCTCAAACTCTAGGAGAGATTCTCAAAACCAAGGTTGACATGTTTCGAGTTCCTTTCAAGATTTTGGAAATCCCGCTGAAACTTTGGACATTCTCGCGAAGGGTTCCCAATCCCCGACAAGACTGGTACCCTTTCACGTCCAAATCTCTCAAACTCCGGGAGAGATTCTCAAAACCAAGGTTGACATGTTTCGAGTTCCTTTCAACATTTTGGAAATCCCGCTGAAACTTTGGACATTCTCGCGAAGGGTTCCCAAACCCTGACAAGACTGGTACCCTTTCACGTCCAAATCTCTCAAACTCCGGGAGAGATTCTCAAAATCAAGGTTGACATGTTTCGAGTTCCTTTCAACATTTTGGAAATCCCGCTGAAACTTTGGACATTCTTGCGAAGGGTTCCCAATCCCCGACAAGACTGGTACCCTTTCACGTCCAAATCTCTCAAACTCCGGGAGAGATTCTCAAAACCAAGGTTGACATGTTTCGAGATCCTTTCAACATTTTGGAAATCCCGCTGAAACTTTGGACATTCTGGCGAAGGGTTCCAAATCCCCGACAAGATTGGTACCCTTTCACGTCCAAATCTCTCAAACTCCGGGAGAGATTCTCAAAACCAAGGTTGACATGTTTCGAGTTCCTTTCAACATTTTGGAAATCCCGCTGAAACTTTGGACATTCTCGCGAAGGGTTCCCAATCCCCGACAAGATTGGTACCCTTTCACGTCCAGATCTCTCAAACTCCGGGAGAGATTCTCAAAACCAAGGTTGACATGTTTCGAGTTCCTTTCAACATTTTGGAAATCCCGCTGAAACTTTGGACATTCTTGCGAAGGGTTCCCAATCCCTGACAAGACTGGTACCCTTTCACGTCCAAATCTCTCAAACTCCGGGAGAGATTCTCAAAACCAAGGTTGACATGTTTCGAGATCCTTTCAACATTTTGGAAATCCCGCTGAAACTTTGGACATTCTCGTGAAGGGTTCCCAATCCCCGACAAGACTGGTACCCTTTCATTTCCAAATCTCTCAAACTCCAGGAGAGATTCTCAAAATCAAGGTTGACATGTTTCGAGTTCCTTTCAAGATTTTGGAAATCACGCTGAAACTTTGGACATTCTCGCGAAGGGTTCCCAATCCCCGACAAGACTGGTACCCTTTCACGTCCAAATCTCTCAAACTCCGGGAGAGATTCTCAAAACCAAGGTTGACATGTTTCGAGTTCCTTTCAACATTTTGGAAATCCCGCTGAAACTTTGGACATTCTCGCGAAGGGTTCCCAAACCCTGACAAGACTGGTACCCTTTCACGTCCAAATCTCTCAAACTCCGGGAGAGATTCTCAAAATCAAGGTTGACATGTTTCGAGTTCCTTTCAACATTTTGGAAATCCCGCTGAAACTTTGGACATTCTTGCGAAGGGTTCCCAATCCCCGACAAGACTGGTACCCTTTCACGTCCAAATCTCTCAAACTCCGGGAGAGATTCTCAAAACCAAGGTTGACATGTTTCGAGATCCTTTCAACATTTTGGAAATCCCGCTGAAACTTTGGACATTCTGGCGAAGGGTTCCCAATCCCCGACAAGACTGGTACCCTTTCACGTCCAAATCTCTCAAACTCCAGGAGAGATTCTCAAAATCAAGGTTGACATGTTTCGAGTTCCTTTCAACATTTTGGAAATCCCGCTGAAACTTTGGACATTCTGGCGAAGGGTTCCCAATCCCCGACAAGACTGGTACCCTTTCACGTCCAAATCTCTCAAACTCCGGGAGAGATTCTCAAAACCAAGGTTGACATGTTTCGAGATCCTTTCAACATTTTGGAAATCCCGCTGAAACTTTGGACATTCTGGCGAAGGGTTCCCAATCCCCGACAAGACTGGTAGCCTTTCACGTCCAAATCTCTCAAACTCCGGGAGAGATTCTCAAAACCAAGGTTGACATGTTTCGAGTTCCTTTCAACATTTTGGAAATCCCGCTGAAACTTTGGACATTCTGGCGAAGGGTTCCCAATCCCCGACAAGACTGGTACCCTTTCACGTCCAAATCTCTCAAACTCCGGGAGAGATTCTCAAAACCAAGGTTGACATGTTTCGAGTTCCTTTCAACATTTTGGAAATCCCGCTGAAACTTTGGACATTCTCGCGAAGGGTTCCCAATCCCCGACAAGATTGGTACCCTTTCACGTCCAGATCTCTCAAACTCCGGGAGAGATTCTCAAAACCAAGGTTGACATGTTTCGAGTTCCTTTCAACATTTTGGAAATCCCGCTGAAACTTTGGACATTCTGGCGAAGGGTTCCCAATCCCCGACAAGACTGGTACCCTTTCACGTCCAAATCTCTCAAACTCCGGGAGAGATTCTCAAAACCAAGGTTGACATGTTTCGAGATCCTTTCAACATTTTGGAAATCCCGCTGAAACTTTGGACATTCTCGTGAAGGGTTCCCAATCCCCGACAAGACTGGTACCCTTTCACGTCCAAATCTCTCAAACTCCGGGAGAGATTCTCAAAATCAAGGTTGACATGTTTCGAGTTCCTTTCAAGATTTTGGAAATCCCGCTGAAACTTTGGACATTCTCGCGAAGGGTTCCCAATCCCCGACAAGACTGGTACCCTTTCACGTCCAAATCTCTCAAACTCCGGGAGAGATTCTCAAAACCAAGGTTGACATGTTTCGAGTTCCTTTCAACATTTTGGAAATCCCGCTGAAACTTTGGACATTCTCGCGAAGGGTTCCCAAACCCTGACAAGACTGGTACCCTTTCACGTCCAAATCTCTCAAACTCCGGGAGAGATTCTCAAAACCAAGGTTGACATGTTTCGAGATCCTTTCAACATTTTGGAAATCCCGCTGAAACTTTGGACATTCTCGCGAAGGGTTCCCAATCCCCGACAAGACTGGTACCCTTTCACGTCCAAATCTCTCAAACTCCAGGAGAGATTCTCAAAATCAAGGTTGACATGTTTCGAGTTCCTTTCAACATTTTGGAAATCCCGCTGAAACTTTGGACATTCTCGCGAAGGGTTCCCAATCCACGACAAGACTGGTACCCTTTCACGTCCAAATCTCTCAAACTCCGGGAGAGATTCTCAAAACCAAGGTTGACATGTTTCGAGATCCTTTCAACATTTTGGAAATCCCGCTGAAACTTTGGACATTCTGGCGAAGGGTTCCCAATCCCCGACAAGACTGGTAGCCTTTCACGTCCAAATCTCTCAAACTCCGGGAGAGATTCTCAAAACCAAGGTTGACATGTTTCGAGTTCCTTTCAACATTTTGGAAATCCCGCTGAAACTTTGGACATTCTGGCGAAGGGTTCCCAATCCCCGACAAGATTGGTACCCTTTCACGTCCAGATCTCTCAAACTCCGGGAGAGATTCTCAAAACCAAGGTTGACATGTTTCGAGTTCCTTTCAACATTTTGGAAATCCCGCTGAAACTTTGGACATTCTTGCGAAGGGTTCCCAATCCCCGACAAGACTGGTACCCTTTCACGTCCAAATCTCTCAAACTCCGGGAGAGATTCTCAAAACCAAGGTTGACATGTTTCGAGTTCCTTTCAACATTTTGGAAATCCCGCTGAAACTTTGGACATTCTCGCGAAGGGTTCCCAATCCACGACAAGACTGGTACCCTTTCACGTCCAAATCACTCAAACTCCGGGAGAGATTCTCAAAACCAAGGTTGACATGTTTCGAGTTCCTTTCAACATTTTGGAAATCCCGCTGAAACTTTGGACATTCTCGCGAAGGGTTCCCAATCCCCGACAAGACTGGTACCCTTTCACGTCCAGATCTCTCAAACTCTAGGAGAGATTCTCAAAACCAAGGTTGACATGTTTCCAGTTCCTTTCAAGATTTTGGAAATCCCGCTGAAACTTTGGACATTCTCGCGAAGGGTTCCCAATCCCCGACAAGACTGGTACCCTTTCACGTCCAAATCTCTCAAACTCCGGGAGAGATTCTCAAAACCAAGGTTGACATGTTTTGAGTTCCTTTCAACATTTTGGAAATCCCGCTGAAACTTTGGACATTCTCGCGAAGGGTTCCCAATCCCTGACAAGACTGGTACCCTTTCACGTCCAAATCTCTCAAACTCCGGGAGAGATTCTCAAAATCAAGGTTGACATGTTTCGAGTTCCTTTCAACATTTTGGAAATCCCGCTGAAACTTTGGACATTCTGGCGAAGGGTTCCCAATCCCCGACAAGACTGGTACCCTTTCACGTCCAAATCTCTCAAACTCCGGGAGAGATTCTCAAAACCAAGGTTGACATGTTTCGAGATCCTTTCAACATTTTGGAAATCCCGCTGAAACTTTGGACATTCTGGCGAAGGGTTCCCAATCCCCGACAAGATTGGTACCCTTTCACGTCCAAATCTCTCAAACTCCGGGAGAGATTCTCAAAACCAAGGTTGACATGTTTCGAGATCCTTTCAACATTTTGGAAATCCCGCTGAAACTTTGGACATTCTCGCGAAGGGTTCCCAATCCCCGACAAGACTGGTACCCTTTCACGTCCAAATCTCTCAAACTCCGGGAGAGATTCTCAAAACCAAGGTTGACATGTTTCGAGATCCTTTCAACATTTTGGAAATCCCGCTGAAACTTTGGACATTCTCGTGAAGGGTTCCCAATCCCCGACAAGACTGGTACCCTTTCACATCCAAATCTCTAAAACTCCAGGAGAGATTCTCAAAATCAAGGTTGACATGTTTCGAGTTCCTTTCAAGATTTTGGAAATCCCGCTGAAACTTTGGACATTCTCGCGAAGGGTTCCCAATCCCCGACAAGACTGGTACCCTTTCACGTCCAAATCTCTCAAACTCCGGGAGAGATTCTCAAAACCAAGGTTGACATGTTTCGAGTTCCTTTCAACATTTTGGAAATCCCGCTGAAACTTTGGACATTCTGGCGAAGGGTTCCCAATCCCCGACAAGACTGGTACCCTTTCACGTCCAAATCTCTCAAACTCCGGGAGAGATTCTCAAAATCAAGGTTGACATGTTTCGAGTTCCTTTCAACATTTTGGAAATCCCGCTGAAACTTTGGACATTCTTGCGAAGGGTTCCCAATCCCCGACAAGACTGGTACCCTTTCACGTCCAAATCTCTCAAACTCCGGGAGAGATTCTCAAAACCAAGGTTGACATGTTTCGAGATCCTTTCAACATTTTGGAAATCCCGCTGAAACTTTGGACATTCTCGCGAAGGGTTCCCAATCCCCGACAAGACTGGTACCCTTTCACGTCCAAATCTCTCAAACTCCAGGAGAGATTCTCAAAATCAAGGTTGACATGTTTCGAGTTCCTTTCAACATTTTGGAAATCCCGCTGAAACTTTGGACATTCTCGCGAAGGGTTCCCAATCCCCGACAAGACTGGTACCCTTTCACGTCCAAATCTCTCAAACTCCGGGAGAGATTCTCAAAATCAAGGTTGACATGTTTCGAGTTCCTTTCAACATTTTGGAAATCCCGCTGAAACTTCGGACATTCTCGCGAAGGGTTCCCAATCCCCGACAAGATTGGTACCCTTTCACGTCCAAATCTCTCAAACTCCGGGAGAGATTCTCAAAACCAAGGTTGACATGTTTCGAGTTCCTTTCAACATTTTGGAAATCCCGCTGAAACTTTGGACATTCTGGCGAAGGGTTCCCAATCCCCGACAAGACTGGTACCCTTTCACGTCCAAATCTCTCAAACTCCGGGAGAGATTCTCAAAACCAAGGTTGACATGTTTCGAGTTCCTTTCAACATTTTGGAAATCCCGCTGAAACTTTGGACATTCTCGCGAAGGGTTCCCAATCCCCGACAAGATTGGTACACTTTCACGTCCAAATCTCTCAAACTCCGGGAGAGATTCTCAAAACCAAGGTTGACATGTTTCGAGTTCCTTTCAACATTTTGGAAATCCCGCTGAAACTTTGGACATTCTCGCGAAGGGTTCCCAATCCCCGACAAGACTGGTACCCTTTCACGTCCAAATCTCTCAAACTCCGGGAGAGATTCTCAAAACCAAGGTTGACATGTTTCGAGTTCCTTTCAACATTTTGGAAATCCTGCTGAAACTTTGGACATTCTCGCGAAGGGTTCCCAATCCCCGACAAGACTGGTACCCTTTCACGTCCAAATCTCTCAAACTCCGGGAGAGATTCTCAAAACCAAGGTTGACATGTTTCGAGTTCCTTTCAACATTTTGGAAATCCCGCTGAAACTTTGGACATTCTCGCGAAGGGTTCCCAATCCCCGACAAGACTGGTACCCTTTCACGTCCAAATCTCTCAAACTCCGGGAGAGATTCTCAAAACCAAGGTTGACATGTTTCGAGTTCCTTTCAACATTTTGGAAATCCCGCTGAAACTTTGGACATTCTGGCGAAGGGTTCCCAATCCCCGACAAGACTGGTACCCTTTCACGTCCAAATCTCTCAAACTCCGGGAGAGATTCTCAAAACCAAGGTTGACATGTTTCGAGTTCCTTTCAACATTTTGGAAATCCCGCTGAAACTTTGGACATTCTCGCGAAGGGTTCCCAATCCCCGACAAGACTGGTACCCTTTCACGTCCAAATCTCTCAAACTCCGGGAGAGATTCTCAAAACCAAGGTTGACATGTTTCGAGTTCCTTTCAACATTTTGGAAATCCAGCTGAAACTTTGGACATTCTCGCGAAGGGTTCCCAATCCCCGACAAGACTGGTATCCTTTCACGTCCAAATCTCTCAAACTCCGGGAGAGATTCTCAAAACCAAGGTTGACATGTTTCGAGTTCCTTTCAACCTTTTGGAAATCCCGCTGAAACTTTGGACATTCTCGCGAAGGGTTCCCAATCCCCGACAAGACTGGTACCCTTTCACGTCCAAATCTCTCAAACTCCGGGAGAGATTCTCAAAACCAAGGTTGACATGTTTCGAGTTCCTTTCAACATTTTGGAAATCCTGCTGAAACTTTGGACATTCTCGCGAAGGGTTCCCAATCCCCGACAAGACTGGTACCCTTTCACGTCCAAATCTCTCAAACTCCGGGAGAGATTCTCAAAACCAAGGTTGACATGTTTCGAGTTCCTTTCAACATTTTGGAAATCCCGCTGAAACTTTGGACATTCTCGCGAAGGGTTCCCAATCCCCGACAAGACTGGTACCCTTTCACGTCCAAATCTCTCAAACTCCGGGAGAGATTCTCAAAACCAAGGTTGACATGTTTCGAGTTCCTTTCAACATTTTGGAAATCCCGCTGAAACTTTGGACATTCTCGCGAAGGGTTCCCAATCCCCGACAAGACTGGTACCCTTTCACGTCCAAATCTCTCAAACTCCGGGAGAGATTCTCAAAATCAAGGTTGACATGTTTCGAGTTCCTTTCAACATTTTGGAAATCCCGCTGAAACTTCGGACATTCTCGCAAAGGGTTCCCAATCCCCGACAAGATTGGTACCCTTTCACGTCCAAATCTCTCAAACTCCGGGAGAGATTCTCAAAACCAAGGTTGACATGTTTCGAGATCCTTTCAACATTTTGGAAATCCCGCTGAAACTTTGGACATTCTGGCGAAGGGTTCCCAATCCCCGACAAGATTGGTACCCTTTCACGTCCAAATCTCTCAAACTCCGGGAGAGATTCTCAAAACCAAGGTTGACATGTTTCGAGTTCCTTTCAACATTTTGGAAATCCCGCTGAAACTTTGGACATTCTGGCGAAGGGTTCCCAATCCCCGACAAGATTGGTACCCTTTCACGTCCAAATCTCTCAAACTCCGGGAGAGATTCTCAAAACCAAGGTTGACATGTTTCGAGTTCCTTTCAACATTTTGGAAATCCCGCTGAAACTTTGGACATTCTCGCGAAGGGTTCCCAATCCCCGACAAGACTGGTACCCTTTCACGTCCAAATCTCTCAAACTCCAGGAGAGATTCTCAAAACCAAGGTTGACATGTTTCGAGTTCCTTTCAACATTTTGGAAATCCCGCTAAAACTTTGGACATTCTCGCGAAGGGTTCCAAATCCCTGACAAGACTGGTACCCTTTCACGTCCAAATCTCTCAAACTCCGGGAGAGATTCTCAAAATCAAGGTTGACATGTTTCGAGTTCCTTTCAACATTTTGGAAATCCCGCTGAAACTTTGGACATTCTTGCGAAGGGTTCCCAATCCCCGACAAGACTGGTACCCTTTCACGTCCAAATCTCTCAAACTCCGGGAGAGATTCTCAAAACCAAGGTTGACATGTTTCGAGATCCTTTCAACATTTTGGAAATCCCGCTGAAACTTTGGACATTCTCGCGAAGGGTTCCCAATCCCCGACAAGACTGGTACCCTTTCACGTCCAAATCTCTCAAACTCCGGGAGAGATTCTCAAAACCAAGGTTGACATGTTTCGAGTTCCTTTCAACATTTTGGAAATCCCGCTGAAACTTTGGACATTCTCGCGAAGGGTTCCCAATCCCCGACAAGACTGGTACCCTTTCACGTCCAAATCTCTCAAACTCCGGGAGAGATTCTCAAAACCAAGGTTGACATGTTTCGAGTTCCTTTCAACATTTTGGAAATCCCGCTGAAACTTTGGACATTCTCGCGAAGGGTTCCCAATCCCCGACAAGACTGGTACCCTTTCACGTCCAAATCTCTCAAACTCCGGGAGAGATTCTCAAAATCAAGGTTGACATGTTTCGAGTTCCTTTCAACATTTTGGAAATCCCGCTGAAACTTCGGACATTCTCGCGAAGGGTTCCCAATCCCCGACAAGATTGGTACCCTTTCACGTCCAAATCTCTCAAACTCCGGGAGAGATTCTCAAAACCAAGGTTGACATGTTTCGAGATCCTTTCAACATTTTGGAAATCCCGCTGAAACTTTGGACATTCTGGCGAAGGGTTCCCAATCCCCGACAAGATTGGTACCCTTTCACGTCCAAATCTCTCAAACTCCGGGAGAGATTCTCAAAACCAAGGTTGACATGTTTCGAGTTCCTTTCAACATTTTGGAAATCCCGCTGAAACTTTGGACATTCTGGCGAAGGGTTCCCAATCCCCGACAAGATTGGTACCCTTTCACGTCCAAATCTCTCAAACTCCGGGAGAGATTCTCAAAACCAAGGTTGACATGTTTCGAGTTCCTTTCAACATTTTGGAAATCCCGCTGAAACTTTGGACATTCTCGCGAAGGGTTCCCAATCCCCGACAAGACTGGTACCCTTTCACGTCCAAATCTCTCAAACTCCGGGAGAGATTCTCAAAACCAAGGTTGACATGTTTCGAGTTCCTTTCAACATTTTGGAAATCCCGCTGAAACTTTGGACATTCTCGCGAAGGGTTCCCAATCCCTGACAAGACTGGTACCCTTTCACGTCCAAATCTCTCAAACTCCGGGAGAGATTCTCAAAATCAAGGTTGACATGTTTCGAGTTCCTTTCAACATTTTGGAAATCCCGCTGAAACTTTGGACATTCTTGCGAAGGGTTCCCAATCCCCGACAAGACTGGTACCCTTTCACGTCCAAATCTCTCAAACTCCGGGAGAGATTCTCAAAACCAAGGTTGACATGTTTCGAGATCCTTTCAACATTTTGGAAATCCCGCTGAAACTTTGGACATTCTCGCGAAGGGTTCCCAATCCCCGACAAGACTGGTACCCTTTCACGTCCAAATCTCTCAAACTCCGGGAGAGATTCTCAAAACCAAGGTTGACATGTTTCGAGTTCCTTTCAACATTTTGGAAATCCCGCTGAAACTTTGGACATTCTCGCGAAGGGTTCCCAATCCCCGACAAGACTGGTACCCTTTCACGTCCAAATCTCTCAAACTCCGGGAGAGATTCTCAAAACCAAGGTTGACATGTTTCGAGTTCCTTTCAACATTTTGGAAATCCCGCTGAAACTTTGGACATTCTCGCGAAGGGTTCCCAATCCCCGACAAGACTGGTACCCTTTCACGTCCAAATCTCTCAAACTCCGGGAGAGATTCTCAAAATCAAGGTTGACATGTTTCGAGTTCCTTTCAACATTTTGGAAATCCCGCTGAAACTTCGGACATTCTCGCGAAGGGTTCCCAATCCCCGACAAGATTGGTACCCTTTCACGTCCAAATCTCTCAAACTCCGGGAGAGATTCTCAAAACCAAGGTTGACATGTTTCGAGATCCTTTCAACATTTTGGAAATCCCGCTGAAACTTTGGACATTCTGGCGAAGGGTTCCCAATCCCCGACAAGATTGGTACCCTTTCACGTCCAAATCTCTCAAACTCCGGGAGAGATTCTCAAAACCAAGGTTGACATGTTTCGAGTTCCTTTCAACATTTTGGAAATCCCGCTGAAACTTTGGACATTCTCGCGAAGGGTTCCCAATCCCCGACAAGATTGGTACCCTTTCACGTCCAAATCTCTCAAACTCCGGGAGAGATTCTCAAAACCAAGGTTGACATGTTTCGAGTTCCTTTCAACATTTTGGAAATCCCGCTGAAACTTTGGACATTCTCGCGAAGGGTTCCCAATCCCCGACAAGACTGGTACCCTTTCACGTCCAAATCTCTCAAACTCCGGGAGAGATTCTCAAAACC
This sequence comes from Streptopelia decaocto, assembly GCF_964273445.1. Taxonomy (NCBI): domain Eukaryota; kingdom Metazoa; phylum Chordata; class Aves; order Columbiformes; family Columbidae; genus Streptopelia; species Streptopelia decaocto. The sequence goes on from NW_028116794.1 coordinate 41,152, forward strand.
AAGGTTGACATGTTTCGAGTTCCTTTCAACATTTTGGAAATCCCGCTGAAACTTTGGACATTCTCGCGAAGGGTTCCCAATCCCTGACAAGACTGGTACCCTTTCACGTCCAAATCTCTCAAACTCCGGGAGAGATTCTCAAAATCAAGGTTGACATGTTTCGAGTTCCTTTCAACATTTTGGAAATCCCGCTGAAACTTTGGACATTCTTGCGAAGGGTTCCCAATCCCCGACAAGACTGGTACCCTTTCACGTCCAAATCTCTCAAACTCCGGGAGAGATTCTCAAAACCAAGGTTGACATGTTTCGAGATCCTTTCAACATTTTGGAAATCCCGCTGAAACTTTGGACATTCTGGCGAAGGGTTCCCAATCCCCGACAAGACTGGTACCCTTTCACGTCCAAATCTCTCAAACTCCGGGAGAGATTCTCAAAACCAAGGTTGACATGTTTCGAGTTCCTTTCAACATTTTGGAAATCCCGCTGAAACTTTGGACATTCTCGCGAAGGGTTCCCAATCCCCGACAAGACTGGTACCCTTTCACGTCCAAATCTCTCAAACTCCGGGAGAGATTCTCAAAACCAAGGTTGACATGTTTCGAGTTCCTTTCAACATTTTGGAAATCCCGCTGAAACTTTGGACATTCTCGCGAAGGGTTCCCAATCCCCGACAAGACTGGTACCCTTTCACGTCCAAATCTCTCAAACTCCGGGAGAGATTCTCAAAACCAAGGTTGACATGTTTCGAGTTCCTTTCAACATTTTGGAAATCCCGCTGAAACTTTGGACATTCTCGCGAAGGGTTCCCAATCCCCGACAAGATTGGTACCCTTTCACGTCCAAATCTCTCAAACTCCGGGAGAGATTCTCAAAACCAAGGTTGACATGTTTCGAGATCCTTTCAACATTTTGGAAATCCCGCTGAAACTTTGGACATTCTCGCGAAGGGTTCCCAATCCCCGACAAGATTGGTACCCTTTCACGTCCAAATCTCTCAAACTCCGGGAGAGATTCTCAAAACCAAGGTTGACATGTTTCGAGTTCCTTTCAACATTTTGGAAATCCCGCTGAAACTTTGGACATTCTGGCGAAGGGTTCCCAATCCCCGACAAGATTGGTACCCTTTCACGTCCAAATCTCTCAAACTCCGGGAGAGATTCTCAAAACCAAGGTTGACATGTTTCGAGTTCCTTTCAACATTTTGGAAATCCCGCTGAAACTTTGGACATTCTCGCGAAGGGTTCCCAATCCCCGACAAGACTGGTACCCTTTCACGTCCAAATCTCTCAAACTCCGGGAGAGATTCTCAAAATCAAGGTTGACATGTTTCGAGTTCCTTTCAACATTTTGGAAATCCCGCTGAAACTTTGGACATTCTTGCGAAGGGTTCCCAATCCCCGACAAGACTGGTACCCTTTCACGTCCAAATCTCTCAAACTCCGGGAGAGATTCTCAAAACCAAGGTTGACATGTTTCGAGATCCTTTCAACATTTTGGAAATCCCGCTGAAACTTTGGACATTCTGGCGAAGGGTTCCCAATCCCCGACAAGATTGGTACCCTTTCACGTCCAAATCTCTCAAACTCCGGGAGAGATTCTCAAAACCAAGGTTGACATGTTTCGAGATCCTTTCAACATTTTGGAAATCCCGCTGAAACTTTGGACATTCTCGCGAAGGGTTCCCAATCCCCGACAAGATTGGTACCCTTTCACGTCCAGATCTCTCAAACTCCGGGAGAGATTCTCAAAACCAAGGTTGACATGTTTCGAGTTCCTTTCAACATTTTGGAAATCCCGCTGAAACTTTGGACATTCTTGCGAAGGGTTCCCAATCCCCGACAAGACTGGTACCCTTTCACGTCCAAATCTCTCAAACTCCGGGAGAGATTCTCAAAACCAAGGTTGACATGTTTCGAGATCCTTTCAACATTTTGGAAATCCCGCTGAAACTTTGGACATTCTCGCGAAGGGTTCCCAATCCCCGACAAGACTGGTACCCTTTCACGTCCAAATCTCTCAAACTCCAGGAGAGATTCTCAAAATCAAGGTTGACACGTTTCGAGTTCCTTTCAACATTTTGGAAATCCCGCTGAAACTTTGGACATTCTCGCGAAGGGTTCCCAATCCACGACAAGACTGGTACCCTTTCACGTCCAAATCTCTCAAACTCCGGGAGAGATTCTCAAAACCAAGGTTGACATGTTTCGAGTTCCTTTCAACATTTTGGAAATCCCGCTGAAACTTTGGACATTCTCGCAAAGGGTTCCCAATCCCCGACAAGACTGGTACCCTTTCACATCCAGATCTCTCAAACTCTAGGAGAGATTCTCAAAACCAAGGTTGACATGTTTCGAGTTCCTTTCAACATTTTGGAAATCCTGCTGAAACTTTGGACATTCTCGCGAAGGGTTCCCAATCCCCGACAAGACTGGTACCCTTTCACGTTCAAATCTCTCAAACTCCGGGAGAGATTCTCAAAACCAAGGTTGACATGTTTCGAGTTCCTTTCAACATTTTGGAAATCCCGCTGAAACTTTGGACATTCTCGCGAAGGGTTCCCAATCCCCGACAAGACTGGTACCCTTTCACGTCCAAATCTCTCAAACTCCGGGAGAGATTCTCAAAATCAAGGTTGACATGTTTCGAGTTCCTTTCAACATTTTGGAAATCCCGCTGAAACTTCGGACATTCTCGCGAAGGGTTCCCAATCCCCGACAAGATTGGTACCCTTTCACGTCCAAATCTCTCAAACTCCGGGAGAGATTCTCAAAACCAAGGTTGACATGTTTCGAGTTCCTTTCAACATTTTGGAAATCCCGCTGAAACTTTGGACATTCTGGCGAAGGGTTCCCAATCCCCGACAAGATTGGTACCCTTTCACGTCCAAATCTCTCAAACTCCGGGAGAGATTCTCAAAACCAAGGTTGACATGTTTCGAGTTCCTTTCAACATTTTGGAAATCCCGCTGAAACTTTGGACATTCTGGCGAAGGGTTCCCAATCCCCGACAAGATTGGTACCCTTTCACGTCCAAATCTCTCAAACTCCGGGAGAGATTCTCAAAACCAAGGTTGACATGTTTCGAGATCCTTTCAACATTTTGGAAATCCCGCTGAAACTTTGGACATTCTGGCGAAGGGTTCCCAATCCCCGACAAGATTGGTACCCTTTCACGTCCAAATCTCTCAAACTCCGGGAGAGATTCTCAAAACCAAGGTTGACATGTTTCGAGATCCTTTCAACATTTTGGAAATCCCGCTGAAACTTTGGACATTCTCGCGAAGGGTTCCCAATCCCCGAGAAGATTGGTACCCTTTCACGTCCAGATCTCTCAAACTCCGGGAGAGATTCTCAAAACCAAGGTTGACATGTTTCGAGTTCCTTTCAACATTTTGGAAATCCCGCTGAAACTTTGGACATTCTTGCGAAGGGTTCCCAATCCCCGACAAGACTGGTACCCTTTCACTTCCAAATCTCTCAAACTCCGGGAGAGATTCTCAAAACCAAGGTTGACATGTTTCGAGATCCTTTCAACATTTTGGAAATCCCGCTGAAACTTTGGACATTCTCGCGAAGGGTTCCCAATCCCCGACAAGACTGGTACCCTTTCACGTCCAAATCTCTCAAACTCCAGGAGAGATTCTCAAAATCAAGGTTGACATGTTTCGAGTTCCTTTCAACATTTTGGAAATCCCGCTGAAACTTTGGACATTCTCGCGAAGGGTTCCCAATCCACGACAAGACTGGTACCCTTTCACGTCCAAATCTCTCAAACTCCGGGAGAGATTCTCAAAACCAAGGTTGACATGTTTCGAGTTCCTTTCAACATTTTGGAAATCCCGCTGAAACTTTGGACATTCTCGCAAAGGGTTCCCAATCCCCGACAAGACTGGTAGCCTTTCACGTCCAGATCTCTCAAACTCTAGGAGAGATTCTCAAAACCAAGGTTGACATGTTTCGAGTTCCTTTCAACATTTTGGAAATCCCGCTGAAACTTGGGACATTCTCGTGAAGGGTTCCCAATCCCCGACAAGACTGGTACCCTTTCACGTTCAAATCTCTCAAACTCCGGGAGAGATTCTCAAAACCAAGGTTGACATGTTTCGAGTTCCTTTCAACATTTTGGAAATCCCGCTGAAACTTTGGACATTCTCGCGAAGGGTTCCCAATCCCCGACAAGACTGGTACCCTTTCACGTCCAAATCTCTCAAACTCCGGGAGAGATTCTCAAAATCAAGGTTGACATGTTTCGAGTTCCTTTCAACATTTTGGAAATCCCGCTGAAACTTCGGACATTCTCGCGAAGGGTTCCCAATCCCCGACAAGATTGGTACCCTTTCACGTCCAAATCTCTCAAACTCCGGGAGAGATTCTCAAAACCAAGGTTGACATGTTTCGAGTTCCTTTCAACATTTTGGAAATCCCGCTGAAACTTTGGACATTCTGGCGAAGGGTTCCCAATCCCCGACAAGACTGGTACCCTTTCACGTCCAAATCTCTCAAACTCCGGGAGAGATTCTCAAAACCAAGGTTGACATGTTTCGAGTTCCTTTCAACATTTTGGAAATCCCGCTGAAACTTTGGACATTCTCGCGAAGGGTTCCCAATCCCCGACAAGATTGGTACACTTTCACGTCCAGATCTCTCAAACTCCGGGAGAGATTCTCAAAACCAAGGTTGACATGTTTCGAGTTCCTTTCAACATTTTGGAAATCCCGCTGAAACTTTGGACATTCTCGCGAAGGGTTCCCAATCCCCGACAAGACTGGTACCCTTTCACGTCCAAATCTCTCAAACTCCGGGAGAGATTCTCAAAACCAAGGTTGACATGTTTCGAGTTCCTTTCAACATTTTGGAAATCCTGCTGAAACTTTGGACATTCTCGCGAAGGGTTCCCAATCCCCGACAAGACTGGTACCCTTTCACGTCCAAATCTCTCAAACTCCGGGAGAGATTCTCAAAACCAAGGTTGACATGTTTCGAGTTCCTTTCAACATTTTGGAAATCCCGCTGAAACTTTGGACATTCTGGCGAAGGGTTCCCAATCCCCGACAAGACTGGTACCCTTTCACGTCCAAATCTCTCAAACTCCGGGAGAGATTCTCAAAACCAAGGTTGACATGTTTCGAGTTCCTTTCTACATTTTGGAAATCCCGCTGAAACTTTGGACATTCTCGCGAAGGGTTCCCAATCCCCGACAAGACTGGTACCCTTTCACGTCCAAATCTCTCAAACTCCGGGAGAGATTCTCAAAACCAAGGTTGACATGTTTCGAGTTCCTTTCAACCTTTTGGAAATCCCGCTGAAACTTTGGACATTCTCGCGAAGGGTTCCCAATCCCCGACAAGACTGGTACCCTTTCACGTCCAAATCTCTCAAACTCCGGGAGAGATTCTCAAAACCAAGGTTGACATGTTTCGAGTTCCTTTCAACATTTTGGAAATCCCGCTGAAACTTTGGACATTCTCGCAAAGGGTTCCCAATCCCCGACAAGACTGGTACCCTTTCACGTCCAAATCTCTCAAACACCGGGCGAGATTCTCAAAACCAAGGTTGACATGTTTCAAGTTCCTTTCAACATTTTGGAAATCCCGCTGAAACTTTGGACATTCTCGCGAAGGGTACCCAATCCCCGACAAGACTGGTACCCTTTCACGTCCAAATCTCTCAAACTCCGGGAGAGATTCTCAAAACCAAGGTTGACATGTTTCGAGTTCCTTTCAACCTTTTGGAAATCCCGCTGAAACTTTGGACATTCTCGCGAAGGGTTTCCAATCCCCGACAAGACTGGTACCCTTTCACGTCCAAATCTCTCAAACTCCGGGAGAGATTCTCAAAACCAAGGTTGACATGTTTCGAGTTCCTTTCAACATTTTGGAAATCCCGCTGAAACTTTGGACATTCTCGCGAAGGGTTCCCAATCCCCGACAAGACTGGTACCCTTTCACGTCCAAATCTCTCAAACTCCGGGAGAGATTCTCAAAACCAAGGTTGACATGTTGCGAGTTCCTTTCAACATTTTGGAAATCCCGCTGAAACTTTGGACATTCTTGCGAAGGGTTCCCAATCCCCGACAAGACTGGTACCCTTTCACGTCCAAATCTCTCAAACTCCGGGAGAGATTCTCAAAACCAAGGTTGACATGTTTCGAGATCCTTTCAACATTTTGGAAATCCCTCTGAAACTTTGGACATTCTCGCGAAGGGTTCCCAATCCCCGACAAGACTGGTACCCTTTCACGTCCAAATCTCTCAAACTCCGGGAGAGATTCTCAAAATCAAGGTTGACATGTTTCGAGTTCCTTTCAACATTTTGGAAATCCCGCTGAAACTTTGGACATTCTCGCGAAGGGTTCCCAATCCCCGACAAGACTGGTACCCTTTCACGTCCAAATCTCTCAAACTCCGGGAGAGATTCTCAAAACCAAGGTTGACATGTTTCGAGTTCCTTTCAACATTTTGGAAATCCTGCTGAAACTTTGGACATTCTCGCGAAGGGTTTCCAATCCCCGACAAGACTGGTACCCTTTCACGTCCAAATCTCTCAAACTCCGGGAGAGATTCTCAAAACCAAGGTTGACATGTTTCGAGTTCCTTTCAACCTTTTGGATATCCCGCTGAAACTTTGGACATTCTCGCGAAGGGTTCCCAATCCCCGACAAGACTGGTACCCTTTCACGTCCAAATCTCTCAAACTCCGGGAGAGATTCTCAAAACCAAGGTTGACATGTTTCGAGTTCCTTTCAACATTTTGGAAATCCTGCTGAAACTTTGGACATTCTCGCGAAGGGTTTCCAATCCCCGACAAGATTGGTACCCTTTCACGTCCAAATCTCTCAAACTCCGGGAGAGATTCTCAAAACCAAGGTTGACATGTTTCGAGTTCCTTTCAACCTTTTGGAAATCCCGCTGAAACTTTGGACATTCTCGCGAAGGGTTCCCAATCCCCGACAAGACTGGTACCCTTTCACGTCCAAATCTCTCAAACTCCGGGAGAGATTCTCAAAACCAAGGTTGACATGTTTCGAGTTCCTTTCAACATTTTGGAAATCCCGCTGAAACTTTGGACATTCTCGCGAAGGGTTCCCAATCCCCGACAAGACTGGTACCCTTTCACGTCCAAATCTCTCAAACTCCGGGAGAGATTCTCAAAACCAAGGTTGACATGTTTCGAGTTCCTTTCAACATTTTGGAAATCCCGCTGAATTTTGGACATACTCGCGAAGGGTTCCCAATCTCTGACAAGTCTGATACCCTTTCACGTCCAAATCTCTCAAACTCCGGGAGAGATTCTCAAAACCAAGGTTGACATGTTTCGAGTTCCTTTCAACATTTTGGAAATCCCGCTGAAACTTTGGACATTCTCGCGAAGGGTTCCCAATCCCCGACAAGACTGGTACCCTTTCACGTCCAAATCTCTCAAACTCCGGGAGAGATTCTCAAAACCAAGGTTGACATGTTTCGAGATCCTTTCAACATTTTGGAAATCCCGCTGAAACTTTGGACATTCTCGCGAAGGGTTCCCAATCCCCGACAAGACTGGTACCCTTTCACGTCCAAATCTCTCAAACTCCGGGAGAGATTCTCAAAACCAAGGTTGACATGTTTCGAGTTCCTTTCAACATTTTGGAAATCCTGCTGAAACTTTGGACATTCTCGCGAAGGGTTTCCAATCCCCGACAAGACTGGTACCCTGTAACGTCCAGATCTCTCAAACTCCGGGAGAGATTCTCAAAACCAAGGTTGACATGTTTCGAGTTCCTTTCAACATTTTGGAAATCCCGCTGAAACTTTGGACATTCTCGCGAAGGGTTCCCAATCCCCGACAAGACTGGTACCCTTTCACGTCCAAATCTCTCAAACTCCGGGAGAGATTCTCAAAACCAAGGTTGACATGTTTCGAGTTCCTTTCAACATTTTGGAAATCCTGCTGAAACTTTGGACATTCTCGCGAAGGGTTTCCAATCCCCGACAAGATTGGTACCCTTTCACGTCCAAATCTCTCAAACTCCGGGAGAGATTCTCAAAACCAAGGTTGACATGTTTCGAGTTCCTTTCAACCTTTTGGAAATCCCGCTGAATTTTGGACAGACTCGCGAAGGGTTACCAATCTCTGACAAGTCTGATACCCTTTCACGTCCAAATCTCTCAAACTCCGGGAGAGATTCTCAAAACCAAGGTTGACATGTTTCGAGTTCCTTTCAACATTTTGGAAATCCCGCTGAAACTTTGGACATTCTCGCGAAGGGTTCCCAATCCCCGACAAGATTGGTACCCTTTCACGTCCAGATCTCTCAAACTCCGGGAGAGATTCTCAAAACCAAGGTTGACATGTTTCGAGTTCCTTTCAACATTTTGGAAATCCCGCTGAAACTTTGGACATTCTTGCGAAGGGTTCCCAATCCCCGACAAGACTGGTACCCTTTCACGTCCAAATCTCTCAAACTCCGGGAGAGATTCTCAAAACCAAGGTTGACATGTTTCGAGATCCTTTCAACATTTTGGAAATCCCGCTGAAACTTTGGACATTCTCGCGAAGGGTTCCCAATCCCCGACAAGACTGGTACCCTTTCACGTCCAAATCTCTCAAACTCCGGGAGAGATTCTCAAAATCAAGGTTGACATGTTTCGAGTTCCTTTCAACATTTTGGAAATCCCGCTGAAACTTTGGACATTCTCGCGAAGGGTTCCCAATCCCCGACAAGACTGGTACCCTTTCACGTCCAAATCTCTCAAACTCCGGGAGAGATTCTCAAAACCAAGGTTGACATGTTTCGAGTTCCTTTCAACATTTTGGAAATCCCGCTGAAACTTTGGACATTCTCGTGAAGGGTTCCCAATCCCCGACAAGACTGGTACCCTTTCACGTCCAGATCTCTCAAACTCTAGGAGAGATTCTCAAAACCAAGGTTGACATGTTTCGAGTTCCTTTCAACATTTTGGAAATCCCGCTGAAACTTTGGACATTCTCGCGAAGGGTTCCCAATCCCCGACAAGACTGGTACCCTTTCACGTTCAAATCTCTCAAATTCCGGGAGAGATTCTCAAAACCAAGGTTGACATGTTTCGAGTTCCTTTCAACATTTTGGAAATCCCGCTGAAACTTTGGACATTCTCGCGAAGGGTTCCCAATCCCCGACAAGACTGGTACCCTTTCACGTCCAAATCTCTCAAACTCCGGGAGAGATTCTCAAAATCAAGGTTGACATGTTTCGAGTTCCTTTCAACATTTTGGAAATCCCGCTGAAACTTCAGACATTCTCGCGAAGGGTTCCCAATCCCCGACAAGATTGGTACCCTTTCACGTCCAAATCTCTCAAACTCCGGGAGAGATTCTCAAAACCAAGGTTGACATGTTTCGAGTTCCTTTCAACATTTTGGAAATCCCGCTGAAACTTTGGACATTCTGGCGAAGGGTTCCCAATCCCCGACAAGATTGGTACCCATTCACGTCCAAATCTCTCAAACTCCGGGAGAGATTCTCAAAACCAAGGTTGACATGTTTCGAGTTCCTTTCAACATTTTGGAAATCCCGCTGAAACTTTGGACATTCTTGCGAAGGGTTCCCAATCCCCGACAAGACTGGTACCCTTTCACGTCCAAATCTCTCAAACTCCGGGAGAGATTCTCAAAACCAAGGTTGACATGTTTCGAGATCCTTTCAACATTTTGGAAATCCCGCTGAAACTTTGGACATTCTCGCGAAGGGTTCCCAATCCCCGACAAGACTGGTACCCTTTCACGTCCAAATCTCTCAAACTCCGGGAGAGATTCTCAAAATCAAGGTTGACATGTTTCGAGTTCCTTTCAACATTTTGGAAATCCCGCTGAAACTTTGGACATTCTCGCGAAGGGTTCCCAATCCACGACAAGATTGGTACCCTTTCACGTCCAGATCTCTCAAACTCCGGGAGAGATTCTCAAAACCAAGGTTGACATGTTTCGAGTTCCTTTCAACCTTTTGGAAATCCCGCTGAAACTTTGGACATTCTCGCGAAGGGTTCCCAATCCCCGACAAGACTGGTACCCTTTCACGTCCAAATCTCTCATACTCCGGGAGAGATTCTCAAAACCAAGGTTGACATGTTTCGAGTTCCTTTCAACATTTGGGAAATCCCGCTGAAACTTTGGACATTCTCGCGAAGGGTTCCCAATCCTCGACAAGACTGGTACCCTTTCAGTCCAAATCTCTCAAACTCCGGGAGAGATTCTCAGAACCAAGGTTGACATGTTTCGAGTTCCTTTCAACATTTTGGAAATCCCGCTGAAACTTTGGACATTCTCGCGAAGGGTTCCCAATCCCCGACAAGACTGGTACCCTTTCACGTCCAAATCTCTCAAACTCCGGGAGAGATTCTCAAAACCAAGGTTGACATGTTTCGAGTTCCTTTCAACATTTTGGAAATCCCGCTGAAACTTTGGACATTCTCGCGAAGGGTTCCCAATCCCCGACAAGACTGGTACCCTTTCACGTCCAAATCTCTCAAACTCCGGGAGAGATTCTCAAAACCAAGGTTGACATGTTTCGAGTTCCTTTCAACATTTTGGAAATCCAGCTGAAACTTTGGACATTCTCGCGAAGGGTTCCCAATCCCCGACAAGACTGGTATCCTTTCACGTCCAAATCTCTCAAACTCCGGGAGAGATTCTCAAAACCAAGGTTGACATGTTTCGAGTTCCTTTCAACCTTTTGGAAATCCCGCTGAAACTTTGGACATTCTCGCGAAGGGTTCCCAATCCCCGACAAGACTGGTACCCTTTCACGTCCAAATCTCTCAAACTCCGGGAGAGATTCTCAAAACCAAGGTTGACATGTTTCGAGTTCCTTTCAACCTTTTGGAAATCCCGCTGAAACTTTGGACATTCTCGCGAAGGGTTCCCAATCCCCGACAAGACTGGTACCCTTTCACGTCCAAATCTCTCAAACTCCGGGAGAGATTCTCAAAACCAAGGTTGACATGTTTCAAGTTCCTTTCAACATTTTGGAAATCCCGCTGAAACTTTGGACATTCTCGCGAAGGGTACCCAATCCCCGACAAGACTGGTACCCTTTCACGTCCAAATCTCTCAAACTCCGGGAGAGATTCTCAAAACCAAGGTTGACATGTTTCGAGTTCCTTTCAACATTTTGGAAATCCCGCTGAAACTTTGGACATTCTCGCGAAGGGTTCCCAATCCCCGACAAGATTGGTACCCTTTCACGTCCAAATCTCTCAAACTCCGGGAGAGATTCTCAAAACCAAGGTTGACATGTTTCGAGTTCCTTTCAACATTTTGGAAATCCCGCTGAAACTTTGGACATTCTCGCGAAGGGTTTCCAATCCCCGACAAGATTGGTACGCTGTCACGTCCAGATCTCTCAAACTCCGGGAGAGATTCTCAAAACCAGGGTTGACATGTTTCGAGTTCCTTTCAACATTTTGGAAATCCCGCTGAAACTTTAGACATTCTCGCGAAGGGTTCCCAATCCCCGACAAGACTGGTACCCTTTCACGTCCAAATCTCTCAAACTCCGGGAGATATTCTCAAAACCAAGGTTGACATGTTTCGAGTTCCTTTCAACATTTTGGAAATCCCGCTGAAACTTTGGACATTCTCGCGAAGGGTTCCCAATCCCCGACAAGACTGGTACCCTTTCACGTCCAAATCTCTCAAACTCCGGGAGAGATTCTCAAAACCAAGGTTGACATGTTTTGAGTTCCTTTCAACATTTTGGAAATCCCGCAGAAACTTTGGACATTCTCGCAAAGGGTTCCCAATCCCCGACAAGACTGGTACCCTTTCACGTCCAAATCTCTCCAACTCCGGGAGAGATTCTCAAAACCAAGGTTGACATGTTGCGAGTTCCTTTCAACATTTTGGAAATCCCGCTGAAACTTTGGACATTCTCGCGAAGGGTTCCCAATCCCCGACAAGACTGGTACCCTTTCACGTCCAAATCTCTCAAACTCCGGGAGAGATTCTCAAAACCAAGGTTGACATGTTTCGAGTTCCTTTCAACATTTGGGAAATCCCGCTGAAACTTTGGACATTCTCGTGAAGGGTTCCCAATCCCCGACAAGACTGGTACCCTTTCACGTCCAAATCTCTCAAACTCCAGGAGAGATTCTCAAAACCACGGTTGACATGTTTCGAGTTCCTTTCAACATTTTGGAAATCCCACTGAAACTTTGGACATTCTCGCGAAGGGTTCCCAATCCCCGACAAGACTGGTACCCTTTCACGTCCAAATCTCTCAAACTCCGGGAGAGATTCTCAAAACCAAGGTTGACATGTTTCGAGTTCCTTTCAACATTTTGGAAATCCTGCTGAAACTTTGGACATTCTCGCGAAGGGTTCCCAATCCCCGACAAGACTGGTAACCTTTCACATCCAAATCTCTCAAACTCCGGGAGAGATTCTCAAAACCAAGGTTGACATGTTTCGAGTTCCTTTCAACCTTTTGGAAATCCCGCTGAAACTTTGGACATTCTCGCGAAGGGTTCCCAATCCCCGACAAGACTGGTACCCTTTCACGTCCAAATCTCTCAAACTCCGGGAGAGATTCTCAAAACCAAGGTTGACATGTTTCGAGTTCCTTTCAACATTTTGGAAATCCTGCTGAAACTTTGGACATTCTCGCGAAGGGTTTCCAATCCCCGACAAGATTGGTACCCTTTCACGTCCAAATCTCTCAAACTCCGGGAGAGATTCTCAAAACCAAGGTTGACATGTTTCGAGTTCCTTTCAACCTTTTGGAAATCCCGCTGAAACTTTGGACATTCTCGCGAAGGGTTCCCAATCCCCGACAAGACTGGTACCCTTTCACGTCCAAATCTCTCATACTCCGGGAGAGATTCTCAAAACCAAGGTTGACATGTTTCGAGTTCCTTTCAACATTTGGGAAATCCCGCTGAAACTTTGGACATTCTCGCGAAGGGTTCCCAATCCCCGACAAGACTGGTACCCTTTCACGTCCAAATCTCTCAAACTCCGGGAGAGATTCTCAAAACCAAGGTTGACATGTTTCGAGTTCCTTTCAACATTTTGGAAATCCCGCTGAATTTTGGACATACTCGCGAAGGGTTACCAATCTCTGACAAGTATGATACCCTTTCACGTCCAAATCTCTCAAACTCCGGCAGAGATTCTCAAAACCAAGGTTGACATGTTTCGAGTTCCTTTCAACATTTTGGAAATCCCGCTGAAACTTTGGACATTCTCGCGAAGGGTTCCCAATCCTCGACAAGACTGGTACCCTTTCACGTCCAAATCTCTCAAACTCCGGGAGAGATTCTCAAAACCAAGGTTGACATGTTTCGAGTTCCTTTCAACATTTTGGAAATCCCGCTGAAACCTTGGACATTCTCGCGAAGGGTTCCCAATCCCCGACAAGACTGGTACCCTTTCACGTCCAAATCTCTCAAACTCCGGGAGAGATTCTCAAAACCAAGGTTGACATGTTTCGAGTTCCTTTCAACATTTTGGAAATCCCGCTGAATTTTGGACATACTCGCGAAGGGTTACCAATCTCTGACAAGTATGATACCCTTTCACGTCCAAATCTCTCAAACTCCGGCAGAGATTCTCAAAACCAAGGTTGACATGTTTCGAGTTCCTTTCAACATTTTGGAAATCCCGCTGAAACTTTGGACATTCTCGCGAAGGGTTCCCAATCCTCGACAAGACTGGTACCCTTTCACGTCCAAATCTCTCAAACTCCGGGAGAGATTCTCAAAACCAAGGTTGACATGTTTCGAGTTCCTTTCAACATTTTGGAAATCCCGCTGAAACCTTGGACATTCTCGCGAAGGGTTCCCAATCCCCGACAAGACTGGTACCCTTTCACGTCCAAATCTCTCCAACTCCGGGAGAGATTCTCAAAACCAAGGTTGACATGTTGCGAGTTCCTTTCAACATTTTGGAAATCCCGCTGAAACTTTGGACATTCTCGCGAAGGGTTCCCAATCCCCGACAAGACTGGTACCCTTTCACGTCCAAATCTCTCAAACTCCGGGAGAGATTCTCAAAACCAAGGTTGACATGTTTCGAGTTCCTTTCAACATTTTGGAAATCCCGCTGAAACTTTGGACATTCTCGTGAAGGGTTCCCAATCCCCGACAAGACTGGTACCCTTTCACGTCCAAATCTCTCAAACTCCAGGAGAGATTCTCAAAACCACGGTTGACATGTTTCGAGTTCCTTTCAACATTTTGGAAATCCCACTGAAACTTTGGACATTCTCGCGAAGGGTTCCCAATCCCCGACAAGACTGGTACCCTTTCACGTCCAAATCTCTCAAACTCCGGGAGAGATTCTCAAAACCAAGGTTGACATGTTTCGAGTTCCTTTCAACATTTTGGAAATCCTGCTGAAACTTTGGACATTCTCGCGAAGGGTTCCCAATCCCCGACAAGACTGGTAACCTTTCACATCCAAATCTCTCAAACTCCGGGAGAGATTCTCAAAACCAAGGTTGACATGTTTCGAGTTCCTTTCAACATTTCGGAAATCCCGCTGAAACTTTGGACATTCTCGCGAAGGGTTCCCAATCCCCGACAAGACTGGTACCCTTTCATGTCCAAATCTCTCAAACTCCGGGAGAGATTCTCAAAACCAAGGTTGACATGTTTCGAGTTCCTTTCAACATTTTGGAAATCCTGCTGAAACTTTGGACATTCTCGCGAAGGGTTTCCAATCCCCGACAAGATTGGTACCCTTTCACGTCCAAATCTCTCAAACTCCGGGAGAGATTCTCAAAACCAAGGTTGACATGTTTCGAGTTCCTTTCAACCTTTTGGAAATCCCGCTGAAACTTTGGACATTCTCGCGAAGGGTTCCCAATCCCCGACAAGACTGGTACCCTTTCACGTCCAAATCTCTCATACTCCGGGAGAGATTCTCAAAACCAAGGTTGACATGTTTCGAGTTCCTTTCAACATTTTGGAAATCCCGCTGAAACTTTGGACATTCTCGCGAAGGGTTCCCAATCCCCGACAAGACTGGTACCCTTTCACGTCCAAATCTCTCAAACTCCGGGAGAGATTCTCAAAACCAAGGTTGACATGTTTCGAGTTCCTTTCAACATTTTGGAAATCCCGCTGAATTTTGGACATACTCGCGAAGGGTTACCAATCTCTGACAAGTATGATACCCTTTCACGTCCAAATCTCTCAAACTCCGGCAGAGATTCTCAAAACCAAGGTTGACATGTTTCGAGTTCCTTTCAACATTTTGGAAATCCCGCTGAAACTTTGGACATTCTCGCGAAGGGTTCCCAATCCTCGACAAGACTGGTACCCTTTCACGTCCAAATCTCTCAAACTCCGGGAGAGATTCTCAAAACCAAGGTTGACATGTTTCGAGTTCCTTTCAACATTTTGGAAATCCCGCTGAAACCTTGGACATTCTCGCGAAGGGTTCCCAATCCCCGACAAGACTGGTACCCTTTCACGTCCAAATCTCTCAAACTCCGGGAGAGATTCTCAAAACCAAGGTTGACATGTTTCGAGTTCCTTTCAACATTTTGGAAATCCCGCTGAATTTTGGACATACTCGCGAAGGGTTACCAATCTCTGACAAGTATGATACCCTTTCACGTCCAAATCTCTCAAACTCCGGGAGAGATTCTCAAAACCAAGGTTGACATGTTTCGAGTTCCTTTCAACATTTTGGAAATCCCGCTGAAACTTTGGACATTCTCGCGAAGGGTTCCCAATCCTCGACAAGACTGATACCCTTTCACGTCCAAATCTCTCAAACTCCGGGAGAGATTCTCAAAACCAAGGTTGACATGTTTCGAGTTCCTTTCAACATTTTGGAAATCCCGCTGAAACCTTGGACATTCTCGCGAAGGGTTCCCAATCCCCGACAAGACTGGTACCCTTTCACGTCCAAATCTCTCAAACTCCGGGAGAGATTCTCAAAACCAAGGTTGACATGTTTCGAGTTCCTTTCAACATTTTGGAAATCCCGCTGAAACTTTGGACATTCTCGCGAAGGGTTCCCAATCCCCGACAAGATTGGTACCCTTTCACGTCCAAATCTTTCAAACTCCAGGAGAGATTCTCAAAACCACGGTTGACATGTTTCGAGTTCCTTTCAACATTTTGGAAATCCCGCTGAAACTTTGGACATTCTCGCGAAGGGTTCCCAATCCCCGACAAGACTGGTACCCTTTCACGTCCAAATCTCTCAAACTCCGGGAGAGATTCTCAAAACCAAGGTTGACATGTTTCGAGTTCCTTTCAACATTTTGGAAATCCCGCTGAAACTTTGGACATTCTCGCGAAGGGTTCCCAATCCCCGACAAGACTGGTACCCTTTCACGTCCAAATCTCTCAAACTCCGGGAGAGATTCTCAAAACCAAGGTTGACATGTTTCGAGTTCCTTTCAACATTTTGGAAATCCCGCTGAAACTTTGGATATTCTTGCGAAGGGTTCCCAATCCCCGACAAGACTGGTACCCTTTCACGTCCAAATCTCTCAAACTCCGGGAGAGATTCTCAAAACCAAGGTTGACATGTTTCGAGATCCTTTCAACATTTTGGAAATCCCGCTGAAACTTTGGACATTCTCGCGAAGGGTTCCCAATCCCCGACAAGACTGGTACCCTTTCACGTCCAAATCTCTCAAACTCCGGGAGAGATTCTCAAAACCAAGGTTGACATGTTTCGAGTTCCTTTCAACCTTTTGGAAATCCCGCTGAAACTTTGGACATTCTCGCGAAGGGTTCCCAATCCCTGACAAGACTGGTACCCTTTCACGTCCAAATCTCTCAAACTCCGGGAGAGATTCTCAAAACCAAGGTTGACATGTTTCGAGTTCCTTTCAACATTTTGGAAATCCCGCTGAAACTTTGGACATTCTCGCGAAGGGTTCCCAATCCCCGACAAGACTGGTACCCTTTCACGTCCAAATCTCTCAAACTCCGGGAGAGATTCTCAAAACCAAGGTTGACATGTTTCGAGTTCCTTTCAACATTTTGGAAATCCCGCTGAAACTTCGGACATTCTCGCGAAGGGTTCCCAATCCCCGACAAGATTGGTACCCTTTCACGTCCAAATCTCTCAAACTCCGGGAGAGATTCTCAAAACCAAGGTTGACATGTTTCGAGTTCCTTTCAACATTTTGGAAATCCCGCTGAAACTTTGGACATTCTGGCGAAGGGTTCCCAATCCCCGACAAGATTGGTACCCTTTCACGTCCAAATCTCTCAAACTCCGGGAGAGATTCTCAAAACCAAGGTTGACATGTTTCGAGTTCCTTTCAACATTTTGGAAATCCCGCTGAAACTTTGGACATTCTCGCGAAGGGTTTCCAATCCCCGACAAGATTGGTACGCTGTCACGTCCAGATCTCTCAAACTCCGGGAGAGATTCTCAAAACCAAGGTTGACATGTTTCGAGTTCCTTTCAACATTTTGGAAATCCCGCTGAAACTTTAGACATTCTCGCGAAGGGTTCCCAATCCCCGACAAGACTGGTACCCTTTCACGTCCAAATCTCTCAAACTCCGGGAGATATTCTCAAAACCAAGGTTGACATGTTTCGAGTTCCTTTCAACATTTGGGAAATCCCGCTGAAACTTTGGACATTCTCGCGAAGGGTTCCCAATCCCCGACAAGACTGGTACCCTTTCACGTCCAAATCTCTCAAACTCCGGGAGAGATTCTCAAAACCAAGGTTGACATGTTTCGAGTTCCTTTCAACATTTTGGAAATCCCGCTGAATTTTGGACATACTCGCGAAGGGTTACCAATCTCTGACAAGTATGATACCCTTTCACGTCCAAATCTCTCAAACTCCGGCAGAGATTCTCAAAACCAAGGTTGACATGTTTCGAGTTCCTTTCAACATTTTGGAAATCCCGCTGAAACTTTGGACATTCTCGCGAAGGGTTCCCAATCCTCGACAAGACTGGTACCCTTTCACGTCCAAATCTCTCAAACTCCGGGAGAGATTCTCAAAACCAAGGTTGACATGTTTCGAGTTCCTTTCAACATTTTGGAAATCCCGCTGAAACCTTGGACATTCTCGCGAAGGGTTCCCAATCCCCGACAAGACTGGTACCCTTTCACGTCCAAATCTCTCAAACTCCGGGAGAGATTCTCAAAACCAAGGTTGACATGTTTCGAGTTCCTTTCAACATTTTGGAAATCCCGCTGAAACTTTGGACATTCTCGCGAAGGGTTCCCAATCCCCGACAAGATTGGTACCCTTTCACGTCCAAATCTTTCAAACTCCAGGAGAGATTCTCAAAACCACGGTTGACATGTTTCGAGTTCCTTTCAACATTTTGGAAATCCCACTGAAACTTTGGACATTCTCGTGAAGGGTTCCCAATCCCCGACAAGACTGGTACCCTTTCACGTCCAAATCTCTCAAACTCCGGGAGAGATTCTCAAAACCAAGGTTGACATGTTTCGAGTTCCTTTCAACATTTTGGAAATCCCGCTGAAACTTTGGACATTCTCGCAAAGGGTTTCCAATCCCCGACAAGACTGGTACCCTTTCACGTCCAAATCTCTCAAACTCCGGGAGAGATTCTCAAAACCAAGGTTGACATATTTCGAGTTCCTTTCAACCTTTTGGAAATCCCGCTGAAACTTTGGACATTCTCGCGAAGGGTTCCCAATCCCCGACAAGACTGGTACCCTTTCACGTCCAAATCTCTCAAACTCCGGGAGAGATTCTCAAAACCAAGGTTGACATGTTTCGAGATCCTTTCAACATTTTGGAAATCCCGCTGAAACTTTGGACATTCTCGCGAAGGGTTCCCAATCCCCGACAAGACTGGTACCCTTTCACGTCCAAATCTCTCAAACTCCGGGAGAGATTCTCAAAACCAAGGTTGACATGTTTCGAGTTACTTTCAACATTTTGGAAATCCCGCTGAATTTTGGACATACTCGCGAAGGGTTACCAATCTCTGACAAGTCTGATACCCTTTCACGTCCAAATCTCTCAAACTCCGGCAGAGATTCTCAAAACCAAGGTTGACATGTTTCGAGTTCCTTTCAACATTTTGGAAATCCCGCTGAAACTTTGGACATTCTCGCGAAGGGTTCCCAATCCTCGACAAGACTGGTACCCTTTCACGTCCAAATCTCTCAAACTCCGGGAGAGATTCTCAAAACCAAGGTTGACATGTTTCGAGATCCTTTCAACATTTTGGAAATCCCGCTGAAACTTTGGACATTCTCGCAAAGGGTTCCCAATCCCCGACAAGACTGGTACCCTTTCACGTCCAAATCTCTCAAACTCCGGGAGAGATTCTCAAAACCAAGGTTGACATGTTGCGAGTTCCTTTCAACATTTTGGAAATCCCGCTGAAACTTTGGACATTCTCGCGAAGGGTTCCCAATCCCCGACAAGACTGGTACCGTTTCACGTCCAAATCTCTCAAACTCCGGGAGAGATTCTCAAAACCAAGGTTGACATGTTTCGAGTTCCTTTCAACATTTTGGAAATCCCGCTGAAACTTTGGACATTCTCGTGAAGGGTTCCCAATCCCCGACAAGACTGGTACCCTTTCACGTCCAAATCTTTCAAACTCCAGGAGAGATTCTCAAAACCACGGTTGACATGTTTCGAGTTCCTTTCAACATTTTGGAAATCCCACTGAAACTTTGGACATTCTCGCGAAGGGTTCCCAATCCCCGACAAGACTGGTACCCTTTCACGTCCAAATCTCTCAAACTCCGGGAGAGATTCTCAAAACCAAGGTTGACATGTTTCGAGTTCCTTTCAACATTTTGGAAATCCTGCTGAAACTTTGGACATTCTCGCGAAGGGTTCCCAATCCCCGACAAGACTGGTAACCTTTCACATCCAAATCTCTCAAACTCCGGGAGAGATTCTCAAAACCAAGGTTGACATGTTTCGAGTTCCTTTCAACCTTTTGGAAATCCCGCTGAAACTTTGGACATTCTCGCGAAGGGTTCCCAATCCCCGACAAGACTGGTACCCTTTCACGTCCAAATCTCTCAAACTCCGGGAGAGATTCTCAAAACCAAGGTTGACATGTTTCGAGTTCCTTTCAACATTTTGGAAATCCTGCTGAAACTTTGGACAATCTCGCGAAGGGTTTCCAATCCCCGACAAGATTGGTACCCTTTCACGTCCAAATCTCTCAAACTCCGGGAGAGATTCTCAAAACCAAGGTTGACATGTTTCGAGTTCCTTTCAACCTTTTGGAAATCCCGCTGAAACTTTGGACATTCTCGCGAAGGGTTCCCAATCCCCGACAAGACTGGTACCCTTTCACGTCCAAATCTCTCATACTCCGGGAGAGATTCTCAAAACCAAGGTTGACATGTTTCGAGTTCCTTTCAACATTTGGGAAATCCCGCTGAAACTTTGGACATTCTCGCGAAGGGTTCCCAATCCCCGACAAGACTGGTACCCTTTCACGTCCAAATCTCTCAAACTCCGGGAGAGATTCTCAAAACCAAGGTTGACATGTTTCGAGTTCCTTTCAACATTTTGGAAATCCCGCTGAATTTTGGACATACTCGCGAAGGGTTACCAATCTCTGACAAGTATGATACCCTTTCACGTCCAAATCTCTCAAACTCCGGCAGAGATTCTCAAAACCAAGGTTGACATGTTTCGAGTTCCTTTCAACATTTTGGAAATCCCGCTGAAACTTTGGACATTCTCGCGAAGGGTTCCCAATCCTCGACAAGACTGGTACCCTTTCACGTCCAAATCTCTCAAACTCCGGGAGAGATTCTCAAAACCAAGGTTGACATGTTTCGAGTTCCTTTCAACATTTTGGACATCCCGCTGAAACCTTGGACATTCTCGCGAAGGGTTCCCAATCCCCGACAAGACTGGTACCCTTTCACGTCCAAATCTCTCAAACTCCGGGAGAGATTCTCAAAACCAAGGTTGACATGTTTCGAGTTCCTTTCAACATTTTGGAAATCCCGCTGAAACTCTGGACATTCTCGCGAAGGGTTCCCAATCCCCGACAAGATTGGTACCCTTTCACGTCCAAATCTTTCAAACTCCAGGAGAGATTCTCAAAACCACGGTTGACATGTTTCGAGTTCCTTTCAACATTTTGGAAATCCCACTGAAACTTTGGACATTCTCGCGAAGGGTTCCCAATCCCCGACAAGACTGGTACCCTTACACGTCCAAATCTCTCAAACTCCGGGAGAGATTCTCAAAACCAAGGTTGACATGTTTCGAGTTCCTTTCAACATTTTGGAAATCCCGCTGAAACTTTGGACATTCTCGCAAAGGGTTTCCAATCCCCGACAAGACTGGTACCCTTTCACGTCCAAATCTCTCAAACTCCGGGAGAGATTCTCAAAACCAAGGTTGACATATTTCGAGTTCCTTTCAACCTTTTGGAAATCCCGCTGAAACTTTGGACATTCTCGCGAAGGGTTCCCAATCCCCGACAAGACTGGTACCCTTTCACGTCCAAATCTCTCAAACTCCGGGAGAGATTCTCAAAACCAAGGTTGACATGTTTCGAGATCCTTTCAACATTTTGGAAATCCCGCTGAAACTTTGGACATTCTCGCGAAGGGTTCCCAATCCCCGACAAGACTGGTACCCTTTCACGTCCAAATCTCTCAAACTCCGGGAGAGATTCTCAAAACCAAGGTTGACATGTTTCGAGTTCCTTTCAACATTTTGGAAATCCCGCTGAATTTTGGACATACTCGCGAAGGGTTACCAATCTCTGACAAGTCTGATACCCTTTCACGTCCAAATCTCTCAAACTCGGGGAGAGATTCTCAAAACCAAGGTTGACATGTTTCGAGTTCCTTTCAACATTTTGGAAATCCCGCTGAAACTTTGGACATTCTCGCGAAGGGTTCCCAATCCTCGACAAGACTGGTACCCTTTCACATCCAAATCTCTCAAACTCCGGGAGAGATTCTCAAAACCAAGGTTGACATGTTTCGAGATCCTTTCAACATTTTGGAAATCCCGCTGAAACTTTGGACATTCTCGCAAAGGGTTCCCAATCCCCGACAAGACTGGTACCCTTTCACGTCCAAATCTCTCAAACTCGGCAGAGATTCTCAAAACCAAGGTTGACATGTTTCGAGTTCCTTTCAATATTTTGGAAATCCCGCTGAAACTTTGGACATTCTCGCGAAGGGTTCCCAATCCCCGACAAGACTGGTACCCTTTCACGTCCAAATCTCTCAAACTCCGGGAGAGATTCTCAAAACCAAGGTTGACATGTTTCGAGTTCCTTTCAACATTTTGGAAATCCCGCTGAAACTTTGGACATTCTCGCGAAGGGTTCCCAATCCCCGACAAGACTGGTACCCTTTCACGTCCAAATCTCTCAAACTCCGGGAGAGATTCTCAAAACCAAGGTTGACATGTTTCGAGTTCCTTTCAACATTTTGGAAATCCCGCTGAAACTTTGGACATTCTCGCGAAGGGTTCCCAATCCCCGACAAGACTGGTACCCTTTCACGTCCAAATCTCTCAAACTCCGGGAGAGATTCTCAAAACCAAGGTTGACATGTTTCGAGTTCCTTTCAACATTTTGGAAATCCCGCTGAAACTTTGGACATTCTCGCAAAGGGTTCCCAATCCCCGACAAGACTGGTACCCTTTCACGTCCAAATCTCTCAAACTCCGGGAGAGATTCTCAAAACCAAGGTTGACATGTTTCGAGTTCCTTTCAATATTTTGGAAATCCAGCTGAAACTTTGGACATTCTCGCGAAGGGTTCCCAATCCCCGACAAGACTGGTACCCTTTCACGTCCAAATCTCTCAAACTCCGGGAGAGATTCTCAAAACCAAGGTTGACATGTTTCGAGTTCCTTTCAACCTTTTGGAAATCCCACTGAAACTTTGGACATTCTCGCGAAGGGTTCCCAATCCCCGACAAGACTGGTTCCCTTTCACGTCCAGAACTCTCAAACTCCGGGAGAGATTCTCAAAACCAAGGTTGACATGTTTCGAGTTCCTTTCAACATTTTGGAAATCCCGCTGAAACTTTGGACATTCTCGCGATGGGTTCCCAATCCCCGACAAGACTGGTACCCTTTCACGTCCAAATCTCTCAAACTCCGGGAGAGATTCTCAAAACCAAGGTTGACATGTTTCGAGTTCCTTTCAACATTTTGGAAATCCCGCTGAAACTTTGGACATTCTCGCGAAGGGTTCCCAATCCCCGACAAGACTGGTACCCTTTCACGTCCAAATCTCTCAAACTCCGGGAGAGATTCTCAAAACCAAGGTTGACATGTTTCGAGTTCCTTTCAACATTTTGGAAATCCCGCTGAAACTTTGGACATTCTCGCGAAGGGTTCCCAATCCCCGACAAGACTGGTACCCTTTCAGGTCCAAATCTCTCAAACTCCGGGAGAGATTCTCAAAACCAAGGTTGACATGTTTCGAGTTCCTTTCAACATTTTGGAAATCCCGCTGAAACTTTGGACATTCTCGCGAAGGGTTCCCAATCCCCGACAAGACTGGTACCCTTTCACGTCCAAATCTCTCAAACTCCGGGAGAGATTCTCAAAACCAAGGTTGACATGTTTCGAGTTCCTTTCAACCTTTTGGAAATCCCGCTGAAACTTTGGACATTTTCGCGAAGGGTTCCCAATCCCCGACAAGATTGGTACCCTTTCACGTCCAAATCTCTCAAACTCCGGGAGAGATTCTCAAAACCAAGGTTGACATGTTTCGAGTTCCTTTCAACATTTTGGAAATCCCGCTGAAACTTTGGACATTCTCGCGAAGGGTTCCCAATCCCCGACACGATTGGTACCCTGTAACGTCCAGATCTCTCAAACTCCGGGAGAGATTCTCAAAACCAAGGTTGACATGTTTCGAGTTCCTTTCAACATTTTGGAAATCCCGCTGAAACTTTGGACATTCTCGCGAAGGGTTCCCAATCCCCGACAAGACTGGTACCCTTTCACGTCCAAATCTCTCAAACTCCGGGAGAGATTCTCAAAACCAAGGTTGACATGTTTCGAGTTCCTTTCAACATTTTGGAAATCCCGCTGAAACCTTGGACATTCTCGCGAAGGGTTCCCAATCCCCGACAAGACTGGTACCCTTTCACGTCCAAATCTCTCAAACTCCGGGAGAGATTCTCAAAACCAAGGTACATGTTTCGAGTTCCTTTCAACATTTCGGAAATCCCGCTGAAACTTTGGACATTATCGCGAAGGATTGCCAATCCCCGACAAGACTGGTACCCTTTCACGTCTAAATCTTTCAAACTCCAGGAGAGATTCTCAAAACCAAGGTTGACATGTTTCGAGTTCCTTTCAACATTTTGGAAATCCCACTGAAACTTTGGACATTTTCGCGAAGGGTTCCCAATCCCCGACAAGACTGGTACCCTTTCACGTCCAAATCTTTCAAACTCCAGGAGAGATTCTCAAAACCACGGTTGACATGTTTCGAGTTCCTTTCAACATTTTGGAAATCCCGCTGAAACTTTGGACATTCTCGCGAAGGGTTCCCAATCCCCGACAAGACTGGTACCCTTTCACGTCCAAATCTCTCAAACTCCGGGAGAGATTCTCAAAACCAAGGTTGACATGTTTCGAGTTCCTTTCAACATTTTGGAAATCCCGCTGAAACTTTGGACATTCTCGCAAAGGGTTCCCAATCCCCGACAAGACTGGTACCCTTTCACGTCCAAATCTCTCAAACACCGGGCGAGATTCTCAAAACCAAGGTTGACATGTTTCAAGTTCCTTTCAACATTTTGGAAATCCCGCTGAAACTTTGGACATTCTCGCGAAGGGTTCCCAATCCCCGACAAGACTGGTACTCTTTCACGTCCAAATCTCTCAAACTCCGGGAGAGATTCTCAAAACCAAGGTTGACATGTTTCGAGTTCCTTTCAACATTTTGGAAATCCCGCTGAAACTTTGGACATTCTCACGAAGGGTTTCCAATCCCCGACAAGACTGGTACCCTTTCACGTCCAAATCTCTCAAACTCCGGGAGAGATTCTCAAAACCAAGGTTGACATGTTTCGAGTTCCTTTCAACATTTTGGAAATCCCGCTGAAACTTTGGACATTCTGGCGAAGGGTTCCCAATCCCCGACAAGACTGGTACCCTTTCACGTCCAAATCTCTCAAACTCCGGGAGAGATTCTCAAAACCAAGGTTGACATGTTTCGAGTTCCTTTCAACATTTTGGAAATCCCGCTGAAACTTTGGACATTCTCGCGAAGGGTTTCCAATCCCCGACAAGACTGGTACCCTTTCACGTCCAAATCTCTCAAACTCCGGGAGAGATTCTCAAAACCAAGGTTGACATGTTTCGAGTTCCTTTCAACATTTTGGAAATCCCGCTGAAACTTTGGACATTCTGGCGAAGGGTTCCCAATCCCCGACAAGATTGGTACCCTTTCACGTCCAAATCTCTCAAACTCCGGGAGAGATTCTCAAAACCAAGGTTGACATGTTTCGAGTTCCTTTCAACATTTTGGAAATCCCGCTGAAACTTTGGACATTCTCGCGAAGGGTTCCCAATCCCCGACAAGACTGGTACCCTGTAACGTCCAGATCTCTCAAACTCCGGGAGAGATTCTCAAAACCAAGGTTGACATGTTTCGAGTTCCTTTCAACATTTTGGAAATCCCGCTGAAACTTTGGACATTCTCGCGAAGGGTTCCCAATCCCCGACAAGACTGGTACCCTTTCACGTCCAAATCTCTCAAACTCCGGGAGAGATTCTCAAAACCAAGGTTGACATGTTTCGAGTTCCTTTCAACATTTTGGAAATCCCGCTGAAACCTTGGACATTCTCGCGAAGGGTTCCCAATCCCCGACAAGACTGGTACCCTTTCACGTCCAAATCTCTCAAACTCCGGGAGAGATTCTCAAAACCAAGGTACATGTTTCGAGTTCCTTTCAACATTTCGGAAATCCCGCTGAAACTTTGGACATTATCGCGAAGGATTCCCAATCCCCGACAAGACTGGTACCCTTTCACGTCTAAATCTTTCAAACTCCAGGAGAGATTCTCAAAACCAAGGTTGACATGTTTCGAGTTCCTTTCAACATTTTGGAAATCCCACTGAAACTTTGGACATTTTCGCGAAGGGTTCCCAATCCCCGACAAGACTGGTACCCTTTCACGTCCAAATCTTTCAAACTCCAGGAGAGATTCTCAAAACCACGGTTGACATGTTTCGAGTTCCTTTCAACATTTTGGAAATCCCGCTGAAACTTTGGACATTCTCGCGAAGGGTTCCCATACCCCGACAAGACCGGTACCCTTTCACGTCCAAATCTTTCCAACTCCAGGAGAGATTCTCAAAACCAAGGTTGACATGTTTCAAGTTCCTTTCAACATTTTGGAAATCCTGCTGAAACTTTGGACATTCTCGCGAAGGGTTTCCAATCCCCGACAAGACTGGTACCCTTTCACGTCCAAATCTCTCAAACTCCGGGAGAGATTCTCAAAACCAAGGTTGACATGTTGCGAGTTCCTTTCAACATTTTGGAAATCCCGCTGAAACTTTGGACATTCTGGCGAAGGGTTCCCAATCCCCGACAAGATTGGTTCCCTTTCACGTCCAAATCTCTCAAACTCCGGGAGAGATTCTCAAAACCAAGGTTGACATGTTTCGAGTTCCTTTCAACATTTTGGAAATCCCGCTGAAACTTTGGACATTCTCGCGAAGGGTTCCCAATCCCCGACAAGACTGGTACCCTTTCACGTCCAAATCTCTCAAACTCCGGGAGAGATTCTCAAAACCAAGGTTGACATGTTTCGAGTTCCTTTCAACATTTTGGAAATCCCGCTGAAACTTTGGACATTCTCGCGAAGGGTTCCCAATCCCCGACAAGACTGGTACCCTTTCAGGTCCAAATCTCTCAAACTCCGGGAGAGATTCTCAAAACCAAGGTTGACATGTTTCGAGTTCCTTTCAACATTTTGGAAATCCCGCTGAAACTTTGGACATTCTCGCGAAGGGTTCCCAATCCCCGACAAGACTGGTACCCTTTCACGTCCAAATCTCTCAAACTCCGGGAGAGATTCTCAAAACCAAGGTTGACATGTTTCGAGTTCCTTTCAACCTTTTGGAAATCCCGCTGAAACTTTGGACATTTTCGCGAAGGGTTCCCAATCCCCGACAAGATTGGTACCCTTTCACGTCCAAATCTCTCAAACTCCGGGAGAGATTCTCAAAACCAAGGTTGACATGTTTCGAGTTCCTTTCAACATTTTGGAAATCCCGCTGAAACTTTGGACATTCTCGCGAAGGGTTCCCAATCCCCGACACGATTGGTACCCTGTAACGTCCAGATCTCTCAAACTCCGGGAGAGATTCTCAAAACCAAGGTTGACATGTTTCGAGTTCCTTTCAACATTTTGGAAATCCCGCTGAAACTTTGGACATTCTCGCGAAGGGTTCCCAATCCCCGACAAGACTGGTACCCTTTCACGTCCAAATCTCTCAAACTCCGGGAGAGATTCTCAAAACCAAGGTTGACATGTTTCGAGTTCCTTTCAACATTTTGGAAATCCCGCTGAAACCTTGGACATTCTCGCGAAGGGTTCCCAATCCCCGACAAGACTGGTACCCTTTCACGTCCAAATCTCTCAAACTCCGGGAGAGATTCTCAAAACCAAGGTACATGTTTCGAGTTCCTTTCAACATTTCGGAAATCCCGCTGAAACTTTGGACATTATCGCGAAGGATTGCCAATCCCCGACAAGACTGGTACCCTTTCACGTCTAAATCTTTCAAACTCCAGGAGAGATTCTCAAAACCAAGGTTGACATGTTTCGAGTTCCTTTCAACATTTTGGAAATCCCACTGAAACTTTGGACATTTTCGCGAAGGGTTCCCAATCCCCGACAAGACTGGTACCCTTTCACGTCCAAATCTTTCAAACTCCAGGAGAGATTCTCAAAACCACGGTTGACATGTTTCGAGTTCCTTTCAACATTTTGGAAATCCCGCTGAAACTTTGGACATTCTCGCGAAGGGTTCCCAATCCCCGACAAGACTGGTACCCTTTCACGTCCAAATCTCTCAAACTCCGGGAGAGATTCTCAAAACCAAGGTTGACATGTTTCGAGTTCCTTTCAACATTTTGGAAATCCCGCTGAAACTTTGGACATTCTCGCAAAGGGTTCCCAATCCCCGACAAGACTGGTACCCTTTCACGTCCAAATCTCTCAAACACCGGGCGAGATTCTCAAAACCAAGGTTGACATGTTTCAAGTTCCTTTCAACATTTTGGAAATCCCGCTGAAACTTTGGACATTCTCGCGAAGGGTTCCCAATCCCCGACAAGACTGGTACTCTTTCACGTCCAAATCTCTCAAACTCCGGGAGAGATTCTCAAAACCAAGGTTGACATGTTTCGAGTTCCTTTCAACATTTTGGAAATCCCGCTGAAACTTTGGACATTCTCACGAAGGGTTTCCAATCCCCGACAAGACTGGTACCCTTTCACGTCCAAATCTCTCAAACTCCGGGAGAGATTCTCAAAACCAAGGTTGACATGTTTCGAGTTCCTTTCAACATTTTGGAAATCCCGCTGAAACTTTGGACATTCTGGCGAAGGGTTCCCAATCCCCGACAAGACTGGTACCCTTTCACGTCCAAATCTCTCAAACTCCGGGAGAGATTCTCAAAACCAAGGTTGACATGTTTCGAGTTCCTTTCAACATTTTGGAAATCCCGCTGAAACTTTGGACATTCTCGCGAAGGGTTTCCAATCCCCGACAAGACTGGTACCCTTTCACGTCCAAATCTCTCAAACTCCGGGAGAGATTCTCAAAACCAAGGTTGACATGTTTCGAGTTCCTTTCAACATTTTGGAAATCCCGCTGAAACTTTGGACATTCTGGCGAAGGGTTCCCAATCCCCGACAAGATTGGTACCCTTTCACGTCCAAATCTCTCAAACTCCGGGAGAGATTCTCAAAACCAAGGTTGACATGTTTCGAGTTCCTTTCAACATTTTGGAAATCCCGCTGAAACTTTGGACATTCTCGCGAAGGGTTCCCAATCCCCGACAAGACTGGTACCCTGTAACGTCCAGATCTCTCAAACTCCGGGAGAGATTCTCAAAACCAAGGTTGACATGTTTCGAGTTCCTTTCAACATTTTGGAAATCCCGCTGAAACTTTGGACATTCTCGCGAAGGGTTCCCAATCCCCGACAAGACTGGTACCCTTTCACGTCCAAATCTCTCAAACTCCGGGAGAGATTCTCAAAACCAAGGTTGACATGTTTCGAGTTCCTTTCAACATTTTGGAAATCCCGCTGAAACCTTGGACATTCTCGCGAAGGGTTCCCAATCCCCGACAAGACTGGTACCCTTTCACGTCCAAATCTCTCAAACTCCGGGAGAGATTCTCAAAACCAAGGTACATGTTTCGAGTTCCTTTCAACATTTCGGAAATCCCGCTGAAACTTTGGACATTATCGCGAAGGATTCCCAATCCCCGACAAGACTGGTACCCTTTCACGTCTAAATCTTTCAAACTCCAGGAGAGATTCTCAAAACCAAGGTTGACATGTTTCGAGTTCCTTTCAACATTTTGGAAATCCCACTGAAACTTTGGACATTTTCGCGAAGGGTTCCCAATCCCCGACAAGACTGGTACCCTTTCACGTCCAAATCTTTCAAACTCCAGGAGAGATTCTCAAAACCACGGTTGACATGTTTCGAGTTCCTTTCAACATTTTGGAAATCCCGCTGAAACTTTGGACATTCTCGCGAAGGGTTCCCATACCCCGACAAGACCGGTACCCTTTCACGTCCAAATCTTTCCAACTCCAGGAGAGATTCTCAAAACCAAGGTTGACATGTTTCAAGTTCCTTTCAACATTTTGGAAATCCTGCTGAAACTTTGGACATTCTCGCGAAGGGTTTCCAATCCCCGACAAGACTGGTACCCTTTCACGTCCAAATCTCTCAAACTCCGGGAGAGATTCTCAAAACCAAGGTTGACATGTTGCGAGTTCCTTTCAACATTTTGGAAATCCCGCTGAAACTTTGGACATTCTGGCGAAGGGTTCCCAATCCCCGACAAGATTGGTTCCCTTTCACGTCCAAATCTCTCAAACTCCGGGAGAGATTCTCAAAACCAAGGTTGACATGTTTCGAGTTCCTTTCAACATTTTGGAAATCCCGCTGAAACTTTGGACATTCTCGCGAAGGGTTCCCAATCCCCGACAAGACTGGTACCCTTTCACGTCCAAATCTCTCAAACTCCGGGGGAGATTCTCAAAACCAAGGTTGACATGTTTCGAGTTCCTTTCAACATTTTGGAAATCCCGCTGAAACTTTGGACATTCTCGCGAAGGGTTACCAATCTCTGACAAGTATGATACCCTTTCACGTCCAAATCTCTCAAACTCTGGGAGAGATTCTCAAAACCAAGGTTGACATGTTTCGAGATCCTTTCAACATTTTGGAAATACCGCTGAAACTTTGGACATTCTCGCGAAGGGTTCCCAATCCCCGACAAGACTGGTACCCTTTCACGTCCAAATCTCTCAAACTCCGGGAGAGATTCTCAAAACCAAGGTTGACATGTTTCGAGTTCCTTTCAACATTTTGGAAATCCCGCTGAAACTTTGGACATTCTCGCGAAGGGTTTCCAATCCCCGACAAGACTGGTACCCTTTCACGTCCAAATCTCTCAAACTCCGGGAGAGATTCTCAAAACCAAGGTTGACATGTTTCGAGTTCCTTTCAACCTTTTGGAAATCCCGCTGAAACATTGGACATTCTCGCGAAGGGTTCCCAATCCCCGACAAGACTGGTACCCTTTCACGTCCAAATCTCTCAAACTCCAGGAGAGATTCTCAAAACCAAGGTTGACATGTTTCGAGTTCCTTTCAATATTTTGGAAATCCCGCTGAAACTTTGGACATTCTCGCGAAGGGTTCCCAATCCCCGACAAGACTGGTACCCTTTCACGTCCAAATCTCTCAAACTCCGGGAGAGATTCTCAAAACCAAGGTTGACATGTTTCGAGTTCCTTTCAACATTTTGGAAATCCCGCTGAAACTTTGGACATTCTCGCAAAGGGTTCCCAATCCCCGACAAGACTGGTACCCTTTCACGTCCAAATCTCTCAAACACCGGGCGAGATTCTCAAAACCAAGGTTGACATGTTTCAAGTTCCTTTCAACATTTTGGAAATCCCGCTGAAACTTTGGACATTCTCGCGAAGGGTTCCCAATCCCCAACAAGACTGGTACCCTTTCACGTCTAAATCTTTCAAACTCCAGGAGAGATTCTCAAAACCAAGGTTGACATGTTTCGAGTTCCTTTCAACATTTTGGAAATCCCACTGAAACTTTGGACATTTTCGCGAAGGGTTCCCAATCCCCGACAAGACTGGTACCCTTTCACGTCCAAATCTTTCAAACTCCAGGAGAGATTCTCAAAACCACGGTTGACATGTTTCGAGTTCCTTTCAACATTTTGGAAATCCCGCTGAAACTTTGGACATTCTCGCGAAGGGTTCCCATACCCCGACAAGACTGGTACCCTTTCACGTCCAAATCTTTCCAACTCCAGGAGAGATTCTCAAAACCAAGGTTGACATGTTTCGAGTTCCTTTCAACATTTTGGAAATCCTGCTGAAACTTTGGACATTCTCGCGAAGGGTTTCCAATCCCCGACAAGACTGGTACCCTTTCACGTCCAAATCTCTCAAACTCCGGGAGAGATTCTCAAAACCAAGGTTGACATGTTGCGAGTTCCTTTCAACATTTTGGAAATCCCGCTGAAACTTTGGACATTCTCGCGAAGGGTTCCCAATCCCCGACAAGATTGGTTCCCTTTCACGTCCAAATCTCTCAAACTCCGGGAGAGATTCTCAAAACCAAGGTTGACATGTTTCGAGTTCCTTTCAACATTTTGGAAATCCCGCTGAAACTTTGGACATTCTCGCGAAGGGTTCCCAATCCCCGACAAGACTGGTACCCTTTCACGTCCAAATCTCTCAAACTCCGGGAGAGATTCTCAAAACCAAGGTTGACATGTTTCGAGTTCCTTTCAACATTTTGGAAATCCCGCTGAAACTTTGGACATTCTCGCGAAGGGTTCCCAATCCCCGACAAGACTGGTACCCTTTCACGTCCAAATCTCTCAAACTCCGGGAGAGATTCTCAAAACCAAGGTTGACATGTTTCGAGTTCCTTTCAACATTTTGGAAATCCCGCTGAAACTTTGGACATTCTCGCGAAGGGTTCCCAATCCCCGACAAGACTGGTACCCTTTCACGTCCAAATCTCTCAAACTCCGGGAGAGATTCTCAAAACCAAGGTTGACATGTTTCGAGTTCCTTTCAACATTTTGGAAATCCCGCTGAAACTTTGGACATTCTCGCGAAGGGTTTCCAATCCCCGACAAGACTGGTACCCTTTCACGTCCAAATCTCTCAAACTCCGGGAGAGATTCTCAAAACCAAGGTTGACATGTTTCGAGTTCCTTTCAACCTTTTGGAAATCCCGCTGAAACATTGGACATTCTCGCGAAGGGTTCCCAATCCCCGACAAGACTGGTACCCTTTCACGTCCAAATCTCTCAAACTCCAGGAGAGATTCTCAAAACCAAGGTTGACATGTTTCGAGTTCCTTTCAATATTTTGGAAATCCCGCTGAAACTTTGGACATTCTCGCGAAGGGTTCCCAATCCCCGACAAGACTGGTACCCTTTCACGTCCAAATCTCTCAAACTCCGGGAGAGATTCTCAAAACCAAGGTTGACATGTTTCGAGTTCCTTTCAACATTTTGGAAATCCCGCTGAAACTTTGGACATTCTCGCGAAGGGTTTCCAATCCCCGACAAGACTGGTACCCTTTCACGTCCAAATCTCTCAAACTCCGGGAGAGATTCTCAAAACCAAGGTTGACATGTTTCGAGTTCCATTCAACATTTTGGAAATCCCGCTGAAACTTTGGACATTCTCGCGAAGGGTTCCCAATCCCCGACAAGACTGGTACCCTTTCACGTCCAAATCTCTCAAACTCCGGGAGAGATTCTCAAAACCAAGGTTGACATGTTTCGAGTTCCTTTCAACATTTTGGAAATCCCGCTGAAACTTTGGACATTCTCGCGAAGGGTTCCCAATCCCCGACAAGACTGGTACCCTTTCACGTCCAAATCTCTCAAACTCCGGGAGAGATTCTCAAAACCAAGATTGACATGTTTCGAGTTCCTTTCAACATTTCGGAAATCCCGCTGAAACTTTGGACATTCTCGCGAAGGGTTCCCAATCCCCGACAAGACTAGTACCCTTTCACGTCCAAATCTTTCAAACTCCAGGAGAGATTCTCAAAACCACGGTTGACATGTTTCGAGTTCCTTTCAACATTTTGGAAATCCCACAGAAACTTTGGACATTCTCGCGAAGGGTTCCCAATCCCCGACAAGACTGGTACCCTTTCACGTCCAAATCTTTCAAACTCCAGGAGAGATTCTCAAAACCAAGGTTGACATGTTTCGAGTTCCTTTCAAGATTTTGGAAATCCCGCTGAAACTTTGGACATTCTCGTGAAGGGTTCCCAATCCCCGACAAGACTGGTACCCTTTCACGTCCAAATCTCTCAAACTCCGGGAGAGATTCTCAAAACCAAGGTTGACATGTTTCGAGTTCCTTTCAATATTTTGGAAATCCCGCTGAAACTTTGGACATTCTCGTGAAGGGTTCCCAATCCCCGACAAGACTGGTACCCTTTCACGTCCAAATCTCTCAAACTCCGGGAGAGATTCTCAAAACCAAGGTTGACATGTTTCGAGTTCCTTTCAACATTTTGGAAATCCTGCTGAAACTTTGGACATTCTCGCGAAGGGTTTCCAATCCCCGACAAGACTGGTACCCTTTCACGTCCAAATCTCTCAAACTCCGGGAGAGATTCTCAAAACCAAGGTT
The DNA here is from genome assembly GCF_964273445.1 of Streptopelia decaocto. Classification (NCBI taxonomy): domain Eukaryota; kingdom Metazoa; phylum Chordata; class Aves; order Columbiformes; family Columbidae; genus Streptopelia; species Streptopelia decaocto. The sequence goes on from NW_028116794.1 coordinate 75,010, forward strand.
GACATGTTTCGAGTTTCTTTCAACATTTTGGAAATCCCGCTGAAACTTTGGACATTCTCGCGAAGGGTTCCCAATCCCCGACAAGACTGGTACCCTTTCACGTCCAAATCTCTCAAACTCCGGGAGAGATTCTCAAAACCAAGGTTGACATGTTTCGAGTTCCTTTCAATATTTTGGAAATCCCGCTGAAACTTTGGACATTCTCGCGAAGGGTTTCCAATCCCCGACAAGACTGGTACCCTTTCACGTCCAAATCTCTCAAACTCCGGGAGAGATTCTCAAAACCAAGGTTGACATGTTTCGAGTTCCTTTCAACATTTTGGAAATCCCGCTGAAACTTTGGACATTCTCGCGAAGGGTTCCCAATCCCCGACAAGACTGGTACCCTTTCACGTCCAAATCTCTCAAACTCCGGGAGAGATTCTCAAAACCAAGGTTGACATGTTTCGAGTTCCTTTCAACATTTTGGAAATCCCGCTGAAACTTTGGACATTCTCGCGAAGGGTTCCCAATCCCCGACAAGACTGGTACCCTTTCACGTCCAAATCTCTCAAACTCCGGGAGAGATTCTCAAAACCAAGATTGACATGTTTCGAGTTCCTTTCAACATTTCGGAAATCCCGCTGAAACTTTGGACATTCTCGCGAAGGGTTCCCAATCCCCGACAAGACTAGTACCCTTTCACGTCCAAATCTTTCAAACTCCAGGAGAGATTCTCAAAACCACGGTTGACATGTTTCGAGTTCCTTTCAACATTTTGGAAATCCCACAGAAACTTTGGACATTCTCGCGAAGGGTTCCCAATCCCCGACAAGACTGGTACCCTTTCACGTCCAAATCTCTCAAACTCCGGGAGAGATTCTCAAAACCAAGGTTGACATGTTTCGAGTTCCTTTCAACATTTTGGAAATCCCGCTGAAACTTTGGACATTCTCGCGAAGGGTTCCCAATCCCCGACAAGACTGGTACCCTTTCACGTCCAAATCTCTCAAACTCCGGGAGAGATTCTCAAAACCAAGGTTGACATGTTTCGAGTTCCTTTCTACATTTTGGAAATCCCGCTGAAACTTTGGACATTCTCGCGAAGGGTTCCCAATCCCCGACAAGACTGGTACCCTTTCACGTCCAAATCTCTCAAACTCCGGGAGAGATTCTCAAAACCAAGGTTGACATGTTTCGAGATCCTTTCAACATTTTGGAAATCCCGCTGAAACTTTGGACATTCTCGCGAAGGGTTCCCAATCCCCGACAAGACTGGTACCCTTTCACGTCCAAATCTTTCAAACTCCAGGAGAGATTCTCAAAACCAAGGTTGACATGTTTCGAGTTCCTTTCAACATTTTGGAAATCCCGCTGAAACTTTGGACATTCTCGTGAAGGGTTCCCAATCCCCGACAAGACTGGTACCCTTTCACGTCCAAATCTCTCAAACTCCGGGAGAGATTCTCAAAACCAAGGTTGACATGTTTCGAGTTCCTTTCAACATTTTGGAAATCCTGCTGAAACTTTGGACATTCTCGCGAAGGGTTTCCAATCCCCGACAAGACTGGTACCCTTTCACGTCCAAATCTCTCAAACTCCGGGAGAGATTCTCAAAACCAAGGTTGACATGTTTCGAGTTCCTTTCAACATTTTGGAAATCCCGCTGAAACTTTGGACATTCTCGCGAAGGGTTCCCAATCCCCGACAAGACTGGTACCCTTTCACGTCCAAATCTCTCAAACTCCGGGAGAGATTCTCAAAACCAAGGTTGACATGTTTCGAGTTCCTTTCAACATTTTGGAAATCCCGCTGAAACTTTGGACATTCTCGCGAAGGGTTCCCAATCCCCGACAAGACTGGTACCCTTTCACGTCCAAATCTCTCAAACTCCGGGAGAGATTCTCAAAACCAAGATTGACATGTTTCGAGTTCCTTTCAACATTTCGGAAATCCCGCTGAAACTTTGGACATTCTCGCGAAGGGTTCCCAATCCCCGACAAGACTAGTACCCTTTCACGTCCAAATCTTTCAAACTCCAGGAGAGATTCTCAAAACCACGGTTGACATGTTTCGAGTTCCTTTCAACATTTTGGAAATCCCACAGAAACTTTGGACATTCTCGCGAAGGGTTCCCAATCCCCGACAAGACTGGTACCCTTTCACGTCCAAATCTCTCAAACTCCGGGAGAGATTCTCAAAACCAAGGTTGACATGTTTCGAGTTCCTTTCAACATTTTGGAAATCCCGCTGAAACTTTGGACATTCTCGCGAAGGGTTCCCAATCCCCGACAAGACTGGTACCCTTTCACGTCCAAATCTCTCAAACTCCGGGAGAGATTCTCAAAACCAAGGTTGACATGTTTCGAGTTCCTTTCTACATTTTGGAAATCCCGCTGAAACTTTGGACATTCTCGCGAAGGGTTCCCAATCCCCGACAAGACTGGTACCCTTTCACGTCCAAATCTCTCAAACTCCGGGAGAGATTCTCAAAACCAAGGTTGACATGTTTCGAGATCCTTTCAACATTTTGGAAATCCCGCTGAAACTTTGGACATTCTCGCGAAGGGTTCCCAATCCCCGACAAGACTGGTACCCTTTCACGTCCAAATCTTTCAAACTCCAGGAGAGATTCTCAAAACCAAGGTTGACATGTTTCGAGTTTCTTTCAACATTTTGGAAATCCCGCTGAAACTTTGGACATTCTCGCGAAGGGTTCCCAATCCCTGACAAGACTGGTACCCTTTCACGTCCAAATCTCTCAAACTCCGGGAGAGATTCTCAAAACCAAGGTTGACATGTTTCGAGTTCCTTTCAACATTTTGGAAATCCCGCTGAAACTTTGGACATTCTCGCGAAGGGTTTCCAATCCCCGACAAGACTGGTACCCTTTCACGTCCAAATCTCTCAAACTCCGGGAGAGATTCTCAAAACCAAGGTTGACATGTTTCGAGTTCCTTTCAACATTTTGGAAATCCCGCTGAAACTTTGGACATTCTCGCGAAGGGTTCCCAATCCCTGACAAGACTGGTACCCTTTCACGTCCAAATCTCTCAAACTCCAGGAGAGATTCTCAAAACCAAGGTTGACATGTTTCGAGTTCCTTTCAACATTTTGGAAATCCCGCTGAAACTTTGGACATTCTCGCGAAGGGTTCCCAATCCCCGACAAGACTGGTACCCTTTCACATCCAAATCTCTCAAAGTCCGGGAGAGATTCTCAAAACCAAGGTTGACATGTTTCGAGTTCCTTTCAACATTTTGGAAATCCCGCTGAAACTTTGGACATTCTCGCGAAGGGTTCCCAATCCCCGACAAGACTGGTACCCTTTCACGTCCAAATCTCTCAAACTCCGGGAGAGATTCTCAAAACCAAGGTTGACATGTTTCGAGTTCCTTTCAACATTTTGGAAATCCCGCTGAAACTTTGGACATTCTCGCGAAGGGTTCCCAATCCCCGACAAGACTGGTACCCTTTCACGTCCAGATCTCTCAAACTCTAGGAGAGATTCTCAAAACCAATGTTGACATGTTTCGAGTTCCTTTCAACATTTTGGAAATCCCGCTGAAACTTTGGACATTCTCGCGAAGGGTTTCCAATCCCCGACAAGACTGGTACCCTTTCACGTCCAAATCTCTCAAACTCCGGGAGAGATTCTCAAAACCAAGGTTGACATGTTTCGAGTTCCTTTCAACATTTTGGAAATCCCGCTGAAACTTTGGACATTCTCGCGAAGGGTTCCCAATCCCTGACAAGACTGGTACCCTTTCACGTCCAAATCTCTCAAACTCCAGGAGAGATTCTCAAAACCAAGGTTGACATGTTTCGAGTTCCTTTCAACATTTTGGAAATCCCGCTGAAACTTTGGACATTCTCGCGAAGGGTTCCCAATCCCCGACAAGACTGGTACCCTTTCACGTCCAAATCTCTCAAACTCCGGGAGAGATTCTCAAAACCAAGGTTGACATGTTTCGAGTTCCTTTCAACATTTTGGAAATCCCGCTGAAACTTTGGACATTCTCGCGAAGGGTTCCCAATCCACGACAAGACTGGTACCCTTTCACGTCCAAATCTCTCAAACTCCGGGAGAGATTCTCAAAACCAAGGTTGACATGTTTCGAGTTCCTTTCAACATTTTGGAAATCCCGCTGAAACTTTGGACATTCTCGCGAAGGGTTCCCAATCCCCGACAAGACTGGTACCCTTTCACGTCCAGATCTCTCAAACTCTAGGAGAGATTCTCAAAACCAATGTTGACATGTTTCGAGTTCCTTTCAACATTTTGGAAATCCCACAGAAACTTTGGACATTCTCGCGAAGGGTTCCCAATACCCGACAAGACTGGTACCCTTTCACGTTCAAATCTCTCAAACTCCGGGAGAGATTCTCAAAACCAAGGTTGACATGTTTCGAGTTCCTTTCAACATTTTGGAAATCCCGCTGAAACTTTGGACATTCTCGCGAAGGGTTCCCAATCCCCGACAAGATTGGTACCCTTTCACGTCCAAATCTCTCAAACTCCGGGAGAGATTCTCAAAACCAAGGTTGACATGTTTCGAGTTCCTTTCAACATTTTGGAAATCCCGCTGAAACTTTGGACATTCTCACGAAGGGTTCCCAATCCCTGACAAGACTGGTACCCTTTCACGTCCAAATCTCTCAAACTCCAGGAGAGATTCTCAAAACCAAGGTTGACATGTTTCGAGTTCCTTTCAACATTTTGGAAATCCCGCTGAAACTTTGGACATTCTCGCGAAGGGTTCCCAATACCCGACAAGACTGGTACCCTTTCACGTTCAAATCTCTAAAACTCCGGGAGAGATTCTCAAAACCAAGGTTGACATGTTTCGAGTTCCTTTCAACATTTTGGAAATCCCGCTGAAACTTTGGACATTCTCGCAAAGGGTTCCCAATCCACGACAAGACTGGTACCCTTTCACGTCCAAATCTCTCAAACTCCGGGAGAGATTCTCAAAATCAAGGTTGACATGTTTCGAGTTCCTTTCAACATTTTTTAAATCCGGCTGAAACTTCGGACATTCTGGCGAAGGGTTCCCAATCCCCGACAAGATTGGTACCCTTTCACGTCCAAATCTCTCAAACTCCGGGAGAGATTCTCAAAACCAAGGTTGACATGTTGCGAGTTCCTTTCAACATTTTGGAAATCCCGCTGAAACTTTGGACATTCTCGCAAAGGGTTCCCAATCCCCGACAAGACTGGTACCCTTTCACGTCCAAATCTCTCAAACTCCGGGAGAGATTCTCAAAACCAAGGTTGACATGTTTCGAGTTCCTTTCAACATTTTGGAAATCCCGCTGAAACTTTGGACATTCTCGCGAAGGGTTCCCAATCCCCGACAAGACTGGTACCCTTTCACGTCCAAATCTCTCAAACTCCGGGAGAGATTCTCAAAACCAAGATTGACATGTTTCGAGTTCCTTTCAACATTTCGGAAATCCCGCTGAAACTTTGGACATTCTCGCGAAGGGTTCCCAATCCCCGACAAGACTAGTACCCTTTCACGTCCAAATCTTTCAAACTCCAGGAGAGATTCTCAAAACCACGGTTGACATGTTTCGAGTTCCTTTCAACATTTTGGAAATCCCGCTGAAACTTTGGACATTCTCGCGAAGGGTTTCCAATCCCCGACAAGACTGGTACCCTTTCACGTCCAAATCTCTCAAACTCCGGGAGAGATTCTCAAAACCAAGGTTGACATGTTTCGAGTTCCTTTCAACATTTTGGAAATCCCGCTGAAACTTTGGACATTCTCGCGAAGGGTTTCCAATCCCCGACAAGACTGGTACCCTTTCACGTCCAAATCTCTCAAACTCCGGGAGAGATTCTCAAAACCAAGGTTGACATGTTTCGAGTTCCTTTCAACATTTTGGAAATCCCGCTGAAACTTTGGACATTCTCGCGAAGGGTTCCCAATCCCTGACAAGACTGGTACCCTTTCACGTCCAAATCTCTCAAACTCCAGGAGAGATTCTCAAAACCAAGGTTGACATGTTTCGAGTTCCTTTCAACATTTTGGAAATCCCGCTGAAACTTTGGACATTCTCGCGAAGGGTTCCCAATCCACGACAAGACTGGTACCCTTTCACGTCCAAATCTCTCAAACTCCGGGAGAGATTCTCAAAACCAAGGTTGACATGTTTCGAGTTCCTTTCAACATTTTGGAAATCCCGCTGAAACTTTGGACATTCTCGCGAAGGGTTCCCAATCCACGACAAGACTGGTACCCTTTCACGTCCAAATCTCTCAAACTCCGGGAGAGATTCTCAAAACCAAGGTTGACATGTTTCGAGTTCCTTTCAACATTTTGGAAATCCCGCTGAAACTTTGGACATTCTCGCGAAGGGTTCCCAATCCCCGACAAGACTGGTACCCTTTCACGTCCAGATCTCTCAAACTCTAGGAGAGATTCTCAAAACCAATGTTGACATGTTTCGAGTTCCTTTCAACATTTTGGAAATCCCGCTGAAACTTTGGACATTCTCGCGAAGGGTTCCCAATACCCGACAAGACTGGTACCCTTTCACGTTCAAATCTCTCAAACTCCGGGAGAGATTCTCAAAACCAAGGTTGACATGTTTCGAGTTCCTTTCAACATTTTGGAAATCCCGCTGAAACTTTGGACATTCTCGCAAAGGGTTCCCAATCCACGACAAGACTGGTACCCTTTCACGTCCAAATCTCTCAAACTCTGGGAGAGATTCTCAAAATCAAGGTTGACATGTTTCGAGTTCCTTTCAACATTTTTTAAATCCCGCTGAAACTTCGGACATTCTGGCGAAGGGTTCCCAATCCCCGACAAGATTGGTACCCTTTCACGTCCAAATCTCTCAAACTCCGGGAGAGATTCTCAAAACCAAGGTTGACATGTTTCGAGTTCCTTTCAACATTTTGGAAATCCCGCTGAAACTTTGGACATTCTCGCGAAGGGTTCCCAATCCCCGACAAGACTGGTACCCTTTCACGTCCAAATCTCTCAAACTCCGGGAGAGATTCTCAAAACCAAGGTTGACATGTTTCGAGTTCCTTTCAACATTTTGGAAATCCCGCTGAAACTTTGGACATTCTCGCGAAGGGTTCCCAATCCCCGACAAGACTGGTACCCTTTCACGTCCAAATCTCTCAAACTCCGGGAGAGATTCTCAAAACCAAGATTGACATGTTTCGAGTTCCTTTCAACATTTCGGAAATCCCGCTGAAACTTTGGACATTCTCGCGAAGGGTTCCCAATCCCCGACAAGACTAGTACCCTTTCACGTCCAAATCTTTCAAACTCCAGGAGAGATTCTCAAAACCACGGTTGACATGTTTCGAGTTCCTTTCAACATTTTGGAAATCCCACAGAAACTTTGGACATTCTCGCGAAGGGTTCCCAATCCCCGACAAGACTGGTACCCTTTCACGTCCAAATCTCTCAAACTCCGGGAGAGATTCTCAAAACCAAGGTTGACATGTTTCGAGTTCCTTTCAACATTTTGGAAATCCCGCTGAAACTTTGGACATTCTCGCGAAGGGTTCCCAATCCCCGACAAGACTGGTACCCTTTCACGTCCAAATCTCTCAAACTCCGGGAGAGATTCTCAAAACCAAGGTTGACATGTTTCGAGTTCCTTTCTACATTTTGGAAATCCCGCTGAAACTTTGGACATTCTCGCGAAGGGTTCCCAATCCCCGACAAGACTGGTACCCTTTCACGTCCAAATCTCTCAAACTCCGGGAGAGATTCTCAAAACCAAGGTTGACATGTTTCGAGATCCTTTCAACATTTTGGAAATCCCGCTGAAACTTTGGACATTCTCGCGAAGGGTTCCCAATCCCCGACAAGACTGGTACCCTTTCACGTCCAAATCTCTCAAACTCCAGGAGAGATTCTCAAAACCAAGGTTGACATGTTTCGAGTTCCTTTCAATATTTTGGAAATCCCGCTGAAACTTTGGACGTTCTCGTGAAGGGTTCCCAATCCCCGACAAGACTGGTACCCTTTCACGTCCAAATCTCTCAAACTCCGGGAGAGATTCTCAAAACCAAGGTTGACATGTTTCGAGTTCCTTTCAACATTTTGGAAATCCTGCTGAAACTTTGGACATTCTCGCGAAGGGTTTCCAATCCCCGACAAGACTGGTACCCTTTCACGTCCAAATCTCTCAAACTCCGGGAGAGATTCTCAAAACCAAGGTTGACATGTTTCTAGTTTCTTTCAACATTTTGGAAATCCCGCTGAAACTTTGGACATTCTCGCGAAGGGTTCCCAATCCCTGACAAGACTGGTACCCTTTCACGTCCAAATCTCTCAAACTCCGGGAGAGATTCTCAAAACCAAGGTTGACATGTTTCGAGTTCCTTTCAACATTTTGGAAATCCCGCTGAAACTTTGGACATTCTCGCGAAGGGTTTCCAATCCCCGACAAGACTGGTACCCTTTCACGTCCAAATCTCTCAAACTCCGGGAGAGATTCTCAAAACCAAGGTTGACATGTTTCGAGTTCCTTTCAACATTTTGGAAATCCCGCTGAAACTTTGGACATTCTCGCGAAGGGTTCCCAATCCCTGACAAGACTGGTACCCTTTCACGTCCAAATCTCTCAAACTCCAGGAGAGATTCTCAAAACCAAGGTTGACATGTTTCGAGTTCCTTTCAACATTTTGGAAATCCCGCTGAAACTTTGGACATTCTCGCGAAGGGTTCCCAATCCCCGACAAGACTGGTACCCTTTCACGTCCAAATCTCTCAAACTCCGGGAGAGATTCTCAAAACCAAGGTTGACATGTTTCGAGTTCCTTTCAACATTTTGGAAATCCCGCTGAAACTTTGGACATTCTCGCGAAGGGTTCCCAATCCACGACAAGACTGGTACCCTTTCACGTCCAAATCTCTCAAACTCCGGGAGAGATTCTCAAAACCAAGGTTGACATGTTTCGAGTTCCTTTCAACATTTTGGAAATCCCGCTGAAACTTTGGACATTCTCGCGAAGGGTTCCCAATCCCCGACAAGACTGGTACCCTTTCACGTCCAGATCTCTCAAACTCTAGGAGAGATTCTCAAAACCAATGTTGACATGTTTCGAGTTCCTTTCAACATTTTGGAAATCCCACAGAAACTTTGGACATTCTCGCGAAGGGTTCCCAATACCCGACAAGACTGGTACCCTTTCACGTTCAAATCTCTCAAACTCCGGGAGAGATTCTCAAAACCAAGGTTGACATGTTTCGAGTTCCTTTCAACATTTTGGAAATCCCGCTGAAACTTTGGACATTCTCGCGAAGGGTTCCCAATCCCCGACAAGATTGGTACCCTTTCACGTCCAAATCTCTCAAACTCCGGGAGAGATTCTCAAAACCAAGGTTGACATGTTTCGAGTTCCTTTCAACATTTTGGAAATCCCGCTGAAACTTTGGACATTCTCACGAAGGGTTCCCAATCCCTGACAAGACTGGTACCCTTTCACGTCCAAATCTCTCAAACTCCAGGAGAGATTCTCAAAACCAAGGTTGACATGTTTCGAGTTCCTTTCAACATTTTGGAAATCCCGCTGAAACTTTGGACATTTTCGCGAAGGGTTCCCAATACCCGACAAGACTGGTACCCTTTCACGTTCAAATCTCTCAAACTCCGGGAGAGATTCTCAAAACCAAGGTTGACATGTTTCGAGTTCCTTTCAACATTTTGGAAATCCCGCTGAAACTTTGGACATTCTCGCAAAGGGTTCCCAATCCACGACAAGACTGGTACCCTTTCACGTCCAAATCTCTCAAACTCCGGGAGAGATTCTCAAAATCAAGGTTGACATGTTTCGAGTTCCTTTCAACATTTTTTAAATCCCGCTGAAACTTCGGACATTCTGGCGAAGGGTTCCCAATCCCCGACAAGATTGGTACCCTTTCACGTCCAAATCTCTCAAACTCCGGGAGAGATTCTCAAAACCAAGGTTGACATGTTTCGAGTTCCTTTCAACATTTTGGAAATCCCGCTGAAACTTTGGACATTCTCGCGAAGGGTTCCCAATCCCCGACAAGACTGGTACCCTTTCACGTCCAAATCTCTCAAACTCCGGGAGAGATTCTCAAAACCAAGGTTGACATGTTTCGAGTTCCTTTCAACATTTTGGAAATCCCGCTGAAACTTTGGACATTCTCGCGAAGGGTTCCCAATCCCCGACAAGACTGGTACCCTTTCACGTCCAAATCTCTCAAACTCCGGGAGAGATTCTCAAAACCAAGATTGACATGTTTCGAGTTCCTTTCAACATTTCGGAAATCCCGCTGAAACTTTGGACATTCTCGCGAAGGGTTCCCAATCCCCGACAAGACTAGTACCCTTTCACGTCCAAATCTTTCAAACTCCAGGAGAGATTCTCAAAACCACGGTTGACATGTTTCGAGTTCCTTTCAACATTTTGGAAATCCCGCTGAAACTTTGGACATTCTCGCGAAGGGTTTCCAATCCCCGACAAGACTGGTACCCTTTCACGTCCAAATCTCTCAAACTCCGGGAGAGATTCTCAAAACCAAGGTTGACATGTTTCGAGTTCCTTTCAACATTTTGGAAATCCCGCTGAAACTTTGGACATTCTCGCGAAGGGTTTCCAATCCCCGACAAGACTGGTACCCTTTCACGTCCAAATCTCTCAAACTCCGGGAGAGATTCTCAAAACCAAGGTTGACATGTTTCGAGTTCCTTTCAACATTTTGGAAATCCCGCTGAAACTTTGGACATTCTCGCGAAGGGTTTCCAATCCCTGACAAGACTGGTACCCTTTCACGTCCAAATCTCTCAAACTCCAGGAGAGATTCTCAAAACCAAGGTTGACATGTTTCGAGTTCCTTTCAACATTTTGGAAATCCCGCTGAAACTTTGGACATTCTCGCGAAGGGTTCCCAATCCCCGACAAGACTGGTACCCTTTCACGTCCAAATCTCTCAAACTCCGGGAGAGAGTCTCAAAACCAAGGTTGACATGTTTCGAGTTCCTTTCAACATTTTGGAAATCCCGCTGAAACTTTGGACATTCTCGCGAAGGGTTCCCAATCCACGACAAGACTGGTACCCTTTCACGTCCAAATCTCTCAAACTCCGGGAGAGATTCTCAAAACCAAGGTTGACATGTTTCGAGTTCCTTTCAACATTTTGGAAATCCCGCTGAAACTTTGGACATTCTCGCGAAGGGTTCCCAATCCCCGACAAGACTGGTACCCTTTCACGTCCAGATCTCTCAAACTCTAGGAGAGATTCTCAAAACCAATGTTGACATGTTTCGAGTTCATTTCAACATTTTGGAAATCCCGCTGAAACTTTGGACATTCTCGCGAAGGGTTTCCAATCCCCGACAAGACTGGTACCCTTTCACGTCCAAATCTCTCAAACTCCGGGAGAGATTCTCAAAACCAAGGTTGACATGTTTCGAGTTCCTTTCAACATTTTGGAAATCCCGCTGAAACTTTGGACATTCTCGCGAAGGGTTCCCAATCCCTGACAAGACTGGTACCCTTTCACGTCCAAATCTCTCAAACTCCAGGAGAGATTCTCAAAACCAAGGTTGACATGTTTCGAGTTCCTTTCAACATTTTGGAAATCCCGCTGAAACTTTGGACATTCTCGCGAAGGGTTCCCAATCCCCGACAAGACTGGTACCCTTTCACGTCCAAATCTCTCAAACTCCGGGAGAGATTCTCAAAACCAAGGTTGACATGTTTCGAGTTCCTTTCAACATTTTGGAAATCCCGCTGAAACTTTGGACATTCTCGCGAAGGGTTCCCAATCCACGACAAGACTGGTACCCTTTCACGTCCAAATCTCTCAAACTCCGGGAGAGATTCTCAAAACCAAGGTTGACATGTTTCGAGTTCCTTTCAACATTTTGGAAATCCCGCTGAAACTTTGGACATTCTCGCGAAGGGTTCCCAATCCCCGACAAGACTGGTACCCTTTCACGTCCAGATCTCTCAAACTCTAGGAGAGATTCTCAAAACCAATGTTGACATGTTTCGAGTTCCTTTCAACATTTTGGAAATCCCACAGAAACTTTGGACATTCTCGCGAAGGGTTCCCAATACCCGACAAGACTGGTACCCTTTCACGTTCAAATCTCTCAAACTCCGGGAGAGATTCTCAAAACCAAGGTTGACATGTTTCGAGTTCCTTTCAACATTTTGGAAATCCCGCTGAAACTTTGGACATTCTCGCGAAGGGTTCCCAATCCCCGACAAGATTGGTACCCTTTCACGTCCAAATCTCTCAAACTCCGGGAGAGATTCTCAAAACCAAGGTTGACATGTTTCGAGTTCCTTTCAACATTTTGGAAATCCCGCTGAAACTTTGGACATTCTCACGAAGGGTTCCCAATCCCTGACAAGACTGGTACCCTTTCACGTCCAAATCTCTCAAACTCCAGGAGAGATTCTCAAAACCAAGGTTGACATGTTTCGAGTTCCTTTCAACATTTTGGAAATCCCGCTGAAACTTTGGACATTCTCGCAAAGGGTTCCCAATCCACGACAAGACTGGTACCCTTTCACGTCCAAATCTCTCAAACTCCGGGAGAGATTCTCAAAATCAAGGTTGACATGTTTCGAGTTCCTTTCAACATTTTTTAAATCCCGCTGAAACTTCGGACATTCTGGCGAAGGGTTCCCAATCCCTGACAAGATTGGTACCCTTTCACGTCCAAATCTCTCAAACTCCGGGAGAGATTCTCAAAACCAAGGTTGACATGTTTCGAGTTCCTTTCAACATTTTGGAAATCCCGCTGAAACTTTGGACATTCTCGCGAAGGGTTCCCAATCCCTGACAAGACTGGTACCCTTTCACGTCCAGATCTCTCAAACTCCGGGAGAGATTCTCAAAACCAATGTTGACATGTTTCGAGTTCCTTTCAACATTTTGGAAATCCCGCTGAAACTTTGGACATTCTCGCGAAGGGTTTCCAATCCCCGACAAGACTGGTACCCTTTCACGTCCAAATCTCTCAAACTCCGGGAGAGATTCTCAAAACCAAGGTTGACATGTTTCGAGTTCCTTTCAACATTTTGGAAATCCCGCTGAAACTTTGGACATTCTCGCGAAGGGTTCCCAATCCCTGACAAGACTGGTACCCTTTCACGTCCAAATCTCTCAAACTCCAGGAGAGATTCTCAAAACCAAGGTTGACATGTTTCGAGTTCCTTTCAACATTTTGGAAATCCCGCTGAAACTTTGGACATTCTCGCGAAGGGTTCCCAATCCCCGACAAGACTGGTACCCTTTCACGTCCAAATCTCTCAAACTCCGGGAGAGATTCTCAAAACCAAGGTTGACATGTTTCGAGTTCCTTTCAACATTTTGGAAATCCCGCTGAAACTTTGGACATTCTCGCGAAGGGTTCCCAATCCACGACAAGACTGGTACCCTTTCACGTCCAAATCTCTCAAACTCCGGGAGAGATTCTCAAAACCAAGGTTGACATGTTTCGAGTTCCTTTCAACATTTTGGAAATCCCGCTGAAACTTTGGACATTCTCGCGAAGGGTTCCCAATCCCCGACAAGACTGGTACCCTTTCACGTCCAGATCTCTCAAACTCTAGGAGAGATTCTCAAAACCAATGTTGACATGTTTCGAGTTCCTTTCAACATTTTGGAAATCCCACAGAAACTTTGGACATTCTCGCGAAGGGTTCCCAATACCCGACAAGACTGGTACCCTTTCACGTTCAAATCTCTCAAACTCCGGGAGAGATTCTCAAAACCAAGGTTGACATGTTTCGAGTTCCTTTCAACATTTTGGAAATCCCGCTGAAACTTTGGACATTCTCGCGAAGGGTTCCCAATCCCCGACAAGATTGGTACCCTTTCACGTCCAAATCTCTCAAACTCCGGGAGAGATTCTCAAAACCAAGGTTGACATGTTTCGAGTTCCTTTCAACATTTTGGAAATCCCGCTGAAACTTTGGACATTCTCACGAAGGGTTCCCAATCCCTGACAAGACTGGTACCCTTTCACGTCCAAATCTCTCAAACGCCAGGAGAGATTCTCAAAACCAAGGTTGACATGTTTCGAGTTCCTTTCAACATTTTGGAAATCCCGCTGAAACTTTGGACATTTTCGCGAAGGGTTCCCAATACCCGACAAGACTGGTACCCTTTCACGTTCAAATCTCTAAAACTCCGGGAGAGATTCTCAAAACCAAGGTTGACATGTTTCGAGTTCCTTTCAACATTTTGGAAATCCCGCTGAAACTTTGGACATTCTCGCAAAGGGTTCCCAATCCACGACAAGACTGGTACCCTTTCACGTCCAAATCTCTCAAACTCCGGGAGAGATTCTCAAAATCAAGGTTGACATGTTTCGAGTTCCTTTCAACATTTTTTAAATCCCGCTGAAACTTCGGACATTCTGGCGAAGGGTTCCCAATCCCCGACAAGATTGGTACCCTTTCACGTCCAAATCTCTCAAACTCCGGGAGAGATTCTCAAAACCAAGGTTGACATGTTTCGAGTTCCTTTCAACATTTTGGAAATCCCGCTGAAACTTTGGACATTCTCGCGAAGGGTTCCCAATCCCCGACAAGACTGGTACCCTTTCACGTCCAAATCTCTCAAACTCCGGGAGAGATTCTCAAAACCAAGGTTGACATGTTTCGAGTTCCTTTCAACATTTTGGAAATCCCGCTGAAACTTTGGACATTCTCGCGAAGGGTTCCCAATCCCCGACAAGACTGGTACCCTTTCACGTCCAAATCTCTCAAACTCCGGGAGAGATTCTCAAAACCAAGATTGACATGTTTCGAGTTCCTTTCAACATTTCGGAAATCCCGCTGAAACTTTGGACATTCTCGCGAAGGGTTCCCAATCCCCGACAAGACTAGTACCCTTTCACGTCCAAATCTTTCAAACTCCAGGAGAGATTCTCAAAACCACGGTTGACATGTTTCGAGTTCCTTTCAACATTTTGGAAATCCCACAGAAACTTTGGACATTCTCGCGAAGGGTTCCCAATCCCCGACAAGACTGGTACCCTTTCACGTCCAAATCTCTCAATCTCCGGGAGAGATTCTCAAAACCAAGGTTGACATGTTTCGAGTTCCTTTCAACATTTTGGAAATCCCGCTGAAACTTTGGACATTCTCGCGAAGGGTTCCCAATCCCCGACAAGACTGGTACCCTTTCACGTCCAAATCTCTCAAACTCCGGGAGAGATTCTCAAAACCAAGGTTGACATGTTTCGAGATCCTTTCAACATTTTGGAAATCCCGCTGAAACTTTGGACATTCTCGTGAAGGGTTCCCAATCCCCGACAAGACTGGTACCCTTTCACGTCCAAATCTTTCCAACTCCAGGAGAGATTCTCAAAACCAAGGTTGACATGTTTCGAGTTCCTTTCAATATTTTGGAAATCCCACTGAAACTTTGGACATTCTCGTGAAGGGTTCCCAATCCCCGACAAGACTGGTACCCTTTCACGTCCAAATCTCTCAAACTCCGGGAGAGATTCTCAAAACCAAGGTTGACATGTTTCGAGTTCCTTTCAACATTTTGGAAATCCTGCTGAAACTTTGGACATTCTCGCGAAGGGTTTCCAATCCCCGACAAGACTGGTACCCTTTCACGTCCAAATCTCTCAAACTCCGGGAGAGATTCTCAAAACCAAGGTTGACATGTTTCGAGTTCCTTTCAACATTTTGGAAATCCCGCTGAAACTTTGGACATTCTCGCGAAGGGTTCCCAATCCCTGACAAGACTGGTACCCTTTCACGTCCAAATCTCTCAAACTCCGGGAGAGATTCTCAAAACCAAGGTTGACATGTTTCGAGTTCCTTTCAACATTTTGGAAATCCCGCTGAAACTTTGGACATTCTCGCGAAGGGTTCCCAATCCCCGACAAGACTGGTACCCTTTCACGTCCAAATCTCTCAAACTCCGGGAGAGATTCTCAAAACCAAGGTTGACATGTTTCGAGTTCCTTTCAACATTTTGGAAATCCCGCTGAAACTTTGGACATTCTCGCGAAGGGTTCCCAATCCCTGACAAGACTGGTACCCTTTCACGTCCAAATCTCTCAAACTCCAGGAGAGATTCTCAAAACCAAGGTTGACATGTTTCGAGTTCCTTTCAACATTTTGGAAATCCCGCTGAAACTTTGGACATTCTCGCGAAGGGTTCCCAATCCCCGACAAGACTGGTACCCTTTCACGTCCAAATCTCTCAAACTCCGGGAGAGATTCTCAAAACCAAGGTTGACATGTTTCGAGTTCCTTTCAACATTTTGGAAATCCCGCTGAAACTTTGGACATTCTCGCGAAGGGTTCCCAATCCACGACAAGACTGGTACCCTTTCACGTCCAAATCTCTCAAACTCCGGGAGAGATTCTCAAAACCAAGGTTGACATGTTTCGAGTTCCTTTCAACATTTTGGAAATCCCGCTGAAACTTTGGACATTCTCGCGAAGGGTTCCCAATCCCCGACAAGACTGGTACCCTTTCACGTCCAGATCTCTCAAACTCTAGGAGAGATTCTCAAAACCAATGTTGACATGTTTCGAGTTCCTTTCAACATTTTGGAAATCCCGCTGAAACTTTGGACATTCTCGCGAAGGGTTTCCAATCCCCGACCAGACTGGTACCCTTTCACGTCCAAATCTCTCAAACTCCGGGAGAGATTCTCAAAACCAAGGTTGACATGTTTCGAGTTCCTTTCAACATTTTGGAAATCCCGCTGAAACTTTGGACATTCTCGCGAAGGGTTCCCAATCCCTGACAAGACTGGTACCCTTTCACGTCCAAATCTCTCAAACTCCAGGAGAGATTCTCAAAACCAAGGTTGACATGTTTCGAGTTCCTTTCAACATTTTGGAAATCCCGCTGAAACTTTGGACATTCTCGCGAAGGGTTCCCAATCCCCGACAAGACTGGTACCCTTTCACGTCCAAATCTCTCAAACTCCGGGAGAGATTCTCAAAACCAAGGTTGACATGTTTCGAGTTCCTTTCAACATTTTGGAAATCCCGCTGAAACTTTGGACATTCTCGCGAAGGGTTCCCAATCCACGACAAGACTGGTACCCTTTCACGTCCAAATCTCTCAAACTCCGGGAGAGATTCTCAAAACCAAGGTTGACATGTTTCGAGTTCCTTTCAACATTTTGGAAATCCCGCTGAAACTTTGGACATTCTCGCGAAGGGTTCCCAATCCCCGACAAGACTGGTACCCTTTCACGTCCAGATCTCTCAAACTCTAGGAGAGATTCTCAAAACCAATGTTGACATGTTTCGAGTTCCTTTCAACATTTTGGAAATCCCGCTGAAACTTTGGACATTCTCACGAAGGGTTCCCAATCCCTGACAAGACTGGTACCCTTTCACGTCCAAATCTCTCAAACTCCGGGAGAGATTCTCAAAACCAAGATTGACATGTTTCGAGTTCCTTTCAACATTTCGGAAATCCCGCTGAAACTTTGGACATTCTCGCGAAGGGTTCCCAATCCCCGACAAGACTAGTACCCTTTCACGTCCAAATCTTTCAAACTCCAGGAGAGATTCTCAAAACCACGGTTGACATGTTTCGAGTTCCTTTCAACATTTTGGAAATCCCACAGAAACTTTGGACATTCTCGCGAAGGGTTCCCAATCCCCGACAAGACTGGTACCCTTTCACGTCCAAATCTCTCAAACTCCGGGAGAGATTCTCAAAACCAAGGTTGACATGTTTCGAGTTCCTTTCAACATTTTGGAAATCCCGCTGAAACTTTGGACATTCTCGCGAAGGGTTCCCAATCCCCGACAAGACTGGTACCCTTTCACGTCCAAATCTCTCAAACTCCGGGAGAGATTCTCAAAACCAAGGTTGACATGTTTCGAGATCCTTTCAACATTTTGGAAATCCCGCTGAAACTTTGGACATTCTCGTGAAGGGTTCCCAATCCCCGACAAGACTGGTACCCTTTCACGTCCAAATCTTTCAAACTCCAGGAGAGATTCTCAAAACCAAGGTTGACATGTTTCGAGTTCCTTTCAATATTTTGGAAATCCCGCTGAAACTTTGGACATTCTCGTGAAGGGTTCCAAATCCCCGACAAGACTGGTACCCTTTCACGTCCAAATCTCTCAAACTCCGGGAGAGATTCTCAAAACCAAGGTTGACATGTTTCGAGTTCCTTTCAACATTTTGGAAATCCTGCTGAAACTTTGGACATTCTCGCGAAGGGTTTCCAATCCCCGACAAGACTGGTACCCTTTCACGTCCAAATCTCTCAAACTCCGGGAGAGATTCTCAAAACCAAGGTTGACATGTTTCGAGTTCCTTTCAACATTTTGGAAATCCCGCTGAAACTTTGGACATTCTCGCGAAGGGTTCCCAATCCCTGACAAGACTGGTACCCTTTCACGTCCAAATCTCTCAAACTCCGGGAGAGATTCTCAAAACCAAGGTTGACATGTTTCGAGTTCCTTTCAACATTTTGGAAATCCCGCTGAAACTTTGGACATTCTCGCGAAGGGTTCCCAATCCCCGACAAGACTGGTACCCTTTCACGTCCAAATCTCTCAAACTCCGGGAGAGATTCTCAAAACCAAGGTTGACATGTTTCGAGTTCCTTTCAACATTTTGGAAATCCCGCTGAAACTTTGGACATTCTCGCGAAGGGTTCCCAATCCCTGACAAGACTGGTACCCTTTCACGTCCAAATCTCTCAAACTCCAGGAGAGATTCTCAAAACCAAGGTTGACATGTTTCGAGTTCCTTTCAACATTTTGGAAATCCCGCTGAAACTTTGGACATTCTCGCGAAGGGTTCCCAATCCCCGACAAGACTGGTACCCTTTCACGTCCAAATCTCTCAAACTCCGGGAGAGATTCTCAAAACCAAGGTTGACATGTTTCGAGTTCCTTTCAACATTTTGGAAATCCCGCTGAAACTTTGGACATTCTCGCGAAGGGTTCCCAATCCCCGACAAGACTGGTACCCTTTCACGTCCAAATCTCTCAAACTCCGGGAGAGATTCTCAAAACCAAGGTTGACATGTTTCGAGATCCTTTCAACATTTTGGAAATCCCGCTGAAACTTTGGACATTCTCGTGAAGGGTTCCCAATCCCCGACAAGACTGGTACCCTTTCACGTCCAAATCTTTCAAACTCCAGGAGAGATTCTCAAAACCAAGGTTGACATGTTTCGAGTTCCTTTCAATATTTTGGAAATCCCGCTGAAACTTTGGACATTCTCGTGAAGGGTTCCAAATCCCCGACAAGACTGGTACCCTTTCACGTCCAAATCTCTCAAACTCCGGGAGAGATTCTCAAAACCAAGGTTGACATGTTTCGAGTTCCTTTCAACATTTTGGAAATCCTGCTGAAACTTTGGACATTCTCGCGAAGGGTTTCCAATCCCCGACAAGACTGGTACCCTTTCACGTCCAAATCTCTCAAACTCCGGGAGAGATTCTCAAAACCAAGGTTGACATGTTTCGAGTTCCTTTCAACATTTTGGAAATCCCGCTGAAACTTTGGACATTCTCGCGAAGGGTTCCCAATCCCTGACAAGACTGGTACCCTTTCACGTCCAAATCTCTCAAACTCCGGGAGAGATTCTCAAAACCAAGGTTGACATGTTTCGAGTTCCTTTCAACATTTTGGAAATCCCGCTGAAACTTTGGACATTCTCGCGAAGGGTTCCCAATCCCCGACAAGACTGGTACCCTTTCACGTCCAAATCTCTCAAACTCCGGGAGAGATTCTCAAAACCAAGGTTGACATGTTTCGAGTTCCTTTCAACATTTTGGAAATCCCGCTGAAACTTTGGACATTCTCGCGAAGGGTTCCCAATCCCCGACAAGACTGGTACCCTTTCACGTCCAAATCTCTCAAACTCCAGGAGAGATTCTCAAAACCAAGGTTGACATGTTTCGAGTTCCTTTCAACATTTTGGAAATCCCGCTGAAACTTTGGACATTCTCGCGAAGGGTTCCCAATCCCCGACAAGACTGGTACCCTTTCACGTCCAAATCTCTCAAACTCCGGGAGAGATTCTCAAAACCAAGGTTGACATGTTTCGAGTTCCTTTCAACATTTTGGAAATCCCGCTGAAACTTTGGACATTCTCGCGAAGGGTTTCCAATCCCCGACAAGACTGGTACCCTTTCACGTCCAAATCTCTCAAACTCCGGGAGAGATTCTCAAAACCAAGGTTGACATGTTTCGAGTTCCTTTCAACATTTTGGAAATCCCGCTGAAACTTTGGACATTCTCGCGAAGGGTTCCCAATCCCTGACAAGACTGGTACCCTTTCACGTCCAAATCTCTCAAACTCCAGGAGAGATTCTCAAAACCAAGGTTGACATGTTTCGAGTTCCTTTCAACATTTTGGAAATCCCGCTGAAACTTTGGACATTCTCGCGAAGGGTTCCCAATCCCCGACAAGACTGGTACCCTTTCACGTCCAAATCTCTCAAACTCCGGGAGAGATTCTCAAAACCAAGGTTGACATGTTTCGAGTTCCTTTCAACATTTTGGAAATCCCGCTGAAACTTTGGACATTCTCGCGAAGGGTTCCCAATCCACGACAAGACTGGTACCCTTTCACGTCCAAATCTCTCAAACTCCGGGAGAGATTCTCAAAACCAAGGTTGACATGTTTCGAGTTCCATTCAACATTTTGGAAATCCCGCTGAAACTTTGGACATTCTCGCGAAGGGTTCCCAATCCCCGACAAGACTGGTACCCTTTCACGTCCAGATCTCTCAAACTCTAGGAGAGATTCTCAAAACCAATGTTGACATGTTTCGAGTTCCTTTCAACATTTTGGAAATCCCGCTGAAACTTTGGACATTCTCGCGAAGGGTTCCCAATACCCGACAAGACTGGTACCCTTTCACGTTCAAATCTCTCAAACTCCGGGAGAGATTCTCAAAACCAAGGTTGACATGTTTCGAGTTCCTTTCAACATTTTGGAAATCCCGCTGAAACTTTGGACATTCTCGCGAAGGGTTCCCAATCCCCGACAAGATTGGTACCCTTTCACGTCCAAATCTCTCAAACTCCGGGAGAGATTCTCAAAATCAAGGTTGACATGTTTCGAGTTCCTTTCAACATTTTTTAAATCCCGCTGAAACTTTGGACATTCTCGCGAAGGGTTCCCAATCCCCGACAAGATTGGTACCCTTTCACGTCCAAATCTCTCAAACTCCGGGAGAGATTCTCAAAACCAAGGTTGACATGTTTCGAGTTCCTTTCAACATTTTGGAAATCCCGCTGAAACTTTGGACATTCTCGTGAAGGGTTCCCAATACCCGACAAGACTGGTACCCTTTCACGTCCAAATCTTTCAAACTCCAGGAGACATTCTCAAAACCAAGGTTGACATGTTTCGAGTTCCTTTCAATATTTTGGAAATCCCGCTGAAACTTTGGACATTCTCGTGAAGGGTTCCCAATCCCCGACAAGACTGGTACCCTTTCACGTCCAAATCTCTCAAACTCCGGGAGAGATTCTCAAAACCAAGGTTGACATGTTTCGAGTTCCTTTCAACATTTTGGAAATCCTGCTGAAACTTTGGACATTCTCGCGAAGGGTTTCCAATCCCCGACAAGACTGGTACCCTTTCACGTCCAAATCTCTCAAACTCCGGGAGAGATTCTCAAAACCAAGGTTGACATGTTTCGAGTTTCTTTCAACATTTTGGAAATCCCGCTGAAACTTTGGACATTCTCGCGAAGGGTTCCCAATCCCCGACAAGACTGGTACCCTTTCACGTCCAAAGCTCTCAAACTCCGGGAGAGATTCTCAAAACCAAGGTTGACATGTTTCGAGTTCCTTTCAACATTTTGGAAATCCCGCTGAAACTTTGGACATTCTCGCAAAGGGTTCCCAATCCCCGACAAGACTGGTACCCTTTCACGTCCAAATCTCTCAAACTCCGGGAGAGATTCTCAAAATCAAGGTTGACATGTTTCGAGTTCCTTTCAACATTTTGGAAATCCCGCTGAAACTTTGGACATTCTCGCGAAGGGTTCCCAATCCCCGACAAGACTGGTACCCTTTCACGTCCAAATCTCTCAAACTCCGGGAGAGATTCTCAAAACCAAGGTTGACATGTTTCGAGATCCTTTCAACATTTTGGAAATCCCGCTGAAACTTTGGACATTCTCGCGAAGGGTTCCCAATCCCCGACAAGACTGGTACCCTTTCACGTCCAAATCTTTCAAACTCCAGGAGAGATTCTCAAAACCAAGGTTGACATGTTTCGAGTTCCTTTCAATATTTTGGAAATCCTGCT
This sequence comes from Streptopelia decaocto, assembly GCF_964273445.1. Taxonomy (NCBI): domain Eukaryota; kingdom Metazoa; phylum Chordata; class Aves; order Columbiformes; family Columbidae; genus Streptopelia; species Streptopelia decaocto. Next base: position 97,243 of record NW_028116794.1, read on the forward strand.
GAAATTTTGGACATTCTCGCGAAGGGTTCCCAATCCCCGACAAGACTGGTACCCTTTCACGTCCAAATCTCTCAAACTCCGGGAGAGATTCTCAAAACCAAGGTTGACATGTTTCGAGTTCCTTTCAACATTTTGGAAATCCCGCTGAAACTTTGGACATTCTCGCGAAGGGTTCCCAATCCCCGACAAGACTGGTACCCTTTCACGTCCAAATCTCTCAAACTCCGGGAGAGATTCTCAAAATCAAGGTTGACATGTTTCGAGTTCCTTTCAACATTTTGGAAATCCCGCTGAAACTTTGGACATTCTCGCGAAGGGTTCCCAATCCCCGACAAGACTGGTACCCTTTCACGTCCAAATCTCTCAAACTCCGGGAGAGATTCTCAAAACCAAGGTTGACATGTTTCGAGATCCTTTCAACATTTTGGAAATCCCGCTGAAACTTTGGACATTCTCGCGAAGGGTTCCCAATCCTCGACAAGACTGGTACCCTTTCACGTCCAAATCTTTCAAACTCCGGGAGAGATTCTCAAAACCAAGGTTGACATGTTTCGAGTTCCTTTCAATATTTTGGAAATCCCGCTGAAACTTTGGACATTCTCGCGAAGGGTTCCCAATCCCCGACAAGACTGGTACCCTTTCACGTCCAAATCTCTCAAACTCCGGGAGAGATTCTCAAAACCAAGGTTGACATGTTTCGAGTTCCTTTCAACATTTTGGAAATCCTGCTGAAACTTTGGACATCCTCGCGAAGGGTTTCCAATCCCCGACAAGACTGGTACCCTTTCACGTCCAAATCTCTCAAACTCCGGGAGAGATTCTCAAAACCAAGGTTGACATGTTTCGAGTTTCTTTCAACATTTTGGAAATCCCGCTGAAACTTTGGACATTCTCGCGAAGGGTTCCCAATCCCCGACAAGACTGGTACCCTTTCACGTCCAAATCTCTCAAACTCCAGGAGAGATTCTCAAAACCAAGGTTGACATGTTTCGAGTTCCTTTCAACATTTTGGAAATCCCGCTGAAACTTTGGACATTCTCGCGAAGGGTTCCCAATCCCCGACAAGACTGGTACCCTTTCACGTCCAAATCTCTCAAACTCCGGGAGAGATTCTCAAAACCAAGGTTGACATGTTTCGAGTTCCTTTCAACATTTTGGAAATCCCGCTGAAACTTTGGACATTCTCGCGAAGGGTTCCCAATCCACGACAAGACTGGTACCCTTTCACGTCCAAATCTCTCAAACTCCGGGAGAGATTCTCAAAACCAAGGTTGACATGTTTCGAGTTCCTTTCAACATTTTGGAAATCCCGCTGAAACTTTGGACATTCTCGCGAAGGGTTCCCAATCCCCGACAAGACTGGTACCCTTTCACGTCCAGATCTCTCAAACTCTAGGAGAGATTCTCAAAACCAATGTTGACATGTTTCGAGTTCCTTTCAACATTTTGGAAATCCCGCTGAAACTTTGGACATTCTCGCGAAGGGTTCCCAATACCCGACAAGACTGGTACCCTTTCACGTCCAAATCTCTCAAACTCCGGGAGAGATTCTCAAAACCAAGGTTGACATGTTTCGAGTTCCTTTCAACATTTTGGAAATCCCGCTGAAACTTTGGACATTCTCGCGAAGGGTTCCCAATCCCCGACAAGACTGGTACCCTTTCACGTCCAAAGCTCTCAAACTCCGGGAGAGATTCTCAAAATCAAGGTTGACATGTTTCGAGTTCCTTTCAACATTTTGGAAATCCCGCTGAAACTTTGGACATTCTCGCGAAGGGTTCCCAATCCCCGACAAGACTGGTACCCTTTCACGTCCAAATCTCTCAAACTCCGGGAGAGATTCTCAAAACCAAGGTTGACATGTTTCGAGATCCTTTCAACATTTTGGAAATCCCGCTGAAACTTTGGACATTCTCGCGAAGGGTTCCCAATCCCCGACAAGACTGGTACCCTTTCACGTCCAAATCTTTCAAACTCCAGGAGAGATTCTCAAAACCAAGGTTGACATGTTTCGAGTTCCTTTCAATATTTTGGAAATCCTGCTGAAACTTTGGACATTCTCGCGAAGGGTTCCCAATCCCCGACAAGACTGGTACCCTTTCACGTCCAAATCTCTCAAACTCCGGGAGAGATTCTCAAAACCAAGGTTGACATGTTTCGAGTTCCTTTCAACATTTTGGAAATCCCGCTGAAACTTTGGACATTCTCGCGAAGGGTTCCCAATCCCCGACAAGACTGGTACCCTTTCACGTCCAAATCTCTCAAACTCCGGGAGAGATTCTCAAAACCAAGGTTGACATGTTTCGAGTTCCTTTCAACATTTTGGAAATCCTGCTGAAACTTTGGACATCCTCGCGAAGGGTTTCCAATCCCCGACAAGACTGGTACCCTTTCACGTCCAAATCTCTCAAACTCCGGGAGAGATTCTCAAAACCAAGGTTGACATGTTTCGAGTTTCTTTCAACATTTTGGAAATCCCGCTGAAACTTTGGACATTCTCGCGAAGGGTTCCCAATCCCCGACAAGACTGGTACCCTTTCACGTCCAGATCTCTCAAACTCTAGGAGAGATTCTCAAAACCAACGTTGACATGTTTCGAGTTCCTTTCAACATTTTGGAAATCCCGCTGAAACTTTGGACATTTTCGCGAAGGGTTCCCAATCCCCGACAAGACTGGTACCCTTTCACGTCCAAATCTCTCAAACTCCGGGAGAGATTCTCAAAACCAAGGTTGACATGTTTCGAGTTCCTTTCAAGATTTTGGAAATCCCGCTGAAACTTTGGACATTCTCGCGAAGGGTTCCCAATCCCCGACAAGACTGGTACCCTTTCACGTCCAAATCTCTCAAACTCCGGGAGAGATTCTCAAAATCAAGGTTGACATGTTTCGAGTTCCTTTCAACATTTTGGAAATCCCGCTGAAACTTTGGACATTCTGGCGAAGGGTTCCCAATCCCCGACAAGATTGGTACCCTTTCACGTCCAAATCTCTCAAACTCCGGGAGAGATTCTCAAAACCAAGGTTGACATGTTTCGAGTTCCTTTCAACATTTTGGAAATCCCGCTGAAACTTTGGACATTCTCGCGAAGGGTTCCCAATCCCCGACAAGATTGGTACCCTTTCACGTCCAAATCTCTCAAACTCCGGGAGAGATTCTCAAAACCAAGGTTGACATGTTTCGAGTTCCTTTCAACATTTTGGAAATCCCGCTGAAACTTTGGACATTCTCGCGAAGGGTTCCCAATCCCCGACAAGACTGGTACCCTTTCACGTCCAAATCTCTCAAACTCCGGGAGAGATTCTCAAAACCAAGGTTGACATGTTTCGAGTTCCTTTCAACATTTTGGAAATCCCGCTGAAACCTTGGACATTCTCGCGAAGGGTTCCCAATCCCCGACAAGACTGGTACCCTTTCACGTCCAAATCTCTCAAACTCCGGGAGAGATTCTCAAAACCAAGGTTGACATGTTTCGAGTTCCTTTCAACATTTTGGAAATCCCGCTGAAACTTTGGACATTCTCGCGAAGGGTTCCCAATCCCCGACAAGACTGGTACCCTTTCACGTCCAAATCTCTCAAACTCCGGGAGAGATTCTCAAAACCAAGGTTGACATGTTTCGAGTTCCTTTCAACATTTCGGAAATCCCGCTGAACCTTTGGACATTCTCGTGAAGGGTTCCCAATCCCCGACAAGACTGGTACCCTTTCACGACCAAATCTTTCAAACTCCAGGAGAGATTCTCAAAACCACGGTTGACATGTTTCGAGTTCCTTTCAACATTTTGGAAATCCCACTGAAACTTTGGACATTCTCGCGAAGGGTTCCCAATCCACGACAAGACTGGTACCCTTTCACGTCCAAATCTCTCAAACTCCGGGAGAGATTCTCAAAACCAAGGTTGACATGTTTCGAGTTCCTTTCAACATTTTGGAAATCCTGCTGAAACTTTGGACATTCTCGCGAAGGGTTTCCAATCCCCGACAAGACTGGTACCCTTTCACGTCCAAATCTCTCAAACTCCGGGAGAGATTCTCAAAACCAAGGTTGACATGTTTCGAGTTCCTTTCAACATTTTGGAAATCCTGCTGAAACTTTGGACATTCTCGCGAAGGGTTCCCAATCCCCGACAAGACTGGTACCCTTTCACGTCCAAATCTCTCAAACTCCGGGAGAGATTCTCAAAACCAAGGTTGACATGTTTCGAGTTCCTTTCAACATTTTGGAAATCCCGCTGAATTTTGGACATACTCGCGAAGGGTTCCCAATCTCTGACAAGTCTGGTACCCTTTCACGTCCAAATCTCTCAAACTCCGGGAGAGATTCTCAAAACCAAGGTTGACATGTTTCGAGTTCCTTTCAACATTTTGGAAATCCCGCTGAAACTTTGGACATTCTCGCGAAGGGTTCCCAATCCCCGACAAGATTGGTACCCTTTCACGTCCAAATCTCTCAAACTCCGGGAGAGATTCTCAAAACCAAGGTTGACATGTTTCGAGTTCCTTTCAACATTTTGGAAATCCCGCTGAAACTTTGGACATTCTCGCGAAGGGTTCCCAATCCCCGACAAGACTGGTACCCTTTCACGTCCAAATCTCTCAAACTCCGGGAGAGATTCTCAAAACCAAGGTTGACATGTTTCGAGTTCCTTTCAACATTTTGGAAATCCCGCTGAAACCTTGGACATTCTCGCGAAGGGTTCCCAATCCCCGACAAGACTGGTACCCTTTCACGTCCAAATCTCTCAAACTCCGGGAGAGATTCTCAAAACCAAGGTTGACATGTTTCGAGTTCCTTTCAACATTTCGGAAATCCCGCTGAACCTTTGGACATTCTCGCGAAGGGTTCCCAATCCCCGACAAGACTGGTACCCTTTCACGACCAAATCTTTCAAACTCCAGGAGAGATTCTCAAAACCACGGTTGACATGTTTCGAGTTCCTTTCAACATTTTGGAAATCCCACTGAAACTTTGGACATTCTCGCGAAGGGTTCCCAATCCCCGACAAGACTGGTACCCTTTCACGTCCAAATCTCTCAAACTCCGGGAGAGATTCTCAAAACCAAGGTTGACATGTTTCGAGTTCCTTTCAACATTTTGGAAATCCCGCTGAAACCTTGGACATTCTCGCGAAGGGTTCCCAATCCCCGACAAGACTGGTACCCTTTCACGTCCAAATCTCTCAAACTCCGGGAGAGATTCTCAAAACCAAGGTTGACATGTTTCGAGTTCCTTTCAACATTTTGGAAATCCTGCTGAAACTTTGGACATTCTCGCGAAGGGTTTCCAATCCCCGACAAGACTGGTACCCTTTCACGTCCAAATCTCTCAAACTCCGGGAGAGATTCTCAAAACCAAGGTTGACATGTTTCGAGTTCCTTTCAACATTTTGGAAATCCTGCTGAAACTTTGGACATTCTCGCGAAGGGTTCCCAATCCCCGACAAGACTGGTACCCTTTCACGTCCAAATCTCTCAAACTCCGGGAGAGATTCTCAAAACCAAGGTTGACATGTTTCGAGTTCCTTTCAACATTTTGGAAATCCCGCTGAATTTTGGACATACTCGCGAAGGGTTCCCAATCTCTGACAAGTCTGGTACCCTTTCACGTCCAAATCTCTCAAACTCCGGGAGAGATTCTCAAAACCAAGGTTGACATGTTTCGAGTTCCTTTCAACATTTTGGAAATCCCGCTGAAACTTTGGACATTCTCGCGAAGGGTTCCCAATCCCCGACAAGATTGGTACCCTTTCACGTCCAAATCTCTCAAACTCCGGGAGAGATTCTCAAAACCAAGGTTGACATGTTTCGAGTTCCTTTCAACATTTTGGAAATCCCGCTGAAACTTTGGACATTCTCGCGAAGGGTTCCCAATCCCCGACAAGACTGGTACCCTTTCACGTCCAAATCTCTCAAACTCCGGGAGAGATTCTCAAAACCAAGGTTGACATGTTTCGAGTTCCTTTCAACATTTTGGAAATCCCGCTGAAACCTTGGACATTCTCGCGAAGGGTTCCCAATCCCCGACAAGACTGGTACCCTTTCACGTCCAAATCTCTCAAACTCCGGGAGAGATTCTCAAAACCAAGGTTGACATGTTTCGAGTTCCTTTCAACATTTCGGAAATCCCGCTGAACCTTTGGACATTCTCGCGAAGGGTTCCCAATCCCCGACAAGACTGGTACCCTTTCACGACCAAATCTTTCAAACTCCAGGAGAGATTCTCAAAACCACGGTTGACATGTTTCGAGTTCCTTTCAACATTTTGGAAATCCCACTGAAACTTTGGACATTCTCGCGAAGGGTTCCCAATCCCCGACAAGACTGGTACCCTTTCACGTCCAAATCTCTCAAACTCCGGGAGAGATTCTCAAAACCAAGGTTGACATGTTTCGAGTTCCTTTCAACATTTTGGAAATCCCGCTGAAACCTTGGACATTCTCGCGAAGGGTTCCCAATCCCCGACAAGACTGGTACCCTTTCACGTCCAAATCTCTCAAACTCCGGGAGAGATTCTCAAAACCAAGGTTGACATGTTTCGAGTTCCTTTCAACATTTTGGAAATCCCGCTGAAACTTTGGACATTCTCGCGAAGGGTTCCCAATCCCCGACAAGACTGGTACCCTTTCACGTCCAAATCTCTCAAACTCCAGGAGAGATTCTCAAAACCAAGGTTGACATGTTTCGAGTTCCTTTCAACATTTCGGAAATCCCGCTGAACCTTTGGACATTCTCGCGAAGGGTTCCCAATCCCCGACAAGACTGGTACCCTTTCACGACCAAATCTTTCAAACTCCAGGAGAGATTCTCAAAACCACGGTTGACATGTTTCGAGTTCCTTTCAACATTTTGGAAATCCCACTGAAACTTTGGACATTCTCGCGAAGGGTTCCCAATCCCCGACAAGACTGGTACCCTTTCACGTCCAAATCTCTCAAACTCCGGGAGAGATTCTCAAAACCAAGGTTGACATATTTCGAGTTCCTTTCAACATTTTGGAAATCCTGCTGAAACTTTGGACATTCTCGCGAAGGGTTCCCAATCCCCGACAAGACTGGTACCCTTTCACGTCCAAATCTCTCAAACTCCGGGAGAGATTCTCAAAACCAAGGTTGACATGTTTCGAGTTCCTTTCAACATTTTGGAAATCCCGCTGAAACTTTGGACATTCTCGCGAAGGGTTCCCGATGCCCGACAACATTGGTACCCTTTCACGTCCAAATCTCTCAAACTCCAGGAGAGATTCTCAAAACCAAGGTTGACATGTTTCGAGTTCCTTTCAACATTTTGGAAATCCCCCTGAAACTTTGGACATTCTCGCGAAGGGTTCCCAACCCCCGACAAGATTGGTACCCTTTCACGTCCAAATCTCTCAAACTCCGGGAGAGATTCTCAAAACCAAGGTTGACATGTTTCGAGTTCCTTTCAACATTTTGGAAATCCCGCTGAAACTTTGGACATTCTCGCGAAGGGTTCCCAATCCTCGACAAGACTGGTACCCTTTCACGTCCAAATCTTTCAAACTCCGGGAGAGATTCTCAAAACCAAGGTTGACATGTTTCGAGTTCCTTTCAATATTTTGGAAATCCCGCTGAAACTTTGGACATTCTCGCGAAGGGTTCCCAATCCCCGACAAGACTGGTACCCTTTCACGTCCAAATCTCTCAAACTCCGGGAGAGATTCTCAAAACCAAGGTTGACATGTTTCGAGTTCCTTTCAACATTTTGGAAATCCTGCTGAAACTTTGGACATCCTCGCGAAGGGTTTCCAATCCCCGACAAGACTGGTACCCTTTCACGTCCAAATCTCTCAAACTCCGGGAGAGATTCTCAAAACCAAGGTTGACATGTTTCGAGTTTCTTTCAACATTTTGGAAATCCCGCTGAAACTTTGGACATTCTCGCGAAGGGTTCCCAATCCCCGACAAGACTGGTACCCTTTCACGTCCAGATCTCTCAAACTCTAGGAGAGATTCTCAAAACCAACGTTGACATGTTTCGAGTTCCTTTCAACATTTTGGAAATCCCGCTGAAACTTTGGACATTTTCGCGAAGGGTTCCCAATCCCCGACAAGACTGGTACCCTTTCACGTCCAAATCTCTCAAACTCCGGGAGAGATTCTCAAAACCAAGGTTGACATGTTTCGAGTTCCTTTCAAGATTTTGGAAATCCCGCTGAAACTTTGGACATTCTCGCGAAGGGTTCCCAATCCCCGACAAGACTGGTACCCTTTCACGTCCAAATCTCTCAAACTCCGGGAGAGATTCTCAAAATCAAGGTTGACATGTTTCGAGTTCCTTTCAACATTTTGGAAATCCCGCTGAAACTTTGGACATTCTGGCGAAGGGTTCCCAATCCCCGACAAGATTGGTACCCTTTCACGTCCAAATCTCTCAAACTCCGGGAGAGATTCTCAAAACCAAGGTTGACATGTTTCGAGTTCCTTTCAACATTTTGGAAATCCCGCTGAAACTTTGGACATTCTCGCGAAGGGTTCCCAATCCCCGACAAGATTGGTACCCTTTCACGTCCAAATCTCTCAAACTCCGGGAGAGATTCTCAAAACCAAGGTTGACATGTTTCGAGTTCCTTTCAACATTTTGGAAATCCCGCTGAAACTTTGGACATTCTCGCGAAGGGTTCCCAATCCCCGACAAGACTGGTACCCTTTCACGTCCAAATCTCTCAAACTCCGGGAGAGATTCTCAAAACCAAGGTTGACATGTTTCGAGTTCCTTTCAACATTTTGGAAATCCCGCTGAAACCTTGGACATTCTCGCGAAGGGTTCCCAATCCCCGACAAGACTGGTACCCTTTCACGTCCAAATCTCTCAAACTCCGGGAGAGATTCTCAAAACCAAGGTTGACATGTTTCGAGTTCCTTTCAACATTTTGGAAATCCCGCTGAAACTTTGGACATTCTCGCGAAGGGTTCCCAATCCCCGACAAGACTGGTACCCTTTCACGTCCAAATCTCTCAAACTCCGGGAGAGATTCTCAAAACCAAGGTTGACATGTTTCGAGTTCCTTTCAACATTTCGGAAATCCCGCTGAACCTTTGGACATTCTCGTGAAGGGTTCCCAATCCCCGACAAGACTGGTACCCTTTCACGACCAAATCTTTCAAACTCCAGGAGAGATTCTCAAAACCACGGTTGACATGTTTCGAGTTCCTTTCAACATTTTGGAAATCCCACTGAAACTTTGGACATTCTCGCGAAGGGTTCCCAATCCACGACAAGACTGGTACCCTTTCACGTCCAAATCTCTCAAACTCCGGGAGAGATTCTCAAAACCAAGGTTGACATGTTTCGAGTTCCTTTCAACATTTTGGAAATCCTGCTGAAACTTTGGACATTCTCGCGAAGGGTTTCCAATCCCCGACAAGACTGGTACCCTTTCACGTCCAAATCTCTCAAACTCCGGGAGAGATTCTCAAAACCAAGGTTGACATGTTTCGAGTTCCTTTCAACATTTTGGAAATCCTGCTGAAACTTTGGACATTCTCGCGAAGGGTTCCCAATCCCCGACAAGACTGGTACCCTTTCACGTCCAAATCTCTCAAACTCCGGGAGAGATTCTCAAAACCAAGGTTGACATGTTTCGAGTTCCTTTCAACATTTTGGAAATCCCGCTGAATTTTGGACATACTCGCGAAGGGTTCCCAATCTCTGACAAGTCTGGTACCCTTTCACGTCCAAATCTCTCAAACTCCGGGAGAGATTCTCAAAACCAAGGTTGACATGTTTCGAGTTCCTTTCAACATTTTGGAAATCCCGCTGAAACTTTGGACATTCTCGCGAAGGGTTCCCAATCCCCGACAAGATTGGTACCCTTTCACGTCCAAATCTCTCAAACTCCGGGAGAGATTCTCAAAACCAAGGTTGACATGTTTCGAGTTCCTTTCAACATTTTGGAAATCCCGCTGAAACTTTGGACATTCTCGCGAAGGGTTCCCAATCCCCGACAAGACTGGTACCCTTTCACGTTCAAATCTCTCAAACTCCGGGAGAGATTCTCAAAACCAAGGTTGACATGTTTCGAGTTCCTTTCAACATTTTGGAAATCCCGCTGAAACCTTGGACATTCTCGCGAAGGGTTCCCAATCCCCGACAAGACTGGTACCCTTTCACGTCCAAATCTCTCAAACTCCGGGAGAGATTCTCAAAACCAAGGTTGACATGTTTCGAGTTCCTTTCAACATTTCGGAAATCCCGCTGAACCTTTGGACATTCTCGCGAAGGGTTCCCAATCCCCGACAAGACTGGTACCCTTTCACGACCAAATCTTTCAAACTCCAGGAGAGATTCTCAAAACCACGGTTGACATGTTTCGAGTTCCTTTCAACATTTTGGAAATCCCACTGAAACTTTGGACATTCTCGCGAAGGGTTCCCAATCCCCGACAAGACTGGTACCCTTTCACGTCCAAATCTCTCAAACTCCGGGAGAGATTCTCAAAACCAAGGTTGACATGTTTCGAGTTCCTTTCAACATTTTGGAAATCCCGCTGAAACCTTGGACATTCTCGCGAAGGGTTCCCAATCCCCGACAAGACTGGTACCCTTTCACGTCCAAATCTCTCAAACTCCGGGAGAGATTCTCAAAACCAAGGTTGACATGTTTCGAGTTCCTTTCAACATTTTGGAAATCCCGCTGAAACTTTGGACATTCTCGCGAAGGGTTCCCAATCCCCGACAAGACTGGTACCCTTTCACGTCCAAATCTCTCAAACTCCAGGAGAGATTCTCAAAACCAAGGTTGACATGTTTCGAGTTCCTTTCAACATTTCGGAAATCCCGCTGAACCTTTGGACATTCTCGCGAAGGGTTCCCAATCCCCGACAAGACTGGTACCCTTTCACGACCAAATCTTTCAAACTCCAGGAGAGATTCTCAAAACCACGGTTGACATGTTTCGAGTTCCTTTCAACATTTTGGAAATCCCACTGAAACTTTGGACATTCTCGCGAAGGGTTCCCAATCCCCGACAAGACTGGTACCCTTTCACGTCCAAATCTCTCAAACTCCGGGAGAGATTCTCAAAACCAAGGTTGACATATTTCGAGTTCCTTTCAACATTTTGGAAATCCTGCTGAAACTTTGGACATTCTCGCGAAGGGTTCCCAATCCCCGACAAGACTGGTACCCTTTCACGTCCAAATCTCTCAAACTCCGGGAGAGATTCTCAAAACCAAGGTTGACATGTTTCGAGTTCCTTTCAACATTTTGGAAATCCCGCTGAATTTTGGACATACTCGCGAAGGGTTCCCAATCTCTGACAAGTCTGGTACCCTTTCACGTCCAAATCTCTCAAACTCCGGCAGAGATTCTCAAAACCAAGGTTGACATGTTTCGAGTTCCTTTCAACATTTTGGAAATCCCGCTGAAACTTTGGACATTCTCGCGAAGGGTTCCCAATCCCCGACAAGACTGGTACCCTTTCACGTCCAAATCTCTCAAACTCCGGGAGAGATTCTCACAACCAAGGTTGACATGTTTCGAGTTCCTTTCAACATTTTGGAAATCCCGCTGCAACTTTGGACATTCTCGCGAAGGGTTCCCAATCCCCGACAAGACTGGTACCCTTTCACGTCCAAATCTCTCAAACTCCGGGAGAGATTCTCAAAACCAAGGTTGACATGTTTCGAGTTCCTTTCAACATTTTGGAAATCCCGCTGAATTTTGGACATACTCGCGAAGGGTTCCCAATCTCTGACAAGTCTGGTACCCTTTCACGTCCAAATCTCTCAAACTCCGGGAGAGATTCTCAAAACCAAGGTTGACATGTTTCGAGTTCCTTTCAACATTTTGGAAATCCCGCTGAAACTTTGGACATTCTCGCGAAGGGTTCCCAATCCCCGACAAGATTGGTACCCTTTCACGTCCAAATCTCTCAAACTCCGGGAGAGATTCTCAAAACCAAGGTTGACATGTTTCGAGTTCCTTTCAACATTTTGGAAATCCCGCTGAAACTTTGGACATTCTCGCGAAGGGTTCCCAATCCCCGACAAGACTGGTACCCTTTCACGTCCAAATCTCTCAAACTCCGGGAGAGATTCTCAAAACCAAGGTTGACATGTTTCGAGTTCCTTTCAACATTTTGGAAATCCCGCTGAAACCTTGGACATTCTCGCGAAGGGTTCCCAATCCCCGACAAGACTGGTACCCTTTCACGTCCAAATCTCTCAAACTCCGGGAGAGATTCTCAAAACCAAGGTTGACATGTTTCGAGTTCCTTTCAACATTTCGGAAATCCCGCTGAACCTTTGGACATTCTCGCGAAGGGTTCCCAATCCCCGACAAGACTGGTACCCTTTCACGACCAAATCTTTCAAACTCCAGGAGAGATTCTCAAAACCACGGTTGACATGTTTCGAGTTCCTTTCAACATTTTGGAAATCCCACTGAAACTTTGGACATTCTCGCGAAGGGTTCCCAATCCCCGACAAGACTGGTACCCTTTCACGTCCAAATCTCTCAAACTCCGGGAGAGATTCTCAAAACCAAGGTTGACATGTTTCGAGTTCCTTTCAACATTTTGGAAATCCCGCTGAAACCTTGGACATTCTCGCGAAGGGTTCCCAATCCCCGACAAGACTGGTACCCTTTCACGTCCAAATCTCTCAAACTCCGGGAGAGATTCTCAAAACCAAGGTTGACATGTTTCGAGTTCCTTTCAACATTTTGGAAATCCCGCTGAAACTTTGGACATTCTCGCGAAGGGTTCCCAATCCCCGACAAGACTGGTACCCTTTCACGTCCAAATCTCTCAAACTCCGGGAGAGATTCTCAAAACCAAGGTTGACATGTTTTGAGTTCCTTTCAACATTTCGGAAATCCCGCTGAACCTTTGGACATTCTCGCGAAGGGTTCCCAATCCCCGACAAGACTGGTACCCTTTCACGACCAAATCTTTCAAACTCCAGGAGAGATTCTCAAAACCACGGTTGACATGTTTCGAGTTCCTTTCAACATTTTGGAAATCCCACTGAAACTTTGGACATTCTCGCGAAGGGTTCCCAATCCCCGACAAGACTGGTACCCTTTCACGTCCAAATCTCTCAAACTCCGGGAGAGATTCTCAAAACCAAGGTTGACATATTTCGAGTTCCTTTCAACATTTTGGAAATCCTGCTGAAACTTTGGACATTCTCGCGAAGGGTTCCCAATCCCCGACAAGACTGGTACCCTTTCACGTCCAAATCTCTCAAACTCCGGGAGAGATTCTCAAAACCAAGGTTGACATGTTTCGAGTTCCTTTCAACATTTTGGAAATCCCGCTGAATTTTGGACATACTCGCGAAGGGTTCCCAATCTCTGACAAGTCTGGTACCCTTTCACGTCCAAATCTCTCAAACTCCGGCAGAGATTCTCAAAACCAAGGTTGACATGTTTCGAGTTCCTTTCAACATTTTGGAAATCCCGCTGAAACTTTGGACATTCTCGCGAAGGGTTCCCAATCCCCGACAAGACTGGTACCCTTTCACGTCCAAATCTCTCAAACTCCGGGAGAGATTCTCACAACCAAGGTTGACATGTTTCGAGTTCCTTTCAACATTTTGGAAATCCCGCTGCAACTTTGGACATTCTCGCGAAGGGTTCCCAATCCCCGACAAGATTGGTACCCTTTCACGTCCAAATCTCTCAAACTCCGGGAGAGATTCTCAAAACCAAGGTTGACATGTTTCGAGATCCTTTCAACATTTTGGAAATCCCGCTGAAACTTTGGACATTCTCGCGAAGGGTTCCCAATCCCCGACAAGACTGGTACCCTTTCACGTCCAAATCTCTCAAACTCCGGGAGAGATTCTCAAAACCAAGGTTGACATGTTTCGAGTTCCTTTCAACATTTTGGAAATCCCGCTGAAACTTTGGACATTCTCGCGAAGGGTTCCCAATCCCCGACAAGACTGGTACCCTTTCACGTCCAAATCTTTCAAACTCCAGGAGAGATTCTCAAAACCACGGTTGACATGTTTCGAGTTCCTTTCAACATTTTGGAAATCCCACTGAAACTTTGGACATTCTCGCGAAGGGTTCCCAATCCCCGACAAGACTGGTACCCTTTCACGTCCAAATCTCTCAAAGTCCGGGAGAGATTCTCAAAACCAAGGTTGACATGTTTCGAGTTCCTTTCAACATTTTGGAAATCCCGCTGAAACTTTGGACATTCTCACGAAGGGTTCCCAATCCCCGACAAGACTGGTACCCTTTCACGTCCAAATCTCTCAAACTCCGGGAGAGATTCTCAAAACCAAGGTTGACATGTTTCGAGTTCCTTTCAACATTTTGGAAATCCTGCTGAAACTTTGGACATTCTCGCGAAGGGTTTCCAATCCCCGACAAGACTGGTACCCTTTCACGTCCAAATCTCTCAAACTCTGGGAGAGATTCTCAAAACCAAGGTTGACATGTTTCGAGTTCCTTTCAACATTTTGGAAATCCCACTGAAACTTTGGACATTCTCGCGAAGGGTTCCCAATCCCCGACAAGACTGGTACCCTTTCACGTCCAAATCTCTCAAACTCCGGGAGAGATTCTCAAAACCAAGGTTGACATGTTTCGAGTTCCTTTCAACATTTTGGAAATCCCGCTGAATTTTGGACATACTCGCGAAGGGTTCCCAATCTCTGACAAGTCTGGTACCCTTTCACGTCCAAATCTCTCAAACTCCGGCAGAGATTCTCAAAACCAAGGTTGACATGTTTCGAGTTCCTTTCAACATTTTGGAAATCCCGCTGAAACTTTGGACATTCTCGCGAAGGGTTCCCAATCCACGACAAGACTGGTACCCTTTCACGTCCAAATCTCTCAAACTCCGGGAGAGATTCTCAAAACCAAGGTTGACATGTTTCGAGTTCCTTTCAACATTTTGGAAATCCCGCTGAAACTTTGGACATTCTCGCGAAGGGTTCCCAATCCCCGACAAGACTGGTACCCTTTCACGTCCACATCTCTCAAACTCCAGGAGAGATTCTCAAAACCAAGGTTGACATGTTTCGAGTTCCTTTCAACATTTTGGAAATCCAGCTGAAACTTTGGACATTTTCGCGAAGGGTTCCCAATACCCGACAAGACTGGTACCCTTTCACGTCCAAATCTCTCAAACTCCGGGAGAGATTCTCAAAACCAAGGTTGACATGTTTCGAGTTCCTTTCAACATTTTGGAAATCCCGCTGAAACCTTGGACATTCTCGCGAAGGGTTCCCAATCCCCGACAAGACTGGTACCCTTTCACGTCCAAATCTCTCAAACTCCGGGAGAGATTCTCAAAACCAAGGTTGACATGTTTCGAGTTCCTTTCAACATTTTGGAAATCCCGCTGAAACTTTGGACATTCTCGCGAAGGGTTCCCAATCCCCGACAAGACTGGTACCCTTTCACGTCCAAATCTCTCAAACTCCGGGAGAGATTCTCAAAACCAAGGTTGACATGTTTCGAGTTCCTTTCAACATTTCGGAAATCCCGCTGAACCTTTGGACATTCTCGCGAAGGGTTCCCAATCCCCGACAAGACTGGTACCCTTTCACGACCAAATCTTTCAAACTCCAGGAGAGATTCTCAAAACCACGGTTGACATGTTTCGAGTTCCTTTCAACATTTTGGAAATCCCACTGAAACTTTGGACATTCTCGCGAAGGGTTCCCAATCCCCGACAAGACTGGTACCCTTTCACGTCCAAATCTCTCAAACTCCGGGAGAGATTCTCAAAACCAAGGTTGACATGTTTCGAGTTCCTTTCAACATTTTGGAAATCCCGCTGAAACTTTGGACATTCTCGCGAAGGGTTCCCAATCTCTGACAAGTCTGGTACCCTTTCACGTCCAAATCTCTCAAACTCCGGCAGAGATTCTCAAAACCAAGGTTGACATGTTTCGAGTTCCTTTCAACATTTTGGAAATCCCGCTGAAACTTTGGACATTCTCGCGAAGGGTTCCCAATCCCCGACAAGACTGGTACCCTGTAACGTCCAGATCTCTCAAACTCCGGGAGAGATTCTCAAAACCAAGGTTGACATGTTTCGAGTTCCTTTCAACATTTTGGAAATCCCGCTGCAACTTTGGACATTCTCGCGAAGGGTTCCCAATCCCCGACAAGATTGGTACCCTTTCACGTCCAAATCTCTCAAACTCCGGGAGAGATTCTCAAAACCAAGGTTGACATGTTTCGAGATCCTTTCAACATTTTGGAAATCCCGCTGAAACTTTGGACATTCTCGCGAAGGGTTCCCAATCCCCGACAAGACTGGTACCCTTTCACGTCCAAATCTCTCAAACTCCGGGAGAGATTCTCAAAACCAAGGTTGACATGTTTCGAGTTCCTTTCAACATTTTGGAAATCCCGCTGAAATTTTGGACATTCTCGCGAAGGGTTCCCAATCCCCGACAAGACTGGTACCCTTTCACGTCCAAATCTTTCAAACTCCAGGAGAGATTCTCAAAACCACGGTTGACATGTTTCGAGTTCCTTTCAACATTTTGGAAATCCCACTGAAACTTTGGACATTCTCGCGAAGGGTTCCCAATCCCCGACAAGACTGGTACCCTTTCACGTCCAAATCTCTCAAAGTCCGGGAGAGATTCTCAAAACCAAGGTTGACATGTTTCGAGTTCCTTTCAACATTTTGGAAATCCCGCTGAAACTTTGGACATTCTCACGAAGGGTTCCCAATCCCCGACAAGACTGGTACCCTTTCACGTCCAAATCTCTCAAACTCCGGGAGAGATTCTCAAAACCAAGGTTGACATGTTTCGAGTTCCTTTCAACATTTTGGAAATCCTGCTGAAACTTTGGACATTCTCGCGAAGGGTTTCCAATCCCCGACAAGACTGGTACCCTTTCACGTCCAAATCTCTCAAACTCTGGGAGAGATTCTCAAAACCAAGGTTGACATGTTTCGAGTTCCTTTCAACATTTTGGAAATCCCACTGAAACTTTAGACATTCTCGCGAAGGGTTCCCAATCCCCGACAAGACTGGTACCCTTTCACGTCCAAATCTCTCAAACTCCGGGAGAGATTCTCAAAACCAAGGTTGACATGTTTCGAGTTCCTTTCAACATTTTGGAAATCCCGCTGAATTTTGGACATACTCGCGAAGGGTTCCCAATCTCTGACAAGTCTGGTACCCTTTCACGTCCAAATCTCTCAAACTCCGGCAGAGATTCTCAAAACCAAGGTTGACATGTTTCGAGTTCCTTTCAACATTTTGGAAATCCCGCTGAAACTTTGGACATTCTCGCGAAGGGTTCCCAATCCACGACAAGACTGGTACCCTTTCACGTCCAAATCTCTCAAACTCCGGGAGAGATTCTCAAAACCAAGGTTGACATGTTTCGAGTTCCTTTCAACATTTTGGAAATCCCGCTGAAACTTTGGACATTCTCGCGAAGGGTTCCCAATCCCCGACAAGACTGGTACCCTTTCACGTCCACATCTCTCAAACTCCAGGAGAGATTCTCAAAACCAAGGTTGACATGTTTCGAGTTCCTTTCAACATTTTGGAAATCCAGCTGAAACTTTGGACATTTTCGCGAAGGGTTCCCAATACCCGACAAGACTGGTACCCTTTCACGTTCAAATCTCTCAAACTCCGGGAGAGATTCTCAAAACCAAGGTTGACATGTTTCGAGTTCCTTTCAACATTTTGGAAATCCCGCTGAAACTTTGGACATTCTCGCAAAGGGTTCCCAATCCCCGACAAGACTGGTACCCTTTCACGTCCAAATCTCTCAAACTCCGGGAGAGATTCTCAAAACCAAGGTTGACATGTTTCGAGTTCCTTTCAACATTTTGGAAATCCCGCTGAAACTTTGGACATTCTCGCGAAGGGTTCCCAATCCCCGACAAGACTGGTACCCTTTCACGTCCAAATCTCTCAAACTCCGGGAGAGATTCTCAAAACCAAGGTTGACATGTTTCGAGTTCCTTTCAACATTTTGGAAATCCCGCTGAAACTTTGGACATTCTTGCGAAGGGTTCCCAATCCCCGACAAGACTGGTACCCTTTCACGTCCAAATCTCTCAAACTCCGGGAGAGATTCTCAAAACCAAGGTTGACATGTTTCGAGATCCTTTCAACATTTTGGAAATCCCGCTGAAACTTTGGACATTCTCGCGAAGGGTTCCCAATCCCCGACAAGACTGGTACCCTTTCACGTCCAGATCTCTCAAACTCCAGGAGAGATTCTCAAAACCAAGGTTGACATGCTTCGAGTTCCTTTCAACATTTTGGAAATCCCGCTGAAACTTTGGACATTTTCGCGAAGGGTTCCCAATACCCGACAAGACTGGTACCCTTTCACGTTCAAATCTCTCAAACTCCGGGAGAGATTCTCAAAACCAAGGTTGACATGTTTCGAGTTCCTTTCAACATTTTGGAAATCCCGCTGAAACTTTGGACATTCTCGCGAAGGGTTTCCAATCCCCGACAAGACTGGTACCCTTTCACGTCCAAATCTCTCAAACTCCGGGAGAGATTCTCAAAACCAAGGTTGACATGTTTCGAGTTCCTTTCAACATTTTGGAAATCCCGCTGAAACTTTGGACATTCTCGCGAAGGGTTCCCAATCCCCGACAAGACTGGTACCCTTTCACGTCCAAATCTCTCAAACTCCGGGAGAGATTCTCAAAACCAAGGTTGACATGTTTCGAGTTCCTTTCAACATTTTGGAAATCCCGCTGAAACTTTGGACATTCTCGCGAAGGGTTCCCAATCCCCGACAAGACTGGTACCCTTTCATGTCCAAATCTCTCAAACTCCGGGAGAGATTCTCAAAACCAAGGTTGACATGTTTCGAGTTCCTTTCAACATTTTGGAAATCCCGCTGAAACTTTGGACATTCTTGCGAAGGGTTCCCAATCCCCGACAAGATTGGTTCCCTTTCACGTCCAAATCTCTCAAACTCCGGGAGAGATTCTCAAAACCAAGGTTGACATGTTTCGAGTTCCTTTCAACATTTTGGAAATCCCGCTGAAACCTTGGACATTCTCGCGAAGGGTTCCCAATCCCCGACAAGACTGGTACCCTTTCACGTCCAAATCTCTCAAACTCCGGGAGAGATTCTCAAAACCAAGGTTGACATGTTTCGAGTTCCTTTCAACATTTTGGAAATCCCGCTGAAACTTTGGACATTCTCGCGAAGGGTTCCCAATCCCCGACAAGACTGGTACCCTTTCACGTCCAAATCTCTCAAACTCCGGGAGAGATTCTCAAAACCAAGGTTGACATGTTTCGAGTTCCTTTCAACATTTTGGAAATCCCGCTGAAACCTTGGACATTCTCGCGAAGGGTTCCAAATCCCCGACAAGACTGGTACCCTTTCACGTCCAAATCTCTCAAACTCCGTGAGAGATTCTCAAAACCAAGGTTGACATGTTTCGAGTTCCTTTCAACATTTTGGAAATCCCGCTGAAACTTTGGACATTCTCGCGAAGGGTTCCCAATCCCCGACAAGACTGGTACCCTTTCACGTCCAAATATCTCAAACTCCGGGAGAGATTCTCAAAACCAAGGTTGACATGTTTCGAGTTCCTTTCAACATTTTGGAAATCCCACTGAAACTTTGGACATTCTCGCGAAGGGTTCCCAATCCCCGACAAGACTAGTACCCTTTCACGTCCAAATCTCTCAAACTCCGGGAGAGATTCTCAAAACCAAGGTTGACATGTTTCGAGTTCCTTTCAACATTTTGGAAATCCTGCTGAAACTTTGGACATTCTCGCGAAGGGTTTCCAATCCCCGACAAGACTGGTACACTTTCACGTCCAGAACTCTCAAACTCCGGGAGAGATTCTCAAAACCAAGGTTGACATGTTTCGAGTTCCTTTCAACCTTTTGGAAATCCCACTGAAACTTTGGACATTCTCGCGAAGGGTTCCCAATCCCCGACAAGACTGGTACCCTTTCACGTCCAAATCTCTCAAACTCCGGGAGAGATTCTCAAAACCAAGGTTGACATGTTTCGAGTTCCTTTCAACATTTTGGAAATCCCGCTGAAACTTTGGACATTCTCGCGAAGGGTTTCCAATCCCCGACAAGATTGGTACACTTTCACGTCCAAATCTCTCAAACTCCGGGAGAGATTCTCAAAACCAAGGTTGACATGTTTCGAGTTCCTTTCAACATTTTGGAAATCCCGCTGAAACTTTGGACATTCTCGCGAAGGGTTCCCAATCCCCGACAAGACTGGTACCCTTTCACGTCCAGATCTCTCAAACTCCAGGAGAGATTCTCAAAACCAAGGTTGACATGTTTCGAGTTCCTTTCAACATTTTGGAAATCCCGCTGAAACTTTGGACATTTTCGCGAAGGGTTCCCAATACCCGACAAGACTGGTACCCTTTCACGTTCAAATCTCTCAAACTCCGGGAGAGATTCTCAAAACCAAGGTTGACATGTTTCGAGTTCCTTTCAACATTTTGGAAATCCCGCTGAAACTTTGGACATTCTCGCAAAGGGTTCCCAATCCCCGACAAGACTGGTACCCTTTCACGTCCAAATCTCTCAAACTCCGGGAGAGATTCTCAAAATCAAGGTTGACATGTTTCGAGTTCCTTTCAACATTTTGGAAATCCCGCTGAAACCTTGGACATTCTCGCGAAGGGTTCCCAATCCCCGACAAGACTGGTACCCTTTCACGTCCAAATCTCTCAAACTCCGGGAGAGATTCTCAAAACCAAGGTTGACATGTTTCGAGTTCCTTTCAACATTTTGGAAATCCCGCTGAAACTTTGGACATTCTCGCGAAGGGTTCCCAATCCCCGACAAGACTGGTACCCTTTCACGTCCAAATCTTTCAAACTCCAGGAGAGATTCTCAAAACCACGGTTGACATGTTTCGAGTTCCTTTCAACATTTTGGAAATCCCGCTGAAACTTTGGACATTTTCGCGAAGGGTTCCCAATCCCCGACAAGACTGGTACCCTTTCACGTCCAAATCTTTCAAACTCCAGGAGAGATTCTCAAAACCACGGTTGACATGTTTCGAGTTCCTTTCAACATTTTGGAAATCCCGCTGAAACTTTGGACATTCACGCGAAGGGTTCCCAATCCCCGACAAGACTGGTACCCTTTCACGTCCAAATCTCTCAAACTCCGGGAGAGATTCTCAAACCAAGGTTGACATGTTTCGAGTTCCTTTCAACATTTTGGAAATCCCGCTGAAACCTTTGACATTCTCGTGAAGGGTTCCAAATCCCCGACAAGACTGGTACCCTTTCACGTCCAAATCTCTCAAACTCCGTGAGAGATTCTCAAAACCAAGGTTGACATGTTTCGAGTTCCTTTCAACATTTTGGAAATCCCGCTGAAACTTTGGACATTCTCGCGAAGGGTTCCCAATCCCCGACAAGACTGGTACCCTTTCACGTCCAAATCTCTCAAACTCCGGGAGAGATTCTCACAACCAAGGTTGACATGTTTCGAGTTCCTTTCAACATTTTGGCAATCCCGCTGAAACCTTGGACATTCTCGCGAAGGGTTCCAAATCCCCGACAAGACTGGTACCCTTTCACGTCCAAATCTCTCAAACTCCGGGAGAGATTCTCAAAACCAAGGTTGACATGTTTCGAGTTCCTTTCAACATTTCGGAAATCCCGCTGAAACTTTGGACATTCTCGCGAAGGGTTCCCAATCCCCGACAAGACTGGTACCCTTTCACGTCCAAATCTTTCAAACTCCAGGAGAGATTCTCAAAACCACGGTTGACATGTTTCGAGTTCCTTTCAACATTTTGGAAATCCCGCTGAAACTTTGGACATTTTCGCGAAGGGTTCCCAATCCCCGACAAGACTGGTACCCTTTCACGTCCAAATCTTTCAAACTCCAGGAGAGATTCTCAAAACCACGGTTGACATGTTTCGAGTTCCTTTCAACATTTTGGAAATCCCGCTGAAACTTTGGACATTCTCGCGAAGGGTTCCCAATCCCCGACAAGACTGGTACCCTTTCACGTCCAAATCTTTCCAACTCCGGGAGAGATTCTCAAAACCAAGGTTGACATGTTTCGAGTTCCTTTCAACATTTTGGAAATCCTGCTGAAACTTTGGACATTCTCGCGAAGGGTTTCCAATCCCCGACAAGACTGGTACCCTTTCACGTCCAAATCTCTCAAACTCCGGGAGAGATTCTCAAAACCAAGGTTGACATGTTGCGAGTTCCTTTCAACATTTTGGAAATCCCGATGAAACTTTGGACATTCTCGCGAAGGGTTCCCAATCCCCGACAAGATTGGTTCCCTTTCACGTCCAAATCTCTCAAACTCCGGGAGAGATTCTCAAAACCAAGGTTGACATGTTTCGAGTTCCTTTCAACATTTTGGAAATCCCGCTGAAACCTTGGACATTCTCGCGAAGGGTTCCCAATCCCCGACAAGACTGGTACCCTTTCACGTCCAAATCTCTCAAACTCCGGGAGAGATTCTCAAAACCAAGGTTGACATGTTTCGAGATCCTTTCAACATTTTGGAAATCCCGCTGAACCTTTGGACATTCTCGCGAAGGGTTCCCAATCCCCGACAAGACTGGTACCCTTTCACGTCCAGATCTCTCAAACTCCAGGAGAGATTCTCAAAACCAAGGTTGACATGCTTCGAGTTCCTTTCAACATTTTGGAAATCCCGCTGAAACTTTGGACATTTTCGCGAAGGGTTCCCAATACCCGACAAGACTGGTACCCTTTCACGTTCAAATCTCTCAAACTCCGGGAGAGATTCTCAAAACCAAGGTTGACATGTTTCGAGTTCCTTTCAACATTTTGGAAATCCCGCTGAAACTTTGGACATTCTCGCGAAGGGTTTCCAATCCCCGACAAGACTGGTACCCTTTCACGTCCAAATCTCTCAAACTCCGGGAGAGATTCTCAAAACCAAGGTTGACATGTTTCGAGTTCCTTTCAACATTTTGGAAATCCCGCTGAAACTTTGGACATTCTCGCGAAGGGTTCCCAATCCCCGACAAGACTGGTACCCTTTCACGTCCAAATCTCTCAAACTCCAGGAGAGATTCTCAAAACCAAGGTTGACATGTTTCGAGTTCCTTTCAACATTTTGGAAATCCCGCTGAAACTTTGGACATTCTCGCGAAGGGTTCCCAATCCCCGACAAGACTGGTACCCTTTCATGTCCAAATCTCTCAAACTCCGGGAGAGATTCTCAAAACCAAGGTTGACATGTTTCGAGTTCCTTTCAACATTTTGGAAATCCCGCTGAAACTTTGGACATTCTTGCGAAGGGTTCCCAATCCCCGACAAGATTGGTTCCCTTTCACGTCCAAATCTCTCAAACTCCGGGAGAGATTCTCAAAACCAAGGTTGACATGTTTCGAGTTCCTTTCAACATTTTGGAAATCCCGCTGAAACCTTGGACATTCTCGCGAAGGGTTCCCAATCCCCGACAAGACTGGTACCCTTTCACGTCCAAATCTCTCAAACTCCGGGAGAGATTCTCAAAACCAAGGTTGACATGTTTCGAGTTCCTTTCAACATTTTGGAAATCCCGCTGAAACTTTGGACATTCTCGCGAAGGGTTCCCAATCCCCGACAAGACTGGTACCCTTTCACGTCCAAATCTCTCAAACTCCGGGAGAGATTCTCAAACCAAGGTTGACATGTTTCGAGTTCCTTTCAACATTTTGGAAATCCCGCTGAAACCTTGGACATTCTCGTGAAGGGTTCCAAATCCCCGACAAGACTGGTACCCTTTCACGTCCAAATCTCTCAAACTCCGTGAGAGATTCTCAAAACCAAGGTTGACATGTTTCGAGTTCCTTTCAACATTTTGGAAATCCCGCTGAAACTTTGGACATTCTCGCGAAGGGTTCCCAATCCCCGACAAGACTGGTACCCTTTCACGTCCAAATCTCTCAAACTCCGGGAGAGATTCTCAAAACCAAGGTTGACATGTTTCGAGTTCCTTTCAACATTTTGGCAATCCCGCTGAAACCTTGGACATTCTCGCGAAGGGTTCCAAATCCCCGACAAGACTGGTACCCTTTCACGTCCAAATCTCTCAAACTCCGGGAGAGATTCTCAAAACCAAGGTTGACATGTTTCGAGTTCCTTTCAACATTTCGGAAATCCCGCTGAAACTTTGGACATTCTCGCGAAGGGTTCCCAATCCCCGACAAGACTGGTACCCTTTCACGTCCAAATCTTTCAAACTCCAGGAGAGATTCTCAAAACCACGGTTGACATGTTTCGAGTTCCTTTCAACATTTTGGAAATCCCGCTGAAACTTTGGACATTTTCGCGAAGGGTTCCCAATCCCCGACAAGACTGGTACCCTTTCACGTCCAAATCTTTCAAACTCCAGGAGAGATTCTCAAAACCACGGTTGACATGTTTCGAGTTCCTTTCAACATTTTGGAAATCCCGCTGAAACTTTGGACATTCTCGCGAAGGGTTCCCAATCCCCGACAAGACTGGTACCCTTTCACGTCCAAATCTTTCCAACTCCGGGAGAGATTCTCAAAACCAAGGTTGACATGTTTCGAGTTCCTTTCAACATTTTGGAAATCCCGCTGAAACCTTGGACATTCTCGCGAAGGGTTCCCAATCCCCGACAAGACTGGTACCCTTTCACGTCCAAATCTCTCAAAGTCCGGGAGAGATTCTCAAAACCAAGGTTGACATGTTTCGAGTTCCTTTCAACATTTTGGAAATCCCGCTGAAACTTTGGACATTCTCGCGAAGGGTTCCCAATCCCCGACAAGATTGGTTCCCTTTCACGTCCAAATCTCTCAAACTCCGGGAGAGATTCTCAAAACCAAGGTTGACATGTTTCGAGTTCCTTTCAACATTTTGGAAATCCCGCTGAAACCTTGGACATTCTCGCGAAGGGTTCCCAATCCCCGACAAGACTGGTACCCTTTCACGTCCAAATCTCTCAAACTCCGGGAGAGATTCTCAAAACCAAGGTTGACATGTTTCGAGTTCCTTTCAACATTTTGGAAATCCCGCTGAAACTTTGGACATTCTCGCGAAGGGTTCCCAATCCCCGACAAGACTGGTACCCTTTCACGTCCAAATCTTTCCAACTCCAGGAGAGATTCTCAAAACCAAGGTTGACATGTTTCGAGTTCTTTCAACATTTTGGAAATCCCGCTGAAACTTTGGACATTCTCGCGAAGGGTTCCCAATCCCCGACAAGACTGGTACCCTTTCACGTCCAAATCTCTCAAACTCCGGGAGAGATTCTCAAAACCAAGGTTGACATGTTTCGAGTTCCTTTCAACATTTTGGAAATCCCGCTGAAACTTTGGACATTTTCGCGAAGGGTTCCCAATCCCCGACAAGACTGGTACCCTTTCACGTCCAAATCTTTCAAACTCCAGGAGAGATTCTCAAAACCACGGTTGACATGTTTCGAGTTCCTTTCAACATTTTGGAAATCCCGCTGAAACTTTGGACATTCTCGCGAAGGGTTCCCAATCCCCGACAAGACTGGTACCCTTTCACGTCCAAATCTTTCCAACTCCTGGAGAGATTCTCAAAACCAAGGTTGACATGTTTCGAGTTCCTTTCAACATTTTGGAAATCCCGCTGAAACCTTGGACATTCTCGCGAAGGGTTCCCAATCCCCGACAAGACTGGTACCCTTTCACGTCCAAATCTCTCAAAGTCCGGGAGAGATTCTCAAAACCAAGGTTGACATGTTTCGAGTTCCTTTCAACATTTTGGAAATCCCGCTGAAACTTTGGACATTCTCGCGAAGGGTTCCCAATCCCCGACAAGATTGGTTCCCTTTCACGTCCAAATCTCTCAAAGTCCGGGAGAGATTCTCAAAACCAAGGTTGACATGTTTCGAGTTCCTTTCAACATTTTGGAAATCCCGCTGAAACCTTGGACATTCTCGCGAAGGGTTCCAAATCCCCGACAAGACTGGTACCCTTTCACGTCCAAATCTCTCAAACTCCGGGAGAGATTCTCAAAACCAAGGTTGACATGTTTCGAGTTCCTTTCAACATTTTGGAAATCCCGCTGAAACTTTGGACATTCTCGCGAAGGGTTCCCAATCCCCGACAAGACTGGTACCCTTTCACGTCCAAATCTCTCAAACTCCGGGAGAGATTCTCAAAACCAAGGTTGACATGTTTCGAGTTCCTTTCAACATTTTGGAAATCCCGCTGAAACCTTGGACATTCTCGCGAAGGGTTCCCAATCCCCGACAAGACTGGTACCCTTTCACGTCCAAATCTCTCAAACCCCGGGAGAGATTCTCAAAACCAAGGTTGACATGTTTCGAGTTCCTTTCAACATTTCGGAAATCCCGCTGAGACTTTGGACATTCTGGCGAAGGGTTCCCAATCCCCGACAAGACTGGTACCCTTTCACGTCCAAATCTTTCAAACTCCAGGAGAGATTCTCAAAACCACGGTTGACATGTTTCGAGTTCCTTTCAACATTTTGGAAATCCCGCTGAAACTTTGGACATTTTCGCGAA
Organism: Streptopelia decaocto; assembly: GCF_964273445.1. Taxonomy (NCBI): domain Eukaryota; kingdom Metazoa; phylum Chordata; class Aves; order Columbiformes; family Columbidae; genus Streptopelia; species Streptopelia decaocto. Next base: position 123,681 of record NW_028116794.1, read on the forward strand.
GGGTTCCCAATACCCGACAAGACTGGTACCCTTTCACGTCCAAATCTTTCAAACTCCAGGAGAGATTCTCAAAACCACGGTTGACATGTTTCGAGTTCCTTTCAACATTTTGGAAATCCCGCTGAAACTTTGGACATTCTCGCGAAGGGTTCCCAATACCCGACAAGACTGGTACCCTTTCACGTTCAAATCTCTCAAACTCCGGGAGAGATTCTCAAAACCAAGGTTGACATGTTTCGAGTTCCTTTCAACATTTTGGAAATCCCGCTGAAACTTTGGACATTCTCGCGAAGGGTTTCCAATCCCCGACAAGACTGGTACCCTTTCACGTCCAAATCTCTCAAACTCCGGGAGAGATTCTCAAAACCAAGGTTGACATGTTTCGAGTTCCTTTCAACATTTTGGAAATCCCGCTGAAACTTTGGACATTCTCGCGAAGGGTTCCCAATCCCCGACAAGACTGGTACCCTTTCACGTCCAAATCTCTCAAACTCCAGGAGAGATTCTCAAAACCAAGGTTGACATGTTTCGAGTTCCTTTCAACATTTTGGAAATCCCGCTGAAACTTTGGACATTCTCGCGAAGGGTTCCCAATCCCCGACAAGACTGGTACCCTTTCATGTCCAAATCTCTCAAACTCCGGGAGAGATTCTCAAAACCAAGGTTGACATGTTTCGAGTTCCTTTCAACATTTTGGAAATCCCGCTGAAACTTTGGACATTCTTGCGAAGGGTTCCCAATCCCCGACAAGATTGGTTCCCTTTCACGTCCAAATCTCTCAAACTCCGGGAGAGATTCTCAAAACCAAGGTTGACATGTTTCGAGTTCCTTTCAACATTTTGGAAATCCCGCTGAAACCTTGGACATTCTCGCGAAGGGTTCCCAATCCCCGACAAGACTGTTACCCTTTCACGTCCAAATCTCTCAAACTCCGGGAGAGATTCTCAAAACCAAGGTTGACATGTTTCGAGTTCCTTTCAACATTTTGGAAATCCCGCTGAAACTTTGGACATTCTCGCGAAGGGTTCCCAATCCCCGACAAGACTGGTACCCTTTCACGTCCAAATCTCTCAAACTCCGGGAGAGATTCTCAAACCAAGGTTGACATGTTTCGAGTTCCTTTCAACATTTTGGAAATCCCGCTGAAACCTTGGACATTCTCGTGAAGGGTTCCAAATCCCCGACAAGACTGGTACCCTTTCACGTCCAAATCTCTCAAACTCCGTGAGAGATTCTCAAAACCAAGGTTGACATGTTTCGAGTTCCTTTCAACATTTTGGAAATCCCGCTGAAACTTTGGACATTCTCGCGAAGGGTTCCCAATCCCCGACAAGACTGGTACCCTTTCACGTCCAAATCTCTCAAACTCCGGGAGAGATTCTCAAAACCAAGGTTGACATGTTTCGAGTTCCTTTCAACATTTTGGCAATCCCGCTGAAACCTTGGACATTCTCGCGAAGGGTTCCAAATCCCCGACAAGACTGGTACCCTTTCACGTCCAAATCTCTCAAACTCCGGGAGAGATTCTCAAAACCAAGGTTGACATGTTTCGAGTTCCTTTCAACATTTCGGAAATCCCGCTGAAACTTTGGACATTCTCGCGAAGGGTTCCCAATCCCCGACAAGACTGGTACCCTTTCACGTCCAAATCTTTCAAACTCCAGGAGAGATTCTCAAAACCACGGTTGACATGTTTCGAGTTCCTTTCAACATTTTGGAAATCCCGCTGAAACTTTGGACATTTTCGCGAAGGGTTCCCAATCCCCGACAAGACTGGTACCCTTTCACGTCCAAATCTTTCAAACTCCAGGAGAGATTCTCAAAACCACGGTTGACATGTTTCGAGTTCCTTTCAACATTTTGGAAATCCCGCTGAAACTTTGGACATTCTCGCGAAGGGTTCCCAATCCCCGACAAGACTGGTACCCTTTCACGTCCAAATCTTTCCAACTCCGGGAGAGATTCTCAAAACCAAGGTTGACATGTTTCGAGTTCCTTTCAACATTTTGGAAATCCCGCTGAAACCTTGGACATTCTCGCGAAGGGTTCCCAATCCCCGACAAGACTGGTACCCTTTCACGTCCAAATCTCTCAAAGTCCGGGAGAGATTCTCAAAACCAAGGTTGACATGTTTCGAGTTCCTTTCAACATTTTGGAAATCCCGCTGAAACTTTGGACATTCTCGCGAAGGGTTCCCAATCCCCGACAAGATTGGTTCCCTTTCACGTCCAAATCTCTCAAACTCCGGGAGAGATTCTCAAAACCAAGGTTGACATGTTTCGAGTTCCTTTCAACATTTTGGAAATCCCGCTGAAACCTTGGACATTCTCGCGAAGGGTTCCCAATCCCCGACAAGACTGGTACCCTTTCACGTCCAAATCTCTCAAACTCCGGGAGAGATTCTCAAAACCAAGGTTGACATGTTTCGAGTTCCTTTCAACATTTTGGAAATCCCGCTGAAACTTTGGACATTCTCGCGAAGGGTTCCCAATCCCCGACAAGACTGGTACCCTTTCACGTCCAAATCTTTCCAACTCCAGGAGAGATTCTCAAAACCAAGGTTGACATGTTTCGAGTTCTTTCAACATTTTGGAAATCCCGCTGAAACTTTGGACATTCTCGCGAAGGGTTCCCAATCCCCGACAAGACTGGTACCCTTTCACGTCCAAATCTCTCAAACTCCGGGAGAGATTCTCAAAACCAAGGTTGACATGTTTCGAGTTCCTTTCAACATTTCGGAAATCCCGCTGAAACTTTGGACATTCTGGCGAAGGGTTCCCAATCCCCGACAAGACTGGTACCCTTTCACGTCCAAATCTCTCAAACTCCGGGAGAGATTCTCAAAACCACGGTTGACATGTTTCGAGTTCCTTTCAACATTTTGGAAATCCCGCTGAAACTTTGGACATTTTCGCGAAGGGTTCCCAATCCCCGACAAGACTGGTACCCTTTCACGTCCAAATCTTTCAAACTCCAGGAGAGATTCTCAAAACCACGGTTGACATGTTTCGAGTTCCTTTCAACATTTTGGAAATCCCGCTGAAACTTTGGACATTCTCGCGAAGGGTTCCCAATCCCCGACAAGACTGGTACCCTTTCACGTCCAAATCTTTCCAACTCCGGGAGAGATTCTCAAAACCAAGGTTGACATGTTTCGAGTTCCTTTCAACATTTTGGAAATCCTGCTGAAACTTTGGACATTCTCGCGAAGGGTTTCCAATCCCCGACAAGACTGGTACCCTTTCACGTCCAAATCTCTCAAACTCCAGGAGAGATTCTCAAAACCAAGGTTGACATGTTGCGAGTTCCTTTCAACATTTTGGAAATCCCGCTGAAACTTTGGACATTCTCGCGAAGGGTTCCCAATCCCCGACAAGATTGGTTCCCTTTCACGTCCAAATCTCTCAAACTCCGGGAGAGATTCTCAAAACCAAGGTTGACATGTTTCGAGTTCCTTTCAACATTTTGGAAATCCCGCTGAAACCTTGGACATTCTCGCGAAGGGTTCCCAATCCCCGACAAGACTGGTACCCTTTCACGTCCAAATCTCTCAAACTCCGGGAGAGATTCTCAAAACCAAGGTTGACATGTTTCGAGTTCCTTTCAACATTTTGGAAATCCCGCTGAAACTTTGGACATTCTCGCGAAGGGTTCCCAATCCCCGACAAGACTGGTACCCTTTCACGTCCAAATCTTTCCAACTCCAGGAGAGATTCTCAAAACCAAGGTTGACATGTTTCGAGTTCTTTCAACATTTTGGAAATCCCGCTGAAACTTTGGACATTCTCGCGAAGGGTTCCCAATCCCCGACAAGACTGGTACCCTTTCACGTCCAAATCTCTCAAACTCCGGGAGAGATTCTCAAAACCAAGGTTGACATGTTTCGAGTTCCTTTCAACATTTCGGAAATCCCGCTGAAACTTTGGACATTCTGGCGAAGGGTTCCCAATCCCCGACAAGACTGGTACCCTTTCACGTCCAAATCTCTCAAACTCCGGGAGAGATTCTCAAAACCACGGTTGACATGTTTCGAGTTCCTTTCAACATTTTGGAAATCCCGCTGAAACTTTGGACATTTTCGCGAAGGGTTCCCAATCCCCGACAAGACTGGTACCCTTTCACGTCCAAATCTCTCAAACTCCGGGAGAGATTCTCAAAACCACGGTTGACATGTTTCGAGTTTCTTTCAACATTTTGGAAATCCCGCTGAAACTTTGGACATTTTCGCGAAGGGTTCCCAATCCCCGACAAGACTGGTACCCTTTCACGTCCAAATCTTTCAAACTCCAGGAGAGATTCTCAAAACCAAGGTTGACATGTTTCGAGTTCCTTTCAACATTTTGGAAATCCCGCTGAAACTTTGGACATTCTCGCGAAGGGTTCCCAATCCCCGACAAGACTGGTACCCTTTCACGTCCAAATCTTTCAAACTCCAGGAGAGATTCTCAAAACCAAGGTTGACATGTTTCGAGTTCCTTTCAACATTTTGGAAATCCTGCTGAAACTTTGGACATTCTCGCGAAGGGTTTCCAATCCCCGACAAGACTGGTACCCTTTCACGTCCAAATCTCTCAAACTCCGGGAGAGATTCTCAAAACCAAGGTTGACATGTTGCGAGTTCCTTTCAACATTTTGGAAATCCCGCTGAAACTTTGGACATTCTCGCGAAGGGTTCCCAATCCCCGACAAGATTGGTTCCCTTTCACGTCCAAATCTCTCAAACTCCGGGAGAGATTCTCAAAACCAAGGTTGACATGTTTCGAGTTCCTTTCAACATTTTGGAAATCCCGCTGAAACTTTGGACATTCTCGCGAAGGGTTCCCAATCCCCGACAAGACTGGTACCCTTTCACGTCCAAATCTCTCAAACTCCGGGAGAGATTCTCAAAACCAAGGTTGACATGTTTCGAGTTCCTTTCAACATATTGGAAATCCCGCTGAAACTTTGGACATTCTCGCGAAGGGTTCCCAATCCCCGACAAGACTGGTACCCTTTCACGTCCAAATCTTTCAAACTCCAGGAGAGATTCTCAAAACCACGGTTGACATGTTTCGAGTTCCTTTCAACATTTTGGAAATCCCGCTGAAACTTTGGACATTCTCGCGAAGGGTTCCCAATCCCCGACAAGACTGGTACCCTTTCACGTCCAAATCTTTCCAACTCCGGGAGAGATTCTCAAAACCAAGGTTGACATGTTTCGAGTTCCTTTCAACATTTTGGAAATCCTGCTGAAACTTTGGACATTCTCGCGAAGGGTTTCCAATCCCCGACAAGACTGGTACCCTTTCACGTCCAAATCTCTCAAACTCCAGGAGAGATTCTCAAAACCAAGGTTGACATGTTGCGAGTTCCTTTCAACATTTTGGAAATCCCGCTGAAACTTTGGACATTCTCGCGAAGGGTTCCCAATCCCCGACAAGATTGGTTCCCTTTCACGTCCAAATCTCTCAAACTCCGGGAGAGATTCTCAAAACCAAGGTTGACATGTTTCGAGTTCCTTTCAACATTTTGGAAATCCCGCTGAAACCTTGGACATTCTCGCGAAGGGTTCCCAATCCCCGACAAGACTGGTACCCTTTCACGTCCAAATCTCTCAAACTCCGGGAGAGATTCTCAAAACCAAGGTTGACATGTTTCGAGTTCCTTTCAACATTTTGGAAATCCCGCTGAAACTTTGGACATTCTCGCGAAGGGTTCCCAATCCCCGACAAGACTGGTACCCTTTCACGTCCAAATCTTTCCAACTCCAGGAGAGATTCTCAAAACCAAGGTTGACATGTTTCGAGTTCTTTCAACATTTTGGAAATCCCGCTGAAACTTTGGACATTCTCGCGAAGGGTTCCCAATCCCCGACAAGACTGGTACCCTTTCACGTCCAAATCTCTCAAACTCCGGGAGAGATTCTCAAAACCAAGGTTGACATGTTTCGAGTTCCTTTCAACATTTCGGAAATCCCGCTGAAACTTTGGACATTCTGGCGAAGGGTTCCCAATCCCCGACAAGACTGGTACCCTTTCACGTCCAAATCTCTCAAACTCCGGGAGAGATTCTCAAAACCACGGTTGACATGTTTCGAGTTCCTTTCAACATTTTGGAAATCCCGCTGAAACTTTGGACATTTTCGCGAAGGGTTCCCAATCCCCGACAAGACTGGTACCCTTTCACGTCCAAATCTTTCAAACTCCAGGAGAGATTCTCAAAACCACGGTTGACATGTTTCGAGTTCCTTTCAACATTTTGGAAATCCCGCTGAAACTTTGGACATTCTCGCGAAGGGTTCCCAATCCCCGACAAGACTGGTACCCTTTCACGTCCAAATCTTTCCAACTCCGGGAGAGATTCTCAAAACCAAGGTTGACATGTTTCGAGTTCCTTTCAACATTTTGGAAATCCTGCTGAAACTTTGGACATTCTCGCGAAGGGTTTCCAATCCCCGACAAGACTGGTACCCTTTCACGTCCAAATCTCTCAAACTCCAGGAGAGATTCTCAAAACCAAGGTTGACATGTTGCGAGTTCCTTTCAACATTTTGGAAATCCCGCTGAAACTTTGGACATTCTCGCGAAGGGTTCCCAATCCCCGACAAGATTGGTTCCCTTTCACGTCCAAATCTCTCAAACTCCGGGAGAGATTCTCAAAACCAAGGTTGACATGTTTCGAGTTCCTTTCAACATTTTGGAAATCCCGCTGAAACCTTGGACATTCTCGCGAAGGGTTCCCAATCCCCGACAAGACTGGTACCCTTTCACGTCCAAATCTCTCAAACTCCGGGAGAGATTCTCAAAACCAAGGTTGACATGTTTCGAGTTCCTTTCAACATTTTGGAAATCCCGCTGAAACTTTGGACATTCTCGCGAAGGGTTCCCAATCCCCGACAAGACTGGTACCCTTTCACGTCCAAATCTTTCCAACTCCAGGAGAGATTCTCAAAACCAAGGTTGACATGTTTCGAGTTCTTTCAACATTTTGGAAATCCCGCTGAAACTTTGGACATTCTCGCGAAGGGTTCCCAATCCCCGACAAGACTGGTACCCTTTCACGTCCAAATCTCTCAAACTCCGGGAGAGATTCTCAAAACCAAGGTTGACATGTTTCGAGTTCCTTTCAACATTTCGGAAATCCCGCTGAAACTTTGGACATTCTGGCGAAGGGTTCCCAATCCCCGACAAGACTGGTACCCTTTCACGTCCAAATCTCTCAAACTCCGGGAGAGATTCTCAAAACCACGGTTGACATGTTTCGAGTTCCTTTCAACATTTTGGAAATCCCGCTGAAACTTTGGACATTTTCGCGAAGGGTTCCCAATCCCCGACAAGACTGGTACCCTTTCACGTCCAAATCTCTCAAACTCCGGGAGAGATTCTCAAAACCACGGTTGACATGTTTCGAGTTTCTTTCAACATTTTGGAAATCCCGCTGAAACTTTGGACATTTTCGCGAAGGGTTCCCAATCCCCGACAAGACTGGTACCCTTTCACGTCCAAATCTTTCAAACTCCAGGAGAGATTCTCAAAACCAAGGTTGACATGTTTCGAGTTCCTTTCAACATTTTGGAAATCCCGCTGAAACTTTGGACATTCTCGCGAAGGGTTCCCAATCCCCGACAAGACTGGTACCCTTTCACGTCCAAATCTTTCAAACTCCAGGAGAGATTCTCAAAACCAAGGTTGACATGTTTCGAGTTCCTTTCAACATTTTGGAAATCCTGCTGAAACTTTGGACATTCTCGCGAAGGGTTTCCAATCCCCGACAAGACTGGTACCCTTTCACGTCCAAATCTCTCAAACTCCGGGAGAGATTCTCAAAACCAAGGTTGACATGTTGCGAGTTCCTTTCAACATTTTGGAAATCCCGCTGAAACTTTGGACATTCTCGCGAAGGGTTCCCAATCCCCGACAAGATTGGTTCCCTTTCACGTCCAAATCTCTCAAACTCCGGGAGAGATTCTCAAAACCAAGGTTGACATGTTTCGAGTTCCTTTCAACATTTTGGAAATCCCGCTGAAACTTTGGACATTCTCGCGAAGGGTTCCCAATCCCCGACAAGACTGGTACCCTTTCACGTCCAAATCTCTCAAACTCCGGGAGAGATTCTCAAAACCAAGGTTGACATGTTTCGAGTTCCTTTCAACATATTGGAAATCCCGCTGAAACTTTGGACATTCTCGCGAAGGGTTCCCAATCCCCGACAAGACTGGTACCCTTTCACGTCCAAATCTTTCAAACTCCAGGAGAGATTCTCAAAACCACGGTTGACATGTTTCGAGTTCCTTTCAACATTTTGGAAATCCCGCTGAAACTTTGGACATTCTCGCGAAGGGTTCCCAATCCCCGACAAGACTGGTACCCTTTCACGTCCAAATCTTTCCAACTCCGGGAGAGATTCTCAAAACCAAGGTTGACATGTTTCGAGTTCCTTTCAACATTTTGGAAATCCTGCTGAAACTTTGGACATTCTCGCGAAGGGTTTCCAATCCCCGACAAGACTGGTACCCTTTCACGTCCAAATCTCTCAAACTCCAGGAGAGATTCTCAAAACCAAGGTTGACATGTTGCGAGTTCCTTTCAACATTTTGGAAATCCCGCTGAAACTTTGGACATTCTCGCGAAGGGTTCCCAATCCCCGACAAGATTGGTTCCCTTTCACGTCCAAATCTCTCAAACTCCGGGAGAGATTCTCAAAACCAAGGTTGACATGTTTCGAGTTCCTTTCAACATTTTGGAAATCCCGCTGAAACCTTGGACATTCTCGCGAAGGGTTCCCAATCCCCGACAAGACTGGTACCCTTTCACGTCCAAATCTCTCAAACTCCGGGAGAGATTCTCAAAACCAAGGTTGACATGTTTCGAGTTCCTTTCAACATTTTGGAAATCCCGCTGAAACTTTGGACATTCTCGCGAAGGGTTCCCAATCCCCGACAAGACTGGTACCCTTTCACGTCCAAATCTTTCCAACTCCAGGAGAGATTCTCAAAACCAAGGTTGACATGTTTCGAGTTCTTTCAACATTTTGGAAATCCCGCTGAAACTTTGGACATTCTCGCGAAGGGTTCCCAATCCCCGACAAGACTGGTACCCTTTCACGTCCAAATCTCTCAAACTCCGGGAGAGATTCTCAAAACCAAGGTTGACATGTTTCGAGTTCCTTTCAACATTTCGGAAATCCCGCTGAAACTTTGGACATTCTGGCGAAGGGTTCCCAATCCCCGACAAGACTGGTACCCTTTCACGTCCAAATCTCTCAAACTCCGGGAGAGATTCTCAAAACCACGGTTGACATGTTTCGAGTTCCTTTCAACATTTTGGAAATCCCGCTGAAACTTTGGACATTTTCGCGAAGGGTTCCCAATCCCCGACAAGACTGGTACCCTTTCACGTCCAAATCTTTCAAACTCCAGGAGAGATTCTCAAAACCACGGTTGACATGTTTCGAGTTCCTTTCAACATTTTGGAAATCCCGCTGAAACTTTGGACATTCTCGCGAAGGGTTCCCAATCCCCGACAAGACTGGTACCCTTTCACGTCCAAATCTTTCCAACTCCGGGAGAGATTCTCAAAACCAAGGTTGACATGTTTCGAGTTCCTTTCAACATTTTGGAAATCCTGCTGAAACTTTGGACATTCTCGCGAAGGGTTTCCAATCCCCGACAAGACTGGTACCCTTTCACGTCCAAATCTCTCAAACTCCAGGAGAGATTCTCAAAACCAAGGTTGACATGTTGCGAGTTCCTTTCAACATTTTGGAAATCCCGCTGAAACTTTGGACATTCTCGCGAAGGGTTCCCAATCCCCGACAAGATTGGTTCCCTTTCACGTCCAAATCTCTCAAACTCCGGGAGAGATTCTCAAAACCAAGGTTGACATGTTTCGAGTTCCTTTCAACATTTTGGAAATCCCGCTGAAACCTTGGACATTCTCGCGAAGGGTTCCCAATCCCCGACAAGACTGGTACCCTTTCACGTCCAAATCTCTCAAACTCCGGGAGAGATTCTCAAAACCAAGGTTGACATGTTTCGAGTTCCTTTCAACATTTTGGAAATCCCGCTGAAACTTTGGACATTCTCGCGAAGGGTTCCCAATCCCCGACAAGACTGGTACCCTTTCACGTCCAAATCTTTCCAACTCCAGGAGAGATTCTCAAAACCAAGGTTGACATGTTTCGAGTTCTTTCAACATTTTGGAAATCCCGCTGAAACTTTGGACATTCTCGCGAAGGGTTCCCAATCCCCGACAAGACTGGTACCCTTTCACGTCCAAATCTCTCAAACTCCGGGAGAGATTCTCAAAACCAAGGTTGACATGTTTCGAGTTCCTTTCAACATTTCGGAAATCCCGCTGAAACTTTGGACATTCTGGCGAAGGGTTCCCAATCCCCGACAAGACTGGTACCCTTTCACGTCCAAATCTCTCAAACTCCGGGAGAGATTCTCAAAACCACGGTTGACATGTTTCGAGTTCCTTTCAACATTTTGGAAATCCCGCTGAAACTTTGGACATTTTCGCGAAGGGTTCCCAATCCCCGACAAGACTGGTACCCTTTCACGTCCAAATCTTTCAAACTCCAGGAGAGATTCTCAAAACCACGGTTGACATGTTTCGAGTTCCTTTCAACATTTTGGAAATCCCGCTGAAACTTTGGACATTCTCACGAAGGGTTCCCAATCCCCGACAAGACTGGTACCCTTTCACGTCCAAATCTTTCCAACTCCTGGAGAGATTCTCAAAACCAAGGTTGACATGTTTCGAGTTCCTTTCAACATTTTGGAAATCCTGCTGAAACTTTGGACATTCTCGCGAAGGGTTTCCAATCCCCGACAAGACTGGTACCCTTTCACGTCCAAATCTCTCAAACTCCGGGAGAGATTCTCAAAACCAAGGTTGACATGTTGCGAGTTCCTTTCAACATTTTGGAAATCCCGCTGAAACTTTGGACATTCTCGCGAAGGGTTCCCAATCCCCGACAAGATTGGTTCCCTTTCACGTCCAAATCTCTCAAACTCCGGGAGAGATTCTCAAAACCAAGGTTGACATGTTTCGAGTTCCTTTCAACATTTTGGAAATCCCGCTGAAACCTTGGACATTCTCGCGAAGGGTTCCCAATCCCCGACAAGACTGGTACCCTTTCACGTCCAAATCTCTCAAACTCCGGGAGAGATTCTCAAAACCAAGGTTGACATGTTTCGAGTTCCTTTCAACATTTTGGAAATCCCGCTGAAACTTTGGACATTCTCGCGAAGGGTTCCCAATCCCCGACAAGACTGGTACCCTTTCACGTCCAAATCTTTCCAACTCCAGGAGAGATTCTCAAAACCAAGGTTGACATGTTTCGAGTTCTTTCAACATTTTGGAAATCCCGCTGAAACTTTGGACATTCTCGCGAAGGGTTCCCAATCCCCGACAAGACTGGTACCCTTTCACGTCCAAATCTCTCAAACTCCGGGAGAGATTCTCAAAACCAAGGTTGACATGTTTCGAGTTCCTTTCAACATTTCGGAAATCCCGCTGAAACTTTGGACATTCTCGCGAAGGGTTCCCAATCCCCGACAAGACTGGTACCCTTTCACGTCCAAATCTCTCAAACTCCGGGAGAGATTCTCAAAACCACGGTTGACATGTTTCGAGTTTCTTTCAACATTTTGGAAATCCCGCTGAAACTTTGGACATTTTCGCGAAGGGTTCCCAATCCCCGACAAGACTGGTACCCTTTCACGTCCAAATCTTTCAAACTCCAGGAGAGATTCTCAAAACCAAGGTTGACATGTTTCGAGTTCCTTTCAACATTTTGGAAATCCCGCTGAAACTTTGGACATTCTCGCGAAGGGTTCCCAATCCCCGACAAGACTGGTACCCTTTCACGTCCAAATCTTTCAAACTCCAGGAGAGATTCTCAAAACCAAGGTTGACATGTTTCGAGTTCCTTTCAACATTTTGGAAATCCTGCTGAAACTTTGGACATTCTCGCGAAGGGTTTCCAATCCCCGACAAGACTGGTACCCTTTCACGTCCAAATCTCTCAAACTCCGGGAGAGATTCTCAAAACCAAGGTTGACATGTTGCGAGTTCCTTTCAACATTTTGGAAATCCCGCTGAAACTTTGGACATTCTCGCGAAGGGTTCCCAATCCCCGACAAGATTGGTTCCCTTTCACGTCCAAATCTCTCAAACTCCGGGAGAGATTCTCAAAACCAAGGTTGACATGTTTCGAGTTCCTTTCAACATTTTGGAAATCCCGCTGAAACTTTGGACATTCTCGCGAAGGGTTCCCAATCCCCGACAAGACTGGTACCCTTTCACGTCCAAATCTCTCAAACTCCGGGAGAGATTCTCAAAACCAAGGTTGACATGTTTCGAGTTCCTTTCAACATATTGGAAATCCCGCTGAAACTTTGGACATTCTCGCGAAGGGTTCCCAATCCCCGACAAGACTGGTACCCTTTCACGTCCAAATCTTTCAAACTCCAGGAGAGATTCTCAAAACCACGGTTGACATGTTTCGAGTTCCTTTCAACATTTTGGAAATCCCGCTGAAACTTTGGACATTCTCGCGAAGGGTTCCCAATCCCCGACAAGACTGGTACCCTTTCACGTCCAAATCTTTCCAACTCCGGGAGAGATTCTCAAAACCAAGGTTGACATGTTTCGAGTTCCTTTCAACATTTTGGAAATCCTGCTGAAACTTTGGACATTCTCGCGAAGGGTTTCCAATCCCCGACAAGACTGGTACCCTTTCACGTCCAAATCTCTCAAACTCCAGGAGAGATTCTCAAAACCAAGGTTGACATGTTGCGAGTTCCTTTCAACATTTTGGAAATCCCGCTGAAACTTTGGACATTCTCGCGAAGGGTTCCCAATCCCCGACAAGATTGGTTCCCTTTCACGTCCAAATCTCTCAAACTCCGGGAGAGATTCTCAAAACCAAGGTTGACATGTTTCGAGTTCCTTTCAACATTTTGGAAATCCCGCTGAAACCTTGGACATTCTCGCGAAGGGTTCCCAATCCCCGACAAGACTGGTACCCTTTCACGTCCAAATCTCTCAAACTCCGGGAGAGATTCTCAAAACCAAGGTTGACATGTTTCGAGTTCCTTTCAACATTTTGGAAATCCCGCTGAAACTTTGGACATTCTCGCGAAGGGTTCCCAATCCCCGACAAGACTGGTACCCTTTCACGTCCAAATCTTTCCAACTCCAGGAGAGATTCTCAAAACCAAGGTTGACATGTTTCGAGTTCTTTCAACATTTTGGAAATCCCGCTGAAACTTTGGACATTCTCGCGAAGGGTTCCCAATCCCCGACAAGACTGGTACCCTTTCACGTCCAAATCTCTCAAACTCCGGGAGAGATTCTCAAAACCAAGGTTGACATGTTTCGAGTTCCTTTCAACATTTCGGAAATCCCGCTGAAACTTTGGACATTCTGGCGAAGGGTTCCCAATCCCCGACAAGACTGGTACCCTTTCACGTCCAAATCTCTCAAACTCCGGGAGAGATTCTCAAAACCACGGTTGACATGTTTCGAGTTCCTTTCAACATTTTGGAAATCCCGCTGAAACTTTGGACATTTTCGCGAAGGGTTCCCAATCCCCGACAAGACTGGTACCCTTTCACGTCCAAATCTTTCAAACTCCAGGAGAGATTCTCAAAACCACGGTTGACATGTTTCGAGTTCCTTTCAACATTTTGGAAATCCCGCTGAAACTTTGGACATTCTCACGAAGGGTTCCCAATCCCCGACAAGACTGGTACCCTTTCACGTCCAAATCTTTCCAACTCCTGGAGAGATTCTCAAAACCAAGGTTGACATGTTTCGAGTTCCTTTCAACATTTTGGAAATCCTGCTGAAACTTTGGACATTCTCGCGAAGGGTTTCCAATCCCCGACAAGACTGGTACCCTTTCACGTCCAAATCTCTCAAACTCCGGGAGAGATTCTCAAAACCAAGGTTGACATGTTGCGAGTTCCTTTCAACATTTTGGAAATCCCGCTGAAACTTTGGACATTCTCGCGAAGGGTTCCCAATCCCCGACAAGATTGGTTCCCTTTCACGTCCAAATCTCTCAAACTCCGGGAGAGATTCTCAAAACCAAGGTTGACATGTTTCGAGTTCCTTTCAACATTTTGGAAATCCCGCTGAAACCTTGGACATTCTCGCGAAGGGTTCCCAATCCCCGACAAGACTGGTACCCTTTCACGTCCAAATCTCTCAAACTCCGGGAGAGATTCTCAAAACCAAGGTTGACATGTTTCGAGTTCCTTTCAACATTTTGGAAATCCCGCTGAAACTTTGGACATTCTCGCGAAGGGTTCCCAATCCCCGACAAGACTGGTACCCTTTCACGTCCAAATCTTTCCAACTCCAGGAGAGATTCTCAAAACCAAGGTTGACATGTTTCGAGTTCTTTCAACATTTTGGAAATCCCGCTGAAACTTTGGACATTCTCGCGAAGGGTTCCCAATCCCCGACAAGACTGGTACCCTTTCACGTCCAAATCTCTCAAACTCCGGGAGAGATTCTCAAAACCAAGGTTGACATGTTTCGAGTTCCTTTCAACATTTCGGAAATCCCGCTGAAACTTTGGACATTCTCGCGAAGGGTTCCCAATCCCCGACAAGACTGGTACCCTTTCACGTCCAAATCTCTCAAACTCCGGGAGAGATTCTCAAAACCACGGTTGACATGTTTCGAGTTTCTTTCAACATTTTGGAAATCCCGCTGAAACTTTGGACATTTTCGCGAAGGGTTCCCAATCCCCGACAAGACTGGTACCCTTTCACGTCCAAATCTTTCAAACTCCAGGAGAGATTCTCAAAACCAAGGTTGACATGTTTCGAGTTCCTTTCAACATTTTGGAAATCCCGCTGAAACTTTGGACATTCTCGCGAAGGGTTCCCAATCCCCGACAAGACTGGTACCCTTTCACGTCCAAATCTTTCAAACTCCAGGAGAGATTCTCAAAACCAAGGTTGACATGTTTCGAGTTCCTTTCAACATTTTGGAAATCCTGCTGAAACTTTGGACATTCTCGCGAAGGGTTTCCAATCCCCGACAAGACTGGTACCCTTTCACGTCCAAATCTCTCAAACTCCGGGAGAGATTCTCAAAACCAAGGTTGACATGTTGCGAGTTCCTTTCAACATTTTGGAAATCCCGCTGAAACTTTGGACATTCTCGCGAAGGGTTCCCAATCCCCGACAAGATTGGTTCCCTTTCACGTCCAAATCTCTCAAACTCCGGGAGAGATTCTCAAAACCAAGGTTGACATGTTTCGAGTTCCTTTCAACATTTTGGAAATCCCGCTGAAACTTTGGACATTCTCGCGAAGGGTTCCCAATCCCCGACAAGACTGGTACCCTTTCACGTCCAAATCTCTCAAACTCCGGGAGAGATTCTCAAAACCAAGGTTGACATGTTTCGAGTTCCTTTCAACATATTGGAAATCCCGCTGAAACTTTGGACATTCTCGCGAAGGGTTCCCAATCCCCGACAAGACTGGTACCCTTTCACGTCCAAATCTTTCCAACTCCAGGAGAGATTCTCAAAACCAAGGTTGACATGTTTCGAGTTCTTTCAACATTTTGGAAATCCCGCTGAAACTTTGGACATTCTCGCGAAGGGTTCCCAATCCCCGACAAGACTGGTACCCTTTCACGTCCAAATCTCTCAAACTCCGGGAGAGATTCTCAAAACCAAGGTTGACATGTTTCGAGATCCTTTCAACATTTTGGAAATCTGGCTGAAACTTTGGACATTCTCGCAAAGGGTTCCCAATCCCCGACAAGACTGGTACCCTTTCACGTCCAAATCTTTCAAACTCCAGGAGAGATTCTCAAAACCAAGGTTGACATGTTTCGAGTTCCTTTCAATATTTTGGAAATCCCGCTGAAACTTTGGACATTCTCGCGAAGGGTTCCCAATCCCCGACAAGACTGGTACCCTTTCACGTCCAAATCTCTCAAACTCCGGGAGAGATTCTCAAAACCAAGGTTGACATGTTTCGAGTTCCTTTCAACATTTTGGAAATCCTGCTGAAACTTTGGACATTCTCGCGAAGGGTTTCCAATCCCCGACAAGACTGGTACCCTTTCACGTCCAAATCTCTCAAACTCTGGGAGAGATTCTCAAAACCAAGGTTGACATGTTTCGAGTTTCTTTCAACATTTTGGAAATCCCGCTGAAACTTTGGACATTCTCGCGAAGGGTTCCCAATCCCCGACAAGACTGGTACCCTTTCACGTCCAAATCTCTCAAACTCCGGGAGAGATTCTCAAAACCAAGGTTGACATGTTTCGAGTTCCTTTCAACATTTTGGAAATCCCGCTGAAACTTTGGACATTCTCGCGAAGGGTTTCCAATCCCCGACAAGACTGGTACCCTTTCACGTCCAAATCTCTCAAACTCCGGGAGAGATTCTCAAAACCAAGGTTGACATGTTTCGAGTTCCTTTCAACATTTTGGAAATCCCGCTGAAACTTTGGACATTCTCGCGAAGGGTTCCCAATCCCTGACAAGACTGGTACCCTTTCACGTCCAAATCTCTCAAACTCCAGGAGAGATTCTCAAAACGAAGGTTGACATGTTTCGAGTTCCTTTCAACATTTTGGAAATCCCGCTGAAACTTTGGACATTCTCGCGAAGGGTTCCCAATCCCCGACAAGACTGGTACCCTTTCACGTCCAAATCTCTCAAATTCCGGGAGAGATTCTCAAAACCAAGGTTGACATGTTTCGAGTTCCTTTCAACATTTTGGAAATCCCGCTGAAACTTTGGACATTCTTGCGAAGGGTTCCCAATCCCCGACAAGACTGGTACCCTTTCACGTCCAAATCTCTCAAACTCCGGGAGAGATTCTCAAAACCAAGGTTGACATGTTTCGAGATCCTTTCAACATTTTGGAAATCCCGCTGAAACTTTGGACATTCTCGCGAAGGGTTCCCAATACCCGACAAGACTGGTACCCTTTCACGTCCAAATCTCTCAAACTCCGGGAGAGATTCTCAAAATCAAGGTTGACATGTTTCGAGTTCCTTTCAACATTTTGGAAATCCCGCTGAAACTTTGGACATTCTCGCGAAGGGTTCCCAATCCCCGACAAGACTGGTACCCTTTCACGTCCAAATCTCTCAAACTCCGGGAGAGATTCTCAAAATCAAGGTTGACATGTTTCGAGTTCCTTTCAACCTTTTGGAAATCCCGCTGAAACATTGGATATTCTCGCGAAGGGTTCCCAATCCCCGACAAGACTGGTACCCTTTCACGTCCAAATCTCTCAAACTCCGGGAGAGATTCTCAAAACCAAGGTTGACATGTTTCGAGTTCCTTTCAACATTTTGGAAATCCCGCTGAAACCTTGGACATTCTCGCGAAGGGTTCCCAATCCCCGACAAGACTGGTACCCTTTCACGTCCAAATCTCTCAAACTCCGGGAGAGATTCTCAAAACCAAGGTTGACATGTTTCGAGTTCCTTTCAACATTTTGGAAATCCCGCTGAAACTTTGCACATTCTCGCGAAGGGTTCCCAATCCCCGACAAGACTGGTACCCTTTCACGTCCAAATCTCTCAAACTCCGGGAGAGATTCTCAAAACCAAGGTTGACATGTTTCGAGTTCCTTTCAACATTTTGGAAATCCCGCTGAAACATTGGACATTCTCGCGAAGGGTTCCCAATCCCCGACAAGACTAGTACCCTTTCACGTCCAAATCTTTCAAACTCCAGGAGAGATTCTCAAAACCACGGTTGACATGTTTCGAGTTCCTTTCAACATTTTGGAAATCCCACAGAAACTTTGGACATTCTCGCGAAGGGTTCCCAATCCCCGACAAGACTGGTACCCTTTCACGTCCAAATCTCTCAAACTCCGGGAGAGATTCTCAAAACCAAGGTTGACATGTTTCGAGATCCTTTCAACATTTTGGAAATCCCGCTGAAACTTTGGACATTCTCGCGAAGGGTTCCCAATCCCCGACAAGACTGGTACCCTTTCACGTCCAAATCTTTCAAACTCCAGGAGAGATTCTCAAAACCAAGGCTGACATGTTTCGAGTTCCTTTCAACATTTTGGAAATCCCGCTGAAACTTTGGACATTCTCGCGAAGGGTTCCCAATCCCCGACAAGACTGGTACCCTTTCACGTCCAAATCTCTCAAACTCCGGGAGAGATTCTCAAAACCAAGGTTGACATGTTTCGAGTTCCTTTCAACATTTTGGAAATCCCGCTGAAACTTTGGACATTCTCGCGAAGGGTTTCCAATCCCCGACAAGACTGGTACCCTTTCACGTCCAAATCTCTCAAACTCCGGGAGAGATTCTCAAAACCAAGGTTGACATGTTTCGAGTTCCTTTCAACATTTTGGAAATCCCGCTGAAACTTTGGACATTCTCGCGAAGGGTTACCAATCCCTGACATGACTGGTACCCTTTCACGTCCAAATCTCTCAAACTCCAGGAGAGATTCTCAAAACCAAGGTTGACATGTTTCGAGTTCCTTTCAACATTTTGGAAATCCCGCTGAAACTTTGGACATTCTCGCGAAGGGTTCCCAATCCCCGACAAGACTGGTACCCTTTCACGTCCAAATCTCTCAAACTCCGGGAGAGATTCTCAAAACCAAGGCTGACATGTTTCGAGTTCCTTTCAACATTTTGGAAATCCCGCTGAAACCTTGGACATTCTTGCGAAGGGTTCCCAATCCCCGACAAGACTGGTACCCTTTCACGTCCAAATCTCTCAAACTCCGGGAGAGATTCTCAAAACGAAGGTTGACATGTTTCGAGATCCTTTCAACATTTTGGAAATCCCGCTGAACCTTTGGACATTCTCGCGAAGGATTCCCAATCCCCGACAAGACTGGTACCCTTTCACGTCCAAATCTCTCAAACTCCGGGAGAGATTCTCAAAATCAAGGTTGACATGTTTCGAGTTCCTTTCAACATTTTGGAAATCCCGCTGAAACTTTGGACATTCTCGCGAAGGGTTCCCAATCCCCGACAAGACTGGTACCCTTTCACGTCCAAATCTCTCAAACTCCGGGAGAGATTCTCAAAACCAAGGTTGACATGTTTCGAGTTCCTTTCAACATTTTGGAAATCCCGCTGAAACTTTGGACATTCTCGCGAAGGGTTCCCAATCCCCGACAAGACTGGTACCCTTTCACGTCCAGATCTCTCAAACTCTAGGAGAGATTCTCAAAACCAAGGTCGACATGTTTCGAGTTCCTTTCAACATTTTGGAAATCCCGCTGAAACTTTGGACATTTTCGCGAAGGGTTCCCAATACCCGACAAGACTGGTACCCTTTCACGTCCAAATCTCTCAAACTCCGGGAGAGATTCTCAAAACCAAGGTTGACATGTTTCGAGATCCTTTCAACATTTTGGAAATCCCGCCGAAACTTTGGACATTCTCGCGAAGGGTTCCCAATACCCGACAAGACTGGTACCCTTTCACGTCCAAATCTCTCAAACTCCGGGAGAGATTCTCAAAATCAAGGTTGACATGTTTCGAGTTCCTTTCAACATTTTGGAAATCCCGCTGAAACTCTGGACATTCTCGCGAAGGGTTCCCAATCCCCGACAAGACTGGTACCCTTTCACGTCCAAATCTCTCAAACTCCGGGAGAGATTCTCAAAATCAAGGTTGACATGTTTCGAGTTCCTTTCAACCTTTTGGAAATCCCGCTGAAACATTGGACATTCTCGCGAAGGGTTCCCAATCCCCGACAAGACTGGTACCTTTTCACGTCCAAATCTCTCAAACTCCGGGAGAGATTCTCAAAACCAAGGTTGACATGTTTCGAGTTCCTTTCAACATTTTGGAAATCCCGCTGAAACCTTGGACATTCTCGCGAAGGGTTCCCAATCCCCGACAAGACTGGTACCCTTTCACGTCCAAATCTCTCAAACTCCGGGAGAGATTCTCAAAACCAAGGTTGACATGTTTCGAGTTCCTTTCAACATTTTGGAAATCCCGCTGAAACTTTGCACATTCTCGCGAAGGGTTCCCAATCCCCGACAAGACTGGTACCCTTTCACGTCCAAATCTCTCAAACTCCGGGAGAGATTCTCAAAACCAAGGTTGACATGTTTCGAGTTCCTTTCAACATTTTGGAAATCCCGCTGAAACATTGGACATTCTCGCGAAGGGTTCCCAATCCCCGACAAGACTAGTACCCTTTCACGTCCAAATCTTTCAAACTCCAGGAGAGATTCTCAAAACCACGGTTGACATGTTTCGAGTTCCTTTCAACATTTTGGAAATCCCACTGAAACTTTGGACATTCTCGCGAAGGGTTCCCAATCCCCGACAAGACTGGTACCCTTTCACGTCCAAATCTCTCAAACTCCGGGAGAGATTCTCAAAACCAAGGTTGACATGTTTCGAGATCCTTTCAACATTTTGGAAATCCCGCTGAAACTTTGGACATTCTCGCGAAGGGTTCCCAATCCCCGACAAGACTGGTACCCTTTCACGTCCAAATCTTTCAAACTCCAGGAGAGATTCTCAAAACCAAGGCTGACATGTTTCGAGTTCCTTTCAACATTTTGGAAATCCCGTTGAAACTTTGGACATTCTCGCGAAGGGTTCCCAATCCCCGACAAGACTGGTACCCTTTCACGTCCAAATCTCTCAAACTCCGGGAGAGATTCTCAAAACCAAGGTTGACATGTTTCGAGTTCCTTTCAACATTTTGGAAATCCCGCTGAAACTTTGGACATTCTCGCGAAGGGTTACCAATCCCTGACATGACTGGTACCCTTTCACGTCCAAATCTCTCAAACTCCAGGAGAGATTCTCAAAACCAAGGTTGACATGTTTCGAGTTCCTTTCAACATTTTGGAAATCCCGCTGAAACTTTGGACATTCTCGCGAAGGGTTCCCAATCCCCGACAAGACTGGTACCCTTTCACGTCCAAATCTCTCAAACTCCGGGAGAGATTCTCAAAACCAAGGCTGACATGTTTCGAGTTCCTTTCAACATTTTGGAAATCCCGCTGAAACTTTGGACATTCTTGCGAAGGGTTCCCAATCCCCGACAAGACTGGTACCCTTTCACGTCCAAATCTCTCAAACTCCGGGAGAGATTCTCAAAACCAAGGTTGACATGTTTCGAGATCCTTTCAACATTTTGGAAATCCCGCTGAACCTTTGGACATTCTCGCGAAGGGTTCCCAATCCCCGACAAGAGTGGTTCCCTTTCACGTCCAAATCTCTCAAACTCCGGGAGAGATTCTCAAAATCAAGGTTGACATGTTTCGAGTTCCTTTCAACATTTTGGAAATCCCGCTGAAACTTTGGACATTCTCGCGAAGGGTTCCCAATCCCCGACAAGACTGGTACCCTTTCACGTCCAAATCTCTCAAACTCCGGGAGAGATTCTCAAAACCAAGGTTGACATGTTTCGAGTTCCTTTCAACATTTTGGAAATCCCGCTGAAACTTTGGACATTCTCGCGAAGGGTTCCCAATCCCCGACAAGACTGGTACCCTTTCACGTCCAGATCTCTCAAACTCTAGGAGAGATTCTCAAAACCAAGGTCGACATGTTTCGAGTTCCTTTCAACATTTTGGAAATCCCGCTGAAACTTTGGACATTTTCGCGAAGGGTTCCCAATACCCGACAAGACTGGTACCCTTTCACGTCCAAATCTCTCAAAGTCCGGGAGAGATTCTCAAAACCAAGGTTGACATGTTTCGAGTTCCTTTCAACATTTTGGAAATCCCGCTGAAACTTTGGACATTCTCGCGAAGGGTTCCCAATCCCCGACAAGACTGGTACCCTTTCACGTCCAAATCTCTCAAACTCCGGGAGAGATTCTCAAAATCAAGGTTGACATGTTTCGAGTTCCTTTCAACATTTTAGAAATCCCGCTGAAACTTTGGACATTCTCGCGAAGGGTTCCCAATCCCCGACAAGATTGGTACCCTTTCACGTCCAAATCTCTCAAACTCCGGGAGAGATTCTCAAAACCAAGGTTGACATGTTTCGAGTTCCTTTCAACATTTTGGAAATCCCGCTGAAACTTTGGACATTCTCGCGAAGGGTTCCCAATCCCCGACAAGATTGGTACCCTTTCACGTCCAAATCTCTCAAACTCCGGGAGAGATTCTCAAAACCAAGGTTGACATGTTTCGAGTTCCTTTCAACATTTTGGAAATCCCGCTGAAACTTTGGACATTCTCGCGAAGGGTTCCCAATCCCCGACAAGATTGGTACCCTTTTACGTCCAGATCTCTCAAACTCCGGGAGAGATTCTCAAAACCAAGGTTGACATGTTTCGAGTTCCTTTCAACATTTTGGAAATCCCGCTGAAACTTTGGACATTCTCGCGAAGGGTTCCCAATCCCCGACAAGACTGGTACCCTTTCACGTCCAAATCTCTCAAACTCCGGCAGAGATTCTCAAAACCAAGGTTGACATGTTTCGAGTTCCTTTCAACATTTTGGAAATCCCGCTGAAACCTTGGACATTCTCGCGAAGGGTTTCCAATCCCCGACAAGACTGGTACCCTTTCACGTCCAAATCTCTCAAACTCCGGGAGAGATTCTCAAAACCAAGGTTGACATGTTTCGAGTTCCTTTCAACATTTTGGAAATCCCGCTGAAACTTTGGACATTCTCGCGAAGGGTTCCCAATCCCCGACAAGACTGGTACCCTTTCACGTCCAAATCTCTCAAACTCCGGGAGAGATTCTCAAAACCAAGGTTGACATGTTTCGAGTTCCTTTCAACATTTTGGAAATCCCGCTGAAACTTTGGACATTCTCGCGAAGGGTTCCCAATCCCCGACAAGACTGGTACCCTTTCACGTCCAAATCTTTCAAACTCCAGGAGAGATTCTCAAAACCACGGTTGACATGTTTCGAGTTCCTTTCAACATTTTGGAAATCCCACTGAAACTTTGGACATTCTCGCGAAGGGTTCCCAATCCCCGACAAGACTGGTACCCTTTCACGTCCAAATCTCTCAAACTCCGGGAGAGATTCTCAAAACCAAGGTTGACATGTTTCGAGTTCCTTTCAACATTTTGGAAATCCCGCTGAAACTTTGGACATTCTCGCGAAGGGTTTCCAATCCCCGACAAGACTGGTACCCTTTCACGTCCAAATCTCTCAAACTCCGGGAGAGATTCTCAAAACCAAGGTTGACATGTTTCGAGTTCCTTTCAACATTTTGGAAATCCTGCTGAAACTTTGGACATTCTCGCGAAGGGTTCCCAATCCCCGACAAGATTGGTACCCTTTCACGTCCAAATCTCTCAAACTCCGGGAGAGATTCTCAAAACCAAGGTTGACATGTTTCGAGATCCTTTCAACATTTTGGAAATCCCGCTGAAACTTTGGACATTCTCGCGAAGGGTTCCCAATCCCCGACAAGACTGGTACCCTTTCACGTCCAAATCTCTCAAACTCCGGGAGAGATTCTCAAAATCAAGGTTGACATGTTTCGAGTTCCTTTCAACATTTTGGAAATCCCGCTGAAACTTTGGACATTCTCGCGAAGGGTTCCCAATCCCCGACAAGACTGGTACCCTTTCACGTCCAAATCTCTCAAACTCCGGGAGAGATTCTCAAAACCAAGGTTGACATGTTTCGAGTTCCTTTCAACATTTTGGAAATCCCGCTGAAACTTTGGACATTCTCGCGAAGGGTTCCCAATCCCCGACAAGACTGGTACCCTTTCACGTCCAAATCTCTCAAACTCCGGGAGAGATTCTCAAAACCAAGGTTGACATGTTTCGAGTTCCTTTCAACATTTTGGAAATCCCGCTGAAACTTTGGACATTCTCGCGAAGGGTTCCCAATCCCCGACAAGACTGGTACCCTTTCACGTCCAAATCTCTCAAACTCCGGGAGAGATTCTCAAAACCAAGGTTGACATGTTTCGAGTTCCTTTCAACATTTTGGAAATCCCGCAGAAACTTTGGACATTCTCGCGAAGGGTTCCCAATCCCCGACAAGACTGGTACCCTTTCACGTCCAAATCTCTCAAACTCCGGGAGAGATTCTCAAAACCAAGGTTGACATGTTTCGAGTTCCTTTCAACATTTTGGAAATCCCGCTGAAACTTTGGACATTCTCGCGAAGGGTTTCCAATCCCCGACAAGACTGGTACCCTTTCACGTCCAAATCTCTCAAACTCCGGGAGAGATTCTCAAAACCAAGGTTGACATGTTTCGAGTTCCTTTCAACATTTTGGAAATCCCGCTGAAACCTTGGACATTCTCGCGAAGGGTTCCCAATCCCCTACAAGACTGGTACCCTTTCACGTCCAAATCTCTCAAACTCCGGGAGAGATTCTCAAAACCAAGGTTGACATGTTTCGAGTACCTTTCAACATTTTGGAAATCCCGCTGAAACTTTGGACATTCTCGCGAAGGGTTCCCAATCCCTGACAAGATTGGTTCCCTTTCACGTCCAAATCTCTCAAACTCCGGGAGAGATTCTCAAAACCAAGGTTGACATGTTTCGAGATCCTTTCAACATTTTGGAAATCCCGCTGAAACCTTCGACATTCTCGCGAAGGGTTCCCAATCCCCGACAAGACTGGTACCCTTTCACGTCCAAATCTCTCAAACTCCGGGAGAGATTCTCAAAACCAAGGTTGACATGTTTCGAGTTCCTTTCAACATTTTGGAAATCCCGCTGAAACTTTGGACATTCTCGCGAAGGGTTCCCAATCCCCGACAAGACTGGTACCCTTTCACGTCCAAATCTTTCCAACTCCTGGAGAGATTCTCAAAACCAAGGTTGACATGTTTCGAGTTCCTTTCAACATTTTGGAAATCCTGCTGAAACTTTGGACATTCTCGCGAAGGGTTTCCAATCCCCGACAAGACTGATACCCTTTCACGTCCAGAACTCTCAAACTCTGGGAGAGATTCTCAAAACCAAGGTTGACATGTTTCGAGTTCCTTTCAACCTTTTGGAAATCCCGCTGAAACTTTGGACATTCTCGCGAAGGGTTCCCAATCCCCGACAAGACTGGTACCCTTTCACGTCCAAATCTCTCAAACTCCGGGAGAGATTCTCAAAACCAAGGTTGACATGTTTCGAGTTCCTTTCAACATTTTGGAAATCCCGCTGAAACTTTGGACATTCTCGCGAAGGGTTTCCAATCCCCGACAAGACTGGTACCCTTTCACGTCCAAATCTCTCAAACTCCGGGAGAGATTCTCAAAACCAAGGTTGACATGTTTCGAGTTCCTTTCAACATTTTGGAAATCCCGCTGAAACTTTGGACATTCTCGCGAAGGGTTCCCAATCCCCGAAAAGACTGGTACCCTTTCACGTCCAAATCTCTCAAACTCCGGGAGAGATTCTCAAAACCAAGGTTGACATGTTTCGAGTTCCTTTCAACATTTTGGAAATCCTGCTGAAACTTTGGACATTCTCGCGAAGGGTTTCCAATCCCCGACAAGACTGGTACCCTTTCACGTCCAGAACTCTCAAACTCCGGGAGAGATTCTCAAAACCAAGGTTGACATGTTTCGAGTTCCTTTCAACCTTTTGGAAATCCCGCTGAAACATTGGACATTCTCGCGAAGGGTTCCCAATCCCCGACAAGACTGGTACCCTTTCACGTCCAAATCTCTCAAACTCCGGGAGAGATTCTCAAAACCAAGGTTGACATGTTTCGAGTTCCTTTCAACATTTTGGAAATCCCGCTGAAACTTTGGACATTCTCGCGAAGGGTTCCCAATCCCCGACAAGATTGGTACCCTTTCACGTCCAAATCTCTCAAACTCCGGGAGAGATTCTCAAAACCAAGGTTGACATGTTTCGAGATCCTTTCAACATTTTGGAAATCCCGCTGAAACTTTGGACATTCTCGCGAAGGGTTCCCAATCCCCGACAAGACTGGTACCCTTTCACGTCCAAATCTCTCAAACTCCGGAGAGATTCTCAAAACCAAGGTTGACATGTTTCGAGTTCCTTTCAACATTTTGGAAATCCCGCTGAAACTTTGGACATTCTGGCGAAGGGTTCCCAATCCCCGACAAGACTGGTACCCTTTCACGTCCAAATCTCTCAAACTCCGGGAGAGATTCTCAAAACCAAGGTTGACATGTTTCGAGTTCCTTTCAACATTTTGGAAATCCCGCTGAAACTTTGGACATTCTCGCGAAGGGTTCCCAATCCCCGACAAGACTGGTACCCTTTCACGTCCAGATCTCTCAAACTCCAGGAGAGATTCTCAAAACCAAGGTTGACATGTTTCGAGTTCCTTTCAACATTTTGGAAATCCCGCTGAAACTTTGGACATTTTCGCGAAGGGTTCCCAATACCCGACAAGACTGGTACCCTTTCACGTTCAAATCTCTCAAACTCCGGGAGAGATTCTCAAAACCAAGGTTGACATGTTTCGAGTTCCTTTCAACATTTCGGAAATCCCGCTGAAACTTTGGACATTCTCGCGAAGGGTTCCCAATCCCCGACAAGATTGGTACCCTTTCACGTCCAAATCTCTCAAACTCCGGGAGAGATTCTCAAAACCAAGGTTGACATGTTTCGAGTTCCTTTCAACATTTTGGAAATCCCGCTGAAACTTTGGACATTCTCGCGAAGGGTTTCCAATCCCCGACAAGACTGGTACCCTTTCACGTCCAAATCTCTCAAACTCCGGGAGAGATTCTCAAAACCAAGGTTGACATGTTTCGAGTTCCTTTCAACATTTTGGAAATCCCGCTGAAACTTTGGACATTCTCGCGAAGGGTTCCCAATCCCCGACAAGACTGGTACCCTTTCACGTCCAAATCTCTCAAACTCCGGGAGAGATTCTCAAAACCAAGGTTGACATGTTTCGAGATCCTTTCAACATTTTGGAAATCCCGCTGAAACTTTGGACATTCTCGCGAAGGGTTCCTAATCCCCGACAAGACTGGTACCCTTTCACGTCCAAATCTCTCAAACTCCGGGAGAGATTCTCAAAATCAAGGTTGACATGTTTCGAGTTCCTTTCAACATTTTGGAAATCCCGCTGAAACTTTGGACATTCTCACGAAGGGTTCCCAATCCCCGACAAGACTGGTACCCTTTCACGTCCAAATCTCTCAAACTCCGGGAGAGATTCTCAAAACCAAGGTTGACATGTTTCGAGTTCCTTTCAACATTTTGGAAATCCCGCTGAAACTTTGGACATTCTCGCGAAGGGTTCCCAATCCCCGACAAGACTGGTACCCTTTCACGTCCAGATCTCTCAAACTCCAGGAGAGATTCTCAAAACCAAGGTTGACATGTTTCGAGTTCCTTTCAACATTTTGGAAATCCCGCTGAAACTTTGGACATTTTCGCGAAGGGTTCCCAATACCCGACAAGACTGGTACCCTTTCACGTCCAAATCTCTCAAACTCCGGGAGAGATTCTCAAAACCAAGGTTGACATGTTTCGAGTTCCTTTCAACATTTTGGAAATCCCGCTGAAACTTTGGACATTCTCGCGAAGGGTTCCCAATCCCCGACAAGACTGGTACCCTTTCACGTCCAAATCTTTCCAACTCCTGGAGAGATTCTCAAAACCAAGGTTGACATGTTTCGAGTTCCTTTCAACATTTTGGAAATCCTGCTGAAACTTTGGACATTCTCGCGAAGGGTTTCCAATCCCCGACAAGACTGGTACCCTTTCACGTCCAGAACTCTCAAACTCCGGGAGAGATTCTCGAAACCAAGGTTGACATGTTTCGAGTTCCTTTCAACCTTTTGGAAATCCCGCTGAAACTTTGGACATTCTCGCGAAGGGTTCCCAATCCCCGACAAGACTGGTACCCTTTCACGTCCAAATCTCTCAAACTCCGGGAGAGATTCTCAAAACCAAGGTTGACATGTTTCGAGTTCCTTTCAACATTTTGGAAATCCCGCTGAAACTTTGGACATTCTCGCGAAGGGTTTCCAATCCCCGACAAGACTGGTACTCTTTCACGTCCAAATCTCTCAAACTCCGGGAGAGATTCTCAAAACCAAGGTTGACATGTTTCGAGTTCCTTTCAACATTTTGGAAATCCCGCTGAAACTTTGGACATTCTCGCGAAGGGTTCCCAATCCCCGAAAAGACTGGTACCCTTTCACGTCCAAATCTTTCCAACTCCTGGAGAGATTCTCAAAACCAAGGTTGACATGTTTCGAGTTCCTTTCAACATTTTGGAAATCCTGCTGAAACTTTGGACATTCTCGCGAAGGGTTTCCAATCCCCGACAAGACTGGTACCCTTTCACGTCCAGAACTCTCAAACTCCGGGAGAGATTCTCAAAACCAAGGTTGACATGTTTCGAGTTCCTTTCAACATTTTGGAAATCCCGCTGAAACTTTGGACATTCTCGCGAAGGGTTTCCAATCCCCGACAAGATTGGTACCCTTTCACGTCCAAATCTCTCAAACTCCGGGAGAGATTCTCAAAACCAAGGTTGACATGTTTCGAGTTCCTTTCAACATTTTGGAAATCCCGCTGAAACTTTGGACATTCTCGCGAAGGGTTCCCAATCCCCGACAAGATTGGTACCCTTTCACGTCCAAATCTCTCAAACTCCGGGAGAGATTCTCAAAACCAAGGTTGACATGTTTCGAGATCCTTTCAACATTTTGGAAATCCCGCTGAAACTTTGGACATTCTCGCGAAGGGTTCCCAATCCCCGACAAGACTGGTACCCTTTCACGTCCAAATCTCTCAAACTCCGGGAGAGATTCTCAAAACCAAGGTTGACATGTTTCGAGTTCCTTTCAACATTTTGGAAATCCCGCTGAAACTTTGGACATTCTGGCGAAGGGTTCCCAATCCCCGACAAGACTGGTACCCTTTCACGTCCAAATCTCTCAAACTCCGGGAGAGATTCTCAAAACCAAGGTTGACATGTTTCGAGTTCCTTTCAACATTTTGGAAATCCCGCTGAAACTTTGGACATTCTCGCGAAGGGTTCCCAATCCCCGACAAGACTGGTACCCCTTCACGTCCAGATCTCTCAAACTCCAGGAGAGATTCTCAAAACCAAGGTTGACATGTTTCGAGTTCCTTTCAACATTTTGGAAATCCCGCTGAAACTTTGGACATTCTCGCGAAGGGTTCCCAATACCCGACAAGACTGGTACCCTTTCACGTTCAAATCTCTCAAACTCCGGGAGAGATTCTCAAAACCAAGGTTGACATGTTTCGAGTTCCTTTCAACATTTCGGAAATCCCGCTGAAACTTTGGACATTCTCGCGAAGGGTTCCCAATCCCCGACAAGATTGGTACCCTTTCACGTCCAAATCTCTCAAACTCCGGGAGAGATTCTCAAAACCAAGGTTGACATGTTTCGAGATCCTTTCAACATTTTGGAAATCCCGCTGAAACTTTGGACATTCTCGCGAAGGGTTTCCAATCCCCGACAAGACTGGTACCCTTTCACGTCCAAATCTCTCAAACTCCAGGAGAGATTCTCAAAACCAAGGTTGACATGTTTCGAGTTCCTTTCAACATTTTGGAAATCCCGCTGAAACTTTGGACATTCTCGCGAAGGGTTCCCAATCCCCGACAAGATTGGTACCCTTTCACGTCCAAATCTCTCAAACTCCGGGAGAGATTCTCAAAACCAAGGTTGACATGTTTCGAGATCCTTTCAACATTTTGGAAATCCCGCTGAAACTTTGGACATTCTCGCGAAGGGTTCCCAATCCCCGACAAGACTGGTACCCTTTCACGTCCAAATCTCTCAAACTCTGGGAGAGATTCTCAAAATCAAGGTTGACATGTTTCGAGTTCCTTTCAACATTTTGGAAATCCCGCTGAAACTTTGGACATTCTCACGAAGGGTTCCCAATCCCCGACAAGACTGGTACCCTTTCACGTCCAAATCTCTCAAACTCCGGGAGAGATTCTCAAAACCAAGGTTGACATGTTTCGAGTTCCTTTCAACATTTTGGAAATCCCGCTGAAACTTTGGACATTCTCGCGAAGGGTTCCCAATCCCCGACAAGACTGGTACCCTTTCACCTCCAGATCTCTCAAACTCCAGGAGAGATTCTCAAAACCAAGGTTGACATGTTTCGAGTTCCTTTCAACATTTTGGAAATCCCGCTGAAACTTTGGACATTTTCGCGAAGGGTTCCCAATACCCGACAAGACTGGTACCCTTTCACGTTCAAATCTCTCAAACTCCGGGAGAGATTCTCAAAACCAAGGTTGACATGTTTCGAGTTCCTTTCAACATTTTGGAAATCCCGCTGAAACTTTGGACATTCTCGCGAAGGGTTCCCAATCCCCGACAAGACTGGTACCCTTTCACGTCCAAATCTCTCAAACTCCGGGAGAGATTCTCAAAATCAAGGTTGACATGTTTCGAGTTCCTTTCAACATTTTGGAAATCCCGCTGAAACCTTGGACATTCTCGCGAAGGGTTCCCAATCCCCGACAAGACTGGTACCCTTTCACGTCCAAATCTCTCAAACTCCGGGAGAGATTCTCAAAACCAAGGTTGACATGTTTCGAGTTCCTTTCAACATTTTGGAAATCCCGCTGAAACTTTGGACATTCTCGCGAAGGGTTCCCAATCCCCGACAAGACTGGTTCCCTTTCACGTCCAAATCTCTCAAACTCCGGGAGAGATTCTCAAAACCAAGGTTGACATGTTTCGAGATCCTTTCAACATTTTGGAAATCCCGCTGAAACCTTGGACATTCTCGCGAAGGGTTCCCAATCCCCGACAAGACTGGTACCCTTTCACGTCCAGATCTCTCAAACTCCGGGAGAGATTCTCAAAACCAAGGTTGACATGTTTCGAGTTCCTTTCAACATTTTGGAAATCCCGCTGAAACTTTGGACATTCTCGCGAAGGGTTCCCAATCCCCGACAAGACTGGTACCCTTTCACGTTCAAATCTCTCAAACTCCGGGAGAGATTCTCAAAACCAAGGTTGACATGTTTCGAGTTCCTTTCAACATTTTGGAAATCCCGCTGAAACTTTGGACATTCTCGCGAAGGGTTCCCAATCCCCGACAAGACTGGTACCCTTTCACGTCCAAATCTCTCAAACTCCTGGAGAGATTCTCAAAATCAAGGTTGACATGTTTCGAGTTCCTTTCAACATTTTGGAAATCCCGCTGAAACCCTGGACATTCTCGCGAAGGGTTCCCAATCCCCGACAAGACTGGTTCCCTTTCACGTCCAAATCTCTCAAACTCCGGGAGAGATTCTCAAAACCAAGGTTGACATGTTTCGAGATCCTTTCAACATTTTGGAAATCCCGCTGAAACCTTGGACATTCTCGCGAAGGGTTCCCAATCCCCGACAAGACTGGTACCCTTTCACGTCCAAATCTCTCAAACTCCGGGAGAGATTCTCAAAACCAAGGTTGACATGTTTCGAGTTCCTTTCAACATTTTGGAAATCCCGCTGAAACTTTGGACATTCTCGCGAAGGGTTCCCAATCCCCGACAAGACTGGTACCCTTTCACGTCCAGATCTCTCAAACTCCAGGAGAGATTCTCAAAACCAAGGTTGACATGTTTCGAGTTCCTTTCAACATTTTGGAAATCCCGCTGAAACTTTGGACATTTTCGCGAAGGGTTCCCAATACCCGACAAGACTGGTACCCTTTCACGTTCAAATCTCTCAAACTCCGGGAGAGATTCTCAAAACCAAGGTTGACATGTTTCGAGTTCCTTTCAACATTTTGGAAATCCCGCTGAAACTTTGGACATTCTCGCGAAGGGTTCCCAATCCCCGACAAGACTGGTACCCTTTCACGTCCAAATCTCTCAAACTCCGGGAGAGATTCTCAAAATCAAGGTTGACATGTTTCGAGTTCCTTTCAACATTTTGGAAATCCCGTTGAAACTTTGGACATTCTCGCGAAGGGTTCCCAATCCCCGACAAGATTGGTACCCTGTCACGTCCAGATCTCTCAAACTCCGGGAGAGATTCTCAAAACCAAGGTTGCCATGTTTCGAGTTCCTTTCAACATTTTGGAAATCCCGCTGAAACTTTGGACATTCTCGCGAAGGGTTCCCAATCCCCGACAAGACTGGTACCCTTTCACGTCCAAATCTCTCAAACTCCGGGAGATATTCTCAAAACCAAGGTTGACATGTTTCGAGTTCCTTTCAACATTTTGGAAATCCCGCTGAAACCTTGGACATTCTCGCGAAGGGTTCCCAATCCCCGACAAGACTGGTACCCTTTCACGTCCAAATCTCTCAAACTCCGGGAGAGATTCTCAAAACCAAGGTTGACATGTTTCGAGTTCCTTTCAACATTTTGGAAATCCCGCTGAAACTTTGGACATTCTCGCGAAGGGTTCCCAATCCACGACAAGACTGGTACCCTTTCACGTCCAAATCTCTCAAACTCCGGGAGAGATTCTCAAAACCACGGTTGACATGTTTCGAGTTCCTTTCAACATTTTGGAAATCCTGCCGAAACTTTGGACATTCTCGCGAAGGGTTTCCAATCCCCAACAAGACTGGTACCCTTTCACGTCCAAATCTCTCAAACTCCGGGAGAGATTCTCAAAACCAAGGTTGACATGTTTCGAGTTCCTTTCAACATTTTGGAAATCCCGCTGAAACTTTGGACATTCTCGCGAAGGGTTCCCAATCCCCGACAAGATTGGTTCCCTTTCACGTCCAAATCTCTCAAACTCCGGGAGAGATTCTCAAAACCAAGGTTGACATGTTTCGAGATCCTTTCAACATTTTGGAAATCCCGCTGAAACCTTGGACATTCTCGCGAAGGGTTCCCAATCCCCGACAAGACTGGTACCCTTTCACGTCCAAATCTCTCAAACTCCGGGAGAGATTCTCAAAACCAAGGTTGACATGTTTCGAGTTCCTTTCAACATTTTGGAAATCCCGCTGAAACTTTGGACATTCTCGCGAAGGGTTCCCAATCCCCGACAAGACTGGTACCCTTTCACGTCCAAATCTTTCCAACTCCTGGAGAGATTCTCAAAACCAAGGTTGACATGTTTCGAGTTCCTTTCAACATTTTGGAAATCCTGCTGAAACTTTGGACATTCTCGCGAAGGGTTTCCAATCCCCGACAAGACTGGTACCCTTTCACGTCCAAATCTCTCAAACTCCGGGAGAGATTCTCAAAACCAAGGTTGACATGTTTCGAGTTCCTTTCAACTTTTTGGAAATCCCGCTGAAACATTGGACATTCTCGCGAAGGGTTCCCAATCCCCGACAAGACTGGTACCATTTCACGTCCAAATCTCTCAAACTCCGGGAGAGATTCTCAAAACCAAGGTTGACATGTTTCGAGTTCCTTTCAACATTTTGGAAATCCCGCTGAAACTTTGGACATTCTCGCGAAGGGTTCCCAATCCCCGACAAGACTGGTACCCTTTCACGTCCAAATCTCTCAAACTCCGGGAGAGATTCTCAAAACCAAGGTTGACATGTTTCGAGTTCCTTTCAACATTTTGGAAATCCCGCTGAAACTTTGGACATTCTCGCGAAGGGTTCCCAATCCCCGACAAGACTGGTACCCTTTCACGTCCAAATCTCTCAAACTCCGGGAGAGATTCTCAAAACCAAGGTTGACATGTTTCGAGTTCCTTTCAACATTTTGGAAATCCTGCTGAAACTTTGGACATTCTCGCGAAGGGTTCCCAATCCCCGACAAGACTGGTACCCTTTCACGTCCAGATCTCTCAAACTCCAGGAGAGATTCTCAAAACCAAGGTTGACATGTTTCGAGTTCCTTTCAACATTTTGGAAATCCCGCTGAAACTTTGGACATTTTCGCGAAGGGTTCCCAATACCCGACAAGACTGGTACCCTTTCACGTTCAAATCTCTCAAACTCCGGGAGAGATTCTCAAAACCAAGGTTGACATGTTTCGAGTTCCTTTCAACATTTTGGAAATCCCGCTGAAACTTTGGACATTCTCACGAAGGGTTCCCAATCCCCGACAAGACTGGTACCCTTTCACGTCCAAATCTCTCAAACTCCGGGAGAGATTCTCAAAACCAAGGTTGACATGTTTCGAGTTCCTTTCAACATTTTGGAAATCCCGCTGAAACTTTGGACATTCTCGCGAAGGGTTCCCAATCCCCGACAAGACTGGTACCCTTTCACGTCCAGATCTCTCAAACTCCAGGAGAGATTCTCAAAACCAAGGTTGACATGTTTCGAGTTCCTTTCAACATTTTGGAAATCCCGCTGAAACTTTGGACATTTTCGCGAAGGGTTCCCAATACCCGACAAGACTGGTACCCTTTCACGTCCAAATCTCTCAAACTCCGGGAGAGATTCTCAAAACCAAGGTTGACATGTTTCGAGTTCCTTTCAACATTTTGGAAATCCCGCTGAAACTTTGGACATTCTCGCGAAGGGTTCCCAATCCCCGACAAGACTGGTACCCTTTCACGTCCAAATCTTTCCAACTCCTGGAGAGATTCTCAAAACCAAGGTTGACATGTTTCGAGTTCCTTTCAACATTTTGGAAATCCTGCTGAAACTTTGGACATTCTCGCGAAGGGTTTCCAATCCCCGACAAGACTGGTACCCTTTCACGTCCAGAACTCTCAAACTCCGGGAGAGATTCTCGAAACCAAGGTTGACATGTTTCGAGTTCCTTTCAACCTTTTGGAAATCCCGCTGAAACTTTGGACATTCTCGCGAAGGGTTCCCAATCCCCGACAAGACTGGTACCCTTTCACGTCCAAATCTCTCAAACTCCGGGAGAGATTCTCAAAACCAAGGTTGACATGTTTCGAGTTCCTTTCAACATTTTGGAAATCCCGCTGAAACTTTGGACATTCTCGCGAAGGGTTTCCAATCCCCGACAAGACTGGTACTCTTTCACGTCCAAATCTCTCAAACTCCGGGAGAGATTCTCAAAACCAAGGTTGACATGTTTCGAGTTCCTTTCAACATTTTGGAAATCCCACAGAAACTTTGGACATTCTCGCGAAGGGTTCCCAATCCCCGAAAAGACTGGTACCCTTTCACGTCCAAATCTTTCCAACTCCTGGAGAGATTCTCAAAACCAAGGTTGACATGTTTCGAGTTCCTTTCAACATTTTGGAAATCCTGCTGAAACTTTGGACATTCTCGCGAAGGGTTTCCAATCCCCGACAAGACTGGTACCCTTTCACGTCCAGAACTCTCAAACTCCGGGAGAGATTCTCAAAACCAAGGTTGACATGTTTCGAGTTCCTTTCAACCTTTTGGAAATCCCGCTGAAACATTGGACATTCTCGCGAAGGGTTCCCAATCCCCGACAAGACTGGTACCCTTTCACGTCCAAATCTCTCAAACTCCGGGAGAGATTCTCAAAACCAAGGTTGACATGTTTCGAGTTCCTTTCAACATTTTGGAAATCCCGCTGAAACTTTGGACATTCTCGCGAAGGGTTTCCAATCCCCGACAAGATTGGTACCCTTTCACGTCCAAATCTCTCAAACTCCGGGAGAGATTCTCAAAACCAAGGTTGACATGTTTCGAGTT
This sequence comes from Streptopelia decaocto, assembly GCF_964273445.1. NCBI lineage: Eukaryota > Metazoa > Chordata > Aves > Columbiformes > Columbidae > Streptopelia > Streptopelia decaocto. The sequence continues at coordinate 159,098 of NW_028116794.1, forward strand.
CCTTTCAACATTTTGGAAATCCCGCTGAAACTTTGGACATTCTCGCGAAGGGTTCCCAATCCCCGACAAGATTGGTACCCTTTCACGTCCAAATCTCTCAAACTCCGGGAGAGATTCTCAAAACCAAGGTTGACATGTTTCGAGATCCTTTCAACATTTTGGAAATCCCGCTGAAACTTTGGACATTCTCGCGAAGGGTTCCCAATCCCCGACAAGACTGGTACCCTTTCACGTCCAAATCTCTCAAACTCCGGGAGAGATTCTCAAAACCAAGGTTGACATGTTTCGAGTTCCTTTCAACATTTTGGAAATCCCGCTGAAACTTTGGACATTCTGGCGAAGGGTTCCCAATCCCCGACAAGACTGGTACCCTTTCACGTCCAAATCTCTCAAACTCCGGGAGAGATTCTCAAAACCAAGGTTGACATGTTTCGAGTTCCTTTCAACATTTTGGAAATCCCGCTGAAACTTTGGACATTCTCGCGAAGGGTTCCCAATCCCCGACAAGACTGGTACCCTTTCACGTCCAGATCTCTCAAACTCCAGGAGAGATTCTCAAAACCAAGGTTGACATGTTTCGAGTTCCTTTCAACATTTTGGAAATCCCGCTGAAACTTTGGACATTTTCGCGAAGGGTTCCCAATACCCGACAAGACTGGTACCCTTTCACGTTCAAATCTCTCAAACTCCGGGAGAGATTCTCAAAACCAAGGTTGACATGTTTCGAGTTCCTTTCAACATTTCGGAAATCCCGCTGAAACTTTGGACATTCTCGCGAAGGGTTCCCAATCCCCAACAAGACTGGTACCCTTTCACGTCCAAATCTCTCAAACTCCGGGAGAGATTCTCAAAACCAAGGTTGACATGTTTCGAGATCCTTTCAACATTTTGGAAATCCCGCTGAAACTTTGGACATTCTCGCGAAGGGTTTCCAATCCCCGACAAGACTGGTACCCTTTCACGTCCAAATCTCTCAAACTCCGGGAGAGATTCTCAAAACCAAGGTTGACATGTTTCGAGTTCCTTTCAACATTTTGGAAATCCCGCTGAAACTTTGGACATTCTCGCGAAGGGTTCCCAATCCCCGACAAGATTGGTACCCTTTCACGTCCAAATCTCTCAAACTCCGTGAGAGATTCTCAAAACCAAGGTTGACATGTTTCGAGATCCTTTCAACATTTTGGAAATCCCGCTGAAACTTTGGACATTCTCGCGAAGGGTTCCCAATCCCCGACAAGACTGGTACCCTTTCACGTCCAAATCTCTCAAACTCTGGGAGAGATTCTCAAAATCAAGGTTGACATGTTTCGAGTTCCTTTCAACATTTTGGAAATCCCGCTGAAACTTTGGACATTCTCACGAAGGGTTCCCAATCCCCGACAAGACTGGTACCCTTTCACGTCCAAATCTCTCAAACTCCGGGAGAGATTCTCAAAACCAAGGTTGACATGTTTCGAGTTCCTTTCAACATTTTGGAAATCCCGCTGAAACTTTGGACATTCTCGCGAAGGGTTCCCAATCCCCGACAAGACTGGTACCCTTTCACGTCCAGATCTCTCAAACTCCAGGAGAGATTCTCAAAACCAAGGTTGACATGTTTCGAGTTCCTTTCAACATTTTGGAAATCCCGCTGAAACTTTGGACATTTTCGCGAAGGGTTCCCAATACCCGACAAGACTGGTACCCTTTCACGTTCAAATCTCTCAAACTCCGGGAGAGATTCTCAAAACCAAGGTTGACATGTTTCGAGTTCCTTTCAACATTTTGGAAATCCCGCTGAAACTTTGGACATTCTCGCGAAGGGTTCCCAATCCCCGACAAGACTGGTACCCTTTCACGTCCAAATCTCTCAAACTCCGGGAGAGATTCTCAAAACCAAGGTTGACATGTTTCGAGTTCCTTTCAACATTTTGGAAATCCCGCTGAAACCTTGGACATTCTCGCGAAGGGTTCCCAATCCCCGACAAGACTGGTACCCTTTCACGTCCAAATCTCTCAAACTCCGGGAGAGATTCTCAAAACCAAGGTTGACATGTTTCGAGTTCCTTTCAACATTTTGGAAATCCCGCTGAAACTTTGGACATTCTCGCGAAGGGTTCCCAATCCCCGACAAGACTGGTTCCCTTTCACGTCCAAATCTCTCAAACTCCGGGAGAGATTCTCAAAACCAAGGTTGACATGTTTCGAGATCCTTTCAACATTTTGGAAATCCCGCTGAAACCTTGGACATTCTCGCGAAGGGTTCCCAATCCCCGACAAGACTGGTACCCTTTCACGTCCAGATCTCTCAAACTCCGGGAGAGATTCTCAAAACCAAGGTTGACATGTTTCGAGTTCCTTTCAACATTTTGGAAATCCCGCTGAAACTTTGGACATTCTCGCGAAGGGTTCCCAATCCCCGACAAGACTGGTACCCTTTCACGTTCAAATCTCTCAAACTCCGGGAGAGATTCTCAAAACCAAGGTTGACATGTTTCGAGTTCCTTTCAACATTTTGGAAATCCCGCTGAAACTTTGGACATTCTCGCGAAGGGTTCCCAATCCCCGACAAGACTGGTACCCTTTCACGTCCAAATCTCTCAAACTCCTGGAGAGATTCTCAAAATCAAGGTTGACATGTTTCGAGTTCCTTTCAACATTTTGGAAATCCCGCTGAAACCCTGGACATTCTCGCGAAGGGTTCCCAATCCCCGACAAGACTGGTTCCCTTTCACATCCAAATCTCTCAAACTCCGGGAGAGATTCTCAAAACCAAGGTTGACATGTTTCGAGATCCTTTCAACATTTTGGAAATCCCGCTGAAACCTTGGACATTCTCGCGAAGGGTTCCCAATCCCCGACAAGACTGGTACCCTTTCACGTCCAAATCTCTCAAACTCCGGGAGAGATTCTCAAAACCAAGGTTGACATGTTTCGAGTTCCTTTCAACATTTTGGAAATCCCGCTGAAACTTTGGACATTCTCGCGAAGGGTTCCCAATCCCCGACAAGACTGGTACCCTTTCACGTCCAGATCTCTCAAACTCCAGGAGAGATTCTCAAAACCAAGGTTGACATGTTTCGAGTTCCTTTCAACATTTTGGAAATCCCGCTGAAACTTTGGACATTTTCGCGAAGGGTTCCCAATACCCGACAAGACTGGTACCCTTTCACGTTCAAATCTCTCAAACTCCGGGAGAGATTCTCAAAACCAAGGTTGACATGTTTCGAGTTCCTTTCAACATTTTGGAAATCCCGCTGAAACTTTGGACATTCTCGCGAAGGGTTCCCAATCCCCGACAAGACTGGTACCCTTTCACGTCCAAATCTCTCAAACTCCGGGAGAGATTCTCAAAATCAAGGTTGACATGTTTCGAGTTCCTTTCAACATTTTGGAAATCCCGTTGAAACTCTGGACATTCTCGCGAAGGGTTCCCAATCCCCGACAAGATTGGTACCCTGTCACGTCCAGATCTCTCAAACTCCGGGAGAGATTCTCAAAACCAAGGTTGCCATGTTTCGAGTTCCTTTCAACATTTTGGAAATCCCGCTGAAACTTTGGACATTCTCGCGAAGGGTTCCCAATCCCCGACAAGACTGGTACCCTTTCACGTCCAAATCTCTCAAACTCCGGGAGAGATTCTCAAAACCAAGGTTGACATGTTTCGAGTTCCTTTCAACATTTTGGAAATCCCGCTGAAACCTTGGACATTCTCGCGAAGGGTTCCCAATCCCCGACAAGACTGGTACCCTTTCACGTCCAAATCTCTCAAACTCCGGGAGAGATTCTCAAAACCAAGGTTGACATGTTTCGAGTTCCTTTCAACATTTTGGAAATCCCGCTGAAACTTTGGACATTCTCGCGAAGGGTTCCCAATCCACGACAAGACTGGTACCCTTTCACGTCCAAATCTCTCAAACTCCGGGAGAGATTCTCAAAACCACGGTTGACATGTTTCGAGTTCCTTTCAACATTTTGGAAATCCTGCTGAAACTTTGGACATTCTCGCGAAGGGTTTCCAATCCCCGACAAGACTGGTACCCTTTCACGTCCAAATCTCTCAAACTCCGGGAGAGATTCTCAAAACCAAGGTTGACATGTTTCGAGTTCCTTTCAACATTTTGGAAATCCCGCTGAAACTTTGGACATTCTCGCGAAGGGTTCCCAATCCCCGACAAGATTGGTTCCCTTTCACGTCCAAATCTCTCAAACTCCGGGAGAGATTCTCAAAACCAAGGTTGACATGTTTCGAGATCCTTTCAACATTTTGGAAATCCCGCTGAAACCTTGGACATTCTCGCGAAGGGTTCCCAATCCCCGACAAGACTGGTACCCTTTCACGTCCAAATCTCTCAAACTCCGGGAGAGATTCTCAAAACCAAGGTTGACATGTTTCGAGTTCCTTTCAACATTTTGGAAATCCCGATGAAACTTTGGACATTCTCGCGAAGGGTTCCCAATCCCCGACAAGACTGGTACCCTTTCACGTCCAAATCTTTCCAACTCCTGGAGAGATTCTCAAAACCAAGGTTGACATGTTTCGAGTTCCTTTCAACATTTTGGAAATCCTGCTGAAACTTTGGACATTCTCGCGAAGGGTTTCCAATCCCGGACAAGACTGGTACCCTTTCACGTCCAAATCTCTCAAACTCCGGGAGAGATTCTCAAAACCAAGGTTGACATGTTTCGAGTTCCTTTCAACTTTTTGGAAATCCCGCTGAAACATTGGACATTCTCGCGAAGGGTTCCCAATCCCCGACAAGACTGGTACCATTTCACGTCCAAATCTCTCAAACTCCGGGAGAGATTCTCAAAACCAAGGTTGACATGTTTCGAGTTCCTTTCAACATTTTGGAAATCCCGCTGAAACTTTGGACATTCTCACGAAGGGTTCCCAATCCCCGACAAGACTGGTACCCTTTCACGTCCAAATCTCTCAAACTCCGGGAGAGATTCTCAAAACCAAGGTTGACATGTTTCGAGTTCCTTTCAACATTTTGGAAATCCTGCTGAAACTTTGGACATTCTCGCGAAGGGTTCCCAATCCCCGACAAGACTGGTACCCTTTCACGTCCAGATCTCTCAAACTCCAGGAGAGATTCTCAAAACCAAGGTTGACATGTTTCGAGTTCCTTTCAACATTTTGGAAATCCCGCTGAAACTTTGGACATTTTCGCGAAGGGTTCCCAATACCCGACAAGACTGGTACCCTTTCACGTTCAAATCTCTCAAACTCCGGGAGAGATTCTCAAAACCAAGGTTGACATGTTTCGAGTTCCTTTCAACATTTTGGAAATCCCGCTGAAACTTTGGACATTCTCGCGAAGGGTTCCCAATCCCCGACAAGACTGGTACCCTTTCACGTCCAAATCTCTCAAACTCCGGGAGAGATTCTCAAAATCAAGGTTGACATGTTTCGAGTTCCTTTCAACATTTTGGAAATCCCGCTGAAACTTTGGACATTCTCGCGAAGGGTTCCCAATCCCCGACAAGACTGGTACCCTTTCACGTCCAAATCTCTCAAACTCCGGGAGAGATTCTCAAAACCAAGGTTGACATGTTTCGAGTTCCTTTCAACATTTTGGAAATCCCGCTGAAACTTTGGACATTCTCGCGAAGGGTTCCCAATCCCCGACAAGACTGGAACCCTTTCACGTCCAAATCTCTCAAACTCCGGGAGATATTCTCAAAACCAAGGTTGACATGTTTCGAGTTCCTTTCAACCTTTTGGAAATCCCGCTGAAACATTGGACATTCTCGCGAAGGGTTCCCAATCCCCGACAAGACTGGTACCCTTTCACGTCCAAATCTCTCAAACTCCGGGAGAGATTCTCAAAACCAAGGTTGACATGTTTCGAGTTCCTTTCAACATTTTGGAAATCCCGCTGAAACTTTGGACATTCTCGCAAAGGGTTCCCAATCCCCGACAAGACTGGTACCCTTTCACGTCCAAATCTCTCAAACTCCGGGAGAGATTCTCAAAACCAAGGTTGACATGTTTCGAGTTCCTTTCAACATTTTGGAAATCCCGCTGAAACTTTGGACATTCTCGCGAAGGGTTTCCAATGCCCGACAAGACTGGTACCCTTTCACGTCCAAATCTCTCAAACTCCGGGAGAGATTCTCAAAACCAAGGTTGACATGTTTCGAGTTCCTTTCAACATTTTGGAAATCCTGCTGAAACTTTGGACATTCTCGCGAAGGGTTTCCAATCCCCGACAAGACTGGTACCCTTTCACGTCCAAATCTCTCAAACTCCGGGAGAGATTCTCAAAACCAAGGTTGACATGTTTCGAGTTCCTTTCAACCTTTTGGAAATCCCGCTGAAACATTGGACATTCTCGCGAAGGGTTCCCAATCTCCGACAAGACTGGTACCCTTTCACGTCCAAATCTCTCAAACTCCGGGAGAGATTCTCAAAACCAAGGTTGACATGTTTCGAGTTCCTTTCAACATTTTGGAAATCCTGCTGAAACTTTGGACATTCTCGCGAAGGGTTTCCAATCCCCGACAAGACTGGTACCCTTTCACGTCCAAATCTCTCAAACTCCGGGAGAGATTCTCAAAACCAAGGTTGACATGTTTCGAGTTCCTTTCAACATTTTGGAAATCGTGCTGAAACTTTGGACATTCTCGCGAAGGGTTTCCAATCCCCGACAAGACTGGTACCCTTTCACGTCCAAATCTCTCAAACTCCGGGAGAGATTCTCAAAACCAAGGTTGACATGTTTCGAGTTCCTTTCAACATTTTGGAAATCCCGCTGAAACTTTGGACATTCTCGCGAAGGGTTCCCAATCCCCGACAAGACTGGTACCCTTTCACGTCCAAATCTCTCAAACTCCGGGAGAGATTCTCAAAACCAAGGTTGACATGTTTCGAGTTCCTTTCAACATTTTGGAAATCCCGCTGAAACTTTGGACATTCTCGCGAAGGGTTCCCAATCCCCGACAAGACTGGTACCCCTTCACGTCCAAATCTTTCAAACTCCAGGAGAGATTCTCAAAACCACGGTTGACATGTTTCGAGTTCCTTTCAACATTTTGGAAATCCCACTGAAACTTTGGACATTCTCGCGAAGGGTTCCCAATCCCCGACAAGACTGGTACCCTTTCACGTCCAAATCTCTCAAACTCCGGGAGAGATTCTCAAAACCAAGGTTGACATGTTTCGAGTTCCTTTCAACATTTCGGAAATCCCGCTGAAACTTTGGACATTCTCGCGAAGGGTTCCCAATCCCCGACAAGACTGGTTCCCTTTCACGTCCAAATCTCTCAAACTCCGGGAGAGATTCTCAAAACCAAGGTTGACATGTTTCGAGATCCTTTCAACATTTTGGAAATCCCGCTGAAACCTTGGACATTCTCGCGAAGGGTTCCCAATCCCCGACAAGACTGGTACCCTTTCACGTCCAAATCTCTCAAACTCCGGGAGAGATTCTCAAAACCAAGGTTGACATGTTTTGAGTTCCTTTCAACATTTTGGAAATCCCGCTGAAACTTTGGACATTCTCGCGAAGGGTTCCCAATCCCCGACAAGACTGGTACCCTTTCACGTCCAGATCTCTCAAACTCCAGGAGAGATTCTCAAAACCAAGGTTGACATGTTTCGAGTTCCTTTCAACATTTTGGAAATCCCGCTGAAACTTTGGACATTTTCGCGAAGGGTTCCCAATACCCGACAAGACTGGTACCCTTTCACGTTCAAATCTCTCAAACTCCGGGAGAGATTCTCAAAACCAAGGTTGACATGTTTCGAGTTCCTTTCAACCTTTTGGAAATCCCGCTGAAACTTTGGACATTCTCGCGAAGGGTTCCCAATCCCCGACAAGACTGGTACCCTTTCACGTCCAAATCTCTCAAACTCCGGGAGAGATTCTCAAAATCAAGGTTGACATGTTTCGAGTTCCTTTCAACATTTTGGAAATCCCGTTGAAACTTTGGACATTCTCGCGAAGGGTTCCCAATCCCCGACAAGATTGGTACCCTGTCACGTCCAGATCTCTCAAACTCCGGGAGAGATTCTCAAAACCAAGGTTGCCATGTTTCGAGTTCCTTTCAACATTTTGGAAATCCCGCTGAAACTTTGGACATTCTCGCGAAGGGTTCCCAATCCCCGACAAGACTGGTACCCTTTCACGTCCAAATCTCTCAAACTCCGGGAGATATTCTCAAAACCAAGGTTGACATGTTTCGAGTTCCTTTCAACATTTTGGAAATCCCGCTGAAACCTTGGACATTCTCGCGAAGGGTTCCCAATCCCCGACAAGACTGGTACCCTTTCACGTCCAAATCTCTCAAACTCCGGGAGAGATTCTCAAAACCAAGGTTGACATGTTTCGAGTTCCTTTCAACATTTTGGAAATCCCGCTGAAACTTTGGACATTCTCGCGAAGGGTTCCCAATCCACGACAAGACTGGTACCCTTTCACGTCCAAATCTCTCAAACTCCGGGAGAGATTCTCAAAACCACGGTTGACATGTTTCGAGTTCCTTTCAACATTTTGGAAATCCTGCTGAAACTTTGGACATTCTCGCGAAGGGTTCCCAATCCCCGACAAGACTGGTACCCTTTCACGTCCAGATCTCTCAAACTCCAGGAGAGATTCTCAAAACCAAGGTTGACATGTTTCGAGTTCCTTTCAACATTTTGGAAATCCCGCTGAAACTTTGGACATTTTCGCGAAGGGTTCCCAATACCCGACAAGACTGGTACCCTTTCACGTTCAAATCTCTCAAACTCCGGGAGAGATTCTCAAAACCAAGGTTGACATGTTTCGAGTTCCTTTCAACATTTTGGAAATCCCGCTGAAACTTTGGACATTCTCGCGAAGGGTTCCCAATCCCCGACAAGACTGGTACCCTTTCACGTCCAAATCTCTCAAACTCCGGGAGAGATTCTCAAAATCAAGGTTGACATGTTTCGAGTTCCTTTCAACATTTTGGAAATCCCGCTGAAACTTTGGACATTCTCGCGAAGGGTTCCCAATCCCCGACAAGATTGGTACCCTGTCACGTCCAGATCTCTCAAACTCCGGGAGAGATTCTCAAAACCAAGGTTGACATGTTTCGAGTTCCTTTCAACATTTTGGAAATCCCGCTGAAACTTTGGACATTCTCGCGAAGGGTTCCCAATCCCCGACAAGACTGGAACCCTTTCACGTCCAAATCTCTCAAACTCCGGGAGATATTCTCAAAACCAAGGTTGACATGTTTCGAGTTCCTTTCAACATTTTGGAAATCCCGCTGAAACCTTGGACATTCTCGCGAAGGGTTCCCAATCCCCTACAAGACTGGTACCCTTTCACGTCCAAATCTCTCAAACTCCGGGAGAGATTCTCAAAACCAAGGTTGACATGTTTCGAGTTCCTTTCAACATTTTGGAAATCCCGCTGAAACTTTGGACATTCTCGCGAAGGGTTCCCAATCCACGACAAGACTGGTACCCTTTCACGTCCAAATCTCTCAAACTCCGGGAGAGATTCTCAAAACCACGGTTGACATGTTTCGAGTTCCTTTCAACATTTTGGAAATCCTGCTGAAACTTTGGACATTCTCACGAAGGGTTTCCAATCCCCGACAAGACTGGTACCCTTTCACGTCCAAATCTCTCAAACTCCGGGAGAGATTCTCAAAACCAAGGTTGACATGTTTCGAGTTCCTTTCAACCTTTTGGAAATCCCGCTGAAACATTGGACATTCTCGCGAAGGGTTCCCAATCCCCGACAAGACTGGTACCCTTTCACGTCCAAATCTCTCAAACTCCGGGAGAGATTCTCAAAACCAAGGTTGACATGTTTCGAGTTCCTTTCAACATTTTGGAAATCCCGCTGAAACTTTGGACATTCTCGCAAAGGGTTCCCAATCCCCGACAAGACTGGTACCCTTTCACGTCCAAATCTCTCAAACTCCGGGAGAGATTCTCAAAACCAAGGTTGACATGTTTCGAGTTCCTTTCAACATTTTGGAAATCCCGCTGAAACTTTGGACATTCTCGCGAAGGGTTTCCAATGCCCGACAAGACTGGTACCCTTTCACGTCCAAATCTCTCAAACTCCGGGAGAGATTCTCAAAACCAAGGTTGACATGTTTCGAGTTCCTTTCAACATTTTGGAAATCCTGCTGAAACTTTGGACATTCTCGCGAAGGGTTTCCAATCCCCGACAAGACTGGTACCCTTTCACGTCCAAATCTCTCAAACTCCGGGAGAGATTCTCAAAACCAAGGTTGACATGTTTCGAGTTCCTTTCAACCTTTTGGAAATCCCGCTGAAACATTGGACATTCTCGCGAAGGGTTCCCAATCCCCGACAAGACTGGTACCCTTTCACGTCCAAATCTCTCAAACTCCGGGAGAGATTCTCAAAACCAAGGTTGACATGTTTCGAGTTCCTTTCAACATTTTGGAAATCCTGCTGAAACTTTGGACATTCTCGCGAAGGGTTTCCAATCCCCGACAAGACTGGTACCCTTTCACGTCCAAATCTCTCAAACTCCGGGAGAGATTCTCAAAACCAAGGTTGACATGTTTCGAGTTCCTTTCAACATTTTGGAAATCCTGCTGAAACTTTGGACATTCTCGCGAAGGGTTTCCAATCCCCGACAAGACTGGTACCCTTTCACGTCCAAATCTCTCAAACTCCGGGAGAGATTCTCAAAACCAAGGTTGACATGTTTCGAGTTCCTTTCAACATTTTGGAAATCCCGCTGAAACTTTGGACATTCTCGCGAAGGGTTCCCAATCCCCGACAAGACTGGTACCCTTTCACGTCCAAATCTCTCAAACTCCGGGAGAGATTCTCAAAACCAAGGTTGACATGTTTCGAGTTCCTTTCAACATTTTGGAAATCCCACTGAAACTTTGGACATTCTCGCGAAGGGTTCCCAATCCCCGACAAGACTGGTACCCCTTCACGTCCAAATCTTTCAAACTCCAGGAGAGATTCTCAAAACCACGGTTGACATGTTTCGAGTTCCTTTCAACATTTTGGAAATCCCACTGAAACTTTGGACATTCTCGCAAAGGGTTCCCAATCCCCGACAAGACTGGTACCCTTTCACGTCCAAATCTCTCAAACTCCGGGAGAGATTCTCAAAACCAAGGTTGACATGTTTCGAGTTCCTTTCAACATTTCGGAAATCCCGCTGAAACTTTGGACATTCTCGCAAAGGGTTCCCAATCCCCGACAAGACTGGTACCCTTTCACGTCCAAATCTCTCAAACTCCGGGAGAGATTCTCAAAACCAAGGTTGACATGTTTCGAGTTCCTTTCAACATTTTGGAAATCCCACTGAAACTTTGGACATTCTCGCGAAGGGTTCCCAATCCCCGACAAGACTGGTACCCTTTCACGTCCAAATCTCTCAAACTCCGGGAGAGATTCTCAAAACCAAGGTTGACATGTTTCGAGTTCCTTTCAACATTTCGGAAATCCCGCTGAAACTTTGGACATTCTCGCGAAGGGTTCCCAATCCCCGACAAGACTGGTACCCTTTCACGTCCAAATCTCTCAAACTCCGGGAGAGATTCTCAAAACCAAGGTTGACATGTTTCGAGTTCCTTTCAACATTTTGGAAATCCCGCTGAAACTTTGGACATTCTCGCGAAGGGTTCCAAATCCCCGACAAGACTGGTACCCTTTCACGTCCAAATCTTTCAAACTCCAGGAGAGATTCTCAAAACCACGGTTGACATGTTTCAAGTTCCTTTCAACATTTTGGAAATCCCACAGAAACTTTGGACATTCTCGCGAAGGGTTCCCAATCCCCGACAAGACTGGTACCCTTTCACGTCCAAATCTCTCAAACTCCGGGAGAGATTCTCAAAACCAAGGTTGACATGTTTCGAGTTCCTTTCAACATTTTGGAAATCCCGCTGAAACTTTGGACATTCTCGCGAAGGGTTCCCAATCCCCGACAAGACTGGTACCCTTTCACGTCCAAATCTCTCAAACTCCGGGAGAGATTCTCAAAACCAAGGTTGACATGTTTCGAGTTCCTTTCAACATTTTGGAAATCCCGCTGAAACTTTGGACATTCTCGCGAAGGGCTCCCAATCCCCGACAAGACTGGTACCCTTTCACGTCCAAATCTCTCAAACTCCGGGAGAGATTCTCAAAACCAAGGTTGACATGTTTCGAGTTCCTTTCAACATTTCGGAAATCCCGCTGAAACTTTGGACATTCTCGCGAAGGGTTCCCAATCCCCGACAAGACTGGTACCCTTTCACGTCCAAATCTCTCAAACTCCGGGAGAGATTCTCAAAACCAAGGTTGACATGTTTCGAGTTCCTTTCAACATTTTGGAAATCCCGCTGAAACTTTGGACATTCTCGCGAAGGGTTCCCAATCCCCGACAAGACTGGTACCCTTTCACGTCCAAATCTTTCAAACTCCAGGAGAGATTCTCAAAACCACGGTTGACATGTTTCAAGTTCCTTTCAACATTTTGGAAATCCCACAGAAACTTTGGACATTCTCGCGAAGGGTTCCCAATCCCCGACAAGACTGGTACCCTTTCACGTCCAAATCTCTCAAACTCCGGGAGAGATTCTCAAAACCAAGGTTGACATGTTTCGAGTTCCTTTCAACATTTTGGAAATCCCGCTGAAACCTTGGACATTCTCGCGAAGGGTTCCCAATCCCCGACAAGACTGGTACCCCTTCACGTCCAAATCTTTCAAACTCCGGGAGAGATTCTCAAAACCACGGTTGACATGTTTCGAGTTCCTTTCAACATTTTGGAAATCCCACTGAAACTTTGGACATTCTCGCGAAGGGTTCCCAATCCCCGACAAGACTGGTACCCTTTCACGTCCAAATCTCTCAAACTCCGGGAGAGATTCTCAAAACCAAGGTTGACATGTTTCGAGTTCCTTTCAACATTTTGGAAATCCCGCTGAAACTTTGGACATTCTCGCAAAGGGTTCCCAATCCCCGACAAGACTGGTACCCTTTCACGTCCAAATCTCTCAAACTCCGGGAGAGATTCTCAAAACCAAGGTTGACATGTTTCGAGTTCCTTTCAACATTTTGGAAATCCCGCTGAAACTTTGGACATTCTCGCGAAGGGTTCCCAATCCCCGACAAGACTGGTACCCTTTCACGTCCAAATCTCTCAAACTCCGGGAGAGATTCTCAAAACCAAGGTTGACATGTTTCGAGTTCCTTTCAACATTTTGGAAATCCCGCTGAAACTTTGGACATTCTCGCGAAGGGTTCCCAATCCCCGACAAGACTGGTACCCTTTCACGTCCAAATCTTTCAAACTCCAGGAGAGATTCTCAAAACCAAGGTTGACATGTTTCGAGTTCCTTTCAACATTTTGGAAATCCCACTGAAACTTTGGACATTCTCGCGAAGGGTTCCCAATCCCCGACAAGACTGGTACCCTTTCACGTCCAAATCTCTCAAACTCCCGGACAGATTCTCAAAACCAAGGTTGACATGTTTCGAGTTCCTTTCAACATTTTGGAAATCCCGCTGAAACCTTGGACATTCTCGCGAAGGGTTCCCAATCCCCGACAAGACTGGTACCCTTTCACGTCCAAATCTCTCAAACTCCGGGAGAGATTCTCAAAACCAAGGTTGACATGTTTCGAGTTCCTTTCAACATTTTGGAAATCCCGCTGAAACTTTGGACATTCTCGCGAAGGGTTCCCAATCCCCGACAAGACTGGTACCCTTTCACGTCCAAATCTCTCAAACTCCGGGAGAGATTCTCAAAACCAAGGTTGACATGTTTCGAGTTCCTTTCAACATTTTGGAAATCCCGCTGAAACTTTGGACATTCTCGCGAAGGGTTCCCAATCCCCGACAAGACTGGTACCCTTTCACGTCCAAATCTTTCAAACTCCAGGAGAGATTCTCAAAACCAAGGTTGACATGTTTCGAGTTCCTTTCAACATTTTGGAAATCCCACTGAAACTTTGGACATTCTCGCGAAGGGTTCCCAATCCCCGACAAGACTGGTACCCTTTCACGTCCAAATCTCTCAAACTCCGGGAGAGATTCTCAAAACCAAGGTTGACATGTTTCAAGTTCCTTTCAACATTTTGGAAATCCCGCTGAAACCTTGGACATTCTCGCGAAGGGTTCCCAATCCCCGACAAGACTGGTACCCTTTCACGTCCAAATCTCTCAAACTCCGGGAGAGATTCTCAAAACCAAGGTTGACATGTTTCGAGTTCCTTTCAACATTTTGGAAATCCCGCTGAAACTTTGGACATTCTCGCGAAGGGTTCCCAATCCCCGACAAGACTGGTACCCTTTCACGTCCAAATCTCTCAAACTCCGGGAGAGATTCTCAAAACCAAGGTTGACATGTTTCGAGTTCCTTTCAACATTTTGGAAATCCCGCTGAAACTTTGGACATTCTCGCGAAGGGTTCCCAATCCCCGACAAGACTGGTACCCTTTCACGTCCAAATCTCTCAAACTCCGGGAGAGATTCTCAAAACCAAGGTTGACATGTTTCGAGTTCCTTTCAACATTTTGGAAATCCCGCTGAAACTTTGGAGATTCTCGCGAGGGGTTCCCAATCCCCGACAAGACTGGTACCCTTTCACGTCCAAATCTCTCAAACTCCGGGAGAGATTCTCAAAACCAAGGTTGACATGTTTCGAGTTCCTTTCAACATTTCGGAAATCCCGCTGAAACTTTGGATATTCTCGCGAAGGGCTCCCAATCCCCGACAAGACTGGTACCCCTTCACGTCCAAATCTTTCAAAATCCAGGAGAGATTCTCAAAACCACGGTTGACATGTTTCGAGTTCCTTTCAACATTTTGGAAATCCCACTGAAAATTTGGACATTCTCGCGAAGGGTTCCCAATCCCCGACAAGACTGGTACCCTTTCACGTCCAAATCTCTCAAACTCCGGGAGAGATTCTCAAAACCAAGGTTGACATGTTTCGAGTTCCTTTCAACATTTCGGAAATCCCGCTGAAACTTTGGACATTCTCGCGAAGGGTTCCCAATCCCCGACAAGACTGGTACCCTTTCACGTCCAAATCTTTCAAACTCCAGGAGAGATTCTCAAAACCACGGTTGACATGTTTCGAGTTCCTTTCAACATTTTGGAAATCCCGCTGAAACTTTGGACATTCTCGCGAAGGGTTCCCAATCCCCGACAAGACTGGTACCCTTTCACGTCCAAATCTCTCAAACTCCGGGAGAGATTCTCAAAACCAAGGTTGACATGTTTCGAGTTCCTTTCAACATTTTGGAAATCCCGCTGAAACCTTGGACATTCTCGCGAAGGGTTCCCAATCCCCGACAAGACTGGTACCCTTTCACGTCCAAATCTCTCAAACTCCGGGAGAGATTCTCAAAACCAAGGTTGACATGTTTCGAGTTCCTTTCAACATTTCGGAAATCCCGCTGAAACTTTGGACATTCTCGCGAAGGGTTCCCAATCCCCGACAAGACTGGTACCCTTTCACGTCCAAATCTTTCAAACTCCAGGAGAGATTCTCAAAACCACGGTTGACATGTTTCGAGTTCCTTTCAACATTTTGGAAATCCCACTGAAGCTTTGGACATTCTCGCGAAGGGTTCCAAATCCCCGACAAGACTGGTACCCTTTCACGTCCAAATCTCTGAAACTCCGGAGAGATTCTCAAAACCAAGGTTGACATGTTTCGAGTTCCTCTCAACGTTTTGGAAATCCCGCTGAAACTTTGGACATTCTGGCGAAGGGTTCCCAATCCCCGACAAGATTGGTACCCTTTCACGTCCAAATCTCTCAAACTCCGGGAGAGATTCTCAAAACCAAGGTTGACATGTTTCGAGTTCCTTTCAACATTTTGGAAATCCCGCTGAAACTTTGGACATTCTCGCGAAGGGTTCCCAATCCCCGACAAGATTGGTACCCTGTCACGTCCAGATATCTCAAACTCCGGCAGAGATTCTCAAAACCAAGGTTGACATGTTTCGAGTTCCTTTCAACATTTTGGAAATCCCGCTGAAACTTTGGACATTCTCGCGAAGGGTTCCAAATCCCCGACAAGACTGGTACCCTTTCACGTCCAAATCTCTCAAACTCCGGGAGAGATTCTCAAAACCAAGGTTGACATGTTTCGAGTTCCTTTCAACATTTTGGAAATCCCGCTGAAACATTGGACATTCTCGCGAAGGGTTCCCAATCCCCGACAAGACTGGTACCCTTTCACGTCCAAATCTCTCAAACTCCGGGAGAGATTCTCAAAACCAAGGTTGACATGTTTCGAGTTCCTTTCAACATTTTGGAAATCCCGCTGAAACTTTGGACATTCTCGCGAAGGGCTCCCAATCCCCGACAAGACTGGTACCCCTTCACGTCCAAATCTTTCAAACTCCAGGAGAGATTCTCAAAACCACGGTTGACATGTTTCGAGTTCCTTTCAACATTTTGGAAATCCCGCTGAAACTTTGGACATTCTCGCGAAGGGTTCCCAATCCCCGACAAGACTGGTACCCTTTCACGTCCAAATCTCTCAAACTCCGGGAGAGATTCTCAAAACCAAGGTTGACATGTTTCGAGTTCCTTTCAACATTTCGGAAATCCCGCTGAAACTTTGGACATTCTCGCGAAGGGTTCCCAATCCCCGACAAGACTGGTACCCTTTCACGTCCAAATCTTTCAAACTCCAGGAGAGATTCTCAAAACCAAGGTTGACATGTTTCGAGTTCCTTTCAACATTTTGGAAATCCCGCTGAAACTTTGGACATTCTCGCGAAGGGTTCCCAATCCCCGACAAGACTGGTACCCTTTCACGTCCAAATCTCTCAAACTCCGGAGAGATTCTCAAAACCAAGGTTGACATGTTTCGAGTTCCTTTCAACATTTTGGAAATCTCGCTGAAACTTTGGACATTCTCGCGAAGGGTTCCCAATCCCCGACAAGACTGGTACCCTTTCACGTCCAAATCTTTCAAACTCCAGGAGAGATTCTCAAAACCACGGTTGACATGTTTCGAGTTCCTTTCAACATTTTGGAAATCCCACTGAAGCTTTGGACATTCTCGCGAAGGGTTCCCAATCCCCGACAAGACTGGTACCCTTTCACGTCCAAATCTCTCAAACTCCGGAGAGATTCTCAAAACCAAGGTTGACATGTTTCGAGTTCCTCTCAACATTTTGGAAATCCCGCTGAAACTTTGGACATTCTGGCGAAGGGTTCCCAATCCCCGACAAGATTGGTACCCTTTCACGTCCAAATCTCTCAAACTCCGGGAGAGATTCTCAAAACCAAGGTTGACATGTTTCGAGTTCCTTTCAACATTTTGGAAATCCCGCTGAAACTTTGGACATTCTCGCGAAGGGTTCCCAATCCCCGACAAGATTGGTACCCTGTCACGTCCAGATATCTCAAACTCCAGCAGAGATTCTCAAAACCAAGGTTGACATGTTTCGAGTTCCTTTCAACATTTTGGAAATCCCGCTGAAACTTTGGACATTCTCGCGAAGGGTTCCCAATCCCCGACAAGATTGGTACCCTGTCACGTCCAGATATCTCAAACTCCGGCAGAGATTCTCAAAACCAAGGTTGACATGTTTCGAGTTCCTTTCAACATTTTGGAAATCCCGCTGAAACTTTGGACATTCTCGCGAAGGGTTCCCAATCCCCGACAAGACTGGTACCCTTTCTCGTCCAAATCTCTCAAACTCCGGAGAGATTCTCAAAACCAATGTTGACATGTTTCGAGTTCCTCTCAACATTTTGGAAATCCCGCTGAAACTTTGGACATTCTGGCGAAGGGTTCCCAATCCCCGACAAGATTGGTACCCTTTCACGTCCAAATCTCTCAAACTCCGGGAGAGATTCTCAAAACCAAGGTTGACATGTTTCGAGTTCCTTTCAACATTTTGGAAATCCCACTGAAACTTTGGACATTCTCGCGAAGGGTTCCCAATCCCCGACAAGATTGGTACCCTGTCACGTCCAGATATCTCAAACTCCAGCAGAGATTCTCAAAACCAAGGTTGACATGTTTCGAGTTCCTTTCAACATTTTGGAAATCCCGCTGAAACTTTGGACATTCTCGCGAAGGGTTCCCAATCCCCGACAAGACTGGTACCCTTTCACGTCCAAATCTCTCAAACTCCGGGAGAGATTCTCAAAACCAAGGTTGACATGTTTCGAGTTCCTTTCAACATTTTGGAAATCCCGCTGAAACCTTGGACATTCTCGCGAAGGGTTCCCAATCCCCGACAAGACTGGTACCCTTTCACGTCCAAATCTCTCAAACTCCGGGAGAGATTCTCAAAACCAAGGTTGACATGTTTCGAGTTCCTTTCAACATTTTGGAAATCCCGCTGAAACTTTGGACATTCTCGCGAAGGGTTTCCAATCCCCGACAAGACTGGTACCCTTTCACGTCCAAATCTCTCAAACTCCGGGAGAGATTCTCAAAACCAAGGTTGACATGTTTCGAGTTCCTTTCAACATTTTGGAAATCCTGCTGAAACTTTGGACATTCTCGCGAAGGGTTTCCAATCCCCGACAAGACTGGTACCCTTTCACGTCCAAATCTCTCAAACTCCGGGAGAGATTCTCAAAACCAAGGTTGACATGTTTCGAGTTCCTTTCAACATTTTGGAAATCCTGCTGAAACTTTGGACATTCTCGCGAAGGGTTCCCAATCCCCGACAAGACTGGTACCCTTTCACATCCAAATCTCTCAAACTCCGGGAGAGATTCTCAAAACCAAGGTTGACATGTTTCGAGTTCCTTTCAACATTTTGGAAATCCCGCTGAATTTTGGACATACTCGCGAAGGGTTCCCAATCTCTGACAAGTCTGGTACCCTTTCACGTCCAAATCTCTCAAACTCCGGGAGAGATTCTCAAAACCAAGGTTGACATGTTTCGAGTTCCTTTCAACATTTTGGAAATCTCGCTGAAACCTTGGACATTCTCGCGAAGGGTTCCCAATCCCCGACAAGACTGGTACCCTTTCACGTCCAAATCTCTCAAACTCCGGGAGAGATTCTCAAAACCAAGGTTGACATGTTTCGAGTTCCTTTCAACATTTTGGAAATCCCGCTGAAACTTTGGACATTCTCGCGAAGGGTTCCCAATCCCCGACAAGATTGGTTCCCTTTCACGTCCAAATCTCTCAAACTCCGGGAGAGATTCTCAAAACCAAGGTTGACATGTTTCGAGTTCCTTTCAACATTTTGAAAATCCCGCTGAAACCTTGGACATTCTCGCGAAGGGTTCCCAATCCCCGACAAGACTGGTACCCTTTCACGTCCAAATCTCTCAAACTCCGGGAGAGATTCTCAAAACCAAGGTTGACATGTTTCGAGTTCCTTTCAACATTTTGGAAATCCCGCTGAAACTTTGGACATTCTCGCGAAGGGTTCCCAATCCCCGACAAGACTGGTACCCTTTCACGTCCAAATCTCTCAAAGTCCGGGAGAGATTCTCAAAACCAAGGTTGACATGTTTCGAGTTCCTTTCAACATTTTGGAAATCCCGCTGAAACTTTGGACATTCTCGCGAAGGGTTCCCAATCCCCGACAAGACTGGTACCCTTTCACGTCCAAATCTCTCAAACTCCGGGAGAGATTCTCAAAACCAAGGTTGACATGTTTCGAGTTCCTTTCAACATTTTGGAAATCCCGCTGAAACTTTGGACATTCTCGCGAAGGGTTTCCAATCCCCGACAAGACTGGTACCCTTTCACGTCCAAATCTCTCAAACTCCGGGAGAGATTCTCAAAACCAAGGTTGACATGTTTCGAGTTCCTTTCAACATTTTGGAAATCCCGCTGAAACTTTGGACATTCTCGCAAAGGGTTCCCAATCCCCGACAAGACTGGTACCCTTTCACGTCCAAATCTCTCAAACTCCGGGAGAGATTCTCAAAACCAAGGTTGACATGTTTCGAGTTCCTTTCAACATTTTGGAAATCCCGCTGAAACTTTGGACATTCTCGCAAAGGGTTCCCAATCCCCGACAAGACTGGTACCCTTTCACGTCCAAATCTCTCAAACTCCGGGAGAGATTCTCAAAACCAAGGTTGACATGTTTCGAGTTCCTTTCAACATTTTGGAAATCCCGCTGAAACCTTGGACATTCTCGCGAAGGGTTCCCAATCCCTGACAAGACTGGTACCCTTTCACGTCCAAATCTCTCAAACTCCGGGAGAGATTCTCAAAACCAAGGTTGACATGTTTCGAGTTCCTTTCAACATTTTGGAAATCCCGCTGAAACTTTGGACATTCTCGCGAAGGGTTTCCAATCCCCGACAAGACTGGTACCCTTTCACGTCCAAATCTCTCAAACTCCGGGAGAGATTCTCAAAACCAAGGTTGACATGTTTCGAGTTCCTTTCAACATTTTGGAAATCCTGCTGAAACTTTGGACATTCTCGCGAAGGGTTTCCAATCCCCGACAAGACTGGTACCCTTTCACGTCCAAATCTCTCAAACTCCGGGAGAGATTCTCAAAACCAAGGTTGACATGTTTCGAGTTCCTTTCAACATTTTGGAAATCCTGCTGAAACTTTGGACATTCTCGCGAAGGGTTCCCAATCCCCGACAAGACTGGTACCCTTTCACATCCAAATCTCTCAAACTCCGGGAGAGATTCTCAAAACCAAGGTTGACATGTTTCGAGTTCCTTTCAACATTTTGGAAATCTCGCTGAAACCTTGGACATTCTCGCGAAGGGTTCCCAATCCCCGACAAGACTGGTACCCTTTCACGTCCAAATCTCTCAAACTCCGGGAGAGATTCTCAAAACCAAGGTTGACATGTTTCGAGTTCCTTTCAACATTTTGGAAATCCCGCTGAAACTTTGGACATTCTCGCGAAGGGTTCCCAATCCCCGACAAGATTGGTTCCCTTTCACGTCCAAATCTCTCAAACTCCGGGAGAGATTCTCAAAACCAAGGTTGACATGTTTCGAGTTCCTTTCAACATTTTGAAAATCCCGCTGAAACCTTGGACATTCTCGCGAAGGGTTCCCAATCCCCGACAAGACTGGTACCCTTTCACGTCCAAATCTCTCAAACTCCGGGAGAGATTCTCAAAACCAAGGTTGACATGTTTCGAGTTCCTTTCAACATTTTGGAAATCCCGCTGAAACTTTGGACATTCTCGCGAAGGGTTCCCAATCCCCGACAAGACTGGTACCCTTTCACGTCCAAATCTCTCAAAGTCCGGGAGAGATTCTCAAAACCAAGGTTGACATGTTTCGAGTTCCTTTCAACATTTTGGAAATCCCGCTGAAACTTTGGACATTCTCGCGAAGGGTTCCCAATCCCCGACAAGACTGGTACCCTTTCACGTCCAAATCTCTCAAACTCCGGGAGAGATTCTCAAAACCAAGGTTGACATGTTTCGAGTTCCTTTCAACATTTTGGAAATCCCGCTGAAACTTTGGACATTCTCGCGAAGGGTTTCCAATCCCCGACAAGACTGGTACCCTTTCACGTCCAAATCTCTCAAACTCCGGGAGAGATTCTCAAAACCAAGGTTGACATGTTTCGAGTTCCTTTCAACATTTTGGAAATCCCGCTGAAACTTTGGACATTCTCGCAAAGGGTTCCCAATCCCCGACAAGACTGGTACCCTTTCACGTCCAAATCTCTCAAACTCCGGGAGAGATTCTCAAAACCAAGGTTGACATGTTTCGAGTTCCTTTCAACATTTTGGAAATCCCGCTGAAACTTTGGACATTCTCGCAAAGGGTTCCCAATCCCCGACAAGACTGGTACCCTTTCACGTCCAAATCTCTCAAACTCCGGGAGAGATTCTCAAAACCAAGGTTGACATGTTTCGAGTTCCTTTCAACATTTTGGAAATCCCGCTGAAACCTTGGACATTCTCGCGAAGGGTTCCCAATCCCTGACAAGACTGGTACCCTTTCACGTCCAAATCTCTCAAACTCCGGGAGAGATTCTCAAAACCAAGGTTGACATGTTTCGAGTTCCTTTCAACATTTTGGAAATCCCGCTGAAACTTTGGACATTCTCGCGAAGGGTTTCCAATCCCCGACAAGACTGGTACCCTTTCACGTCCAAATCTCTCAAACTCCGGGAGAGATTCTCAAAACCAAGGTTGACATGTTTCGAGTTCCTTTCAACATTTTGGAAATCCTGCTGAAACTTTGGACATTCTCGCGAAGGGTTTCCAATCCCCGACAAGACTGGTACCCTTTCACGTCCAAATCTCTCAAACTCCGGGAGAGATTCTCAAAACCAAGGTTGACATGTTTCGAGTTCCTTTCAACATTTTGGAAATCCTGCTGAAACTTTGGACATTCTCGCGAAGGGTTCCCAATCCCCGACAAGACTGGTACCCTTTCACATCCAAATCTCTCAAACTCCGGGAGAGATTCTCAAAACCAAGGTTGACATGTTTCGAGTTCCTTTCAACATTTTGGAAATCCCGCTGAATTTTGGACATACTCGCGAAGGGTTCCCAATCTCTGACAAGTCTGGTACCCTTTCACGTCCAAATCTCTCAAACTCCGGGAGAGATTCTCAAAACCAAGGTTGACATGTTTCGAGTTCCTTTCAACATTTTGGAAATCTCGCTGAAACCTTGGACATTCTCGCGAAGGGTTCCCAATCCCCGACAAGACTGGTACCCTTTCACGTCCAAATCTCTCAAACTCCGGGAGAGATTCTCAAAACCAAGGTTGACATGTTTCGAGTTCCTTTCAACATTTTGGAAATCCCGCTGAAACTTTGGACATTCTCGCGAAGGGTTCCCAATCCCCGACAAGATTGGTTCCCTTTCACGTCCAAATCTCTCAAACTCCGGGAGAGATTCTCAAAACCAAGGTTGACATGTTTCGAGTTCCTTTCAACATTTTGAAAATCCCGCTGAAACCTTGGACATTCTCGCGAAGGGTTCCCAATCCCCGACAAGACTGGTACCCTTTCACGTCCAAATCTCTCAAACTCCGGGAGAGATTCTCAAAACCAAGGTTGACATGTTTCGAGTTCCTTTCAACATTTTGGAAATCCCGCTGAAACTTTGGACATTCTCGCGAAGGGTTCCCAATCCCCGACAAGACTGGTACCCTTTCACGTCCAAATCTCTCAAAGTCCGGGAGAGATTCTCAAAACCAAGGTTGACATGTTTCGAGTTCCTTTCAACATTTTGGAAATCCCGCTGAAACTTTGGACATTCTCGCGAAGGGTTCCCAATCCCCGACAAGACTGGTTCCCTTTCACGTCCAAATCTCTCAAACTCCGGGAGAGATTCTCAAAACCAAGGTTGACATGTTTCGAGTTCCTTTCAACATTTTGAAAATCCCGCTGAAACCTTGGACATTCTCGCGAAGGGTTCCCAATCCCCGACAAGACTGGTACCCTTTCACGTCCAAATCTCTCAAACTCCGGGAGAGATTCTCAAAACCAAGGTTGACATGTTTCGAGTTCCTTTCAACATTTTGGAAATCCCGCTGAAACTTTGGACATTCTCGCGAAGGGTTCCCAATCCCCGACAAGACTGGTACCCTTTCACGTCCAAATCTCTCAAAGTCCGGGAGAGATTCTCAAAACCAAGGTTGACATGTTTCGAGTTCCTTTCAACATTTTGGAAATCCCGCTGAAACTTTGGACATTCTCGCGAAGGGTTCCCAATCCCCGACAAGACTGGTACCCTTTCACGTCCAAATCTCTCAAACTCCGGGAGAGATTCTCAAAACCAAGGTTGACATGTTTCGAGTTCCTTTCAACATTTTGGAAATCCCGCTGAAACTTTGGACATTCTCGCGAAGGGTTTCCAATCCCCGACAAGACTGGTACCCTTTCACGTCCAAATCTCTCAAACTCCGGGAGAGATTCTCAAAACCAAGGTTGACATGTTTCGAGTTCCTTTCAACATTTTGGAAATCCCGCTGAAACTTTGGACATTCTCGCAAAGGGTTCCCAATCCCCGACAAGACTGGTACCCTTTCACGTCCAAATCTCTCAAACTCCGGGAGAGATTCTCAAAACCAAGGTTGACATGTTTCGAGTTCCTTTCAACATTTTGGAAATCCCGCTGAAACTTTGGACATTCTCGCAAAGGGTTCCCAATCCCCGACAAGACTGGTACCCTTTCACGTCCAAATCTCTCAAACTCCGGGAGAGATTCTCAAAACCAAGGTTGACATGTTTCGAGTTCCTTTCAACATTTTGGAAATCCCGCTGAAACCTTGGACATTCTCGCGAAGGGTTCCCAATCCCTGACAAGACTGGTACCCTTTCACGTCCAAATCTCTCAAACTCCGGGAGAGATTCTCAAAACCAAGGTTGACATGTTTCGAGTTCCTTTCAACATTTTGGAAATCCCGCTGAAACTTTGGACATTCTCGCGAAGGGTTTCCAATCCCCGACAAGACTGGTACCCTTTCACGTCCAAATCTCTCAAACTCCGGGAGAGATTCTCAAAACCAAGGTTGACATGTTTCGAGTTCCTTTCAACATTTTGGAAATCCTGCTGAAACTTTGGACATTCTCGCGAAGGGTTTCCAATCCCCGACAAGACTGGTACCCTTTCACGTCCAAATCTCTCAAACTCCGGGAGAGATTCTCAAAACCAAGGTTGACATGTTTCGAGTTCCTTTCAACATTTTGGAAATCCTGCTGAAACTTTGGACATTCTCGCGAAGGGTTCCCAATCCCCGACAAGACTGGTACCCTTTCACATCCAAATCTCTCAAACTCCGGGAGAGATTCTCAAAACCAAGGTTGACATGTTTCGAGTTCCTTTCAACATTTTGGAAATCTCGCTGAAACCTTGGACATTCTCGCGAAGGGTTCCCAATCCCCGACAAGACTGGTACCCTTTCACGTCCAAATCTCTCAAACTCCGGGAGAGATTCTCAAAACCAAGGTTGACATGTTTCGAGTTCCTTTCAACATTTTGGAAATCCCGCTGAAACTTTGGACATTCTCGCGAAGGGTTCCCAATCCCCGACAAGATTGGTTCCCTTTCACGTCCAAATCTCTCAAACTCCGGGAGAGATTCTCAAAACCAAGGTTGACATGTTTCGAGTTCCTTTCAACATTTTGAAAATCCCGCTGAAACCTTGGACATTCTCGCGAAGGGTTCCCAATCCCCGACAAGACTGGTACCCTTTCACGTCCAAATCTCTCAAACTCCGGGAGAGATTCTCAAAACCAAGGTTGACATGTTTCGAGTTCCTTTCAACATTTTGGAAATCCCGCTGAAACTTTGGACATTCTCGCGAAGGGTTCCCAATCCCCGACAAGACTGGTACCCTTTCACGTCCAAATCTCTCAAAGTCCGGGAGAGATTCTCAAAACCAAGGTTGACATGTTTCGAGTTCCTTTCAACATTTTGGAAATCCCGCTGAAACTTTGGACATTCTCGCGAAGGGTTCCCAATCCCCGACAAGACTGGTACCCTTTCACGTCCAAATCTCTCAAACTCCGGGAGAGATTCTCAAAACCAAGGTTGACATGTTTCGAGTTCCTTTCAACATTTTGGAAATCCCGCTGAAACTTTGGACATTCTCGCGAAGGGTTTCCAATCCCCGACAAGACTGGTACCCTTTCACGTCCAAATCTCTCAAACTCCGGGAGAGATTCTCAAAACCAAGGTTGACATGTTTCGAGTTCCTTTCAACATTTTGGAAATCCCGCTGAAACTTTGGACATTCTCGCAAAGGGTTCCCAATCCCCGACAAGACTGGTACCCTTTCACGTCCAAATCTCTCAAACTCCGGGAGAGATTCTCAAAACCAAGGTTGACATGTTTCGAGTTCCTTTCAACATTTTGGAAATCCCGCTGAAACTTTGGACATTCTCGCAAAGGGTTCCCAATCCCCGACAAGACTGGTACCCTTTCACGTCCAAATCTCTCAAACTCCGGGAGAGATTCTCAAAACCAAGGTTGACATGTTTCGAGTTCCTTTCAACATTTTGGAAATCCCGCTGAAACCTTGGACATTCTCGCGAAGGGTTCCCAATCCCTGACAAGACTGGTACCCTTTCACGTCCAAATCTCTCAAACTCCGGGAGAGATTCTCAAAACCAAGGTTGACATGTTTCGAGTTCCTTTCAACATTTTGGAAATCCCGCTGAAACTTTGGACATTCTCGCGAAGGGTTTCCAATCCCCGACAAGACTGGTACCCTTTCACGTCCAAATCTCTCAAACTCCGGGAGAGATTCTCAAAACCAAGGTTGACATGTTTCGAGTTCCTTTCAACATTTTGGAAATCCTGCTGAAAATTTGGACATTCTCGCGAAGGGTTTCCAATCCCCGACAAGACTGGTACCCTTTCACGTCCAAATCTCTCAAACTCCGGGAGAGATTCTCAAAACCAAGGTTGACATGTTTCGAGTTCCTTTCAACATTTTGGAAATCCTGCTGAAACTTTGGACATTCTCGCGAAGGGTTCCCAATCCCCGACAAGACTGGTACCCTTTCACATCCAAATCTCTCAAACTCCGGGAGAGATTCTCAAAACCAAGGTTGACATGTTTCGAGTTCCTTTCAACATTTTGGAAATCCCGCTGAATTTTGGACATACTCGCGAAGGGTTCCCAATCTCTGACAAGTCTGGTACCCTTTCACGTCCAAATCTCTCAAACTCCGGGAGAGATTCTCAAAACCAAGGTTGACATGTTTCGAGTTCCTTTCAACATTTTGGAAATCTCGCTGAAACCTTGGACATTCTCGCGAAGGGTTCCCAATCCCCGACAAGACTGGTACCCTTTCACGTCCAAATCTCTCAAACTCCGGGAGAGATTCTCAAAACCAAGGTTGACATGTTTCGAGTTCCTTTCAACATTTTGGAAATCCCGCTGAAACTTTGGACATTCTCGCGAAGGGTTCCCAATCCCCGACAAGATTGGTTCCCTTTCACGTCCAAATCTCTCAAACTCCGGGAGAGATTCTCAAAACCAAGGTTGACATGTTTCGAGTTCCTTTCAACATTTTGAAAATCCCGCTGAAACCTTGGACATTCTCGCGAAGGGTTCCCAATCCCCGACAAGACTGGTACCCTTTCACGTCCAAATCTCTCAAACTCCGGGAGAGATTCTCAAAACCAAGGTTGACATGTTTCGAGTTCCTTTCAACATTTTGGAAATCCCGCTGAAACTTTGGACATTCTCGCGAAGGGTTCCCAATCCCCGACAAGACTGGTACCCTTTCACGTCCAAATCTCTCAAAGTCCGGGAGAGATTCTCAAAACCAAGGTTGACATGTTTCGAGTTCCTTTCAACATTTTGGAAATCCCGCTGAAACTTTGGACATTCTCGCGAAGGGTTCCCAATCCCCGACAAGACTGGTACCCTTTCACGTCCAAATCTCTCAAACTCCGGGAGAGATTCTCAAAACCAAGGTTGACATGTTTCGAGTTCCTTTCAACATTTTGGAAATCCCGCTGAAACTTTGGACATTCTCGCGAAGGGTTTCCAATCCCCGACAAGACTGGTACCCTTTCACGTCCAAATCTCTCAAACTCCGGGAGAGATTCTCAAAACCAAGGTTGACATGTTTCGAGTTCCTTTCAACATTTTGGAAATCCCGCTGAAACTTTGGACATTCTCGCAAAGGGTTCCCAATCCCCGACAAGACTGGTACCCTTTCACGTCCAAATCTCTCAAACTCCGGGAGAGATTCTCAAAACCAAGGTTGACATGTTTCGAGTTCCTTTCAACATTTTGGAAATCCCGCTGAAACTTTGGACATTCTCGCAAAGGGTTCCCAATCCCCGACAAGACTGGTACCCTTTCACGTCCAAATCTCTCAAACTCCGGGAGAGATTCTCAAAACCAAGGTTGACATGTTTCGAGTTCCTTTCAACATTTTGGAAATCCCGCTGAAACCTTGGACATTCTCGCGAAGGGTTCCCAATCCCTGACAAGACTGGTACCCTTTCACGTCCAAATCTCTCAAACTCCGGGAGAGATTCTCAAAACCAAGGTTGACATGTTTCGAGTTCCTTTCAACATTTTGGAAATCCCGCTGAAACTTTGGACATTCTCGCGAAGGGTTCCCAATCCCCGACAAGATTGGTTCCCTTTCACGTCCAAATCTCTCAAACTCCGGGAGAGATTCTCAAAACCAAGGTTGACATGTTTCGAGATCCTTTCAACATTTTGGAAATCCCGCTGAAACCTTGGACATTCTCGCGAAGGGTTCCCAATCCCCGACAAGACTGGTACCCTTTCACGTCCAAATCTTTCCAACTCCGGGAGAGATTCTCAAAACCAAGGTTGACATGTTTCGAGTTCCTTTCAACATTTTGGAAATCCTGCTGAAACTTTGGACATTCTCGCGAAGGGTTTCCAATCCCCGACAAGACTGGTACCCTTTCACGTCCAAATCTCTCAAACTCCGGGAGAGATTCTCAAAACCAAGGTTGACATGTTTTGAGTTCCTTTCAACCTTTTGGAAATCCCGCTGAAACATTGGACATTCTCGCGAAGGGTTCCCAATCCCCGACAAGACTGGTACCCTTTCACGTCCAAATCTCTCAAACTCCGGGAGAGATTCTCAAAACCAAGGTTGACATGTTTCGAGTTCCTTTCAACATTTTGGAAATCCCGCTGAAACTTTGGACATTCTCGCGAAGGGTTCCCAATCCCCGAAAAGACTGGTACCCTTTCACGTCCAAATCTCTCAAACTCCGGGAGAGATTCTCAAAACCAAGGTTGACATGTTTCGAGTTCCTTTCAACATTTTGGAAATCCCGCTGAAACTTTGGACATTCTCGCGAAGGGTTTCCAATCCCCGACAAGACTGGTACCCTTTCACGTCCAAATCTCTCAAACTCCGGGAGAGATTCTCAAAACCAAGGTTGACATGTTTCGAGTTCCTTTCAACATTTTGGAAATCCCGCTGAAACTTTGGACATTCTCGCGAAGGGTTCCCAATCCCCGACAAGACTGGTACCCTTTCACGTCCAAATCTTTCCAACTCCGGGAGAGATTCTCAAAACCAAGGTTGACATGTTTCGAGTTCCTTTCAACATTTTGGAAATCCTGCTGAAACTTTGGACATTCTCGCGAAGGGTTTCCAATCCCCGACAAGACTGGTACCCTTTCACGTCCAAATCTCTCAAACTCCGGGAGAGATTCTCAAAACCAAGGTTGACATGTTTTGAGTTCCTTTCAACCTTTTGGAAATCCCGCTGAAACATTGGACATTCTCGCGAAGGGTTCCCAATCCCCGACAAGACTGGTACCCTTTCACGTCCAAATCTCTCAAAGTCCGGGAGAGATTCTCAAAACCAAGGTTGACATGTTTCGAGTTCCTTTCAACATTTTGGAAATCTTGCTGAAACTTTGGACATTCTCGCGAAGGGTTCCCAATCCCCGACAAGACTGGTACCCTTTCACGTCCAAATCTCTCAAACTCCGGGAGAGATTCTCAAAACCAAGGTTGACATGTTTCGAGTTCCTTTCAACATTTTGGAAATCCCGCTGAAACTTTGGACATTCTCGCGAAGGGTTCCCAATCCCCGACAAGACTGGTACCCTTTCACGTCCAAATCTCTCAAACTCCGGGAGAGATTCTCAAAACCAAGGTTGACATGTTTCGAGTTCCTTTCAACATTTTGGAAATCCTGCTGAAACTTTGGACATTCTCACGAAGGGTTTCCAATCCCCGACAAGACTGGTACCCTTTCACGTCCAAATCTCTCAAACTCCGGGAGAGATTCTCAAAACCAAGGTTGACATGTTTCGAGTTCCTTTCAACCTTTTGGAAATCTAGCTGAAACTTTGGACATTCTCGCGAAGGGTTCCCAATCCCCGACAAGACTGGTACCCTTTCACGTCGAAATCTCTCAAACTCCGGGAGAGATTCTCAAAACCAAGGTTGACATGTTTCGAGTTCCTTTCAACATTTCGGAAATCCCGCTGAAACTTTGGACATTCTCGCGAAGGGTTCCCAATCCCCGACAAGACTGGTACCCTTTCACGTCCAAATCTCTCAAACTCCGGGAGAGATTCTCAAAACCAAGGTTGACATGTTTCGAGTTCCTTTCAACATTTTGGAAATCCCGCTGAAACTTTGGACATTCTCGCGAAGGGTTTCCAATCCCCGACAAGACTGGTACCCTTTCACGTCCAAATCTCTCAAACTCCGGGAGAGATTCTCAAAACCAAGGTTGACATGTTTCGAGTTCCTTTCAACATTTTGGAAATCCCGCTGAAACTTTGGACATTCTCGCAAAGGGTTCCCAATCCCCGACAAGACTGGTACCCTTTCACGTCCAAATCTCTCAAACTCCGGGAGAGATTCTCAAAACCAAGGTTGACATGTTTCGAGTTCCTTTCAACATTTTGGAAATCCCGCTGAAACTTTGGACATTCTCGCAAAGGGTTCCCAATCCCCGACAAGACTGGTACCCTTTCACGTCCAAATCTCTCAAACTCCGGGAGAGATTCTCAAAACCAAGGTTGACATGTTTCGAGTTCCTTTCAACATTTTGGAAATCCCGCTGAAACCTTGGACATTCTCGCGAAGGGTTCCCAATCCCTGACAAGACTGGTACCCTTTCACGTCCAAATCTCTCAAACTCCGGGAGAGATTCTCAAAACCAAGGTTGACATGTTTCGAGTTCCTTTCAACATTTTGGAAATCCCGCTGAAACTTTGGACATTCTCGCGAAGGGTTCCCAATCCCCGACAAGATTGGTTCCCTTTCACGTCCAAATCTCTCAAACTCCGGGAGAGATTCTCAAAACCAAGGTTGACATGTTTCGAGATCCTTTCAACATTTTGGAAATCCCGCTGAAACCTTGGACATTCTCGCGAAGGGTTCCCAATCCCCGACAAGACTGGTACCCTTTCACGTCCAAATCTTTCCAACTCCGGGAGAGATTCTCAAAACCAAGGTTGACATGTTTCGAGTTCCTTTCAACATTTTGGAAATCCTGCTGAAACTTTGGACATTCTCGCGAAGGGTTTCCAATCCCCGACAAGACTGGTACCCTTTCACGTCCAAATCTCTCAAACTCCGGGAGAGATTCTCAAAACCAAGGTTGACATGTTTTGAGTTCCTTTCAACCTTTTGGAAATCCCGCTGAAACATTGGACATTCTCGCGAAGGGTTCCCAATCCCCGACAAGACTGGTACCCTTTCACGTCCAAATCTCTCAAACTCCGGGAGAGATTCTCAAAACCAAGGTTGACATGTTTCGAGTTCCTTTCAACATTTTGGAAATCCCGCTGAAACTTTGGACATTCTCGCGAAGGGTTCCCAATCCCCGACAAGACTGGTACCCTTTCACGTCCAAATCTCTCAAACTCCGGGAGAGATTCTCAAAACCAAGGTTGACATGTTTCGAGTTCCTTTCAACATTTTGGAAATCCCGCTGAAACTTTGGACATTCTCGCGAAGGGTTTCCAATCCCCGACAAGACTGGTACCCTTTCACGTCCAAATCTCTCAAACTCCGGGAGAGATTCTCAAAACCAAGGTTGACATGTTTCGAGTTCCTTTCAACATTTTGGAAATCCCGCTGAAACTCTGGACATTCTCGCGAAGGGTTCCCAATCCCCGACAAGACTGGTACCCTTTCACGTCCAAATCTTTCCAACTCCGGGAGAGATTCTCAAAACCAAGGTTGACATGTTTCGAGTTCCTTTCAACATTTTGGAAATCCTGCTGAAACTTTGGACATTCTCGCGAAGGGTTTCCAATCCCCGACAAGACTGGTACCCTTTCACGTCCAAATCTCTCAAACTCCGGGAGAGATTCTCAAAACCAAGGTTGACATGTTTTGAGTTCCTTTCAACCTTTTGGAAATCCCGCTGAAACATTGGACATTCTCGCGAAGGGTTCCCAATCCCCGACAAGACTGGTACCCTTTCACGTCCAAATCTCTCAAACTCCGGGAGAGATTCTCAAAACCAAGGTTGACATGTTTCGAGTTCCTTTCAACATTTTGGAAATCCCGCTGAAACTTTGGACATTCTCGCGAAGGGTTCCCAATCCCCGACAAGACTGGTACCCTTTCACGTCCAAATCTCTCAAAGTCCGGGAGAGATTCTCAAAACCAAGGTTGACATGTTTCGAGTTCCTTTCAACATTTTGGAAATCCCGCTGAAACTTTGGACATTCTCGCGAAGGGTTCCCAATCCCCGACAAGACTGGTACCCTTTCACGTCCAAATCTCTCAAACTCCGGGAGAGATTCTCAAAACCAAGGTTGACATGTTTCGAGTTCCTTTCAACATTTTGGAAATCCCGCTGAAACTTTGGACATTCTCGCGAAGGGTTTCCAATCCCCGACAAGACTGGTACCCTTTCACGTCCAAATCTCTCAAACTCCGGGAGAGATTCTCAAAACCAAGGTTGACATGTTTCGAGTTCCTTTCAACATTTTGGAAATCCCGCTGAAACTTTGGACATTCTCGCAAAGGGTTCCCAATCCCCGACAAGACTGGTACCCTTTCACGTCCAAATCTCTCAAACTCCGGGAGAGATTCTCAAAACCAAGGTTGACATGTTTCGAGTTCCTTTCAACATTTTGGAAATCCCGCTGAAACTTTGGACATTCTCGCGAAGGGTTCCCAATCCCCGACAAGATTGGTTCCCTTTCACGTCCAAATCTCTCAAACTCCGGGAGAGATTCTCAAAACCAAGGTTGACATGTTTCGAGTTCCTTTCAACATTTTGAAAATCCCGCTGAAACCTTGGACATTCTCGCGAAGGGTTCCCAATCCCCGACAAGACTGGTACCCTTTCACGTCCAAATCTCTCAAACTCCGGGAGAGATTCTCAAAACCAAGGTTGACATGTTTCGAGTTCCTTTCAACATTTTGGAAATCCCGCTGAAACTTTGGACATTCTCGCGAAGGGTTCCCAATCCCCGACAAGACTGGTACCCTTTCACGTCCAAATCTCTCAAAGTCCGGGAGAGATTCTCAAAACCAAGGTTGACATGTTTCGAGTTCCTTTCAACATTTTGGAAATCCCGCTGAAACTTTGGACATTCTCGCGAAGGGTTCCCAATCCCCGACAAGACTGGTACCCTTTCACGTCCAAATCTCTCAAACTCCGGGAGAGATTCTCAAAACCAAGGTTGACATGTTTCGAGTTCCTTTCAACATTTTGGAAATCCCGCTGAAACTTTGGACATTCTCGCGAAGGGTTTCCAATCCCCGACAAGACTGGTACCCTTTCACGTCCAAATCTCTCAAACTCCGGGAGAGATTCTCAAAACCAAGGTTGACATGTTTCGAGTTCCTTTCAACATTTTGGAAATCCCGCTGAAACTTTGGACATTCTCGCAAAGGGTTCCCAATCCCCGACAAGACTGGTACCCTTTCACGTCCAAATCTCTCAAACTCCGGGAGAGATTCTCAAAACCAAGGTTGACATGTTTCGAGTTCCTTTCAACATTTTGGAAATCCCGCTGAAACTTTGGACATTCTCGCGAAGGGTTCCCAATCCCCGACAAGATTGGTTCCCTTTCACGTCCAAATCTCTCAAACTCCGGGAGAGATTCTCAAAACCAAGGTTGACATGTTTCGAGTTCCTTTCAACATTTTGAAAATCCCGCTGAAACCTTGGACATTCTCGCGAAGGGTTCCCAATCCCCGACAAGACTGGTACCCTTTCACGTCCAAATCTCTCAAACTCCGGGAGAGATTCTCAAAACCAAGGTTGACATGTTTCGAGTTCCTTTCAACATTTTGGAAATCCCGCTGAAACTTTGGACATTCTCGCGAAGGGTTCCCAATCCCCGACAAGACTGGTACCCTTTCACGTCCAAATCTCTCAAAGTCCGGGAGAGATTCTCAAAACCAAGGTTGACATGTTTCGAGTTCCTTTCAACATTTTGGAAATCCCGCTGAAACTTTGGACATTCTCGCGAAGGGTTCCCAATCCCCGACAAGACTGGTACCCTTTCACGTCCAAATCTCTCAAACTCCGGGAGAGATTCTCAAAACCAAGGTTGACATGTTTCGAGTTCCTTTCAACATTTTGGAAATCCCGCTGAAACTTTGGACATTCTCGCGAAGGGTTTCCAATCCCCGACAAGACTGGTACCCTTTCACGTCCAAATCTCTCAAACTCCGGGAGAGATTCTCAAAACCAAGGTTGACATGTTTCGAGTTCCTTTCAACATTTTGGAAATCCCGCTGAAACTTTGGACATTCTCGCAAAGGGTTCCCAATCCCCGACAAGACTGGTACCCTTTCACGTCCAAATCTCTCAAACTCCGGGAGAGATTCTCAAAACCAAGGTTGACATGTTTCGAGTTCCTTTCAACATTTTGGAAATCCCGCTGAAACTTTGGACATTCTCGCAAAGGGTTCCCAATCCCCGACAAGACTGGTACCCTTTCACGTCCAAATCTCTCAAACTCCGGGAGAGATTCTCAAAACCAAGGTTGACATGTTTCGAGTTCCTTTCAACATTTTGGAAATCCCGCTGAAACCTTGGACATTCTCGCGAAGGGTTCCCAATCCCTGACAAGACTGGTACCCTTTCACGTCCAAATCTCTCAAACTCCGGGAGAGATTCTCAAAACCAAGGTTGACATGTTTCGAGTTCCTTTCAACATTTTGGAAATCCCGCTGAAACTTTGGACATTCTCGCGAAGGGTTTCCAATCCCCGACAAGACTGGTACCCTTTCACGTCCAAATCTCTCAAACTCCGGGAGAGATTCTCAAAACCAAGGTTGACATGTTTCGAGTTCCTTTCAACATTTTGGAAATCCTGCTGAAACTTTGGACATTCTCGCGAAGGGTTTCCAATCCCCGACAAGACTGGTACCCTTTCACGTCCAAATCTCTCAAACTCCGGGAGAGATTCTCAAAACCAAGGTTGACATGTTTCGAGTTCCTTTCAACATTTTGGAAATCCTGCTGAAACTTTGGACATTCTCGCGAAGGGTTCCCAATCCCCGACAAGACTGGTACCCTTTCACATCCAAATCTCTCAAACTCCGGGAGAGATTCTCAAAACCAAGGTTGACATGTTTCGAGTTCCTTTCAACATTTTGGAAATCCCGCTGAATTTTGGACATACTCGCGAAGGGTTCCCAATCTCTGACAAGTCTGGTACCCTTTCACGTCCAAATCTCTCAAACTCCGGGAGAGATTCTCAAAACCAAGGTTGACATGTTTCGAGTTCCTTTCAACATTTTGGAAATCTCGCTGAAACCTTGGACATTCTCGCGAAGGGTTCCCAATCCCCGACAAGACTGGTACCCTTTCACGTCCAAATCTCTCAAACTCCGGGAGAGATTCTCAAAACCAAGGTTGACATGTTTCGAGTTCCTTTCAACATTTTGGAAATCCCGCTGAAACTTTGGACATTCTCGCGAAGGGTTCCCAATCCCCGACAAGATTGGTTCCCTTTCACGTCCAAATCTCTCAAACTCCGGGAGAGATTCTCAAAACCAAGGTTGACATGTTTCGAGTTCCTTTCAACATTTTGAAAATCCCGCTGAAACCTTGGACATTCTCGCGAAGGGTTCCCAATCCCCGACAAGACTGGTACCCTTTCACGTCCAAATCTCTCAAACTCCGGGAGAGATTCTCAAAACCAAGGTTGACATGTTTCGAGTTCCTTTCAACATTTTGGAAATCCCGCTGAAACTTTGGACATTCTCGCGAAGGGTTCCCAATCCCCGACAAGACTGGTACCCTTTCACGTCCAAATCTCTCAAAGTCCGGGAGAGATTCTCAAAACCAAGGTTGACATGTTTCGAGTTCCTTTCAACATTTTGGAAATCCCGCTGAAACTTTGGACATTCTCGCGAAGGGTTCCCAATCCCCGACAAGACTGGTACCCTTTCACGTCCAAATCTCTCAAACTCCGGGAGAGATTCTCAAAACCAAGGTTGACATGTTTCGAGTTCCTTTCAACATTTTGGAAATCCCGCTGAAACTTTGGACATTCTCGCGAAGGGTTTCCAATCCCCGACAAGACTGGTACCCTTTCACGTCCAAATCTCTCAAACTCCGGGAGAGATTCTCAAAACCAAGGTTGACATGTTTCGAGTTCCTTTCAACATTTTGGAAATCCCGCTGAAACTTTGGACATTCTCGCAAAGGGTTCCCAATCCCCGACAAGACTGGTACCCTTTCACGTCCAAATCTCTCAAACTCCGGGAGAGATTCTCAAAACCAAGGTTGACATGTTTCGAGTTCCTTTCAACATTTTGGAAATCCCGCTGAAACTTTGGACATTCTCGCAAAGGGTTCCCAATCCCCGACAAGACTGGTACCCTTTCACGTCCAAATCTCTCAAACTCCGGGAGAGATTCTCAAAACCAAGGTTGACATGTTTCGAGTTCCTTTCAACCTTTTGGAAATCCCGCTGAAACATTGGACATTCTCGCGAAGGGTTCCCAATCCCCGACAAGACTGGTACCCTTTCACGTCCAAATCTCTCAAACTCCGGGAGAGATTCTCAAAACCAAGGTTGACATGTTTCGAGTTCCTTTCAACATTTTGGAAATCCCGCTGAAACTTTGGACATTCTCGCGAAGGGTTCCCAATCCCCGACAAGACTGGTACCCTTTCACGTCCAAATCTCTCAAACTCCGGGAGAGATTCTCAAAACCAAGGTTGACATGTTTCGAGTTCCTTTCAACATTTTGGAAATCCCGCTGAAACTTTGGACATTCTCGCGAAGGGTTTCCAATCCCCGACAAGACTGGTACCCTTTCACGTCCAAATCTCTCAAACTCCGGGAGAGATTCTCAAAACCAAGGTTGACATGTTTCGAGTTCCTTTCAACATTTTGGAAATCCCGCTGAAACTTTGGACATTCTCGCGAAGGGTTCCCAATCCCCGACAAGACTGGTACCCTTTCACGTCCAAATCTTTCCAACTCCGGGAGAGATTCTCAAAACCAAGGTTGACATGTTTCGAGTTCCTTTCAACATTTTGGAAATCCTGCTGAAACTTTGGACATTCTCGCGAAGGGTTTCCAATCCCCGACAAGACTGGTACCCTTTCACGTCCAAATCTCTCAAACTCCGGGAGAGATTCTCAAAACCAAGGTTGACATGTTTTGAGTTCCTTTCAACCTTTTGGAAATCCCGCTGAAACATTGGACATTCTCGCGAAGGGTTCCCAATCCCCGACAAGACTGGTACCCTTTCACGTCCAAATCTCTCAAAGTCCGGGAGAGATTCTCAAAACCAAGGTTGACATGTTTCGAGTTCCTTTCAACATTTTGGAAATCTTGCTGAAACTTTGGACATTCTCGCGAAGGGTTCCCAATCCCCGACAAGACTGGTACCCTTTCACGTCCAAATCTCTCAAACTCCGGGAGAGATTCTCAAAACCAAGGTTGACATGTTTCGAGTTCCTTTCAACATTTTGGAAATCCCGCTGAAACTTTGGACATTCTCGCGAAGGGTTCCCAATCCCCGACAAGACTGGTACCCTTTCACGTCCAAATCTCTCAAACTCCGGGAGAGATTCTCAAAACCAAGGTTGACATGTTTCGAGTTCCTTTCAACATTTTGGAAATCCTGCTGAAACTTTGGACATTCTCACGAAGGGTTTCCAATCCCCGACAAGACTGGTACCCTTTCACGTCCAAATCTCTCAAACTCCGGGAGAGATTCTCAAAACCAAGGTTGACATGTTTCGAGTTCCTTTCAACCTTTTGGAAATCTAGCTGAAACTTTGGACATTCTCGCGAAGGGTTCCCAATCCCCGACAAGACTGGTACCCTTTCACGTCCAAATCTCTCAAACTCCGGGAGAGATTCTCAAAACCAAGGTTGACATGTTTCGAGTTCCTTTCAACATTTCGGAAATCCCGCTGAAACTTTGGACATTCTCGCGAAGGGTTCCCAATCCCCGACAAGACTGGTACCCTTTCACGTCCAAATCTCTCAAACTCCGGGAGAGATTCTCAAAACCAAGGTTGACATGTTTCGAGTTCCTTTCAACATTTTGGAAATCCCGCTGAAACTTTGGACATTCTCGCGAAGGGTTTCCAATCCCCGACAAGACTGGTACCCTTTCACGTCCAAATCTCTCAAACTCCGGGAGAGATTCTCAAAACCAAGGTTGACATGTTTCGAGTTCCTTTCAACATTTTGGAAATCCCGCTGAAACTTTGGACATTCTCGCAAAGGGTTCCCAATCCCCGACAAGACTGGTACCCTTTCACGTCCAAATCTCTCAAACTCCGGGAGAGATTCTCAAAACCAAGGTTGACATGTTTCGAGTTCCTTTCAACATTTTGGAAATCCCGCTGAAACTTTGGACATTCTCGCAAAGGGTTCCCAATCCCCGACAAGACTGGTACCCTTTCACGTCCAAATCTCTCAAACTCCGGGAGAGATTCTCAAAACCAAGGTTGACATGTTTCGAGTTCCTTTCAACATTTTGGAAATCCCGCTGAAACCTTGGACATTCTCGCGAAGGGTTCCCAATCCCTGACAAGACTGGTACCCTTTCACGTCCAAATCTCTCAAACTCCGGGAGAGATTCTCAAAACCAAGGTTGACATGTTTCGAGTTCCTTTCAACATTTTGGAAATCCCGCTGAAACTTTGGACATTCTCGCGAAGGGTTCCCAATCCCCGACAAGATTGGTTCCCTTTCACGTCCAAATCTCTCAAACTCCGGGAGAGATTCTCAAAACCAAGGTTGACATGTTTCGAGATCCTTTCAACATTTTGGAAATCCCGCTGAAACCTTGGACATTCTCGCGAAGGGTTCCCAATCCCCGACAAGACTGGTACCCTTTCACGTCCAAATCTTTCCAACTCCGGGAGAGATTCTCAAAACCAAGGTTGACATGTTTCGAGTTCCTTTCAACATTTTGGAAATCCTGCTGAAACTTTGGACATTCTCGCGAAGGGTTTCCAATCCCCGACAAGACTGGTACCCTTTCACGTCCAAATCTCTCAAACTCCGGGAGAGATTCTCAAAACCAAGGTTGACATGTTTTGA
Organism: Streptopelia decaocto; assembly: GCF_964273445.1. Lineage (NCBI taxonomy): Eukaryota > Metazoa > Chordata > Aves > Columbiformes > Columbidae > Streptopelia > Streptopelia decaocto. The sequence goes on from NW_028116794.1 coordinate 197,923, forward strand.
GTTCCTTTCAACCTTTTGGAAATCCCGCTGAAACATTGGACATTCTCGCGAAGGGTTCCCAATCCCCGACAAGACTGGTACCCTTTCACGTCCAAATCTCTCAAACTCCGGGAGAGATTCTCAAAACCAAGGTTGACATGTTTCGAGTTCCTTTCAACATTTTGGAAATCCCGCTGAAACTTTGGACATTCTCGCGAAGGGTTCCCAATCCCCGACAAGACTGGTACCCTTTCACGTCCAAATCTCTCAAACTCCGGGAGAGATTCTCAAAACCAAGGTTGACATGTTTCGAGTTCCTTTCAACATTTTGGAAATCCCGCTGAAACTTTGGACATTCTCGCGAAGGGTTTCCAATCCCCGACAAGACTGGTACCCTTTCACGTCCAAATCTCTCAAACTCCGGGAGAGATTCTCAAAACCAAGGTTGACATGTTTCGAGTTCCTTTCAACATTTTGGAAATCCCGCTGAAACTCTGGACATTCTCGCGAAGGGTTCCCAATCCCCGACAAGACTGGTACCCTTTCACGTCCAAATCTTTCCAACTCCGGGAGAGATTCTCAAAACCAAGGTTGACATGTTTCGAGTTCCTTTCAACATTTTGGAAATCCTGCTGAAACTTTGGACATTCTCGCGAAGGGTTTCCAATCCCCGACAAGACTGGTACCCTTTCACGTCCAAATCTCTCAAACTCCGGGAGAGATTCTCAAAACCAAGGTTGACATGTTTTGAGTTCCTTTCAACCTTTTGGAAATCCCGCTGAAACATTGGACATTCTCGCGAAGGGTTCCCAATCCCCGACAAGACTGGTACCCTTTCACGTCCAAATCTCTCAAAGTCCGGGAGAGATTCTCAAAACCAAGGTTGACATGTTTCGAGTTCCTTTCAACATTTTGGAAATCCCGCTGAAACTTTGGACATTCTCGCGAAGGGTTCCCAATCCCCGACAAGACTGGTACCCTTTCACGTCCAAATCTCTCAAACTCCGGGAGAGATTCTCAAAACCAAGGTTGACATGTTTCGAGTTCCTTTCAACATTTTGGAAATCCCGCTGAAACTTTGGACATTCTCGCGAAGGGTTCCCAATCCCCGACAAGACTGGTACCCTTTCACGTCCAAATCTCTCAAACTCCGGGAGAGATTCTCAAAACCAAGGTTGACATGTTTCGAGTTCCTTTCAACATTTTGGAAATCCTGCTGAAACTTTGGACATTCTCACGAAGGGTTTCCAATCCCCGACAAGACTGGTACCCTTTCACGTCCAAATCTCTCAAACTCCGGGAGAGATTCTCAAAACCAAGGTTGACATGTTTCGAGTTCCTTTCAACATTTTGGAAATCCCGCTGAAACTCTGGACATTCTCGCGAAGGGTTCCCAATCCCCGACAAGACTGGTACCCTTTCACGTCCAAATCTTTCCAACTCCGGGAGAGATTCTCAAAACCAAGGTTGACATGTTTCGAGTTCCTTTCAACATTTTGGAAATCCTGCTGAAACTTTGGACATTCTCGCGAAGGGTTTCCAATCCCCGACAAGACTGGTACCCTTTCACGTCCAAATCTCTCAAACTCCGGGAGAGATTCTCAAAACCAAGGTTGACATGTTTTGAGTTCCTTTCAACCTTTTGGAAATCCCGCTGAAACATTGGACATTCTCGCGAAGGGTTCCCAATCCCCGACAAGACTGGTACCCTTTCACGTCCAAATCTCTCAAAGTCCGGGAGAGATTCTCAAAACCAAGGTTGACATGTTTCGAGTTCCTTTCAACATTTTGGAAATCCCGCTGAAACTTTGGACATTCTCGCGAAGGGTTCCCAATCCCCGACAAGACTGGTACCCTTTCACGTCCAAATCTCTCAAACTCCGGGAGAGATTCTCAAAACCAAGGTTGACATGTTTCGAGTTCCTTTCAACATTTTGGAAATCCCGCTGAAACTTTGGACATTCTCGCGAAGGGTTCCCAATCCCCGACAAGACTGGTACCCTTTCACGTCCAAATCTCTCAAACTCCGGGAGAGATTCTCAAAACCAAGGTTGACATGTTTCGAGTTCCTTTCAACATTTTGGAAATCCTGCTGAAACTTTGGACATTCTCACGAAGGGTTTCCAATCCCCGACAAGACTGGTACCCTTTCACGTCCAAATCTCTCAAACTCCGGGAGAGATTCTCAAAACCAAGGTTGACATGTTTCGAGTTCCTTTCAACCTTTTGGAAATCCCGCTGAAACTTTGGACATTCTCGCGAAGGGTTCCCAATCCCCGACAAGACTGGTACCCTTTCACGTCCAAATCTCTCAAACTCCGGGAGAGATTCTCAAAACCAAGGTTGACATGTTTCGAGTTCCTTTCAACATTTCGGAAATCCCGCTGAAACTTTGGACATTCTCGCGAAGGGTTCCCAATCCCCGACAAGACTGGTACCCTTTCACGTCCAAATATTTCAAACTCCAGGAGAGATTCTCAAAACCACGGTTGACATGTTTCGAGTTCCTTTCAACATTTTGGAAATCCCACAGAAACTTTGGACATTCTGGCGAAGGGTTCCCAATCCCCGACACGACTGGTACCCTTCACGTCCAAATCTCTCAAACTCCGGGAGAGATTCTCAAAACCAAGGTTGACATGTTTCGAGTTCCTTTCAACATTTTGGAAATCCCGCTGAAACCTTGGACATTCTCGCGAAGGGTTCCCAATCCCCGACAAGACTGGTACCCTTTCACGTCCAAATCTCTCAAACTCCGGGAGAGATTCTCAAAACCAAGGTTGACATGTTTTGAGTTCCTTTCAACATTTCGGAAATCCCGCTGAAACTTTGGACATTCTCGCGAAGGGCTCCCAATCCTCGACAAGACTGGTACCCTTTCACGTCCAAATCTTTCAAACTCCAGGAGAGATTCTCAAAACCACGGTTGACATGTTTCGAGTTCCTTTCAACATTTTGGAAATCCCACTGAAACTTTGGACATTCTCGCGAAGGGTTCCCAATCCCCGACAAGACTGGTACCCTTTCACGTCCAAATCTCTCAAACTCCGGAAGAGATTCTCAAAACCAAGGTTGACATGTTTCGAGTTCCTTTCAACATTTTGGAAATCCCGCTGAAACTTTGGACATTCTCACGAAGGGTTCCCAATCCCCGACAAGACTGGTACCCTTTCACGTCCAAATCTCTCAAACTCCGGGAGAGATTCTCAAAACCAAGGTTGACATGTTTCAAGTTCCTTTCAACATTTTGGAAATCCCGCTGAAACTTTGGACATTCTCGCGAAGGGTTCCCAATCCCCGACAAGACTGGTACCCTTTCACGTCCAAATCTCTCAAACTCCGGGAGAGATTCTCAAAACCAAGGTTGACATGTTTCGAGTTCCTTTCAACATTTTGGAAATCCCGCTGAAACTTTGGACATTCTCGCGAAGGGTTCCCAATCCCCGACAAGACTGGTACCCTTTCACGTCCAAATCTTTCAAACTCCAGGAGAGATTCTCAAAACCAAGGTTGACATGTTTCGAGTTGCTTTCAACATTTTGGAAATCCCACTGAAACTTTGGACATTCTCGCGAAGGGTTCCCAATCCCCGACAAGACTGGTACACTTTCACGTCCAAATCTCTCAAACTCCCGGACAGATTCTCAAAACCAAGGTTGACATGTTTCGAGTTCCTTTCAACATTTTGGAAATCCCGCTGAAACCTTGGACATTCTCGCGAAGGGTTTCCAATCCCCGACAAGACTGGTACCCTTTCACGTCCAAATCTCTCAAACTCCGGGAGAGATTCTCAAAACCAAGGTTGACATGTTTCGAGTTCCTTTCAACATTTTGAAAATCCCGCTGAACCTTTGGACATTCTCGCGAAGGGTTTCCAATCCCCGACAAGACTGGTACCCTTTCACGTCCAAATCTCTCAAACTCCGGGAGAGATTCTCAAAACCAAGGTTCACATGTTTCGACTTCTTTTCAACATTTTGGAAATCCCGCTGAAACTTTGGACATTCTCGCGAAGGGTTCCCAATCCCCGACAAGACTGGTACCCTTTCACGTCCAAATCTCTCAAACTGCGGCAGAGATTCTCAAAACCAAGGTTGACATGTTTCGAGTTCCTTTCAACATTTTGGAAATCCCACTGAAACTCTGGACATTCTCGCGAAGGGTTCCCAATCCCCGACAAGACTGGTACCCTTTCACGTCCAAATCTCTCAAACTCCGGGAGAGATTCTCAAAACCAAGGTTGACATGTTTCGAGTTCCTTTCAACATTTTGGAAATCCCGCTGAAACTTTGGACATTCTCGCGAAGGGTTTCCAATCCCCGACAAGACTGGTACCCTTTCACGTCCAAATCTCTCAAACTCCGGGAGAGATTCTCAAAACCAAGGTTGACATGTTTCGAGTTCCTTTCAACATTTTGGAAATCCCGCTGAAACTTTGGACATTCTGGCGAAGGGTTCCCAATCCCCCACAAGATTGGTTCCCTTTCACGTCCAAATCTTTCAAACTGCGGGAGAGATTCTCAAAACCACGGTTGACATGTTTCGAGTACCTTTCAACATTTTGGAAATCCCACTGAAGCTTTGGACATTCTCGCGAAGGGTTCCCAATCCCCGACAAGACTGGTACCCTTTCACGTCCAAATCTCTCAAACTCCGGAGAGATTCTCAAAACCAAGGTTGACATGTTTCGAGTTCCTTTCAACATTTTGGAAATCCCGCTGAAACTTTGGACATTCTCGCGAAGGGTTTCCAATCCCCGACAAGACTGGTACCCTTTCACGTCCAAATCTCTCAAACTCCGGGAGAGATTCTCAAAACCAAGGTTGACATGTTTCGAGTTCCTTTCAACCTTTTGGAAATCCCGCTGAAACTTTGGACATTCTCGCGAAGGGTTCCCAATCCCCGACAAGACTGGTACCCTTTCACGTCCAAATCTCTCAAACTCCGGGAGAGATTCTCAAAACCAAGGTTGACATGTTTCGAGTTCCTTTCAACATTTTGGAAATCCCGCTGAAACTTTGGACATCCTCGCGAAGGGTTCCCAATCCCCGACAAGACTGGTACCCTTTCACGTCCAAATCTCTCAAACTCCGGGAGAGATTCTCAAAACCAAGGTTGACATGTTTCGAGTTCCTTTCAACATTTTGGAAATCCCGCTGAAACTTTGGACATTCTCGCGAAGGGTTCCCAATCCCCGACAAGACTGGTACCCTTTCACGTCCAAATCTCTCAAACACCGGGCGAGATTCTCAAAACCAAGGTTGACATGTTTCAAGTTCCTTTCAACATTTTGGAAATCCCACTGAAACTTTGGACATTCTCGCGAAGGGTTCCCAATCCCCGACAAGACTGGTACCCTTTCACGTCCAAATCTCTCAAACTGCGGCAGAGATTCTCAAAACCAAGGTTGACATGTTTCGAGTTCCTTTCAACATTTTGGAAATCCCGCTGAAACTTTGGACATTCTCGCGAAGGGTTCCCAATCCCCGACAAGACTGGTACCCTTTCACGTCCAAATCTCTCAAACTCCGGGAGAGATTCTCAAAACCAAGGTTGACATGTTTCGAGTTCCTTTCAACATTTTGGAAATCCCGCTGAAACTTTGGACATTCTCGCGAAGGGTTCCCAATCCCCGACAAGACTGGTACCCTTTCACGTCCAAATCTCTCAAACTCCAGGAGAGATTCTCAAAACCAAGGTTGACATGTTTCGAGTTCCTTTCAACATTTTGGAAATCCCACTGAAACTTTGGACATTCTCGCAAAGGGTTCCCAATCCCCGACAAGACTGGTACCCTTTCACGTCCAAATCTCTCAAACTCCGGAAGAGATTCTCAAAACCAAGGTTGACATGTTTCGAGTTCCTTTCAACATTTTGGAAATCCCGCTGAAACTTTGGACATTCTCGCGAAGGGTTCCCAATCCCCGACAAGACTGGTACCCTTTCACGTCCAAATCTCTCAAACTCCGGGAGAGATTCTCAAAACCAAGGTTGACATGTTTCGAGTTCCTTTCAACATTTTGGAAATCCCGCTGAAACTTTGGACATTCTCGCGAAGGGTTCCCAATCCCCGACAAGACTGGTACCCTTTCACGTCCAAATCTCTCAAACTCCAGGAGAGATTCCCAAAACCAAGGTTGACATGTTTCGAGTTCCTTTCAACATTTTGGAAATCCCGCTGAAACTTTGGACATTCTCGCGAAGGGTTCCCAATCCCCGACAAGACTGGTACCCTTTCACGTCCAAATCTCTCAAACTCCGGGAGAGATTCTCAAAACCAAGGTTGACATGTTTCGAGTTCCTTTCAACATTTTGGAAATCCCGCTGAAACCTTGGACATTCTGGCGAAGGGTTCCCAATCCCCGACAAGACTGGTACCCTTTCACGTCCAAATCTCTCAAACTCCGGGAGAGATTCTCAAAACCAAGGTTGACATGTTTCGAGTTCCTTTCAACATTTTGGAAATCCAGCTGAAACTTTGGACATTCTCGCGAAGGGTTTCCAATCCCCGACAAGACTGGTACCCTTTCACGTCCAAATCTCTCAAACTCCGGGAGAGATTCTCAAAACCAAGGTTGACATGTTTCGAGTTCCTTTCAACATTTTGGAAATCCCGCTGAAACTTTGGACATTCTCGCGAAGGGTTCCCAATCCCCAACAAGACTGGTACCCTTTCACGTCCAAATCTCTCAAACTCCGGGAGAGATTCTCAAAACCAAGGTTGACATGTTTCGAGTTCCTTTCAACATTTTGGAAATCCTGCTGAAACTTTGGACATTCTCGCGAAGGGTTCCCAATCCCCGACAAGACTGGTACCCTTTCACATCCAAATCTCTCAAACTCCGGGAGAGATTCTCAAAACCAAGGTTGACATGTTTCGAGTTCCTTTCAACATTTTGGAAATCCCGCTGAATTTTGGACATACTCGCGAAGGGTTCCCAATCTCTGACAAGTCTGGTACCCTTTCACGTCCAAATCTCTCAAACTCCGGGAGAGATTCTCAAAACCAAGGTTGACATGTTTCGAGTTCCTTTCAACATTTTGGAAATCCCGCTGAAACTTTGGACATTCTCGCGAAGGGTTCCCAATCCCCGACAAGACTGGTACCCTTTCACGTCCAAATCTCTCAAACTCCGGGAGAGATTCTCAAAACCAAGGTTGACATGTTTCGAGTTCCTTTCAACATTTTGGAAATCTCGCTGAAACCTTGGACATTCTCGCGAAGGGTTCCCAATCCCCGACAAGACTGGTACCCTTTCACGTCCAAATCTCTCAAACTCCGGGAGAGATTCTCAAAATCAAGGTTGACATGTTTCGAGTTCCTTTCAACATTTTGGAAATCCCGCTGAAACTTTGGACATTCTCGCGAAGGGTTCCCAATCCCCGACAAGATTGGTTCCCTTTCACGTCCAAATCTCTCAAACTCCGGGAGAGATTCTCAAAACCAAGGTTGACATGTTTCGAGATCCTTTCAACATTTTAGAAATCCCGCTGAAACCTTGGACATTCTCGCGAAGGGTTCCCAATCCCCGACAAGACTGGTACCCTTTCACGTCCAAATCTCTCAAACTCCGGGAGAGATTCTCAAAACCAAGGTTGACATGTTTCGAGTTCCTTTCAACATTTTGGAAATCCCGCTGAAACTTTGGACATTCTCGCGAAGGGTTCCCAATCCCCGACAAGACTGGTACCCTTTCACGTCCAAATCTCTCAAAGTCCGGGAGAGATTCTCAAAACCAAGGTTGACATGTTTCGAGTTCCTTTCAACATTTTGGAAATCCCGCTGAAACTTTGGACATTCTCGCGAAGGGTTCCCAATCCCCGACAAGACTGGTACCCTTTCACGTCCAAATCTCTCAAACTCCGGGAGAGATTCTCAAAACCAAGGTTGACATGTTTCGAGTTCCTTTCAACATTTTGGAAATCCCGCTGAAACTTTGGACATTCTCGCGAAGGGTTTCCAATCCCCGACAAGACTGGTACCCTTTCACGTCCAAATCTTTCAAACTCCGGGAGAGATTCTCAAAACCAAGGTTGACATGTTTCGAGTTCCTTTCAACATTTTGGAAATCCCGCTGAAACTTTGGACATTCTCGCAAAGGGTTCCCAATCCCCGACAAGACTGGTACCCTTTCACGTCCAAATCTCTCAAACTCCGGGAGAGATTCTCAAAACCAAGGTTGACATGTTTCGAGTTCCTTTCAACATTTTGGAAATCCTGCTGAAACTTTGGACATTCTCGCGAAGGGTTTCCAATCCCCGACAAGACTGGTACCCTTTCACGTCCAAATCTCTCAAACTCCGGGAGAGATTCTCAAAACCAAGGTTGACATGTTTCGAGTTCCTTTCAACATTTTGGAAATCCTGCTGAAACTTTGGACATTCTCGCGAAGGGTTCCCAATCCCCGACAAGACTGGTACCCTTTCACGTCCAAATCTCTCAAACTCCGGGAGAGATTCTCAAAACCAAGGTTGACATGTTTCGAGTTCCTTTCAACATTTTGGAAATCCCGCTGAATTTTGGACATACTCGCGAAGGGTTCCCAATCTCTGATAAGTCTGGTACCCTTTCACGTCCAAATCTCTCAAACTCCGGGAGAGATTCTCAAAACCAAGGTTGACATGTTTCGAGTTCCTTTCAACATTTTGGAAATCCCGCTGAAACTTTGGACATTCTCGCAAAGGGTTCCCAATCCCCGACAAGACTGGTACCCTTTCACGTCCAAATCTCTCAAACTCCGGGAGAGATTCTCAAAACCAAGGTTGACATGTTTCGAGTTCCTTTCAACATTTTGGAAATCTCGCTGAAACCTTGGACATTCTCGCGAAGGGTTCCCAATCCCCGACAAGACTGGTACCCTTTCACGTCCAAATCTCTCAAACTCCGGGAGAGATTCTCAAAACCAAGGTTGACATGTTTCGAGTTCCTTTCAACATTTTGGAAATCCTGCTGAAACTTTGGACATTCTCGCGAAGGGTTCCCAATCCCCGACAAGATTGGTTCCCTTTCACGTCCAAATCTCTCAAACTCCGGGAGAGATTCTCAAAACCAAGGTTGACATGTTTCGAGATCCTTTCAACATTTTAGAAATCCCGCTGAAACCTTGGACATTCTCGCGAAGGGTTCCCAATCCCCGACAAGACTGGTACCCTTTCACGTCCAAATCTCTCAAACTCCGGGAGAGATTCTCAAAACCAAGGTTGACATGTTTCGAGTTCCTTTCAACATTTTGGAAATCCCGCTGAAACTTTGGACATTCTCGCGAAGGGTTCCCAATCCCCGACAAGACTGGTACCCTTTCACGTCCAAATCTCTCAAAGTCCGGGAGAGATTCTCAAAACCAAGGTTGACATGTTTCGAGTTCCTTTCAACATTTTGGAAATCCCGCTGAAACTTTGGACATTCTCGCGAAGGGTTCCCAATCCCCGACAAGACTGGTACCCTTTCACGTCCAAATCTCTCAAACTCCGGGAGAGATTCTCAAAACCAAGGTTGACATGTTTCGAGTTCCTTTCAACATTTTGGAAATCCCGCTGAAACTTTGGACATTCTCGCGAAGGGTTTCCAATCCCCGACAAGACTGGTACCCTTTCACGTCCAAATCTTTCAAACTCCGGGAGAGATTCTCAAAACCAAGGTTGACATGTTTCGAGTTCCTTTCAACATTTTGGAAATCCCGCTGAAACTTTGGACATTCTCGCAAAGGGTTCCCAATCCCCGACAAGACTGGTACCCTTTCACGTCCAAATCTCTCAAACTCCGGGAGAGATTCTCAAAACCAAGGTTGACATGTTTCGAGTTCCTTTCAACATTTTGGAAATCCTGCTGAAACTTTGGACATTCTCGCGAAGGGTTTCCAATCCCCGACAAGACTGGTACCCTTTCACGTCCAAATCTCTCAAACTCCGGGACAGATTCTCAAAACCAAGGTTGACATGTTTCAAGTTCCTTTCACCATTTTGGAAATCCTGCTGAAACTTTGGACATTCTCGCGAAGGGTTCCCAATCCCCGACAAGACTGGTACCCTTTCACATCCAAATCTCTCAAACTCCGGGAGAGATTCTCAAAACCAAGGTTGACATGTTTCGAGTTCCTTTCAACATTTTGGAAATCCCGCTGAATTTTGGACATACTCGCGAAGGGTTCCCAATCTCTGATAAGTCTGGTACCCTTTCACGTCCAAATCTCTCAAACTCCGGGAGAGATTCTCAAAACCAAGGTTGACATGTTTCGAGTTCCTTTCAACATTTTGGAAATCCCGCTGAAACTTTGGACATTCTCGCAAAGGGTTCCCAATCCCCGACAAGACTGGTACCCTTTCACGTCCAAATCTCTCAAACTCCGGGAGAGATTCTCAAAACCAAGGTTGACATGTTTCGAGTTCCTTTCAACATTTTGGAAATCTCGCTGAAACCTTGGACATTCTCGCGAGGGGTTCCCAATCCCCGACAAGACTGGTACCCTTTCACGTCCAAATCTCTCAAACTCCGGGAGAGATTCTCAAAACCAAGGTTGACATGTTTCGAGTTCCTTTCAACATTTTGGAAATCCTGCTGAAACTTTGGACATTCTCGCGAAGGGTTCCCAATCCCCGACAAGATTGGTTCCCTTTCACGTCCAAATCTCTCAAACTCCGGGAGAGATTCTCAAAACCAAGGTTGACATGTTTCGAGATCCTTTCAACATTTTGGAAATCCCGCTGAAACCTTGGACATTCTCGCGAAGGGTTCCCAATCCCCGACAAGACTGGTACCCTTTCACGTCCAAATCTCTCAAACTCCGGGAGAGATTCTCAAAACCAAGGTTGACATGTTTCGAGTTCCTTTCAACATTTTGGAAATCCCGCTGAAACTTTGGACATTCTCGCGAAGGGTTCCCAATCCCCGACAAGACTGGTACCCTTTCACGTCCAAATCTCTCAAAGTCCGGGAGAGATTCTCAAAACCAAGGTTGACATGTTTCGAGTTCCTTTCAACATTTTGGAAATCCCGCTGAAACTTTGGACATTCTCGCGAAGGGTTCCCAATCCCCGACAAGACTGGTACCCTTTCACGTCCAAATCTCTCAAACTCCGGGAGAGATTCTCAAAACCAAGGTTGACATGTTTCGAGTTCCTTTCAACATTTTGGAAATCCCGCTGAAACTTTGGACATTCTCGCGAAGGGTTTCCAATCCCCGACAAGACTGGTACCCTTTCACGTCCAAATCTTTCAAACTCCGGGAGAGATTCTCAAAACCAAGGTTGACATGTTTCGAGTTCCTTTCAACATTTTGGAAATCCCGCTGAAACTTGGACATTCTCGCAAAGGGTTCCCAATCCCCGACAAGACTGGTACCCTTTCACGTCCAAATCTCTCAAACTCCGGGAGAGATTCTCAAAACCAAGGTTGACATGTTTCGAGTTCCTTTCAACATTTTGGAAATCCCGCTGAAACTTTGGACATTCTCGCAAAGGGTTCCCAATCCCCGACAAGACTGGTACCCTTTCACGTCCAAATCTCTCAAACTCCGGGAGAGATTCTCAAAACCAAGGTTGACATGTTTCGAGTTCCTTTCAACATTTTGGAAATCCCGCTGAAACTTTGGACATTCTCGCGAAGGGTTCCCAATCCCCGACAAGATTGGTTCCCTTTCACGTCCAAATCTCTCAAACTCCGGGAGAGATTCTCAAAACCAAGGTTGACATGTTTCGAGATCCTTTCAACATTTTGGAAATCCCACTGAAACCTTGGACATTCTCGCGAAGGGTTCCCAATCCCCGACAAGACTGGTACCCTTTCACGTCCAAATCTCTCAAACTCCGGGAGAGATTCTCAAAACCAAGGTTGACATGTTTCGAGTTCCTTTCAACATTTTGGAAATCCCGCTGAAACTTTGGACATTCTCGCGAAGGGTTCCCAATCCCCGACAAGACTGGTACCCTTTCACGTCCAAATCTTTCCAACTCCGGGAGAGATTCTCAAAACCAAGGTTGACATGTTTCGAGTTCCTTTCAACATTTTGGAAATCCTGCTGAAACTTTGGACATTCTCGCGAAGGGTTTCCAATCCCCGACAAGACTGGTACGCTTTCACGTCCAAATCTCTCAAACTCCGGGAGAGATTCTCAAAACCAAGGTTGACATGTTTTGAGTTCCTTTCAACCTTTTGGAAATCCCGCTGAAAATTTGGACATTCTCGCGAAGGGTTCCCAATCCCCGACAAGACTGGTACCCTTTCACGTCCAAATCTCTCAAACTCCGGGAGAGATTCTCAAAACCAAGGTTGACATGTTTCGAGTTCCTTTCAACATTTTGGAAATCCCGCTGAAACTTTGGACATTCTCGCGAAGGGTTCCCAATCCCCGACAAGACTGGTACCCTTTCACGTCCAAATCTCTCAAACTCCGGGAGAGATTCTCAAAACCAAGGTTGACGTGTTTCGAGTTCCTTTCAACATTTTGGAAATCCCGCTGAAACTTTGGACATTCTCGCGAAGGGTTTCCAATCCCCGACAAGACTGGTACCCTTTCACGTCCAAATCTCTCAAACTCCGGGAGAGATTCTCAAAACCAAGGTTGACATGTTTCGAGTTCCTTTCAACATTTTGGAAATCCTGCTGAAACTTTGGACATTCTCGCGAAGGGTTTCCAATCCCCGACTAGACTGGTACCCTTTCACGTCCAAATCTCTCAAACTCCGGGAGAGATTCTCAAAACCAAGGTTGACATGTTTCGAGTTCCTTTCAACATTTTGGAAATCCCGCTGAAACTTTGGACATTCTCGCGAAGGGTTCCCAATCCCCGACAAGACTGGTACCCTTTCACGTCCAAATCTCTCAAACTCCGGGAGAGATTCTCAAAACCAAGGTTGACATGTTTCGAGTTCCTTTCAACATTTTGGAAATCCCGCTGAAACTTTGGACATTCTCGCGAAGGGTTTCCAATCCCCGACAAGACTGGTACCCTTTCACGTCCAAATCTTTCAAACTCCGGGAGAGATTCTCAAAACCAAGGTTGACATGTTTCGAGTTCCTTTCAACATTTTGGAAATCCCGCTGAAACTTTGGACATTCTCGCAAAGGGTTCCCAATCCCCGACAAGACTGGTACCCTTTCACGTCCAAATCTCTCAAAGTCCGGGAGAGATTCTCAAAACCAAGGTTGACATGTTTCGAGTTCCTTTCAACATTTTGGAAATCCCGCTGAAACTTTGGACATTCTCGCAAAGGGTTCCCAATCCCCGACAAGACTGGTACCCTTTCACGTCCAAATCTCTCAAACTCCGGGAGAGATTCTCAAAACCAAGGTTGACATGTTTCGAGTTCCTTTCAACATTTTGGAAATCTCGCTGAAACCTTGGACATTCTCGCGAAGGGTTCCCAATCCCCGACAAGACTGGTACCCTTTCACGTCCAAATCTCTCAAACTCCGGGAGAGATTCTCAAAACCACGGTTGACATGTTTCGAGTTCCTTTCAACATTTTGGAAATCCCGCTGAAACTTTGGACATTCTCGCGAAGGGTTCCCAATCCCCGACAAGATTGGTTCCCTTTCACGTCCAAATCTCTCAAACTCCGGGAGAGATTCTCAAAACCAAGGTTGACATGTTTCGAGATCCTTTCAACATTTTGGAAATCCCGCTGAAACCTTGGACATTCTCGCGAAGCGTTCCCAATCCCCGACAAGACTGGTACCCTTTCACGTCCAAATCTCTCAAACTCCGGGAGAGATTCTCAAAACCAAGGTTGACATGTTTCGAGTTCCTTTCAACATTTTGGAAATCCCGCTGAAACTTTGGACATTCTCACGAAGGGTTCCCAATCCCCGACAAGACTGGTACCCTTTCACGTCCAAATCTTTCCAACTCCGGGAGAGATTCTCAAAACCAAGGTTGACATGTTTCGAGTTCCTTTCAACATTTTGGAAATCCTGCTGAAACTTTGGACATTCTCGCGAAGGGTTTCCAATCCCCGACAAGACTGGTACCCTTTCACGTCCAAATCTCTCAAACTCCGGGAGAGATTCTCAAAACCAAGGTTGACATGTTTTGAGTTCCTTTCAACCTTTTGGAAATCCCGCTGAAAATTTGGACATTCTCGCGAAGGGTTCCCAATCCCCGACAAGACTGGTACCCTTTCACGTCCAAATCTCTCAAAGTCCGGGAGAGATTCTCAAAACCAAGGTTGACATGTTTCGAGTTCCTTTCAACATTTTGGAAATCCCGCTGAAACTTTGGACATTCTCGCGAAGGGTTCCCAATCCCCGACAAGACTGGTACCCTTTCACGTCCAAATCTCTCAAACTCCGGGAGAGATTCTCAAAACCAAGGTTGACGTGTTTCGAGTTCCTTTCAACATTTTGGAAATCCCGCTGAAACTTTGGACATTCTCGCGAAGGGTTTCCAATCCCCGACAAGACTGGTACCCTTTCACGTCCAAATCTCTCAAACTCCGGGAGAGATTCTCAAAACCAAGGTTGACATGTTTCGAGTTCCTTTCAACATTTTGGAAATCCTGCTGAAACTTTGGACATTCTCGCGAAGGGTTTCCAATCCCCGACAAGACTGGTACCCTTTCACGTCCAAATCTCTCAAACTCCGGGAGAGATTCTCAAAACCAAGGTTGACATGTTTCGAGTTCCTTTCAACATTTTGGAAATCCCGCTGAAACTTTGGACATTCTCGCGAAGGGTTCCCAATCCCCGACAAGACTGGTACCCTTTCACGTCCAAATCTCTCAAACTCCGGGAGAGATTCTCAAAACCAAGGTTGACATGTTTCGAGTTCCTTTCAACATTTCGGAAATCCCGCTGAAACTTTGGACATTCTCGCGAAGGGTTCCCAATCCCCGACAAGACTGGTACCCTTTCACGTCCAAATCTTTCAAACTCCAGGAGAGATTCTCAAAACCACGGTTGACATGTTTCGAGTTCCTTTCAACATTTTGGAAATCCCACAGAAACTTTGGACATTCTCGCGAAGGGTTCCCAATCCCCGACACGACTGGTACCCTTTCACGTCCAAATCTCTCAAACTCCGGGAGAGATTCTCAAAACCAAGGTTGACATGTTTCGAGTTCCTTTCAACATTTCGGAAATCCCGCTGAAACTTTGGACATTCTCGCGAAGGGTTCCCAATCCCCGACAAGACTGGTACCCTTTCACGTCCAAATCTTTCAAACTCCAGGAGAGATTCTCAAAACCACGGTTGACATGTTTCGAGTTCCTTTCAACATTTTGGAAATCCCACAGAAACTTTGGACATTCTCGCGAAGGGTTCCCAATCCCCGACACGACTGGTACCCTTTCACGTCCAAATCTCTCAAACTCCGGGAGAGATTCTCAAAACCAAGGTTGACATGTTTCGAGTTCCTTTCAACATTTTGGAAATCCTGCTGAAACTTTGGACATTATCGCGAAGGGTTTCCAATCCCCGACAAGACTGGTACCCTTTCACGTCCAAATCTCTCAAACTCCGGGAGAGATTCTCAAAACCAAGGTTGACATGTTTCGAGTTCCTTTCAACCTTTTGGAAATCCCGCTGAAACTTTGGACATTCTCGCGAAGGGTTCCCAATCCCCGACAAGACTGGTACCCTTTCACGTCCAAATCTCTCAAACTCCGGAAGAGATTCTCAAAACCAAGGTTGACATGTTTCGAGTTCCTTTCAACATTTTGGAAATCCTGCTGAAACTTTGGACATTCTCGCGAAGGGTTCGCAATCCCCGACAAGACTGGTACCCTTTCACGTCCAAATCTCTCAAAGTCCGGGAGAGATTCTCAAAACCAAGGTTGACATGTTTCGAGTTCCTTTCAACATTTTGGAAATCCCGCTGAAACTTTGGACATTCTCGCGAAGGGTTCCCAATCCCCGACAAGACTGGTACCCTTTCACGTCCAAATCTCTCAAACTCCGGAAGAGATTCTCAAAACCAAGGTTGACATGTTTCGAGTTCCTTTCAACATTTTGGAAATCCCGCTGAAACTTTGGACATTCTCGCGAAGGGTTCCCAAACCCTGACAAGACTGGTACCCTTTCACGTCCAAATCTCTCAAACTCCGGGAGAGATTCTCAAAACCAAGGTTGACATGTTTCGAGTTCCTTTCAACATTTTGGAAATCCCGCTGAAACTTTGGACATTCTCGCGAAGGGTTCCCAATCCCCGACAAGACTGGTACCCTTTCACGTCCAAATCTCTCAAACTCCGGGAGAGATTCTCAAAACCAAGGTTGACATGTTTCGAGTTCCTTTCAACATTTTGGAAATCCCGCTGAAACTTTGGACATTCTCGCGAAGGGTTCCCAATCCCCGACAAGACTGGTACCCTTTCACGTCCAAATCTTTCAAACTCCAGGAGAGATTCTCAAAACCAAGGTTGACATGTTTCGAGTTCCTTTCAACATTTTGGAAATCCCACTGAAACTTTGGACATTCTCGCGAAGGGTTCCCAATCCCCGACAAGACTGGTACCCTTTCACGTCCAAATCTCTCAAACTCCGGGAGAGATTCTCAAAACCAAGGTTGACATGTTTCGAGTTCCTTTCAACATTTTGGAAATCCTGCTGAAACTTTGGACATTATCGCGAAGGGTTTCCAATCCCCGACAAGACTGGTACCCTTTCACGTCCAAATCTCTCAAACTCCGGGAGAGATTCTCAAAACCAAGGTTGACATGTTTCGAGTTCCTTTCAACCTTTTGGAAATCCCGCTGAAACTTTGGACATTCTCGCGAAGGGTTCCCAATCCCCGACAAGACTGGTACCCTTTCACGTCCAAATCTCTCAAACTCCGGAAGAGATTCTCAAAACCAAGGTTGACATGTTTCGAGTTCCTTTCAACATTTTGGAAATCCTGCTGAAACTTTGGACATTCTCGCGAAGGGTTCGCAATCCCCGACAAGACTGGTACCCTTTCACGTCCAAATCTCTCAAACTCCGGGAGAGATTCTCAAAACCAAGGTTGACATGTTTCGAGTTCCTTTCAACATTTTGGAAATCCCGCTGAAACTTTGGACATTCTCGCAAAGGGTTCCCAATCCCCGACAAGACTGGTACCCTTTCACGTCCAAATCTCTCAAACTCCGGAAGAGATTCTCAAAACCAAGGTTGACATGTTTCGAGTTCCTTTCAACATTTTGGAAATCCCGCTGAAACTTTGGACATTCTCGCGAAGGGTTCCCAAACCCTGACAAGACTGGTACCCTTTCACGTCCAAATCTCTCAAACTCCGGGAGAGATTCTCAAAACCAAGGTTGACATGTTTCGAGTTCCTTTCAACATTTTGGAAATCCCGCTGAAACTTTGGACATTCTCGCGAAGGGTTCCCAATCCCCGACAAGACTGGTACCCTTTCACGTCCAAATCTCTCAAACTCCGGGAGAGATTCTCAAAACCAAGGTTGACATGTTTCGAGTTCCTTTCAACATTTTGGAAATCCCGCTGAAACTTTGGACATTCTCGCGAAGGGTTCCCAATCCCCGACAAGACTGGTACCCTTTCACGTCCAAATCTTTCAAACTCCAGGAGAGATTCTCAAAACCAAGGTTGACATGTTTCGAGTTCCTTTCAACATTTTGGAAATCCCACTGAAACTTTGGACATTCTCGCGAAGGGTTCCCAATCCCCGACAAGACTGGTACACTTTCACGTCCAAATCTCTCAAACTCCCGGACAGATTCTCAAAACCAAGGTTGACATGTTTCGAGTTCCTTTCAACATTTTGGAAATCCCGCTGAAACCTTGGACATTCTCGCGAAGGGTTCCCAATCCCCGACAAGACTGGTACCCTTTCACGTCCAAATCTCTCAAACTCCGGGAGAGATTCTCAAAACCAAGGTTGACATGTTTCGAGTTCCTTTCAACATTTTGGAAATCCCGCTGAACCTTTGGACATTCTCGCGAAGGGTTCCCAATCCCCGACAAGACTGGTACCCTTTCACGTCCAAATCTCTCAAACTCCGGGAGAGATTCTCAAAACCAAGGTTGACATGTTTCGAGTTCCTTTCACCATTTTGGAAATCCCGCTGAAACTTTGGACATTCTCGCGAAGGGTTCCCAATCCCCGACAAGACTGGTACCCTTTCACGTCCAAATCTTTCAAACTCCAGGAGAGATTCTCAAAACCAAGGTTGACATGTTTCGAGTTCCTTTCAACATTTTGGAAATCCCACTGAAACTTTGGACATTCTCGCGAAGGGTTCCCAATCCCCGACAAGACTGGTACCCTTTCACGTCCAAATCTCTCAAACTCCGGGAGAGATTCTCAAAACCAAGGTTGACATGTTTCGAGTTCCTTTCAACATTTTGGAAATCCCGCTGAAACTTTGGACATTCTCGCGAAGGGTTTCCAATCCCCGACAAGACTGGTACCCTTTCACGTCCAAATCTCTCAAACTCCGGGAGAGATTCTCAAAACCAAGGTTGACATGTTTCGAGTTCCTTTCAACATTTTGGAAATCCCGCTGAAACTTTGGACATTCTCGCTAAGGGTTCCCAATCCCCGACAAGACTGGTACCCTTTCACGTCCAAATCTTTCAAACTCCAGGAGAGATTCTCAAAACCACGGTTGACATGTTTCGAGTTCCTTTCAACATTTTGGAAATCCCACTGAAGCTTTGGACATTCTCGCGAAGGGTTCCCAATCCCCGACAAGACTGGTACCCTTTCACGTCCAAATCTCTCAAACTCCGGAGAGATTCTCAAAACCAAGGTTGACATGTTTCGAGTTCCTTTCAACATTTTGGAAATCCCGCTGAAACTTTGGACATTCTCGCGAAGGGTTCCCAATCCCCGACAAGACTGGTACCCTTTCACGTCCAAATCTCTCAAACTCCGGGAGAGATTCTCAAAACCAAGGTTGACATGTTTCGAGTTCCTTTCAACATTTTGGAAATCCCGCTGAAACTTTGGACATTCTGGCGAAGGGTTCCCAATCCCCGACAAGACTGGTACCCTTTCACGTCCAAATCTCTCAAACACCGGGCGAGATTCTCAAAACCAAGGTTGACATGTTTCAAGTTCCTTTCAACATTTTGGAAATCCCACTGAAACTTTGGACATTCTCGCGAAGGGTTCCCAATCCCCGACAAGACTGCTACCCTTTCACGTCCAAATCTTTCAAACTCCGGCAGAGATTCTCAAAACCAAGGTTGACATGTTTCAAGTTCCTTTCAACATTTTGGAAATCCCGCTGAAACTTTGGACATTCTCGCGAAGGGTTCCCAATCCCCGACAAGACTGGTACCCTTTCACGTCCAAATCTCTCAAACTCCGGGAGAGATTCTCAAAACCAAGGTTGACGTGTTTCGAGTTCCTTTCAACATTTTGGAAATCCCGCTGAAACTTTGGACATTCTCGCGAAGGGTTCCCAATCCCCGACAAGACTGGTACCCTTTCACGTCCAAATCTTTCCAACTCCGGGAGAGATTCTCAAAACCAAGGTTGACATGTTTCGAGTTCCTTTCAACATTTTGGAAATCCTGCTGAAACTTTGGACATTCTCGCGAAGGGTTTCCAATCCCCGACAAGACTGGTACCCTTTCACGTCCAAATCTCTCAAACTCCGGGAGAGATTCTCAAAACCAAGGTTGACATGTTTTGAGTTCCTTTCAACCTTTTGGAAATCCCGCTGAAACATTGGACATTCTCGCGAAGGGTTCCCAATCCCCGACAAGACTGGTACCCTTTCACGTCCAAATCTCTCAAAGTCCGGGAGAGATTCTCAAAACCAAGGTTGACATGTTTCGAGTTCCTTTCAACATTTTGGAAATCCCGCTGAAACTTTGGACATTCTCGCGAAGGGTTCCCAATCCCCGACAAGACTGGTACCCTTTCACGTCCAAATCTCTCAAAGTCCGGGAGAGATTCTCAAAACCAAGGTTGACATGTTTCGAGTTCCTTTCAACATTTTGGAAATCCCGCTGAAACTTTGGACATTCTCGCGAAGGGTCCCCAATCTCCGACAAGACTGGTACCCTTTCACGTCCAAATCTCTCAAACTCCGGGAGAGATTCTCAAAACCAAGGTTGACATGTTTCGAGTTCCTTTCAACATTTTGGAAATCCCGCTGAAACTTTGGACATTCTCGCGAAGGGTTCCCAATCCCCGACAAGACTGGTACCCTTTCACGTCCAAATCTCTCAAACACCGGGCGAGATTCTCAAAACCAAGGTTGACATGTTTCAAGTTCCTTTCAACATTTTGGAAATCCCACTGAAACTTTGGACATTCTCGCGAAGGGTTCCCAATCCCCGACAAGACTGGTACCCTTTCACGTCCAAATCTTTCAAACTCCGGCAGAGATTCTCAAAACCAAGGTTGACATGTTTCAAGTTCCTTTCAACATTTTGGAAATCCCGCTGAAACTTTGGACATTCTCGCGAAGGGTTCCCAATCCCCGACAAGACTGGTACCCTTTCACGTCCAAATGTTTCAAACTCCAGGAGAGATTCTCAAAACCACGGTTGACATGTTTCGAGTTCCTTTCAACATTTTGGAAATCCCACAGAAACTTTGGACATTCTCGCGAAGGGTTCCCAATCCCCGACACGACTGGTACCCTTTCACGTCCAAATCTCTCAAACTCCGGGAGAGATTCTCAAAACCAAGGTTGACATGTTTCGAGTTCCTTTCAACATTTTGGAAATCCCGCTGAAACCTTGGACATTCTCGCGAAGGGTTCCCAATCCCCGACAAGACTGGTACCCTTTCACGTCCAAATCTCTCAAACTCCGGGAGAGATTCTCAAAACCAAGGTTGACATGTTTCGAGTTCCTTTCAACATTTTGGAAATCCCGCTGAAACTTTGGACATTCTCGCAAAGGGTTCCCAATCCCCGACAAGACTGGTACCCTTTCACGTCCAAATCTCTCAAACTCCGGGAGAGATTCTCAAAACCAAGGTTGACATGTTTCGAGTTCCTTTCAACATTTCGGAAATCCCGCTGAAACTTTGGACATTCTCGCGAAGGGCTCCCAATCCCCGACAAGACTGGTACCCTTTCACGTCCAAATCTTTCAAACTCCAGGAGAGATTCTCAAAACCACGGTTGACATGTTTCGAGTTCCTTTCAACATTTTGGAAATCCCACTGAAACTTTGGACATACTCGCGAAGGGTTCCCAATCCCCGACAAGACTGGTACCCTTTCACGTCCAAATCTCTCAAACTCCGGGAGAGATTCTCAAAACCAAGGTTGACATGTTTCGAGTTCCTTTCAACCTTTTGGAAATCCCGCTGAAACTTTGGACATTCTCGCGAAGGGTTCCCAATCCCCGACAAGACTGGTACCCTTTCACGTCCAAATCTCTCAAACTCCGGAAGAGATTCTCAAAACCAAGGTTGACATGTTTCGAGTTCCTTTCAACATTTTGGAAATCCTGCTGAAACTTTGGACATTCTCGCGAAGGGTTCCCAATCCCCGACAAGACTGGTACCCTTTCACGTCCAAATCTCTCAAACTCCGGGAGAGATTCTCAAAACCAAGGTTGACATGTTTCGAGTTCCTTTCAACATTTTGGAAATCCCGCTGAAACTTTGGACATTCTCGCGAAGGGTTCCCAATCCCCGACAAGACTGGTACCCTTTCACGTCCAAATCTCTCAAACTCCGGGAGAGATTCTCAAAACCAAGGTTGACATGTTTCGAGTTCCTTTCAACATTTTGGAAATCCCGCTGAAACTTTGGACATTCTCACGAAGGGTTCCCAATCCCCGACAAGACTGGTACCCTTTCACGTCCAAATCTCTCAAACTCCGGGAGAGATTCTCAAAACCAAGGTTGACATGTTTCGAGTTCCTTTCAACCTTTTGGAAATCCCGCTGAAACTTTGGACATTCTCGCGAAGGGTTCCCAATCCCCGACAAGACTGGTACCCTTTCACGTCCAAATCTCTCAAACTCCGGGAGAGATTCTCAAAACCAAGGTTGACATGTTTCGAGTTCCTTTCAACATTTTGGAAATCCCGCTGAAACTTTGGACATTCTCGCGAAGGGTTCCCAATCCCCGACAAGACTGGTACCCTTTCACGTCCAAATCTTTCAAACTCCAGGAGAGATTCTCAAAACCAAGGTTGACATGTTTCGAGTTCCTTTCAACATTTTGGAAATCCCACTGAAACTTTGGACATTCTCGCGAAGGGTTCCCAATCCCCGACAAGACTGGTACACTTTCACGTCCAAATCTCTCAAACTCCGGGAGAGATTCTCAAAACCAAGGTTGACATGTTTCGAGTTCCTTTCAACATTTTGGAAATCCCGCTGAAACCTTGGACATTCTCGCGAAGGGTTCCCAATCCCCGACAAGACTGGTACCCTTTCACGTCCAAATCTCTCAAACTCCGGGAGAGATTCTCAAAACCAAGGTTGACATGTTTCGAGTTCCTTTCAACATTTTGGAAATCCCGCTGAACCTTTGGACATTCTCGCGAAGGGTTCCCAATCCCCGACAAGACTGGTACCCTTTCACGTCCAAATCTCTCAAACTCCGGGAGAGATTCTCAAAACCAAGGTTGACATGTTTCGAGTTCCTTTCAACATTTTGGAAATCCCGCTGAAACTTTGGACATTCTCGCGAAGGGTTCCCAATCCCCGACAAGACTGGTACCCTTTCACGTCCAAATCTCTCAAACTCCGGGAGAGATTCTCAAAACCAAGGTTGACATGTTTCGAGTTCCTTTCAACATTTTGGAAATCCCGCTGAACCTTTGGACATTCTCGCGAAGGGTTCCAAATCCCCGACAAGACTGGTACCCTTTCACGTCCAAATCTCTCAAACTCCAGGAGAGATTCTCAAAACCAAGGTTGACATGTTTCGAGTTCCTTTCAACATTTTGGAAATCCCACTGAAACTTTGGACATTCTCGCGAAGGGTTCCCAATCCCCGACAAGATTGGTACCCTGTCACGTCCAGATCTCTCAAACTCCGGGAGAGATTCTCAAAACCAAGGTTGACATGTTTCGAGTTCCTTTCAACATTTTGGAAATCCCGCTGAAACTTTGGACATTCTCGCGAAGGGTTCCCAATCCCCGACAAGACTGGTACCCTTTCACGTCCAAATCTCTCAAACTCCGGGAGAGATTCTCAAAACCAAGGTTGACATGTTTCGAGTTCCTTTCAACATTTTGGAAATCCCGCTGAAACTTTGGACATTCTCGCGAAGGGTTCCCAATCCCCGACAAGACTGGTACCCTTTCACGTCCAAATCTCTCAAACTCCGGGAGAGATTCTCAAAACCAAGGTTGACATGTTTCGAGTTCCTTTCAACCTTTTGGAAATCCCGCTGAAACTTTGGACATTCTCGCGAAGGGTTCCCAATCCCCGACAAGACTGGTACCCTTTCACGTCCAAATCTCTCAAACTCCGGAAGAGATTCTCAAAACCAAGGTTGACATGTTTCGAGTTCCTTTCAACATTTTGGAAATCCTGCTGAAACTTTGGACATTCTCGCGAAGGGTTCCCAATCCCCGACAAGACTGGTACCCTTTCACGTCCAAATCTCTCAAACTCCGGGAGAGATTCTCAAAACCAAGGTTGACATGTTTCGAGTTCCTTTCAACATTTTGGAAATCCCGCTGAAACTTTGGACATTCTCGCGAAGGGTTCCCAATCCCCGACAAGACTGGTACCCTTTCACGTCCAAATCTCTCAAACTCCGGGAGAGATTCTCAAAACCAAGGTTGACATGTTTCGAGTTCCTTTCAACATTTTGGAAATCCCGCTGAAACTTTGGACATTCTCACGAAGGGTTCCCAATCCCCGACAAGACTGGTACCCTTTCACGTCCAAATCTCTCAAACTCCGGGAGAGATTCTCAAAACCAAGGTTGACATGTTTCGAGTTCCTTTCAACCTTTTGGAAATCCCGCTGAAACTTTGGACATTCTCGCGAAGGGTTCCCAATCCCCGACAAGACTGGTACCCTTTCACGTCCAAATCTCTCAAACTCCGGGAGAGATTCTCAAAACCAAGGTTGACATGTTTCGAGTTCCTTTCAACATTTTGGAAATCCCGCTGAAACTTTGGACATTCTCGCGAAGGGTTCCCAATCCCCGACAAGACTGGTACCCTTTCACGTCCAAATCTTTCAAACTCCAGGAGAGATTCTCAAAACCAAGGTTGACATGTTTCGAGTTCCTTTCAACATTTTGGAAATCCCACTGAAACTTTGGACATTCTCGCGAAGGGTTCCCAATCCCCGACAAGACTGGTACACTTTCACGTCCAAATCTCTCAAACTCCGGGAGAGATTCTCAAAACCAAGGTTGACATGTTTCGAGTTCCTTTCAACATTTTGGAAATCCCGCTGAAACCTTGGACATTCTCGCGAAGGGTTCCCAATCCCCGACAAGACTGGTACCCTTTCACGTCCAAATCTCTCAAACTCCGGGAGAGATTCTCAAAACCAAGGTTGACATGTTTCGAGTTCCTTTCAACATTTTGGAAATCCCGCTGAACCTTTGGACATTCTCGCGAAGGGTTCCCAATCCCCGACAAGACTGGTACCCTTTCACGTCCAAATCTCTCAAACTCCGGGAGAGATTCTCAAAACCAAGGTTGACATGTTTCGAGTTCCTTTCAACATTTTGGAAATCCCGCTGAAACTTTGGACATTCTCGCGAAGGGTTCCCAATCCCCGACAAGACTGGTACCCTTTCACGTCCAAATCTCTCAAACTCCGGCAGAGATTCTCAAAACCAAGGTTGACATGTTTCGAGTTCCTTTCAACATTTTGGAAATCCCGCTGAACCTTTGGACATTCTCGCGAAGGGTTCCAAATCCCCGACAAGACTGGTACCCTTTCACGTCCAAATCTCTCAAACTCCAGGAGAGATTCTCAAAACCAAGGTTGACATGTTTCGAGTTCCTTTCAACATTTTGGAAATCCCACTGAAACTTTGGACATTCTCGCGAAGGGTTCCCAATCCCCGACAAGATTGGTACCCTGTCACGTCCAGATCTCTCAAACTCCGGGAGAGATTCTCAAAACCAAGGTTGACATGTTTCGAGTTCCTTTCAACATTTTGGAAATCCCGCTGAAACTTTGGACATTCTCGCG
This sequence comes from Streptopelia decaocto, assembly GCF_964273445.1. NCBI lineage: Eukaryota > Metazoa > Chordata > Aves > Columbiformes > Columbidae > Streptopelia > Streptopelia decaocto. Next base: position 222,932 of record NW_028116794.1, read on the forward strand.
AAGGGTTCCCAATCCCCGACAAGACTGGTACCCTTTCACGTCCAAATCTCTCAAACTCCGGGAGAGATTCTCAAAACCAAGGTTGACATGTTTCGAGTTCCTTTCAACATTTTGGAAATCCCGCTGAAACTTTGGACATTCTCGCGAAGGGTTCCCAATCCCCGACAAGACTGGTACCCTTTCACGTCCAAATCTCTCAAACTCCGGGAGAGATTCTCAAAACCAAGGTTGACGTGTTTCGAGTTCCTTTCAACATTTTGGAAATCCCGCTGAAACTTTGGACATTCTCGCGAAGGGTTCCCAATCCCCGACAAGACTGGTACCCTTTCACGTCCAAATCTCTCAAACTCCGGGAGAGATTCTCAAAACCAAGGTTGACATGTTTCGAGTTCCTTTCAACATTTTGGAAATCCCGCTGAAACTTTGGACATTTTCGCGAATGGTTCCCAATCCCCGACAAGACTGGTACCCTTTCACGTCCAAATCTCTCAAACTCCGGGAGAGATTCTCAAAACCAAGGTTGACATGTTTCGAGTTCCTTTCAACATTTTGGAAATCCCGCTGAAACTTTGGACATTCTCGCGAAGGGTTCCCAATCCCCGACAAGACTGGTACCCTTTCACGTCCAAATCTCTCAAACTCCGGGAGAGATTCTCAAAACCAAGGTTGACATGTTTCGAGTTCCTTTCAACATTTTGGAAATCCCGCTGAAACTTTGGACATTCTCGCAAAGGGTTCCCAATCCCCGACAAGACTGGTACCCTTTCACGTCCAAATCTCTCAAACTCCGGGAGAGATTCTCAAAACCAAGGTTGACATGTTTCGAGTTCCTTTCAACATTTCGGAAATCCCGCTGAAACTTTGGACATTCTCGCGAAGGGCTCCCAATCCCCGACAAGACTGGTACCCTTTCACGTCCAAATCTTTCAAACTCCAGGAGAGATTCTCAAAACCACGGTTGACATGTTTCGAGTTCCTTTCAACATTTTGGAAATCCCACTGAAACTTTGGACATACTCGCGAAGGGTTCCCAATCCCCGACAAGACTGGTACCCTTTCACGTCCAAATCTCTCAAACTCCGGGAGAGATTCTCAAAACCAAGGTTGACATGTTTCGAGTTCCTTTCAACCTTTTGGAAATCCCGCTGAAACTTTGGACATTCTCGCGAAGGGTTCCCAATCCCCGACAAGACTGGTACCCTTTCACGTCCAAATCTCTCAAACTCCGGAAGAGATTCTCAAAACCAAGGTTGACATGTTTCGAGTTCCTTTCAACATTTTGGAAATCCTGCTGAAACTTTGGACATTCTCGCGAAGGGTTCCCAATCCCCGACAAGACTGGTACCCTTTCACGTCCAAATCTCTCAAACTCCGGGAGAGATTCTCAAAACCAAGGTTGACATGTTTCGAGTTCCTTTCAACATTTTGGAAATCCCGCTGAAACTTTGGACATTCTCGCGAAGGGTTCCCAATCCCCGACAAGACTGGTACCCTTTCACGTCCAAATCTCTCAAACTCCGGGAGAGATTCTCAAAACCAAGGTTGACATGTTTCGAGTTCCTTTCAACATTTTGGAAATCCCGCTGAAACTTTGGACATTCTCACGAAGGGTTCCCAATCCCCGACAAGACTGGTACCCTTTCACGTCCAAATCTCTCAAACTCCGGGAGAGATTCTCAAAACCAAGGTTGACATGTTTCGAGTTCCTTTCAACCTTTTGGAAATCCCGCTGAAACTTTGGACATTCTCGCGAAGGGTTCCCAATCCCCGACAAGACTGGTACCCTTTCACGTCCAAATCTCTCAAACTCCGGGAGAGATTCTCAAAACCAAGGTTGACATGTTTCGAGTTCCTTTCAACATTTTGGAAATCCCGCTGAAACTTTGGACATTCTCGCGAAGGGTTCCCAATCCCCGACAAGACTGGTACCCTTTCACGTCCAAATCTTTCAAACTCCAGGAGAGATTCTCAAAACCAAGGTTGACATGTTTCGAGTTCCTTTCAACATTTTGGAAATCCCACTGAAACTTTGGACATTCTCGCGAAGGGTTCCCAATCCCCGACAAGACTGGTACCCTTTCACGTCCAAATCTCTCAAACTCCGGGAGAGATTCTCAAAACCAAGGTTGACACGTTTCGAGTTCCTTTCAACATTTTGGAAATCCCGCTGAAACTTTGGACATTCTCGCGAAGGGTTCCCAATCCCCGACAAGACTGGTACCCTTTCACGTCCAAATCTCTCAAACTCCGGGAGAGATTCTCAAAACCAAGGTTGACATGTTTCGAGTTCCTTTCAACATTTTGGAAATCCCGCTGAACCTTTGGACATTCTCGCGAAGGGTTCCCAATCCCCGACAAGACTGGTACCCTGTCACGTCCAGATCTCTCAAACTCCGGGAGAGATTCTCAAAACCAAGGTTGCCATGTTTCGAGTTCCTTTCAACATTTTGGAAATCCCGCTGAAACTTTGGACATTCTCGCGAAGGGTTCCCAATCCCCGACAAGACTGGTACCCTTTCACGTCCAAATCTCTCAAACTCCGGGAGAGATTCTCAAAACCAAGGTTGACATGTTTCGAGTTCCTTTCAACATTTTGGAAATCCCGCTGAACTTTGGACATTCTCGCGAAGGTTCCAAATCCCCGACAAGACTGGTACCCTTCCACGTCAATCTCTCAAACTCCAGGAGAGATTCTCAAAACCAAGGTTGACATGTTTCGAGTTCCGAACTGACATTCTCGCGAAGGGTTCCAATCCCCGACAAGATTGGTACCCTGTCACGTCCAGATCTCTCAAACTCCGGAGAGATTCTCAAAACCAAGGTTGACATGTTTCGAGTTCCTTTCAACATTTTGGAAATCCCGCTGAAACTTTGGACATTCTCGCGAAGGGTTCCCAATCCCCGACAAGACTGGTACCCTTTCACGTCCAAATCTCTCAAACTCCGGGAGAGATTCTCAAAACCAAGGTTGACATGTTTCGAGTTCCTTTCAACATTTTGGAAATCCCGCTGAAACTTTGGACATTCTCGCGAAGGGTTCCCAATCCCCGACAAGACTGGTACCCTTTCACGTCCAAATCTCTCAAACTCCGGGAGAGATTCTCAAAACCAAGGTTGACGTGTTTCGAGTTCCTTTCAACATTTTGGAAATCCCGCTGAAACTTTGGACATTCTCGCGAAGGGTTCCCAATCCCCGACAAGACTGGTACCCTTTCACGTCCAAATCTCTCAAACTCCGGGAGAGATTCTCAAAACCAAGGTTGACATGTTTCGAGTTCCTTTCAACATTTTGGAAATCCCGCTGAAACTTTGGACATTTTCGCGAATGGTTCCCAATCCCCGACAAGACTGGTACCCTTTCACGTCCAAATCTCTCAAACTCCGGGAGAGATTCTCAAAACCAAGGTTGACATGTTTCGAGTTCCTTTCAACATTTTGGAAATCCCGCTGAAACTTTGGACATTCTCGCGAAGGGTTCCCAATCCCCGACAAGACTGGTACCCTTTCACGTCCAAATCTCTCAAACTCCGGGAGAGATTCTCAAAACCAAGGTTGACATGTTTCGAGTTCCTTTCAACATTTTGGAAATCCCGCTGAAACTTTGGACATTCTCGCGAAGGGTTCCCAATCCCCGACAAGACTGGTACCCTTTCACGTCCAAATCTCTCAAACTCCGGGAGAGATTCTCAAAACCAAGGTTGACATGTTTCGACTTCCTTTCAACATTTTGGAAATCCCGCTGAAACTTTGGACATTCTCGCGAAGGGTTCCCAATCCCCGACAAGACTGGTACCCTTTCACGTCCAAATCTCTCAAACTCCGGGAGAGATTCTCAAAACCAAGGTTGACATGTTTCGAGTTCCTTTCAACATTTTGGAAATCCCACTGAAACTTTGGACATTCTCGCGAAGGGTTCCCAATCCCCGACAAGATTGGTACCCTGTCACGTCCAGATCTCTCAAACTCCGGGAGAGATTCTCAAAACCAAGGTTGACATGTTTCGAGTTCCTTTCAACATTTTGGAAATCCCGCTGAAACTTTGGACATTCTCGCGAAGGGTTCCCAATCCCCGACAAGACTGGTACCCTTTCACGTCCAAATCTCTCAAACTCCGGGAGAGATTCTCAAAACCAAGGTTGACATGTTTCGAGTTCCTTTCAACATTTTGGAAATCCCGCTGAAACTTTGGACATTCTCGCGAAGGGTTCCCAATCCCCGACAAGACTGGTACCCTTTCACGTCCAAATCTCTCAAACTCCGGGAGAGATTCTCAAAACCAAGGTTGACGTGTTTCGAGTTCCTTTCAACATTTTGGAAATCCCGCTGAAACTTTGGACATTCTCGCGAAGGGTTCCCAATCCCCGACAAGACTGGTACCCTTTCACGTCCAAATCTCTCAAACTCCGGGAGAGATTCTCAAAACCAAGGTTGACATGTTTCGAGTTCCTTTCAACATTTTGGAAATCCCGCTGAAACTTTGGACATTTTCGCGAATGGTTCCCAATACCCGACAAGACTGGTACCCTTTCACGTTCAAATCTCTCAAACTCCGGGAGAGATTCTCAAAACCAAGGTTGACATGTTTCGAGTTCCTTTCAACATTTTGGAAATCCCGCTGAAACTTTGGACATTCTCGCGAAGGGTTCCCAATCCCCGACAAGACTGGTACCCTTTCACGTCCAAATCTCTCACAAGACTGGTACCCTTTCACGTCCAAATCTCTCAAACTCCGGGAGAGATTCTCAAAACCAAGGTTGACATGTTTCGAGTTCCTTTCAACATTTTGGAAATCCCGCTGAAACTTTGGACATTCTCACGAAGGGTTCCCAATCCCCGACAAGATTGGTACCCTTTCACGTCCAGATCTCTCAAACTCCGGGAGAGATTCTCAAAACCAAGGTTGACATGTTGCGAGTTCCTTTCAACATTTCGGAAATCCCGCTGAAACTTTGGACATTCTCGCGAAGGGTTCCAAATCCCCGACAAGACTGGTACCCTTTCACGTCCAAATCTCTCAAACTCCGGGACAGATTCTCAAAACCAAGGTTGACATGTTCCGAGTTCCTTTCAACATTTTGGAAATCCCGCTGAAACTTTGGACATTTTCGCGAATGGTTCCCAATCCCCGACAAGACTGGTACCCTTTCACGTCCAAATCTCTCAAACTCCGGGAGAGATTCTCAAAACCAAGGTTGACATGTTTCGAGTTCCTTTCAACATTTTGGAAATCCCGCTGAAACTTTGGACATTCTCGCGAAGGGTTCCCAATCCCCGACAAGACTGGTACCCTTTCACGTCCAAATCTCTCAAACTCCGGGAGAGATGCTCAAAATCAAGGTTGACATGTTTCGAGTTCCTTTCAACATTTTGGAAATCCCGCTGAAACTTCGGACATTCTCGCGAAGGGTTCCCAATCCCCGACAAGATTGGTACCCTTTCACGTCCAAAGCTCTCAAACTCCGGGAGAGATTCTCAAAACCAAGGTTGACATGTTTCGAGTTCCTTTCAACATTTTGGAAATCCCGCTGAAACTTTGGACATTCTCGCGAAGGGTTCCCAATCCCCGACAAGACTGGTACCCTTTCACGTCCAAATCTCTCAAACTCCGGGAGAGATTCTCAAAACCAAGGTTGACATGTTTCGAGTTCCTTTCAACATTTTGGAAATTCCGCTGAAACTTTGGACATTCTCACGAAGGGTTCCCAATCCCCGACAAGATTGGTACCCTTTCACGTCCAGATCTCTCAAACTCCGGGAGAGATTCTCAAAACCAAGGTTGACATGTTGCGAGTTCCTTTCAACATTTTGGAAATCCCGCTGAAACTTTGGACATTCTCGCGAAGGGTTCCCAATCCCCGACAAGACTGGTACCCTTTCACGTCCAAATCTCTCAAACTCCGGGAGAGATTCTCAAAACCAAGGTTGACATGTTCCGAGTTCCTTTCAACATTTTGGAAATCCCGCTGAAACTTTGGACATTTTCGCGAATGGTTCCCAATACCCGACAAGACTGGTACCCTTTCACGTTCAAATCTCTCAAACTCCGGGAGAGATTCTCAAAACCAAGGTTGACATGTTTCGAGTTCCTTTCAACATTTTGGAAATCCCGCTGAAACTTTGGACATTCTCGCGAAGGGTTCCCAATCCCCGACAAGACTGGCACCCTTTCACGTCCAAATCTCTCAAACTCCGGGAGAGATGCTCAAAATCAAGGTTGACATGTTTCGAGTTCCTTTCAACATTATGGAAATCCCGCTGAAACTTCGGACATTCTCGCGAAGGGTTCCCAATCCCCGACAACATTGGTACCCTTTCACGTCCAAAGCTCTCAAACTCCGGGAGAGATTCTCAAAACCAAGGTTGACATGTTTCGAGTTCCTTTCAACATTTTGGAAATCCTGCTGAAACTTTGGACATTCTCGCGAAGGGTTCCCAATCCCCGACAAGATTGGTACCCTTTCACGTCCAAATCTCTCAAACTCCGGGAGAGATTCTCAAAACCAAGGTTGACATGTTTCGAGTTCCTTTCAACATTTTGGAAATCCCGCTGAAACTTTGGACATTCTGGCGAAGGGTTCCCAATCCCCGACAAGATTGGTACCCTGTCACGTCCAGATCTCTCAAACTCCGGGAGAGATTCTCAAAACCAAGGTTGCCATGTTTCGAGTTCCTTTCAACATTTTGGAAATCCCGCTGAAACTTTGGACATTCTCGCGAAGGGTTCCCAATCCCCGACAAGACTGGTACCCTTTCACGTCCAAATCTCTCAAACTCCGGGAGAGATTCTCAAAACCAAGGTTGACATGTTTCGAGTTCCTTTCAACATTTTGGAAATCCCGCTGAAACTTTGGACATTCTCGCGAAGGGTTCCCAATCCCCGACAAGACTGGTACCCTTTCACGTCCAAATCTCTCAAACTCCGGGAGAGATGCTCAAAATCAAGGTTGACATGTTTCGAGTTCCTTTCAACATTTTGGAAATCCCGCTGAAACTTCGGACATTCTCGCGAAGGGTTCCCAATCCCCGACAAGATTGGTACCCTTTCACGTCCAAAGCTCTCAAACTCCGGGAGAGATTCTCAAAACCAAGGTTGACATGTTTCGAGTTCCTTTCAACATTTTGGAAATCCCGCTGAAACTTTGGACATTCTCGCGAAGGGTTCCCAATCCCCGACAAGACTGGTACCCTTTCACGTCCAAATCTCTCAAACTCCGGGAGAGATTCTCAAAACCAAGGTTGACATGTTTCGAGTTCCTTTCAACATTTTGGAAATTCCGCTGAAACTTTGGACATTCTCACGAAGGGTTCCCAATCCCCGACAAGATTGGTACCCTTTCACGTCCAGATCTCTCAAACTCCGGGAGAGATTCTCAAAACCAAGGTTGACATGTTGCGAGTTCCTTTCAACATTTTGGAAATCCCGCTGAAACTTTGGACATTCTCGCGAAGGGTTCCCAATCCCCGACAAGACTGGTACCCTTTCACGTCCAAATCTCTCAAACTCCGGGAGAGATTCTCAAAACCAAGGTTGACATGTTTCGAGTTCCTTTCAACATTTTGGAAATCCCGCTGAAACTTTGGACATTCTCGCGAAGGGTTCCCAATCCCCGACAAGACTGGTACCCTTTCACGTCCAAAGCTCTCAAACTCCGGGAGAGATTCTCAAAACCAAGGTTGACATGTTTCGAGTTCCTTTCAACATTTTGGAAATCCCGCTGAAACTTTGGACATTCTCGCGAAGGGTTCCCAATCCCCGACAAGACTGGTACCCTTTCACGTCCAAATCTCTCAAACTCCGGGAGAGATTCTCAAAACCAAGGTTGACATGTTTCGAGTTCCTTTCAACATTTTGGAAATTCCGCTGAAACTTTGGACATTCTCACGAAGGGTTCCCAATCCCCGACAAGATTGGTACCCTTTCACGTCCAGATCTCTCAAACTCCGGGAGAGATTCTCAAAACCAAGGTTGACATGTTGCGAGTTCCTTTCAACATTTTGGAAATCCCGCTGAAACTTTGGACATTCTCGCGAAGGGTTCCCAATCCCCGACAAGACTGGTACCCTTTCACGTCCAAATCTCTCAAACTCCGGGACAGATTCTCAAAACCAAGGTTGACATGTTCCGAGTTCCTTTCAACATTTTGGAAATCCCGCTGAAACTTTGGACATTTTCGCGAATGGTTCCCAATACCCGACAAGACTGGTACCCTTTCACGTTCAAATCTCTCAAATTCCGGGAGAGATTCTCAAAACCAAGGTTAACATGTTTCGAGTTCCTTTCAACATTTTGGAAATCCCGCTGAAACTTTGGACATTCTCGCGAAGGGTTCCCAATCCCCGACAAGACTGGCACCCTTTCACGTCCAAATCTCTCAAACTCCGGGAGAGATGCTCAAAATCAAGGTTGACATGTTTCGAGTTCCTTTCAACATTATGGAAATCCCGCTGAAACTTCGGACATTCTCGCGAAGGGTTCCCAATCCCCGACAAGATTGGTACCCTTTCACGTCCAAAGCTCTCAAACTCCGGGAGAGATTCTCAAAACCAAGGTTGACATGTTTCGAGTTCCTTTCAACATTTTGGAAATCCTGCTGAAACTTTGGACATTCTCGCGAAGGGTTCCCAATCCCCGACAAGATTGGTACCCTTTCACGTCCAAATCTCTCAAACTCCGGGAGAGATTCTCAAAACCAAGGTTGACATGTTTCGAGTTCCTTTCAACATTTTGGAAATCCCGCTGAAACTTTGGACATTCTCGCGAAGGGTTCCCAATCCCCGACAAGATTGGTACCCTGTCACGTCCAGATCTCTCAAACTCCGGGAGAGATTCTCAAAACCAAGGTTGACATGTTTCGAGTTCCTTTCAACATTTTGGAAATCCCGCTGAAACTTTGGACATTCTCGCGAAGGGTTCCCAATCCCCGACAAGACTGGTACCCTTTCACGTCCAAATCTCTCAAACTCCGGGAGAGATTCTCAAAACCAAGGTTGACATGTTTCGAGTTCCTTTCAACATTTTGGAAATCCCGCTGAAACTTTGGACATTCTCGCGAAGGGTTGCCAATCCCCGACAAGACTGGTACCCTTTCACGTCCAAATCTTTCAATCTCCGGGAGAGATTCTCAAAACCAAGGTTGACGTGTTTCGAGTTCCTTTCAACATTTTGGAAATCCCGCTGAAACTTTGGACATTCTCGCGAAGGGTTCCCAATCCCCGACAAGACTGGTACCCTTTCACGTCCAAATCTCTCAAACTCCGGGAGAGATTCTCAAAACCAAGGTTGACATGTTTCGAGATCCTTTCAACATTTTGGAAATCCCGCTGAAACTTTGGACAACCTCGCGAAGGGTTCCCAATCCCCGACAAGACTGGTACCCTTTCACGTCCAAATCTCTCAAACTCCGGGAGAGATTCTCAAAACCAAGGTTGACATGTTTCGAGTTCCTTTCAACATTTTGGAAATCCCGCTGAAACTTTGGACATTCTCGCGAAGGGTTCCCAATCCCCGACAAGACTGGTACCCTTTCACGTCCAAATCTCTCAAACTCCGGGAGAGATTCTCAAAACCAAGGTTGACATGTTTCGAGTTCCTTTCAACATTTTGGAAATCCCGCTGAAACTTTGGACATTCTCGCGAAGGGTTCCCAATCCCCGACAAGATTGGTACCCTTTCACGTCCAGATCTCTCAAACTCCGGGAGGGATTCTCAAAACCAAGGTTGACATGTTTCGAGTTCCTTTCAACATTTTGGAAATCCCGCTGAAACTTTGCACATTCTCGCGAAGGGTTCCCAATCCCCGACAAGACTGGTACCCTTTCACGTCCAAATCTCTCAAACTCCGGGAGAGATTCTCAAAACCAAGGTTGACATGTTGCGAGTTCCTTTCAACATTTTGGAAATCCCGCTGAAACTTTGGACATTCTCGCGAAGGGTTCCCAATCCCCGACAAGACTGGTACCCTTTCACGTCCAAATCTCTCAAACTCCGGGAGAGATTCTCAAAACCAAGGTTGACATGTTTCGAGTTCCTTTCAACATCTTGGAAATCCCGCTGAAACTTTGGACATTCTCGCGAAGGGTTCCCAATCCCCGACAAGACTGGTACCCTTTCACGTCCAAATCTCTCAAACTCCGGGAGAGATTCTGAAAACCAAGGTTGACATGTTTCGAGTTCCTTTCAACATTTTGGAAATCCCGCTGAAACTTTGGACATTCTCGCGAAGGGTTCCCAATCCCCGACAAGACTGGTACCCTTTCACGTCCAAATCTCTCAAACTCCGGGAGAGATTCTCAAAACCAAGGTTGACATGTTGCGAGTTCCTCTCAACATTTTGGAAATCCCGCTGAAACTTTGGACATTCTCGCGAAGGGTTCCCAATCCCCGACAAGACTGGTACCCTTTCACGTCCAGATCTCTCAAACTCCGGGAGAGATTCTCAAAACCAAGGTTGACATGTTTCGAGTTCCTTTCAACATTTTGGAAATCCCGCTGAAACTTTGGACATTCTCGCGAAGGGTTCCCAATCTCCGACAAGACTGGTACCCTTTCATGTCCAAATCTCTCAAACTCCGGGAGAGATTCTCAAAACCAAGGTTGACATGTTTCGAGTTCCTTTCAACATTTTGGAAATCCCACTGAAACTTTGGACATTCTCGCGAAGGGTTCCCAATCCCCGACAAGACTGGTACCCTTTCACGTCCAAATCTCTCAAACTCCGGGAGAGATTCTCAAAACCAAGGTTGACATGTTTCGAGTTCCTTTCAACATTTTGGAAATCCCGCTGAAACTTTGGACATTCTGGCGAAGGGTTCCCAATCCCCGACAAGACTGGTACCCTTTCACGTCCAAATCTCTCAAACTCCGGGAGAGATTCTCAAAACCAAGGTTGACATGTTTCGAGTTCCTTTCAACATTTTGGAAATCCCGCTGAAACTTTGGACATTCTCGCGAAGGGTTCCCAATCCCCGACAAGATTGGTACCCTTTCACGTCCAGATCTCTCAAACTCCAGGAGAGATTCTCAAAACCAAGGTTGACATGTTTCGAGTTCCTTTCAACATTTTGGAAATCCCGCTGAAACTTTGGACATTCTCGCGAAGGGTCCCCAATCTCCGACAAGACTGGTACCCTTTCACGTCCAAATCTCTCAAACTCCGGGAGAGATTCTCAAAACCAAGGTTGACATGTTTCGAGTTCCTTTCAACATTTTGGAAATCCCGCTGAAACTTTGGACATTCTCGCGAAGGGTTCCCAATCCCCGACAAGACTGGTACCCTTTCACATCCAAATCTCTCAAACTCCGGGACAGATTCTCAAAACCAAGGTTGACATGTTTCGAGTTCCTTTCAACATTTTGGAAATCCCGCTGAAACTTTGGACATTCTCGCGAAGGGTTCCCAATCCCTGACAAGACTGGTACCCTTTCACGTCCAAATCTCTCAAACTCCGGGAGAGATTCTCAAAACCAAGGTTGACATGTTTCGAGTTCCTTTCAACATTTTGGAAATCCCGCTGAAACTTTGGACATTCTCGCGAAGGGTTCCCAATCCCCGACAAGACTGGTACCCTTTCACGTCCAAATCTCTCAAACTCCGGGAGAGATTCTCAAAACCAAGGTTGACATGTTTCGAGTTCCTTTCAACATTTTGGAAATCCCACTGAAACTTTGGACATTCTCGCGAAGGGTTCCCAATCCCCGACAAGATTGGTACCCTTTCACGTCCAAATCTTTCAAACTCCGGGAGAGATTCTCAAAATCAAGGTTGACATGTTTCGAGTTCCTTTCAACATTTTGGAAATCCCGCTGAAACTTTGCACATTCTCGCGAAGGGTTCCCAATCCCCGACAAGACTGGTACCCTTTCACGTCCAAATCTCTCAAACTCCGGGAGAGATTCTCAAAACCAAGGTTGACATGTTTCGAGTTCCTTTCAACATTTTGGAAATCCCGCTGAAACTTTGGACATTCTCGCGAAGGGTTCCCAATCCCCGACAAGACTGGTACCCTTTCACGTCCAAATCTCTCAGACTCCGGGAGAGATTCTCAAAACCAAGGTTGACATGTTTCGAGTTCCTTTCAACATTTTGGAAATCCCGCTGAAACTTTGGACATTCTGGCGAAGGGTTCCCAATCCCCGACAAGACTGGTACCCTTTCACGTCCAAATCTCTCAAACTCCGGGAGAGATTCTCAAAACCAAGGTTGACATGTTTCGAGTTCCTTTCAACATCTTGGAAATCCCGCCGAAACTTTGGACATTCTCGCGAAGGGTTCCCAATCCCCGACAAGACTGGTACCCTTTCACGTCCAAATCTCTCAAACTCCGGGAGAGATTCTCAAAACCAAGGTTGACATGTTTCGAGTTCCTTTCAACATTTTGGAAATCCCGCTGAAACTTTGGACATTCTCGCGAAGGGTTCCCAATCCCCGACAAGACTGGTACCCTTTCACGTCCAAATCTCTCAAACTCCGGGAGAGATTCTCAAAACCAAGGTTGACATGTTTCGAGTTCCTTTCAACATTTTGGAAATCCCGCTGAAACTTTGGACATTCTCGCGAAGGGTTCCCAATCCCCGACAAGACTGGTACCCTTTCACGTCTAAATCTCTCAAACTCCGGGACAGATTCTCAAAACCAAGGCTGACATGTTTCGAGTTCCTTTCAACATTTTGGAAATCCCGCTGAAACTTTGGACATTCTCGCGAAGGGTTCCCAATCCCCGACAAGACTGGTACCCTTTCACGTCCAAATCTCTCAAACTCTGGGAGAGATTCTCAAAACCAATGTTGACATGTTTCGAGTTCCTTTCAACATTTTGGAAATCCCGCTGAAACTTTGGACATTCTCGCGAAGGGTTCCCAATCCCCGACAAGACTGGTACCCTTTCACGTCCAAATCTCTCAAACTCCGGGAGAGATTCTCAAAACCAAGGTTGACATGTTTCAAGTTCCTTTCAACATTTTGGAAATCCCGCTGAAACTTTGGACATTCTCGCGTAGGGTTCCCAATCCGCGAAAAGATTGGTACCCTTTCACATCCAAATCTCTCAAACTCTGGGAGAGATTCTCAAAACCAAGGTTCACATGTTTTGAGTTCCTTTCAACATTCTGGAAATCCCGCTGAAACTTTGGACATTCTCGTGAAGGGTTCCCAATCCCCGACAAGACTGGTACCCTTTCACGTCCAAATCTCTCAAACTCCGGGTGAGATTCTCAAAACCAAGGTTGACATGTTTCGAGTTCCTTTCAACATTTTGGAAATCCCGCTGAAACTTTGGACATTCTCGCGAAGGGTTCCCAATCCCCGACAAGACTGGTACCCTTTCACGTCCAAATCTCTCAAACTCCGGGAGAGATTCTCAAAACCAAGGTTGACATGTTTCGAGTTCCTTTCAACATTCTGGAAATCCCGCTGAAACTTTGGACATTCTCGCGAAGGGTTCCCAATCCCCGACAAGACTGGTACCCTTTCACGTCCAAATCTCTCAAACTCCGGGAGAGATTCTCAAAACCAAGGTTGACATGTTTCGAGTTCCTTTCAACATTTTGGAAATCCCGCTGAAACTTTGGACATTCTCGCGAAGGGTTCCCAATCCCCGACAAGACTGGTACTCTTTCATGTCCAAATCTCTCAAACTCCGGGAGAGATTCTCAAAACCAAGGTTGACATGTTTCGAGTTCCTTTCAACATTTTGGAAATCCCGCTGAAACTTTGGACATTCTCGCGAAGGGTTCCCAATCCCCGACAAGACTGGTACCCTTTCACGTCCAAATCTCTCAAACTCCGGGAGAGATTCTCAAAACCAAGGTTCACATGTTTCGAGTTCCTCTCAACATTTTGGAAATCCCACTGAAACTGTGGACATTCTCGCGAAGGGTTCCCAATCCGCGAAAAGATTGGTACCCTTTCACATCCAAATCTCTCAAACTCTGGGAGAGATTCTCAAAACCAAGGTTGACATGTTTCGAGTTCCTTTCAACATTTTGGAAATCCCGCTGAAACTTTGGACATTCTCGCGAAGGGTTCCCAATCCCCGACAAGACTGGTACCCTTTCACGTCCAAATCTCTCAAACTCCGGGAGAGATTCTCAAAACCAAGGTTGACATGTTTCGAGTTCCTTTCAACATTTTGGAAATCCCGCTGAAACTTTGGACATTCTCGCGAAGGGTTCCCAATCCCCGACAAGACTGGTACTCTTTCACGTCCAAATCTCTCAAACTCCGGGAGAGATTCTCAAAACCAAGGTTGACATGTTTCGAGTTCCTTTCAACATTCTGGAAATCCCGCTGAAACTTTGGACATTCTCGTGAAGGGTTCCCAATCCCCGACAAGACTGGTACCCTTTCACGTCCAAATCTCTCAAACTCCGGGAGAGATTCTCAAAACCAAGGTTGACATGTTTCGAGTTCCTTTCAACATTTTGGAAATCCCGCTGAAACTTTGGACATTCTCGCGAAGGGTTCCCAATCCCCGACAAGACTGGTACCCTTTCACGTCCAAATCTCTCAAACTCCGGGAGAGATTCTCAAAACCAAGGTTGACATGTTTCGAGTTCCTTTCAACATTCTGGAAATCCCGCTGAAACTTTGGACATTCTCGCGAAGGGTTCCCAATCCCCGACAAGACTGGTACCCTTTCACGTCCAAATCTCTCAAACTCCGGGAGAGATTCTCAAAACCAATGTTGACATGTTTCGAGTTCCTTTCAACATTTTGGAAATCCCGCTGAAACTTTGGACATTCTCGCGAAGGGTTCCCAATCCCCGACAAGACTGGTACTCTTTCACGTCCAAATCTCTCAAACTCCGGGAGAGATTCTCAAAACCAAGGTTGACATGTTTCGAGTTCCTTTCAACATTTTGGAAATCCCGCTGAAACTTTGGACATTCTCGCGAAGGGTTCCCAATCCCCGACAAGACTGGTACCCTTTCACGTCCAAATCTCTCAAACTCCGGGAGAGATTCTCAAAACCAAGGTTGACATGTTTCGAGTTCCTCTCAACATTTTGGAAATCCCACTGAAACTGTGGACATTCTCGCGAAGGGTTCCCAATCCCCGACAAGACTGGTACCCTTTCACGTCCAAATCTCTCAAACTCCGGGAGAGATTCTCAAAACCAAGGTTGACATGTTTCGAGTTCCTTTCAACATTCTGGAAATCCCGCTGAAACTTTGGACATTCTCGCGAAGGGTTCCCAATCCCCGACAAGACTGGTACCCTTTCACGTCCAAATCTCTCAAACTCCGGGAGAGATTCTCAAAACCAAGGTTGACATGTTTCGAGTTCCTTTCAACATTTTGGAAATCCCGCTGAAACTTTGGACATTCTCGCGAAGGGTTCCCAATCCCCGACAAGACTGGTACCCTTTCACGTCCAAATCTCTCAAACTCCGGGAGAGATTCTCAAAACCAAGGTTGACATGTTTCGAGTTCCTTTCAACATTTTGGAAATCCCGCTGAAACTTTGGACATTCTCGCGAAGGGTTCCCAATCCCCGACAAGACTGGTACCCTTTCACGTCCAAATCTCTCAAACTCCGGGAGAGATTCTCAAAACCAAGGTTGACATGTTTCGAGTTCCTTTCAACATTTTGGAAATCCCGCTGAAACTTTGGACATTCTCGTGGAGGGTTCCCAATCCTCGAAAAGATTGGTACCCTTTCACATCCAAATCTCTCAAAATCTGGGAGAGATTCTCAAAACCAAGGTTCACATGTTTCGAGTTCCTTTCAACATTTTGGAAATCCCGCTGAAACTTTGGACATTCTCGCGAAGGGTTCCCAATCCCCGACAAGACTGGTACCCTTTCACGTCCAAATCTCTCAAACTCCGGGAGAGATTCTCAAAACCAAGGTTGACATGTTTCGAGTTCCTTTCAACATTTTGGAAATCCCGCTGAAACTTTGGACATTCTCGCGAAGGGTTCCCAATCCCCGACAAGACTGGTACCCTTTCACGTCCAAATCTCTCAAACTCCGGGAGAGATTCTCAAAACCAAGGTTGACATGTTTCAAGTTCCTTTCAACATTTTGGAAATCCCGCTGAAACTTTGGACATTCTCGCGTAGGGTTCCCAATCCGCGAAAAGATTTGTACCCTTTCACATCCAAATCTCTCAAACTCTGGGAGAGATTCTCAAAACCAAGGTTCACATGTTTCGAGTTCCTTTCAACATTCTGGAAATCCCGCTGAAACTTTGGACATTCTCGTGAAGGGTTCCCAATCCCCGACAAGACTGGTACCCTTTCACGTCCAAATCTCTCAAACTCCGGGAGAGATTCTCAAAACCAAGGTTGACATGTTTCGAGTTCCTTTCAACATTTTGGAAATCCCGCTGAAACTTTGGACATTCTCGCGAAGGGTTCCCAATCCGCGAAAAGATTGGTACCCTTTCACATCCAAATCTCTCAAACTCCGGGAGAGATTCTCAAAACCAAGGTTGACATGTTTCGAGTTCCTTTCAACATTCTGGAAATCCCGCTGAAACTTTGGACATTCTCGCGAAGGGTTCCCAATCCCCGACAAGACTGGTACCCTTTCACGTCCAAATCTCTCAAACTCCGGGAGAGATTCTCAAAACCAAGGTTGACATGTTTCGAGTTCCTTTCAACATTTTGGAAATCCCGCTGAAACTTTGGACATTCTCGCGAAGGGTTCCCAATCCCCGACAAGACTGGTACCCTTTCACGTCCAAATCTCTCAAACTCCGGGAGAGATTCTCAAAACCAAGGTTGACATGTTTCGAGTTCCTTTCAACATTTTGGAAATCCCGCTGAAACTTTGGACATTCTCGTGGAGGGTTCCCAATCCTCGAAAAGATTGGTACCCTTTCACATCCAAATCTCTCAAAATCTGGGAGAGATTCTCAAAACCAAGGTTCACATGTTTCGAGTTCCTTTCAACATTTTGGAAATCCCGCTGAAACATTGGACATTCTCGCGAAGGGTTCCCAATCCCCGACAAGACTGGTACCCTTTCACGTCCAAATCTCTCAAACTCTGAAAGAGATTCTCAAAACCAAGGTTGACATGTTTCGAGTTCCTTTCAACATTTTGGAAATCCCGCTGAAACTTTGGACATTCTCGCGAAGGGTTCCCAATCCCCGACAAGACTGGTACCCTTTCACGTCCAAATCTCTCAAACTCCGGGAGAGATTCTCAAAACCAAGGTTGACATGTTTCAAGTTCCTTTCAACATTTTGGAAATCCCGCTGAAACTTTGGACATTCTCGCGTAGGGTTGCCAATCCGCGAAAAGATTTGTACCCTTTCACATCCAAATCTCTGAAACTCTGGGAGAGATTCTCAAAACCAAGGTTCACATGTTTCGAGTTCCTTTCAACATTCTGGAAATCCCGCTGAAACTTTGGACATTCTCGTGAAGGGTTCCCAATCCCCGACAAGACTGGTACCCTTTCACGTCCAAATCTCTCAAACTCCGGGAGAGATTCTCAAAACCAAGGTTGACATGTTTCGAGTTCCTTTCAACATTTTGGAAATCCCGCTGAAACTTTGGACATTCTCGCGTAGGGTTCCCAATCCCCGACAAGACTGGTACCCTTTCACATCCAAATCTCTCAAACTCCGGGAGAGATTCTCAAAACCAAGGTTCACATGTTTCGAGTTCCTTTCAACATTCTGGAAATCCCGCTGAAACTTTGGACATTCTCGCGAAGGGTTCCCAATCCCCGACAAGACTGGTACCCTTTCACATCCAAATCTCTCAAACTCCGGGAGAGATTCTCAAAACCAAGGTTGACATGTTTCGAGTTCCTCTCAACATTTTGGAAATCCCACTGAAACTGTGGACATTCTCGCGAAGGGTTCCCAATCCGCGAAAAGATTGGTACCCTTTCACATCCAAATCTCTCAAACTCTGGGAGAGATTCTCAAAACCAAGGTTGACATGTTTCGAGTTCCTTTCAACATTCTGGAAATCCCGCTGAAACTTTGGACATTCTCGCGAAGGGTTCCCAATCCCCGACAAGACTGGTACCCTTTCACGTCCAAATCTCTCAAACTCCGGGAGAGATTCTCAAAACCAAGGTTGACATGTTTCGAGTTCCTTTCAACATTTTGGAAATCCCGCTGAAACTTTGGACATTCTCGCGAAGGGTTCCCAATCCCCGACAAGACTGGTACTCTTTCACGTCCAAATCTCTCAAACTCCGGGAGAGATTCTCAAAACCAAGGTTGACATGTTTCGAGTTCCTTTCAACATTTTGGAAATCCCGCTGAAACTTTGGACATTCTCGCGAAGGGTTCCCAATCCCCAACAAGACTGGTACCCTTTCACGTCCAAATCTCTCAAACTCCGGGAGAGATTCTCAAAACCAAGGTTGACATGTTTCGAGTTCCTCTCAACATTTTGGAAATCCCACTGAAACTGTGGACATTCTCGCGAGGGTTCCCAATCCCCGACAAGACTGGTACCCTTTCACGTCCAAATCTCTCAAACTCCGGGAGAGATTCTCAAAACCAAGGTTGACATGTTTCGAGTTCCTTTCAACATTTTGGAAATCCCGCTGAAACTTTGGACATTCTCGTGGAGGGTTCCCAATCCGCGAAAAGATTGGTACCCTTTCACATCCAAATCTCTCAAACTCCGGGAGAGATTCTCAAAACCAAGGTTCACATGTTTCGAGTTCCTTTCAACATTTTGGAAATCCCGCTGAAACTTTGGACATTCTCGCGAAGGGTTCCCAATCCCCGACAAGACTGGTACCCTTTCACGTCCAAATCTCTCAAACTCCGGGAGAGATTCTCAAAACCAAGGTTGACATGTTTCGAGTTCCTTTCAACATTTTGGAAATCCCGCTGAAACTTTGGACATTCTCGCGAAGGGTTCCCAATCCCCGACAAGACTGGTACCCTTTCACGTCCAAATCTCTCAAACTCCGGGAGAGATTCTCAAAACCAAGGTTGACATGTTTCGAGTTCCTTTCAACATTTTGGAAATCCCGCTGAAACTTTGGACATTCTCGCGAAGGGTTCCCAATCCCCGACAAGACTGGTACCCTTTCACGTCCAAATCTCTCAAACTCTGAAAGAGATTCTCAAAACCAAGGTTGACATGTTTCGAGTTCCTTTCAACATTTTGGAAATCCCGCTGAAACTTTGGACATTCTCGCGAAGGGTTCCCAATCCCCGACAAGACTGGTACCCTTTCACGTCCAAATCTCTCAAACTCCGGGAGAGATTCTCAAAACCGAGGTTGACATGTTTCGAGTTCCTTTCAACATTTTGGAAATCCCGCTGAAACTTTGGACATTCTCGCGAAGGGTTCCCAATCCGCGAAAAGATTGGTACCCTTTCACATCCAAATCTCTCAAACTCTGGGAGAGATTCTCAAAACCAAGGTTGACATGTTTCGAGTTCCTTTCAACATTTTGGAAATCCCGCTGAAACTTTGGACATTCTCGCGAAGGGTTCCCGATCCCCGACAAGACTGGTACCCTTTCACGTCCAAATCTCTCAAACTCCGGGAGAGATTCTCAAAACCAAGGTTGACATGTTTCGAGTTCCTCTCAACATTTTGGAAATCCCGCTGAAACTTTGGACATTCTCGTGAAGGGTTCAAAATCCCCGAAAAGACTGGTACCCTTTCACGTCCAAATCTCTCAAACTCCGGGAGAGATTCTCAAAACCGAGGTTGACATGTTTCGAGTTCCTTTCAACATTTTGGAAATCCCGCTGAAACTTTGGACATTCTCGCGAAGGGTTCCCAATCCCCGACAACACTGGTACCCTTTCACGTCCAAATCTCTCAAACTCTGGGAGAGATTCTCAAAACCAAGGTTGACATGTTTCGAGTTCCTTTCAACATTTTGGAAATCCCGCTGAAACTTTGGACATTCTCGCGAAGGGTTCCCAATCCCCGACAAGACTGGTACCCTTTCACGTCCAAATCTCTCAAACTCTGGGAGAGATTCTCAAAACCAAGGTTGACATGTTTCAAGTTCCTTTCAACATTTTGGAAATCCCGCTGAAACTTTGGACATTCTCGCGTAGGGTTCCCAATCCGCGAAAAGATTGGTACCCTTTCACATCCAAATCTCTCAAACTCTGGGAGAGATTCTCAAAACCAAGGTTCACATGTTTTGAGTTCCTTTCAACATTCTGGAAATCCCGCTGAAACTTTGGACATTCTCGCGAAGGGTTCCCAATCCCCGACAAGACTGGTACCCTTTCACGTCCAAATCTCTCAAACTCTGGGAGAGATTCTCAAAACCAAGGTTGACATGTTTCGAGTTCCTCTCAACATTTTGGAAATCCCGCTGAAACTTTGGACATTCTCGCGAAGGGTTCCCAATCCCCGACAAGACTGGTACCCTTTCACGTCCAAATCTCTCAAACTCTGGGAGAGATTCTCAAAACCAAGGTTGACATGTTTCGAGTTCCTCTCAACATTTTGGAAATCCCGCTGAAACTTTGGACATTCTCGCGAAGGGTTCCCAATCCCCGACAAGACTGGTACCCTTTCACGTCTAAATCTCTCAAACTCCGGGAGAGATTCTCAAAACCAAGGTTGACATGTTTCGAGTTCCTTTCAACATTTTGGAAATCCCGCTGAAACTTTGGACATTCTCGCGAAGGGTTCCCAATCCCCGACAAGACTGGTACCCTTTCACGTCCAGATCTCTCAAACTCCGGGAGAGATTCTCAAAACCAAGGTTGACATTTTTCGAGTTCCTCTCAACATTTTGGAAATCCCGCTGAAACTTTGGACATTCTCGCGAAGGGTTCCCAATCCCCGACAAGACTGGTACCCTTTCACGTCCAAATCTCTCAAACTCCGGGAGAGATTCTCAAAACCAAGGTTGACATGTTTCGAGTTCCTTTCAACATTTTGGAAATCCCGCTGAAACTTTGGACATTCTCGCGGAGGGTTCCCAATCCCCGACAAGACTGGTACCCTTTCACGTCCAAATCTCTCAAACTCCGGGAGAGATTCTCAAAACCAAGGTTGACATGTTTCGAGTTCCTTTCAACATTTTGGAAATCTCACTGAAACTTGGAACATTCTCGCGAAGGGTTCCCAATCCCCGACAAGATTGGTACCCTTTCACGTCTAAATCTCTCAAACTCCGGGAGAGATTCTCAAAATCAAGGTTGACATGTTTCGAGTTCCTTTCAACATTTTGGAAATCCCGCTGAAAGTTTGGACATTCTGGCGAAGGGTTCCCAATCCCCGACAAGATTGGTACCCTTTCACGTCCAAATCTCTCAAACTCCGGGAGAGATTCTCAAAACCAAGGTTGACATGTTTCGAGTTCCTTTCAACATTTTGGAAATCCCGCTGAAACTTTGGACATTCTCGCGAAGGGTTCCCGATCCCCGACAAGACTGGTACCCTTTCACGTCCAAATCTCTCAAACTCCGGGAGAGATTCTCAAAACCAAGGTTGACATGTTTCGAGTTCCTTTCAAGATTTTGGAAATCCCGCTGAAACTTTGGACATTCTCGCGAAGGGTTCCCAATCCCCGACAAGACTGGTACCCTTTCACGTCCAAATCTCTCAAACTCCGGGAGAGATTCTCAAAACCAAGGTTGACATGTTTCGAGTTCCTTTCAACATTTTGGAAATCCCGCTGAAACTTTGGACATTCTCGCGGAGGGTTCCCAATCCGCGAAAAGACTGGTACCCTTTCACATCCAAATCTCTCAAACTCTGGGAGAGATTCTCAAAACCAAGGCTGACATGTTTCGAGTTCCTTTCAACATTTTGGAAATCCCGCTGAAACTTTGGACATTCTCGCGAAGGGTTCCCAATCCCCGACAAGACTGGTACCCTTTCACGTCCAAATCTCTCAAACTCCGGGAGAGATTCTCAAAACCAAGGTTGACATGTTTCGAGTTCCTTTCAACATCTTGGAAATCCCGCTGAAACTTTGGACATTCTCGCGAAGGGTTCCCGATCCCCGTCAAGACTGGTACCCTTTCACGTCCAAATCTCTCAAACTCCGGGAGAGATTCTCAAAACCAAGGTTGACATGTTTCGAGTTCCTTTCAACATTTTGGAAATCCCGCTGAAACTTTGGACATTCTCGCGAAGGGTTCCCGATCCCCGACAAGACTGGTACCCTTTCACGTCCAAATCTCTCAAACTCCGGGAGAGATTCTCAAAACCAAGGTTGACATGTTTCAAGTTCCTTTCAACATTTTGGAAATCCCGCTGAAACTTTGGACATTCTCGCGAAGGGTTCCCAATCCCTGACAAGACTGGTACCCTTTCACGTCCAAATCTCTCAAACTCCGGGAGAGATTCTCAAAACCAAGGCTGACATGTTTCGAGTTCCTTTCAACATTTTGGAAATCCCGCTGAAACTTTGGACATTCTCGCGAAGGGTTCCCAATCCCCGACAAGACTGGTACCCTTTCACGTCCAAATCTCTGAAACTCTGGGAGAGATTCTCAAAACCAAGGTTGACATGTTTCGAGTTCCTTTCAACATTTTGGAAATCCCGCTGAAACTTTGGACATTCTCGCGAAGGGTTCCCAATCCCCGACAAGACTGGTACCCTTTCACGTCCAAATCTCTCAAACTCCGGGAGAGATTCTCAAAACCAAGGTTGACATGTTTCGAGTTCCTCTCAACATTTTGGAAATCCCGCTGAAACTTTGGACATTCTGGCGAAGGGTTCCCAATCCCCGACAAGACTGGTACCCTTTCACGTCCAAATCTCTCAAACTCCGGGAGAGATTCTCAAAACCAAGGTTGACATGTTTCGAGTTCCTTTCAACATTTTGGAAATCCCGCTGAAACTTTGGACATTCTCGCGAAGGGTTCCCAATCCCCGACAAGACTGGTACCCTTTCACGTCCAAATCTCTCAAACTCCGGGAGAGATTCTCAAAACCAAGGTTGACATGTTTCGAGTTCCTTTCAACATTTTGGAAATCCCGCTGAAACTTTGGACATTCTGGCGAAGGGTTCCCAATCCCTGACAAGACTGGTACCCTTTCACGTCCAAATCTCTCAAACTCCGGGAGAGATTCTCAAAACCAAGGTTGACATGGTACAAGTTCCTTTCAACATTTTGGAAATCCCGCTGAAACTTTGGACATTCTCGCGTAGGGTTCCCAATCCGCGAAAAGATTGGTACCCTTTCACATCCAAATCTCTCAAACTCTGGGAGAGATTCTCAAAACCAAGGTTCACATGTTTCGAGTTCCTTTCAACATTCTGGAAATCCCGCTGAAACTTTGGACATTCTCGCGAAGGGTTCCCAATCCCCGACAAGACTGGTACCCTTTCACGTCCAAATCTCTCAAACTCCGGGAGAGATTCTCAAAACCAAGGTTGACATGTTTCGAGTTCCTTTCAACATTCTGGAAATCCCGCTGAAACTTTGGACATTCTCGCGAAGGGTTCCCAATCCGCGAAAAGACTGGTACCCTTTCACGTCCAAATCTCTCAAACTCCGGGAGAGATTCTCAAAACCAAGGTTGACATGTTTCGAGTTCCTTTCAACATTCTGGAAATCCCGCTGAAACTTTGTACATTCTCGCGAAGGGTTCCCAATCCCCGACAAGACTGGTACCCTTTCACGTCCAAATCTCTCAAACTCCGGGAGAGATTCTCAAAACCAAGGTTGACATGTTTCGAGTTCCTTTCAACATTTTGGAAATCCCGCTGAAACTTTGGACATTCTCGCGAAGGGTTCCCAATCCCCGACAAGACTGGTACCCTTTCACGTCCAGATCTGTCAAACTCTGGGAGAGATTCTCAAAACCAAGGTTGACATTTTTCGAGTTCCTCTCAACATTTTGGAAGTCCCGCTGAAACTTTGGACATTCTCGCGAAGGGTTCCCAATCCCCGACAAGACTGGTACCCTTTCACGTCCAAATCTCTCAAACTCTGGGAGAGATTCTCAAAACCAAGGTTCACATGTTTCGAGTTCCTTTCAACATTCTGGAAATCCCGCTGAAACTTTGGACATTCTCGCGAAGGGTTCCCAATCCCCGACAAGACTGGTACCCTTTCACGTCCAAATCTCTCAAACTCCGGGAGAGATTCTCAAAACCAAGGTTGACATGTTTCGAGTTCCTTTCAACATTTTGGAAATCCCGCTGAAACTTTGGACATTCTCGCGAAGGGTTCCCAATCCCCGACAAGACTGGTACCCTTTCACGTCCAAATCTCTCAAACTCCGGGAGAGATTCTCAAAACCAAGGTTGACATTTTTCGAGTTCCTCTCAACATTTTGGAAATCCCGCTGAAACTTTGGACATTCTCGCGAAGGGTTCCCAATCCCCGACAAGACTGGTACCCTTTCACGTCCAAATCTCTCAAACTCTGGGAGAGATTCTCAAAACCAAGGTTCACATGTTTCGAGTTCCTTTCAACATTCTGGAAATCCCGCTGAAACTTTGGACATTCTCGCGAAGGGTTCCCAATCCCCGACAAGACTGGTACCCTTTCACGTCCAAATCTCTCAAACTCCGGGAGAGATTCTCAAAACCAAGGTTGACATGTTTCGAGTTCCTTTCAACATTTTGGAAATCCCGCTGAAACTTTGGACATTCTCGCGAAGGGTTCCCAATCCGCGAAAAGATTGGTACCCTTTCACATCCAAATCTCTCAAACTCCGGGAGAGATTCTCAAAACCAAGGTTGACATGTTTCGAGTTCCTTTCAACATTCTGGAAATCCCGCTGAAACTTTGGACATTCTCGCGAAGGGTTCCCAATCCCCGACAAGACTGGTACCCTTTCACGTCCAAATCTCTCAAACTCTGGGAGAGATTCTCAAAACCAAGGTTGACATGTTTCGAGTTCCTTTCAACATTTTGGAAATCCCGCTGAAACTTTGGACATTCTGGCGAAGGGTTCCCAATCCCCGACAAGACTGGTACCCTTTCACGTCCAGATCTGTCAAACTCCGGGAGAGATTCTCAAAACCAAGGTTGACATGTTTCGAGTTCCTCTCAACATTTTGGAAATCCCGCTGAAACTTTGGACATTCTCGCGAAGGGTTCCCAATCCCCGACAAGACTGGTACCCTTTCACGTCCAAATCTCTCAAACTCCGGGAGAGATTCTCAAAACCAAGGTTGACATGTTTCGAGTTCCTTTCAACATTTTGGAAATCCCGCTGAAACTTTGGACATTCTCGCGAAGGGTTCCCAATCCCCGACAAGACTGGTACCCTTTCACGTCCAGATCTGTCAAACTCCGGGAGAGATTCTCAAAACCAAGGTTGACATTTTTCGAGTTCCTCTCAACATTTTGGAAATCCCGCTGAAACTTTGGACATTCTCGCGAAGGGTTCCCAATCCCCGACAAGACTGGTACCCTTTCACGTCCAAATCTCTCAAACTCTGGGAGAGATTCTCAAAACCAAGGTTCACATGTTTCGAGTTCCTTTCAACATTCTGGAAATCCCGCTGAAACTTTGGACATTCTCGCGAAGGGTTCCCAATCCCCGACAAGACTGGTACCCTTTCACGTCCAAATCTCTCAAACTCCGGGAGAGATTCTCAAAACCAAGGTTGACATGTTTCGAGTTCCTTTCAACATTTTGGAAATCCCGCTGAAACTTTGGACATTCTCGCGAAGGGTTCCCAATCCGCGAAAAGATTGGTACCCTTTCACATCCAAATCTCTCAAACTCCGGGAGAGATTCTCAAAACCAAGGTTGACATGTTTCGAGTTCCTTTCAACATTCTGGAAATCCCGCTGAAACTTTGGACATTCTCGCGAAGGGTTCCCAATCCCCGACAAGACTGGTACCCTTTCACGTCCAAATCTCTCAAACTCTGGGAGAGATTCTCAAAACCAAGGTTGACATGTTTCGAGTTCCTTTCAACATTTTGGAAATCCCGCTGAAACTTTGGACATTCTGGCGAAGGGTTCCCAATCCCCGACAAGACTGGTACCCTTTCACGTCCAAATCTCTCAAACTCCGGGAGAGATTCTCAAAACCAAGGTTGACATGTTTCGAGTTCCTTTCAACATTTTGGAAATCCCGCTGAAACTTTGGACATTCTCGCGAAGGGTTCCCAATCCCCGACAAGACTGGTACCCTTTCACGTCCAGATCTGTCAAACTCCGGGAGAGATTCTCAAAACCAAGGTTGACATTTTTCGAGTTCCTCTCAACATTTTGGAAATCCCGCTGAAACTTTGGACATTCTCGCGAAGGGTTCCCAATCCCCGACAAGACTGGTACCCTTTCACGTCCAAATCTCTCAAACTCCGGGAGAGATTCTCAAAACCAAGGTTGACATGTTTCGAGTTCCTTTCAACATTTTGGAAATCCCGCTGAAACTTTGGACATTCTCGCGAAGGGTTCCCAATCCCCGACAAGACTGGTACCCTTTCACGTCCAAATCTCTCAAACTCCGGGAGAGATTCTCAAAACCAAGGTTGACATGTTTCGAGTTCCTTTCAACATTTTGGAAATCTCACTGAAACTTGGAACATTCTCGCGAAGGGTTCCCAATCCCCGACAAGATTGGTACCCTTTCACGTCCAAATCTCTCAAACTCCGGGAGAGATTCTCAAAATCAAGGTTGACATGTTTCGAGTTCCTTTCAACATTTTGGAAATCCCGCTGAAAGTTTGGACATTCTGGCGAAGGGTTCCCAATCCCCGACAAGATTGGTACCCTTTCACGTCCAAATCTCTCAAACTCCGGGAGAGATTCTCAAAACCAAGGTTGACATGTTTCGAGTTCCTTTCAACATTTTGGAAATCCCGCTGAAACTTTGGACATTCTGGCGAAGGGTTCCCAATCCCCGACAAGACTGGTACCCTTTCACGTCCAAATCTCTCAAACTCCGGGAGAGATTCTCAAAGCCAAGGTTGACATGTTTCGAGTTCCTTTCAACATCTTGGAAATCCCGCTGAAACTTTGGACATTCTCGCGAAGGGTTCCCGATCCCCGTCAAGACTGGTACCCTTTCACGTCCAAATCTCTCAAACTCCGGGAGAGATTCTCAAAACCAAGGTTGACATGTTTCGAGTTCCTTTCAACATTTTGGAAATCCCGCTGAAACTTTGGACATTCTCGCGAAGGGTTCCCAATCCCCAACAAGACTGGTACCCTTTCACGTCTAAATCTCTCAAACTCCGGGAGAGATTCTCAAAACCAAGGCTGACATGTTTCGAGTTCCTTTCAACATTTTGGAAATCCCGCTGAAACTTTGGACATTCTCGCGAAGGGTTCCCAATCCCCGACAAGACTGGTACCCTTTCACGTCCAAATCTCTCAAACTCCGGGAGAGATTCTCAAAAC
Organism: Streptopelia decaocto; assembly: GCF_964273445.1. Lineage (NCBI taxonomy): Eukaryota > Metazoa > Chordata > Aves > Columbiformes > Columbidae > Streptopelia > Streptopelia decaocto. Next base: position 250,164 of record NW_028116794.1, read on the forward strand.
CAAGGTTGACATGTTTCGAGTTCCTTTCAACATTTTGGAAATCCCGCTGAAACTTTGGACATTCTCGCGAAGGGTTCCCAATCCCCGACAAGACTGGTACCCTTTCACGTCCAAATCTCTCAAACTCCGGGAGAGATTCTCAAAACCAAGGTTGACATGTTTCGAGTTCCTCTCAACATTTTGGAAATCCCGCTGAAACTTTGGACATTCTGGCGAAGGGTTCCCAATCCCCGACAAGACTGGTACCCTTTCACGTCCAAATCTCTCAAACTCCGGGAGAGATTCTCAAAACCAAGGTTGACATGTTTCGAGTTCCTTTCAACATTTTGGAAATCCCGCTGAAAGTTTGGACATTCTGGCGAAGGGTTCCCAATCCCAGACAAGATTGGTACCCTTTCACGTCCAAATCTCTCAAACTCCGGGAGAGATTCTCAAAACCAAGGTTGACATGTTTCGAGTTCCTTTCAACATTTTGGAAATCCCGCTGAAACTTTGGACATTCTGGCGAAGGGTTCCCAATCCCCGACAAGACTGGTACCCTTTCACGTCCAAATCTCTCAAACTCCGGGAGAGATTCTCAAAGCCAAGGTTGACATGTTTCGAGTTCCTTTCAACATCTTGGAAATCCCGCTGAAACTTTGGACATTCTCGCGAAGGGTTCCCGATCCCCGTCAAGACTGGTACCCTTTCACGTCCAAATCTCTCAAACTCCGGGAGAGATTCTCAAAACCAAGGTTGACATGTTTCGAGTTCCTTTCAACATTTTGGAAATCCCGCTGAAACTTTGGACATTCTCGCGAAGGGTTCCCGATCCCCGACAAGACTGTTACCCTTTCACGTCCAAATCTCTCAAACTCCGGGAGAGATTCTCAAAACCAAGGTTGACATGTTTCGAGTTCCTTTCAACATTTTGGAAATCCCGCTGAAACTTTGGACATTCTCGCGAAGGGTTCCCAATCCCCGACAAGACTGGTACCCTTTCACGTCCAAATCTCTCAAACTCCGGGAGAGATTCTCAAAACCAAGGCTGACATGTTTCGAGTTCCTTTCAACATTTTGGAAATCCCGCTGAAACTTTGGACATTCTCGCGAAGGGTTCCCAATCCCCGACAAGACTGGTACCCTTTCACGTCCAAATCTCTCAAACTCCGGGAGAGATTCTCAAAACCAAGGTTGACATGTTTCGAGTTCCTCTCAACATTTTGGAAATCCCGCTGAAACTTTGGACATTCTGGCGAAGGGTTCCCAATCCCCGACAAGACTGGTACCCTTTCACGTCCAAATCTCTCAAACTCCGGGAGAGATTCTCAAAACCAAGGTTGACATGTTTCGAGTTCCTTTCAACATTTTGGAAATCCCGCTGAAACTTTGGACATTCTCGCGAAGGGTTCCCAATCCCCGACAAGACTGGTACCCTTTCACGTCCAAATCTCTCAAACTCCGGGAGAGATTCTCAAAACCAAGGTTGACATGTTTCGAGTTCCTTTCAACATTTTGGAAATCCCGCTGAAACTTTGGACATTCTCGCGAAGGGTTCCCAATCCCCGACAAGACTGGTACCCTTTCACGTCCAAATCTCTCAAACTCCAGGAGAGATTCTCAAAACCAAGGTTCACATGTTTCGAGTTCCTTTCAACATTTTGGAAATCCCGCTGAAACTTTGGACATTCTCGCGAAGGGTTCCCAATCCCCGACAAGACTGGTACCCTTTCACGTCCAAATCTCTCAAACTCTGGGAGAGATTCTCAAAACCAAGGTTGACATGTTTCGAGTTCCTTTCAACATTTTGGAAATCCCGCTGAAACTTTGGACATTCTCGCGAAGGGTTCCCAATCCCCGACAAGATTGGTACCCTTTCACGTCCAAATCTCTCAAACTCCGGGAGAGATTCTCAAAACCAAGGCTGACATGTTTCGAGTTCCTTTCAACATTTTGGAAATCCCGCTGAAACTTTGGACATTCTCGCGAAGGGTTCCCAATCCCCGACAAGACTGGTACCCTTTCACGTCCAAATCTCTCAAACTCCGGGAGAGATTCTCAAAACCAAGGTTGACATGTTTCGAGTTCCTTTCAACATTTTGGAAATCCCGCTGAAACTTTGGACATTCTCGCGAAGGGTTCCCAATCCCCGACAAGACTGGTACCCTTTCACGTCCAAATCTCTCAAACTCCGGGAGAGATTCTCAAAACCAAGGTTGACATGTTTCGAGTTCCTCTCAACATTTTGGAAATCCCGCTGAAACTTTGGACATTCTGGCGAAGGGTTCCCAATCCCCGACAAGACTGGTACCCTTTCACGTCCAAATCTCTCAAACTCCGGGAGAGATTCTCAAAACCAAGGTTGACATGTTTCGAGTTCCTTTCAACATTTTGGAAATCCCGCTGAAAGTTTGGACATTCTGGCGAAGGGTTCCCAATCCCAGACAAGATTGGTACCCTTTCACGTCCAAATCTCTCAAACTCCGGGAGAGATTCTCAAAACCAAGGTTGACATGTTTCGAGTTCCTTTCAACATTTTGGAAATCCCGCTGAAACTTTGGACATTCTGGCGAAGGGTTCCCAATCCCCGACAAGACTGGTACCCTTTCACGTCCAAATCTCTCAAACTCCGGGAGAGATTCTCAAAGCCAAGGTTGACATGTTTCGAGTTCCTTTCAACATCTTGGAAATCCCGCTGAAACTTTGGACATTCTCGCGAAGGGTTCCCGATCCCCGTCAAGACTGGTACCCTTTCACGTCCAAATCTCTCAAACTCCGGGAGAGATTCTCAAAACCAAGGTTGACATGTTTCGAGTTCCTTTCAACATTTTGGAAATCCCGCTGAAACTTTGGACATTCTCGCGAAGGGTTCCCGATCCCCGACAAGACTGTTACCCTTTCACGTCCAAATCTCTCAAACTCCGGGAGAGATTCTCAAAACCAAGGTTGACATGTTTCGAGTTCCTTTCAACATTTTGGAAATCCCGCTGAAACTTTGGACATTCTCGCGAAGGGTTCCCAATCCCCGACAAGACTGGTACCCTTTCACGTCCAAATCTCTCAAACTCCGGGAGAGATTCTCAAAACCAAGGCTGACATGTTTCGAGTTCCTTTCAACATTTTGGAAATCCCGCTGAAACTTTGGACATTCTCGCGAAGGGTTCCCAATCCCCGACAAGACTGGTACCCTTTCACGTCCAAATCTCTCAAACTCCGGGAGAGATTCTCAAAACCAAGGTTGACATGTTTCGAGTTCCTCTCAACATTTTGGAAATCCCGCTGAAACTTTGGACATTCTGGCGAAGGGTTCCCAATCCCCGACAAGACTGGTACCCTTTCACGTCCAAATCTCTCAAACTCCGGGAGAGATTCTCAAAACCAAGGCTGACATGTTTCGAGTTCCTTTCAACATTTTGGAAATCCCGCTGAAACTTTGGACATTCTCGCGAAGGGTTCCCAATCCCCGACAAGACTGGTACCCTTTCACGTCCAAATCTCTCAAACTCCGGGAGAGATTCTCAAAACCAAGGTTGACATGTTTCGAGTTCCTTTCAACATTTTGGAAATCCCGCTGAAACTTTGGACATTCTCGCGAAGGGTTCCCAATCCCCGACAAGACTGGTACCCTTTCACGTCCAAATCTCTCAAACTCCGGGAGAGATTCTCAAAACCAAGGTTGACATGTTTCGAGTTCCTCTCAACATTTTGGAAATCCCGCTGAAACTTTGGACATTCTGGCGAAGGGTTCCCAATCCCCGGCAAGACTGGTACCCTTTCACGTCCAAATCTCTCAAACTCCGGGAGAGATTCTCAAAACCAAGGTTGACATGTTTCGAGTTCCTTTCAACATTTTGGAAATCCCGCTGAAAGTTTGGACATTCTGGCGAAGGGTTCCCAATCCCAGACAAGATTGGTACCCTTTCACGTCCAAATCTCTCAAACTCCGGGAGAGATTCTCAAAACCAAGGTTGACATGTTTCGAGTTCCTTTCAACATTTTGGAAATCCCGCTGAAACTTTGGACATTCTGGCGAAGGGTTCCCAATCCCCGACAAGACTGGTACCCTTTCACGTCCAAATCTCTCAAACTCCGGGAGAGATTCTCAAAGCCAAGGTTGACATGTTTCGAGTTCCTTTCAACATCTTGGAAATCCCGCTGAAACTTTGGACATTCTCGCGAAGGGTTCCCGATCCCCGTCAAGACTGGTACCCTTTCACGTCCAAATCTCTCAAACTCCGGGAGAGATTCTCAAAACCAAGGTTGACATGTTTCGAGTTCCTTTCAACATTTTGGAAATCCCGCTGAAACTTTGGACATTCTCGCGAAGGGTTCCCGATCCCCGACAAGACTGTTACCCTTTCACGTCCAAATCTCTCAAACTCCGGGAGAGATTCTCAAAACCAAGGTTGACATGTTTCGAGTTCCTTTCAACATTTTGGAAATCCCGCTGAAACTTTGGACATTCTCGCGAAGGGTTCCCAATCCCCGACAAGACTGGTACCCTTTCACGTCCAAATCTCTCAAACTCCGGGAGAGATTCTCAAAACCAAGGCTGACATGTTTCGAGTTCCTTTCAACATTTTGGAAATCCCGCTGAAACTTTGGACATTCTCGCGAAGGGTTCCCAATCCCCGACAAGACTGGTACCCTTTCACGTCCAAATCTCTCAAACTCCGGGAGAGATTCTCAAAACCAAGGTTGACATGTTTCGAGTTCCTCTCAACATTTTGGAAATCCCGCTGAAACTTTGGACATTCTGGCGAAGGGTTCCCAATCCCCGACAAGACTGGTACCCTTTCACGTCCAAATCTCTCAAACTCCGGGAGAGATTCTCAAAACCAAGGTTGACATGTTTCGAGTTCCTTTCAACATTTTGGAAATCCCGCTGAAACTTTGGACATTCTCGCGAAGGGTTCCCAATCCCCGACAAGACTGGTACCCTTTCACGTCCAAATCTCTCAAACTCCGGGAGAGATTCTCAAAACCAAGGTTGACATGTTTCGAGTTCCTTTCAACATTTTGGAAATCCCGCTGAAACTTTGGACATTCTCGCGAAGGGTTCCCAATCCCCGACAAGACTGGTACCCTTTCACGTCCAAATCTCTCAAACTCCGGGAGAGATTCTCAAAACCAAGGTTCACATGTTTCGAGTTCCTTTCAACATTTTGGAAATCCCGCTGAAACTTTGGACATTCTCGCGAAGGGTTCCCAATCCCCGACAAGACTGGTACCCTTTCACGTCCAAATCTCTCAAACTCTGGGAGAGATTCTCAAAACCAAGGTTGACATGTTTCGAGTTCCTTTCAACATTTTGGAAATCCCGCTGAAACTTTGGACATTCTCGCGAAGGGTTCCCAATCCCCGACAAGATTGGTACCCTTTCACGTCCAAATCTCTCAAACTCCGGGAGAGATTCTCAAAACCAAGGTTGACATGTTTCGAGTTCCTTCCAACATCTTGGAAATCCCGCTGAAACTTTGGACATTCTCGCGGAGGGTTCCCAATCCGCGAAAAGATTGGTACCCTTTCACATCCAAATCTCTCAAACTCTGGGAGAGATTCTCAAAACCAAGGTTGACATGTTTCGAGTTCCTTTCAACATTCTGGAAATCCCGCTGAAACTTTGGACATTCTCGCGAAGGGTTCCCAATCCCCGACAAGACTGGTACCCTTTCACGTCCAAATCTCTCAAACTCCGGGAGAGATTCTCAAAACCAAGGTTGACATGTTTCGAGTTCCTTTCAACATTTTGGAAATCCCGCTGAAACTTTGGACATTCTCGCAAAGGGTTCCCAATCCCCGACAAGACTGGTACCCTTTCACGTCCAAATCTCTCAAACTCCGGGAGAGATTCTCAAAACCAAGGTTGACATGTTTCGAGTTCCTTTCAACATTTTGGAAATCTCACTGAAACTTTGGACATTCTCGCGAAGGGTTCCCAATCCCCGACAAGATTGGTACCATTTCACGTCCAAATCTCTCAAACTCCGGGAGAGATTCTCAAAACCAAGGTTGACATGTTTCGAGTTCCTTTCAACATTTTGGAAATCTCACTGAAACTTTGGACATTCTCGCGAAGGGTTCCCAATCCCCGACAAGACTGGTACCCTTTCACGTCAAAATCTCTCAAACTCCGGGAGAGATTCTCAAAACCAAGGTTGACATGTTTCGAGTTCCTTTCAACATTTTGGAAATCCCGCTGAAACTTTGGACATTCTCGCGAAGGGTTCCCAATCCCCGACAAGACTGGTACCCTTTCACGTCCAAATCTCTCAAACTCCGGGAGAGATTCTCAAAACCAAGGTTGACATGTTTCGAGTTCCTTTCAACATTTTGGAAATCCCGCTGAAACTTTGGACATTCTCGCAAAGGGTTCCCAATCCCCGACAAGACTAGTACCCTTTCACGTCCAAATCTCTCAAACTCCGGGAGAGATTCTCAAAACCAAGGTTGACATGTTTCAACTTCCTTCCAACATTTTGGAAATCCCGCTGAAACTTTGGACATTCTCGCGAAGGGTTCCCAATCCCCGACAAGACTGGTACCCTTTCACGTCCAAATCTCTCAAACTCCGGGAGAGATTCTCAAAACCAAGGTTGACATGTTTCGAGTTCCCTTCAACATTTTGGAAATCCCGCTGAAACAGTGGACATTCTTGCGAAGGGTTCCCAATCCCCGACAAGACTGGTACCCTTTCACGTCCAAATCTCTCAAACTCCGGGAGAGATTCTCAAAACCAAGGCTGACATGTTTCGAGTTCCTTTCAACATTTTGGAAATCCCGCTGAAACTTTGGACATTCTGGCGAAGGGTTCCCGATCCCCGACAAGACTGGTACCCTTTCACGTCCAAATCTCTCAAACTCCGGGAGAGATTCTCAAAACCAAGGTTGACATGTTTCGAGTTCCTTTCAACATTTTGGAAATCCCGCTGAAACTTTGGACATTCTCGCGAAGGGTTCCCAATCCCCGACAAGATTGGTACCCTTTCACGTCCAAATCTCTCAAACTCCGGGAGAGATTCTCAAAACCAAGGTTGACATGTTTCGAGTTCCTTTCAACATTTTGGAAATCCCGCTGAAACTTTGGACATTCTAGCGGAGGGTTCCCAATCCGCGAAAAGATTGGTAACCTTTCACATCCAAATCTCTCAAACTCTGGGAGAGATTCTCAAAACCAAGGTTGACATGTTTCGAGTTCCTTTCAACATTTTGGAAATCCCGCTGAAACTTTGGACATTCTCGCGAAGGGTTCCCAATCCCCGACAAGACTGGTACCCTTTCACGTCCAAATCTCTCAAACTCCGGGAGAGATTCTCAAAACCAAGGTTGACATGTTTCGAGTTCCTTTCAACATTTTGGAAATCCCGCTGAAACTTTGGACATTCTCGCGAAGGGTTCCCAATCCCCGACAAGACTGGTACCCTTTCACGTCCAAATCTCTCAAACTCCGGGAGAGATTCTCAAAACCAAGGTTGACATGTTTCGAGTTCCTTTCAACATTTTGGAAATCCCGCTGAAACTTTGGACATTCTCGCGAAGGGTTCCCGATCCCCGACAAGACTGGTACCCTTTCACGTCCAAATCTCTCAAACTCCGGGAGAGATTCTCAAAACCAAGGTTGACATGTTTCGAGTTCCTTTCAACATTTTGGAAATCTCACTGAAACTTTGGACATTCTCGCGAAGGGTTCCCAATCCCCGACAAGATTGGTACCCTTTCACGTCCAAATCTCTCAAACTGCGGGAGAGATTCTCAAAACTAAGGTTGACATGTTTCGAGTTCCTTTCAACATTCTGGAAATCCCGCTGAAACTTTGGACATTCTCGCGAAGGGTTCCCAATCCCCGACAAGATTGGAACCCTTTCACGTCCAAATCTCTCAAACTCCGGGAGAGATTCTCAAAACCAAGGTTGACATGTTTCGAGTTCCTTTCAACATTTTGGAAATCCCGCTGAAACTTTGGACAATCTCGTGTAGGGTTCCCAATCCCCGACAAGACTGGTACCCTTTCACGTCCAAATCTCTCAAACTCCGGGAGAGATTCTCAAAACCAAGGTTGACATGTTTCGAGTTCCTTTCAACATTTTGGAAATCCCGCTGAAACTTTGGACATTCTGGCGAAGGGTTCCCAATCCCCGAAAAGACTGGTACCCTTTCACGTCCAAATCTCTCAAACTCCGGGAGAGATTCTCAAAACCGAGGTTGACATGTTTCGAGTTCCTCTCAACATTTTGGAAATCCCGCTGAAACTTTGGACATTCTCGCGAAGGGTTCCCGATCCCCGACAAGATTGGTACCCTTTCACATCCAAATCTCTCAAACTCCGGGAGAGATTCTCAAAACCAAGGTTGACATGTTTCGAGTTCCTTTCAACATTTTGGAAATCCCGCTGAAACTTTGGACATTCTCGCGAAGGGTTCCCAATCCGCGAAAAGATTGGTACCCTTTCACATCCAAATCTCTCAAACTCCGGGAGAGATTCTCAAAACCAAGGTTGACATGTTTCGAGTTCCTTTCAACATTCTGGAAATCCCGCTGAAACTTTGGACATTCTCGCGAAGGGTTCCCAATCCCCGACAAGACTGGTACCCTTTCACGTCCAAATCTCTCAGACTCCGGGAGAGATTCTCAAAACCAAGGTTGACATGTTTCGAGTTCCTTTCAACATTTTGCAAATCCCGCTGAAAGTTTGGACATTCTCGCGAAGGGTTCCCAATCCCCGACAAGACTGGTACCCTTTCACGTCCAAATCTCTCAAACTCCGGGAGAGATTCTCAAAACCAAGGTTGACATGTTTCGAGTTCCTTTCAACATTTTGGAAATCCCGCTGAAACTTTGGACATTCTCGCGAAGGGTTCCCAATCCCCGACAAGACTGGTACCCTTTCACGTCCAAATCTCTCAAACTCCGGGAGAGATTCTCAAAACCAAGGTTGACATGTTTCGAGTTCCTTTCAACATTTTGGAAATCCTGCTGAAACTTTGGACATTCTCGCGAAGGGTTCCCAATCCCCGACAAGACTGGTACCCTTTCACGTCCAAATCTCTCAAACTCCGGGAGAGATTCTCAAAACCAAGGTTGACATGTTTCGAGTTCCTTTCAACATCTTGGAAATCCCGCTGAAAATTTGGACATTCTCGCGAAGGGTTCCCAATCCCCGACAAGATTGGTACCCTTTCACGTCCAAATCTCTCAAACTCTGGGAGAGATTCTCAAAACCAAGGTTGACATGTTTCGAGTTCCTTTCAACATTTTGGAAATCCCGCTGAAACTTTGGACATTCTCGCGAAGGGTTCCCAATCCCCGACAAGATTGGTACCCTTTCACATCCAAATCTCTCAAACTCCGGGAGAGATTCTCAAAACCAAGGCTGACATGTTTCGAGTTCCTTTCAACATTCTGGAAATCCCGCTGAAACTTTGGACATTCTCGCGAAGGGTTCCCAATCCCCGACAAGACTGGTACCCTTTCACGTCCAAATCTCTCAAACTCCGGGAGAGATTCTCAAAACCAAGGTTGACATGTTTCGAGTTCCTTTCAACATTTTGCAAATCCCGCTGAAAGTTTGGACATTCTCGCGAAGGGTTCCCAATCCCCGACAAGACTGGTACCCTTTCACGTCCAAATCTCTCAAACTCCGGGAGAGATTCTCAAAACCAAGGTTGACATGTTTCGAGTTCCTTTCAACATTTTGGAAATCCCGCTGAAACTTTGGACATTCTCGCGAAGGGTTCCCAATCCCCGACAAGACTGGTACCCTTTCACATCCAAATCTCTCAAACTCCGGGAGAGATTCTCAAAACCAAGGTTGACATGTTTCGAGTTCCTTTCAACATTTTGGAAATCCTGCTGAAACTTTGGACATTCTCGCGAAGGGTTCCCAATCCCCGACAAGACTGGTACCCTTTCACGTCCAAATCTCTCAAACTCCGGGAGAGATTCTCAAAACCAAGGTTGACATGTTTCGAGTTCCTTTCAACATCTTGGAAATCCCGCTGAAACTTTGGACATTCTCGCGAAGGGTTCCCAATCCCCGACAAGACTGGTACCCTTTCACGTCCAAATCTCTCAAACTCTGGGAGAGATTCTCAAAACCAAGGTTGACATGTTTCGAGTTCCTTTCAACATTTTGGAAATCCCGCTGAAACTTTGGACATTCTCGCGAAGGGTTCCCAATCCCCGACAAGATTGGTACCCTTTCACGTCCAAACCTCTCAAACTCCGGGAGAGATTCTCAAAACCAAGGTTCACATGTTTCGAGTTCCTTTCAACATTCTGGAAATCCCGCTGAAACTTTGGACATTCTCGCGAAGGGTTCCCAATCCCCGACAAGACTGGTACCCTTTCACGTCCAAATCTCTCAAACTCCGGGAGAGATTCTCAAAACCAAGGTTGACATGTTTCGAGTTCCTTTCAACATTTTGGAAATCTCACTGAAACTTTGGACATTCTCGCGAAGGGTTCCCAATCCCCGACAAGATTGGTACCCTTTCACGTCCAAATCTCTCAAACTGCGGGAGAGATTCTCAAAACTAAGGTTGACATGTTTCGAGTTCCTTTCAACATTCCGGAAATCCCGCTGAAACTTTGGACATTCTCGCGAAGGGTTCCCAATCCCCGACAAGATTGGAACCCTTTCACGTCCAAATCTCTCAAACTCCGGGAGAGATTCTCAAAACCAAGGTTGACATGTTTCGAGTTCCTTTCAACATTTTGGAAATCCCGCTGAAACTTTGGACAATCTCGTGTAGGGTTCCCAATCCCCGACAAGACTGGTACCCTTTCACGTCCAAATCTCTCAAACTCCGGGAGAGATTCTCAAAACCAAGGTTGACATGTTTCGAGTTCCTTTCAACATTTTGGAAATCCCGCTGAAACTTTGGACATTCTGGCGAAGGGTTCCCAATCCCCGACAAGACTGGTACCCTTTCACGTCCAAATCTCTCAAACTCCGGGAGAGATTCTCAAAACCGAGGTTGACATGTTTCGAGTTCCTCTCAACATTTTGGAAATCCCGCTGAAACTTTGGACATTCTCGTGAAGGGTTCCCAATCCCCGACAAGATTGGTACCCTTTCACATCCAAATCTCTCAAACTCCGGGAGAGATTCTCAAAACCAAGGTTGACATGTTTCGAGTTCCTTTCAACATTTTGGAAATCCCGCTTTAACTTTGGACATTCTCGCGAAGGGTTCCCAATCCGCGAAAAGATTGGTACCCTTTCACATCCAAATCTCTCAAACTCCGGGAGAGATTCTCAAAACCAAGGTTGACATGTTTCGAGTTCCTTTCAACATTCTGGAAATCCCGCTGAAACTTTGGACATTCTCGCGAAGGGTTCCCAATCCCCGACAAGACTGGTACCCTTTCACGTCCAAATCTCTCAGACTCCGGGAGAGATTCTCAAAACCAAGGTTGACATGTTTCGAGTTCCTTTCAACATTTTGCAAATCCCGCTGAAAGTTTGGACATTCTCGCGAAGGGTTCCCAATCCCCGACAAGACTGGTACCCTTTCACGTCCAAATCTCTCAAACTCCGGGAGAGATTCTCAAAACCAAGGTTGACATGTTTCGAGTTCCTTTCAACATTTTGGAAATCCCGCTGAAACTTTGGACATTCTCGCGAAGGGTTCCCAATCCCCGACAAGACTGGTACCCTTTCACATCCAAATCTCTCAAACTCCGGGAGAGATTCTCAAAACCAAGATTGACATGTTTCGAGTTCCTTTCAACATTTTGGAAATCCTGCTGAAACTTTGGACATTCTCGCGAAGGGTTCCCAATCCCCGACAAGACTGGTACCCTTTCACGTCCAAATCTCTCAAACTCCGGGAGAGATTCTCAAAACCAAGGTTGACATGTTTCGAGTTCCTTTCAACATCTTGGAAATCCCGCTGAAACTTTGGACATTCTGGCGAAGGGTTCCCAATCCCCGACAAGACTGGTACCCTTTCACGTCCAAATCTCTCAAACTCCGGGAGAGATTCTCAAAACCGAGGTTGACATGTTTCGAGTTCCTCTCAACATTTTGGAAATCCCGCTGAAACTTTGGACATTCTCGCGAAGGGTTCCCAATCCCCGACAAGATTGGTACCCTTTCACATCCAAATCTCTCAAACTCCGGGAGAGATTCTCAAAACCAAGGCTGACATGTTTCGAGTTCCTTTCAACATTCTGGAAATCCCGCTGAAACTTTGGACATTCTCGCGAAGGGTTCCCAATCCCCGACAAGACTGGTACCCTTTCACGTCCAAATCTCTCAAACTCCGGGAGAGATTCTCAAAACCAAGGTTGACATGTTTCGAGTTCCTTTCAACATTTTGCAAATCCCGCTGAAAGTTTGGACATTCTCGCGAAGGGTTCCCAATCCCCGACAAGACTGGTACCCTTTCACGTCCAAATCTCTCAAACTCCGGGAGAGATTCTCAAAACCAAGGTTGACATGTTTCGAGTTCCTTTCAACATTTTGGAAATCCCGCTGAAACTTTGGACATTCTCGCGAAGGGTTCCCAATCCCCGACAAGACTGGTACCCTTTCACATCCAAATCTCTCAAACTCCGGGAGAGATTCTCAAAACCAAGGTTGACATGTTTCGAGTTCCTTTCAACATTTTGGAAATCCTGCTGAAACTTTGGACATTCTCGCGAAGGGTTCCCAATCCCCGACAAGACTGGTACCCTTTCACGTCCAAATCTCTCAAACTCCGGGAGAGATTCTCAAAACCAAGGTTGACATGTTTCGAGTTCCTTTCAACATCTTGGAAATCCCGCTGAAACTTTGGACATTCTCGCGAAGGGTTCCCAATCCCCGACAAGACTGGTACCCTTTCACGTCCAAATCTCTCAAACTCTGGGAGAGATTCTCAAAACCAAGGTTGACATGTTTCGAGTTCCTTTCAACATTTTGGAAATCCCGCTGAAACTTTGGACATTCTCGCGAAGGGTTCCCAATCCCCGACAAGATTGGTACCCTTTCACGTCCAAACCTCTCAAACTCCGGGAGAGATTCTCAAAACCAAGGTTCACATGTTTCGAGTTCCTTTCAACATTCTGGAAATCCCGCTGAAACTTTGGACATTCTCGCGAAGGGTTCCCAATCCCCGACAAGACTGGTACCCTTTCACGTCCAAATCTCTCAAACTCCGGGAGAGATTCTCAAAACCAAGGTTGACATGTTTCGAGTTCCTTTCAACATTTTGGAAATCCTGCTGAAACTTTGGACATTCTCGCGAAGGGTTCCCAATCCCCGACAAGACTGGTACCCTTTCACATCCAAATCTCTCAAACTCTGGGAGAGATTCTCAAAACCAAGGTTGACATGTTTCGAGTTCCTTTCAACATCTTGGAAATCCCACTGAAACTTTGGACATTCTCGCGAAGGGTTCCCAATCCCCAACAAGACTGGTACCCTTTCACGTCCAAATCTCTCAAACTCCGGGAGAGATTCTCAAAACCAAGGTTGACATGTTTCGAGTTCCTTTCAACATCTTGGAAATCCCGCTGAAACTTTGGACATTCTCGCGAAGGGTTCCCAATCCCCGACAAGACTGGTACCCTTTCACGTCCAAATCTCTCAAACTCCGGGAGAGATTCTCAAAACCAAGGTTGACATGTTTCGAGTACCTCTCAACATTTTGGAAATCCCGCTGAAACTTTGGACATTCTCGCGAAGGGTTCCCAATCCCCGACAAGATTGGTACCCTTTCACGTCCAAATCTCTCAAACTCCGGTAGAGATTCTCAAAACCAAGGTTGACATGTTTCGAGTTCCTTTCAACATTTTGGAAATCCCGCTGAAACTTTGGACATTCTCGCGGAGGGTTCCCAATCCCCGACAAGACTGGTACCCTTTCACGTCCAAATCTCTCAAACTCCGGGAGAGATTCTCAAAACCAAGGTTGACATGTTTCGAGTTCCTTTCAACATTTTGCAAATCCCGCTGAAAGTTTGGACATTCTCGCGAAGGGTTCCCAATCCCCGACAAGACTGGTACCCTTTCACGTCCAAACCTCTCAAACTCCGGGAGAGATTCTCAAAACCAAGGTTCACATGTTTCGAGTTCCTTTCAACATTCTGGAAATCCCGCTGAAACTTTGGACATTCTCGCGAAGGGTTCCCAATCCGCGAAAAGATTGGTACCCTTTCACATCCAAATCTCTCAAACTCCGGGAGAGATTCTCAAAACCAAGGCTGACATGTTTCGAGTTCCTTTCAACATTCTGGAAATCCCGCTGAAACTTTGGACATTCTCGCGAAGGGTTCCCAATCCCCGACAAGACTGGTACCCTTTCACGTCCAAATCTCTCAAACTCCGGGAGAGATTCTCAAAACCAAGGTTGACATGTTTCGAGTTCCTTTCAACATTTTGCAAATCCCGCTGAAAGTTTGGACATTCTCGCGAAGGGTTCCCAATCCCCGACAAGACTGGTACCCTTTCACGTCCAAATCTCTCAAACTCCGGGAGAGATTCTCAAAACCAAGGTTGACATGTTTCGAGTTCCTTTCAACATTTTGGAAATCCCGCTGAAACTTTGGACATTCTAGCGGAGGGTTCCCAATCCGCGAAAAGATTGGTAACCTTTCACATCCAAATCTCTCAAACTCTGGGAGAGATTCTCAAAACCAAGGTTGACATGTTTCGAGTTCCTTTCAACATTTTGGAAATCCCGCTGAAACTTTGGACATTCTGGCGAAGGGTTCCCAATCCCCGACAAGACTGGTACCCTTTCACGTCCAAATCTCTCAAACTCCGGGAGAGATTCTCAAAACCAAGGTTGACATGTTTCGAGTTCCTTTCAACATCTTGGAAATCCCGCTGAAACTTTGGACATTCTCGCGAAGGGTTCCCAATCCCCGACAAGATTGGTACCCTTTCACGTCCAAATCTCTCAAACTCTGGGAGAGATTCTCAAAACCAAGGTTGACATGTTTCGAGTTCCTTTCAACATTTTGGAAATCCCGCTGAAACTTTGGACATTGTCGCGAAGGGTTCCCAATCCCCGACAAGACTGGTACCCTTTCACGTCCAAATCTCTCAAACTCCGGGAGAGATTCTCAAAACCAAGGTTGACATGTTTCGAGTTCCTTTCAACATCTTGGAAATCCCGCTGAAACTTTGGACATTCTCGCAAAGGGTTCCCGATCCCCGACAAGACTGGTACACTTTCACGTCCAAATCTCTCAAACTCCGGGAGAGATTCTCAAAACCAAGGTTGACATGTTTCGAGATCCTTTCAACATTTTGGAAATCCTGCTGAAACTTTGGACATTCTGGAGAAGGGTTCCCAATCCCCGACAAGACTGGTACCCTTTCACGTCCAAATCTCTCAAACTCCGGGAGAGATTCTCAAAACCAAGGTTGACATGTTTCGAGTTCCTTTCAACATTTTGGAAATCCCGCTGAAACTTTGGACATTCTCGCGAAGGGTTCCCAATCCCCGACAAGACTGGTACCCTTTCACGTCCAAATCTCTCAAACTCCGGGAGAGATTCTCAAAACCAAGGTTGACATGTTTCGAGTTCCTTTCAACATTTTGGAAATCCCGCTGAAACTTTGGACATTCTCGCGAAGGGTTCCCAATCCCCGACAAGACTGGTACCCTTTCACGTCCAAATCTCTCAAACTCCGGGAGAGATTCTCAAAACCAAGGTTGACATGTTTCAAGTTCCTTTCAACATTTTGGAAATCCCGCTGAAAGTTTGGACATTCTGCCGAAGGGTTCCCAATCCCCGACAAGACTGGTACCCTTTCACGTCCAAATCTCTCAAACTCCGGGAGAGATTCTCAAAACCAAGGTTGACATGTTTCGAGTTCCTTTCAACATTTTGGAAATCCCGCTGAAACTTTGGACATTCTCGTGAAGGGTTCCCAATCCCCGACAAGACTGGTACCCTTTCACGTCCAAATCTCTCAAACTCCGGGAGAGATTCTCAAAACCAAGGTTGACATGTTTCGAGTTCCTTTCAACATTTTGGAAATCCCGCTGAAACTTTGGACATTCTGGCGAAGGGTTCCCAATCCCCGACAAGACTGGTACCCTTTCACGTCCAAATCTCTCAAACTCCGGGAGAGATTCTCAAAACCAAGGTTGACATGTTTCGAGTTCCTTTCAACATTTTGGAAATCCCGCTGAAACTTTGGACATTCTCGCGAAGGGTTCCCAATCCCCGACAAGACTGGTACCCTTTCACGTCCAAATCTCTCAAACTCCGGGAGAGATTCTCAAAACCAAGGTTGACATGTTTCGAGTTCCTTTCAACATTTTGGAAATCCCGCTGAAACTCTGGACATTCTGGCGAAGGGTTCCCAATCCCCGACAAGACTGGTACCCTTTCACGTCCAAATCTCTCAAACTCCGGGAGAGATTCTCAAAACCAAGGTTGACATGTTTCGAGTTCCTTTCAACATTTTGGAAATCCCGCTGAAACTTTGGACATTCTCGTGAAGGGTTCCCAATCCCCGACAAGACTGGTACCCTTTCACGTCCAAATCTCTCCAACTCCGGGAGAGATTCTCAAAACCAAGGTTGACATGTTTCGAGTTCCTTTCAACATTTTGGAAATCCCGCTGAAACTTCGGACATTCTCGCGAAGGGTTCCCAATCCCCGACAAGACTGGTACCCTTTCACGTCCAAATCTCTCAAACTCCGGGAGAGATTCTCAAAACCAAGGTTGACATGTTTCGAGTTCCTTTCAACATTTTGGAAATCCCGCTGAAACTTTGGACATTCTCGCGAAGGGTTCCCGATCCCCGACAAGATTGGTACCCTTTCACGTCCAAATCTCTCAAACTCCGGGAGAGATTCTCAAAACCAAGGTTGACATGTTTCGAGTTCCTTTCAACATCTTGGAAATCCCGCTGAAACTTTGGACATTCTCGCAAAGGGTTCCCAATCCCCGACAAGACTGGTACCCTTTCACGTCCAAATCTCTCAAACTCCGGGAGAGATTCTCAAAACCAAGGTTGACATGTTTCGAGTTCCTTTCAACATTTTGGAAATCCCGCTGAAACTTTGGACATTCTCGCGAAGGGTTCCCGATCCCCGACAAGACTGGTACCCTTTCACGTCCAAATCTCTCAAACTCCGGGAGAGATTCTCAAAACCAAGGTTGACATGTTTCGAGTTCCTTTCAACATTTTGGAAATCTCGCTGAAACTTTGCACATTCTCTCGAAGGGTTCCCAATCCCCGACAAGACTGGTACCCTTTCACGTCCAAATCTCTCAAACTCCGGGAGAGATTCTCAAAACCAAGGTTGACATGTTTCGAGTTCCTTTCAACATTCTGGAAATCCCACTGAAACTTTGGACATTCTCGCGAAGGGTTCCCAATCCCCGACAAGACTGGTACCCTTTCACGTCCAAATCTCTCAAACTCCGGGAGAGATTCTCAAAACCAAGGTTGACATGTTTCGAGTTCCTTTCAACATTTTGGAAATCCCGCTGAAACTTTGGTCATTCTCGCGAAGGGTTCCCAATCCCCGACAAGACTGGTACCCTTTCACGTCCAAATCTCTCAAACTCCGGGAGAGATTCTCAAAACCAAGGTTGACATGTTTCGAGTTCCTTTCAACATTCTGGAAATCCCGCTGAAACTTTGGACATTCTCGCGAAGGGTTCCCAATCCCCGACAAGACTGGTACCCTTTCACGTCCAAATCTCTCAAACTCTGGGAGAGATTCTCAAAACCAAGGTTGACATGTTTCGAGTTCCTTTCAACATTTTGGAAATCCCGCTGAAACTTTGGACATTCTGGCGAAGGGTTCCCAATCCCCGACAAGACTGGTACCCTTTCACGTCCAAATCTCTCAAACTCCGGGAGAGATTCTCAAAACCAAGGTTGACATGTTTCGAGTTCCTTTCAACATTTTGGAAATCCCGCTGAAACTTTGGACATTCTCGCGAAGGGTTCCCGATCCTCGACAAGACTGGTACCCTTTCACGTCCAAATCTCTCCAACTCCGGGAGAGATTCTCAAAACCAAGGTTGACATGTTTCGAGTTCCTTTCAACATTTTGGAAATCCCGCTGAAACTTTGGACATTCTCGCGAAGGGTTCCCAATCCCCGACAAGACTGGTACCCTTTCACGTCCAAATCTATCAAACTCCGGGAGAGATTCTCAAAACCAAGGTTGACATGTTTCGAGTTCCTTTCAACATCTTGGAAATCCCGCTGAAACTTTGGACATTCTCGCGAAGGGTTCCCAATCCCCGACAAGACTGGTACCCTTTCACGTCCAAATCTCTCAAAGTCCGGGAGAGATTCTCAAAACCAAGGTTGACATGTTTCGAGTTCCTTTCAACATTTTGGAAATCCCGCTAAACTTTGGACATTCTCGCAAAGGGTTCCCAATCCCCGACAAGACTGGTACCCTTTCACGTCCAAATCTCTCAAACTCCGGGAGAGATTCTCAAAACCAAGGTTGACATGTTTCGAGTTCCTTTCAACATTTTGGAAATCCCGCTGAAACTTTGGACATTCTCGCGAAGGGTTCCCAATCCCCGACAAGACTGGTACCCTTTCACGTCCAAATCTCTCAAACTCCGGGAGAGATTCTCAAAACCAAGGTTGACATGTTTCGAGTTCCTTTCAACATTTTGGAAATGCCGCTGAAACTTTGGACATTCTGGCGAAGGGTTCCCAATCCCCGACAAGACTGGTACCCTTTCACGTCCAAATCTCTCAAACTCCGGGAGAGATTCTCAAAACCAAGGTTGACATGTTTCGAGTTCCTTTCAACATTTTGGAAATCCCGCTGAAACTTTGGACATTCTCGCGAAGGGTTCCCAATCCCCGACAAGACTGGTACCCTTTCACGTCCAAATCTCTCAAACTCCGGGAGAGATTCTCAAAACCAAGGTTGACATGTTTCGAGTTCCTTTCAACATTTTGGAAATCCCGCTGAAACTTTGGACATTCTCGCGAAGGGTTCCCAATCCCCGACAAGACTGGTACACTTTCACGTCCAAATCTCTCAAACTCCGGGAGAGATTCTCAAAACCAAGGTTGACATGTTTCGAGTTCCTTTCAACATTCTGGAAATCCCGCTGAAACTTTGGACATTCTCGCGAAGGGTTCCCAATCCCCGACAAGACTGGTACCCTTTCACGTCCAAATCTCTCAAACTCCGGGAGAGATTCTCAAAACCAAGGTTGACATGTTTCGAGTTCCTTTCAACATTTTGGAAATCCTGCTGAAACTTTGGACATTCTCGCGAAGGGTTCCCAATCCCCGACAAGACTGGTACCCTTTCACGTCCAAATCTCTCAAACTCCGGGAGAGATTCTCAAAACCAAGGTTGACATGTTTCGAGTTCCTCTCAACATTTTGCAAATCCCGCTGAAACTTTGGACATTCTGGCGAAGGGTTCCCGATCCCCGACAAGACTGATAACCTTTCACGTCCAAATCTCTCAAACTCCGGGAGAGATTCTCAAAACCAAGGTTGACATGTTTCGAGTTCCTTTCAACATTTTGGAAATCCCGCTGAAACTTTGGACATTCTCGCGAAGGGTTCCCAATCCCCGACAAGACTGGTACCCTTTCACGTCCAAATCTCTCAAACTCCGGGAGAGATTCTCAAAACCAAGGTTGACATGTTTCGAGTTCCTTTCAACATTTTGGAAATCTCGCTGAAACTTTGGACATTCTCGCGAAGGGTTCCCAATCCCCGACAAGATTGGTACCCTTTCACGTCCAAATCTCTCAAACTCCGGGAGAGATTCTCAAAACCAAGGTTGACATGTTTCGAGTTCCTTTCAACATTCTGGAAATCCCGCTGAAACTTTGGACATTCTGGCGAAGGGTTCCCAATCCCCGACAAGACTGGTACCCTTTCACGTCCAAATCTCTCAAACTCCGGGAGAGATTCTCAAAACCAAGGTTGACATGTTTCGAGTTCCTTTCAACATTCTGGAAATCCCGCTGAAACTTTGGACATTCTCGCGAAGGGTTCCCAATCCCCGACAAGACTGGTACCCTTTCACGTCTAAATCCCTCAAACTCCGGGAGAGATTCTCAAAACCAAGGTTGACATGTTTCGAGTTCCTTTCAACATTTTGGAAATCCCGCTGAAACTTTGGACATTCTCGCGAAGGGTTCCCAATCCCCGACAAGACTGGTACCCTTTCACGTCCAAATCTCTCAAACTCCGGGAGAGATTCTCAAAACCAAGGTTGACATGTTTCGAGTTCCTTTCAACATTTTGGAAATCTCGCTGAAACTTTGGACATTCTCGCGAAGGGTTCCCAATCCCCGACAAGACTGGTACCCTTTCACGTCCAAATCTCTCAAACTCCGGGAGAGATTCTCAAAACCAAGGTTGACATGTTTCGAGTTCCTTTCAACATTTTGGAAATCCCGCTGAAACTTTGGACATTCTCGCGAAGGGTTCCCAATCCCCGACAAGACTGGTACCCTTTCACGTCCAAATCTCTCAAACTCCGGGAGAGATTCTCAAAACCAAGGTTGACATGTTTTGAGTTCCTTTCAACATTTTGGAAATCCCGCTGAAACTTTGGACATTCTCGCGAAGGGTTCCCGATCCTCGACAAGATTAGTACCCTTTCACGTCCAAATCTCTCAAACTCCGGGAGAGATTCTCAAAACCAAGGTTGACATGTTTCGAGTTCCTTTCAACATTTTGGAAATCCCGCTGAAAGTTTGGACATTCTCGCGAAGGGTTCCCAATCCCCGACAAGACTGGTACCCTTTCACGTCCAAATCTCTCAAACTCCGGGAGAGATTCTCAAAACCAAGGTTGACATGTTTTGAGTTCCTTTCAACATTTTGGAAATCCTGCTGAAACTTTGGACATTCTCGCGAAGGGTTCCCAATCCCCGACAAAACAGGTACCCTTTCACGTCCAAATCTCTCAAACTCTGGGAGAGATTCTCAAAACCAAGGTTGACATGTTTCGAGTTCCTTTCAACATTCTGGAAATCCCGCTGAAACTTTGGACATTCTCGCGAAGGGTTCCCAATCCCCGACAAGACTGGTACCCTTTCACGTCCAAATCTCTCAAACTCCGGGAGAGATTCTCAAAACCAAGGTTGACATGTTTCGAGTTCCTTTCAACATTTTGGAAATGCCGCTGAAACTTTGGACATTCTGGCGAAGGGTTCCCAATCCCCGACAAGATTGGTACCCTTTCACGTCCAAATCTCTCAAACTCTGGGAGAGATTCTCAAAACCAAGATTGACATGTTTCGAGTTCCTTTCAACATTTTGGAAATCCCGCTGAAACTTTGGACATTGTTGCAAAGGGTTCCCAATCCCCGACAAGACTGGTACCCTTTCACGTCCAAATCTCTCAAACTCCGGGAGAGATTCTCAAAACCAAGGATGACATGTTTCGAGTTCATTTCAACATCTTGGAAACCCACTGAAACTTTGGACATTCTCGCGAAGGGTTCCCGATCCCCGACAAGACTGGTACACTTTCACGTCCAAATCTCTCAAACTCCGGGAGAGATTCTCAAAACCAAGGTTGACATGTTTCGAGTTCCTTTCAACATTTTGGAAATCCCGCTGAAACTTTGGACATTCTGGCGAAGGGTTCCAAACCCCCGACAAGACTGGTACCCTTTCACGTCCAAATCTCTCAAACTCCGGGAGAGATTCTCAAAACCAAGGTTGACATGTTTCGAGTTCCTTTCAACATTTTGGAAATCCCGCTGAAACTTTGGACATTCTCGCGAAGGGTTCCCAATCCCCGACAAGACTGGTACCCTTTCACGTCCAAATCTCTCAAACTCCGGGAGAGATTCTCAAAACCAAGGTTGACATGTTTCGAGTTCCTTTCAACATTTTGGAAATCCCGCTGAAACTTTGGACATTCTGGCGAAGGGTTCCCAATCCCCGACAAGACTGGTACCCTTTCACGTCCAAATCTCTCAAACTCCGGGAGAGATTCTCAAAACCAAGGTTGACATGTTTCGAGTTCCTTTCAACATTTTGGAAATCCCGCTGAAACTTTGGACATTCTCGCGAAGGGTTCCCAATCCCCGACAAGACTGGTACCCTTTCACGTCCAAATCTCTCAAACTCCGGGAGAGATTCTCAAAACCAAGGTTGACATGTTTCGAGTTCCTTTCAAGATTTTGGAAATCCCGCTGAAACTTTGGACATTCTCGCGAAGGGTTCCCAATCCCCGACAAGACTGGTACCCTTTCACGTCCAAATCTCTCAAACTCCGGGAGAGATTCTCAAAACCAAGGTTGACATGTTTTGAGTTCCTTTCAACATTTTGGAAATCCCGCTGAAACTTTGGACATTCTGGCGAAGGGTTCCCAATCCCCGACAAGACTGGTACCCTTTCACGTCCAAATCTCTCAAACTCCGGGAGAGATTCTCAAAACCAAGGTTGACATGTTTCGAGTTCCTTTCAACATTCTGGAAATCCCGCTGAAACTTTGGACATTCTCGCGAAGGGTTCCCAATCCCCGACAAGACTGGTACCCTTTCACGTCTAAATCCCTCAAACTCCGGGAGAGATTCTCAAAACCAAGGTTGACATGTTTCGAGTTCCTTTCAACATTTTGGAAATCCCGCTGAAACTTTGGACATTCTCGCGAAGGGTTCCCAATCCCCGACAAGACTGGTACCCTTTCACGTCCAAATCTCTCAAACTCCGGGAGAGATTCTCAAAACCAAGGTTGACATGTTTCGAGTTCCTTTCAACATTTTGGAAATCTCGCTGAAACTTTGGACATTCTCGCGAAGGGTTCCCAATCCCCGACAAGACTGGTACCCTTTCACGTCCAAATCTCTCAAACTCCGGGAGAGATTCTCAAAACCAAGGTTGACATGTTTCGAGTTCCTTTCAACATTTTGGAAATCCCGCTGAAACTTTGGACATTCTCGCGAAGGGTTCCCAATCCCCGACAAGACTGGTACCCTTTCACGTCCAAATCTCTCAAACTCCGGGAGAGATTCTCAAAACCAAGGTTGACATGTTTTGAGTTCCTTTCAACATTTTGGAAATCCCGCTGAAACTTTGGACATTCTCGCGAAGGGTTCCCGATCCTCGACAAGATTAGTACCCTTTCACGTCCAAATCTCTCAAACTCCGGGAGAGATTCTCAAAACCAAGGTTGACATGTTTCGAGTTCCTTTCAACATTTTGGAAATCCCGCTGAAAGTTTGGACATTCTCGCGAAGGGTTCCCAATCCCCGACAAGACTGGTACCCTTTCACGTCCAAATCTCTCAAACTCCGGGAGAGATTCTCAAAACCAAGGTTGACATGTTTTGAGTTCCTTTCAACATTTTGGAAATCCTGCTGAAACTTTGGACATTCTCGCGAAGGGTTCCCAATCCCCGACAAAACAGGTACCCTTTCACGTCCAAATCTCTCAAACTCTGGGAGAGATTCTCAAAACCAAGGTTGACATGTTTCGAGTTCCTTTCAACATTCTGGAAATCCCGCTGAAACTTTGGACATTCTCGCGAAGGGTTCCCAATCCCCGACAAGACTGGTACCCTTTCACGTCCAAATCTCTCAAACTCCGGGAGAGATTCTCAAAACCAAGGTTGACATGTTTCGAGTTCCTTTCAACATTTTGGAAATCCCGCTGAAACTTTGGACATTCTCGCGAAGGGTTCCCAATCCCCGACAAGATTGGTACCCTTTCACGTCCAAATCTCTCAAACTCTGGGAGAGATTCTCAAAACCAAGATTGACATGTTTCGAGTTCCTTTCAACATTTTGGAAATCCCGCTGAAACTTTGGACATTGTTGCAAAGGGTTCCCAATCCCCGACAAGACTGGTACCCTTTCACGTCCAAATCTCTCAAACTCCGGGAGAGATTCTCAAAACCAAGGATGACATGTTTCGAGTTCATTTCAACATCTTGGAAACCCACTGAAACTTTGGACATTCTCGCGAAGGGTTCCCGATCCCCGACAAGACTGGTACACTTTCACGTCCAAATCTCTCAAACTCCGGGAGAGATTCTCAAAACCAAGGTTGACATGTTTCGAGTTCCTTTCAACATTTTGGAAATCCCGCTGAAACTTTGGACATTCTGGCGAAGGGTTCCAAACCCCCGACAAGACTGGTACCCTTTCACGTCCAAATCTCTCAAACTCCGGGAGAGATTCTCAAAACCAAGGTTGACATGTTTCGAGTTCCTTTCAACATTTTGGAAATCCCGCTGAAACTTTGGACATTCTCGCGAAGGGTTCCCAATCCCCGACAAGACTGGTACCCTTTCACGTCCAAATCTCTCAAACTCCGGGAGAGATTCTCAAAACCAAGGTTGACATGTTTCGAGTTCCTTTCAACATTTTGGAAATCCCGCTGAAACTTTGGACATTCTGGCGAAGGGTTCCCAATCCCCGACAAGACTGGTACCCTTTCACGTCCAAATCTCTCAAACTCCGGGAGAGATTCTCAAAACCAAGGTTGACATGTTTCGAGTTCCTTTCAACATTTTGGAAATCCCGCTGAAACTTTGGACATTCTCGCGAAGGGTTCCCAATCCCCGACAAGACTGGTACCCTTTCACGTCCAAATCTCTCAAACTCCGGGAGAGATTCTCAAAACCAAGGTTGACATGTTTCGAGTTCCTTTCAAGATTTTGGAAATCCCGCTGAAACTTTGGACATTCTCGCGAAGGGTTCCCAATCCCCGACAAGACTGGTACCCTTTCACGTCCAAATCTCTCAAACTCCGGGAGAGATTCTCAAAACCAAGGTTGACATGTTTTGAGTTCCTTTCAACATTTTGGAAATCCCGCTGAAACTTTGGACATTCTCGCGAAGGGTTCCCGATCCTCGACAAGATTAGTACACTTTCACGTCCAAATCTCTCAAACTCCGGGAGAGATTCTCAAAACCAAGGTTGACATGTTTCGAGTTCCTTTCAACATTTTGGAAATCCCGCTGAAACTTTGGACATTCTCGCGAAGGGTTCCCAATCCCCGACAAGACTGGTACCCTTTCAGGTCCAAATCTCTCAAACTCCGGGAGAGATTCTCAAAACCAAGGTTGACATGTTTCGAGTTCCTTTCAACATTTTGGAAATCCTGCTGAAACTTTGGACATTCTCGCGAAGGGTTCCCAATCCCCGACAAAACTGGTACCCTTTCACGTCCAAATCTCTCAAACTCTGGGAGAGATTCTCAAAAACAAGGTTGACATGTTTCGAGTTCCTTTCAACATTTTGGAAATCCCGCTGAAACTTTGGACATTCTCGCGAAGGGTTCCCGCTCCCCGACAAGACTGGTACCCTTTCACGTCCAAATCTCTCAAACTCCGGGACAGATTCTCAAAACCAAGGTTGACATGTTTCGAGTTCCTTTCAACATTTTGGAAATCCCGATGAAACTTTGGACATTCTCGCGAAGGGTTCCCAATCCCCGACAAGATTGGTACCCTTTCACGTCCAAATCTCTCAAACTCCGGGAGAGATTCTCAAAACCAAGGTTGACATGTTTCGAGTTCCTTTCAACATTTTGGAAATCCCGCTGAAACTTTGGACATTGTCGCGAAGGGTTCCCAATCCCCGACAAGACTGGTACCCTTTCACGTCCAAATCTCTCAAACTCCGGGAGAGATTCTCAAAACCAAGGATGACATGTTTCGAGTTCATTTCAACATCTTGGAAATCCCGCTGAAACTTTGGACATTCTCGCGAAGGGTTCCCAATCCCCGACAAGACTGGTACACTTTCACGTCCAAATCTCTCAAACTCCGGGAGAGATTCTCAAAACCAAGGTTGACATGTTTCGAGATCCTTTCAACATTTTGGAAATCCCGCTGAAACTTTGGACATTCTGGCGAAGGGTTCCCAATCCCCGACAAGACTGGTACCCTTTCACGTGCAAATCTCTCAAACTCCGGGAGAGATTCTCAAAACCAAGGTTGACATGTTTCGAGTTCCTTTCAACATTTTGGAAATCCCGCTGAAACTTTGGACATTCTGGCGAAGGGTTCCCAATCCCCGACAAGACTGGTACCCTTTCACGTCCAAATCTCTCAAACTCCGGGAGAGATTCTCAAAACCAAGGTTGACATGTTTCGAGTTCCTTTCAACATTTTGGAAATCCCGCTGAAACTTTGGACATTCTCGCGAAGGGTTCCCAATCCCCGACAAGACTGGTACCCTTTCACGTCCAAATCTCTCAAACTCCGGGAGAGATTCTCAAAACCAAGGTTGACATGTTTCAAGTTCCTTTCAACATTTTGGAAATCCCGCTGAAACTTTGGACATTCTGGCGAAGGGTTCCCAATCCCCGACAAGACTGGTACCCTTTCACGTCCAAATCTCTCAAACTCCGGGAGAGATTCTCAAAACCAAGGTTGACATGTTTCGAGTTCCTTTCAACATTTTGGAAATCCCGCTGAAACTTTGGACATTCTGGCGAAGGGTTCCCAATCCCCGACAAGACTGGTACCCTTTCACGTCCAAATCTCTCAAACTCCGGGAGAGATTCTCAAAACCAAGGTTGACATGTTTCGAGTTCCTTTCAACATTTTGGAAATCCTGCTGAAACTTTGGACATTCTCGCGAAGGGTTCCCAATCCCCGACAAGACTGGTACCCTTTCACGTCCAAATCTCTCAAACTCTGGGAGAGATTCTCAAAACCAAGGTTGACATGTTTCGAGTTCCTTTCAAGATTTTGGAAATCCCGCTGAAACTTTGGACATTCTCGCGAAGGGTTCCCAATCCCCGACAAGACTGGTACCCTTTCACGTCCAAATCTCTCAAACTCCCGGAGAGATTCTCAAAACCAAGGTTGACATGTTTCGAGTTCCTTTCAACATTTTGGAAATCCCGCTGAAACTTTGGACATTCTCGCGAAGGGTTCCCGATCCTCGACAAGATTAGTACACTTTCACGTCCAAATCTCTCAAACTCCGGGAGAGATTCTCAAAACCAAGGTTGACATGTTTCGAGTTCCTTTCAACATTTTGGAAATCCCGCTGAAACTTTGGACATTCTCGCGAAGGGTTCCCAATCCCCGACAAGACTGGTACCCTTTCAGGTCCAAATCTCTCAAACTCCGGGAGAGATTCTCAAAACCAAGGTTGACATGTTTCGAGTTCCTTTCAACATTTTGGAAATCCTGCTGAAACTTTGGACATTCTCGCGAAGGGTTCCCAATCCCCGACAAAACTGGTACCCTTTCACGTCCAAATCTCTCAAACTCTGGGAGAGATTCTCAAAAACAAGGTTGACATGTTTCGAGTTCCTTTCAACATTTTGGAAATCCCGCTGAAACTTTGGACATTCTCGCGAAGGGTTCCCGCTCCCCGACAAGACTGGTACCCTTTCACGTCCAAATCTCTCAAACTCCGGGACAGATTCTCAAAACCAAGGTTGACATGTTTCGAGTTCCTTTCAACATTTTGGAAATCCCGATGAAACTTTGGACATTCTCGCGAAGGGTTCCCAATCCCCGACAAGATTGGTACCCTTTCACGTCCAAATCTCTCAAACTCCGGGAGAGATTCTCAAAACCAAGGTTGACATGTTTCGAGTTCCTTTCAACATTTTGGAAATCCCGCTGAAACTTTGGACATTGTCGCGAAGGGTTCCCAATCCCCGACAAGACTGGTACCCTTTCACGTCCAAATCTCTCAAACTCCGGGAGAGATTCTCAAAACCAAGGATGACATGTTTCGAGTTCATTTCAACATCTTGGAAATCCCGCTGAAACTTTGGACATTCTCGCGAAGGGTTCCCAATCCCCGACAAGACTGGTACACTTTCACGTCCAAATCTCTCAAACTCCGGGAGAGATTCTCAAAACCAAGGTTGACATGTTTCGAGATCCTTTCAACATTTTGGAAATCCCGCTGAAACTTTGGACATTCTGGCGAAGGGTTCCCAATCCCCGACAAGACTGGTACCCTTTCACGTGCAAATCTCTCAAACTCCGGGAGAGATTCTCAAAACCAAGGTTGACATGTTTCGAGTTCCTTTCAACATTTTGGAAATCCCGCTGAAACTTTGGACATTCTGGCGAAGGGTTCCCAATCCCCGACAAGACTGGTACCCTTTCACGTCCAAATCTCTCAAACTCCGGGAGAGATTCTCAAAACCAAGGTTGACATGTTTCGAGTTCCTTTCAACATTTTGGAAATCCCGCTGAAACTTTGGACATTCTCGCGAAGGGTTCCCAATCCCCGACAAGACTGGTACCCTTTCACGTCCAAATCTCTCAAACTCCGGGAGAGATTCTCAAAACCAAGGTTGACATGTTTCAAGTTCCTTTCAACATTTTGGAAATCCCGCTGAAACTTTGGACATTCTGGCGAAGGGTTCCCAATCCCCGACAAGACTGGTACCCTTTCACGTCCAAATCTCTCAAACTCCGGGAGAGATTCTCAAAACCAAGGTTGACATGTTTCGAGTTCCTTTCAACATTTTGGAAATCCCGCTGAAACTTTGGACATTCTGGCGAAGGGTTCCCAATCCCCGACAAGACTGGTACCCTTTCACGTCCAAATCTCTCAAACTCCGGGAGAGATTCTCAAAACCAAGGTTGACATGTTTCGAGTTCCTTTCAACATTTTGGAAATCCTGCTGAAACTTTGGACATTCTCGCGAAGGGTTCCCAATCCCCGACAAGACTGGTACCCTTTCACGTCCAAATCTCTCAAACTCTGGGAGAGATTCTCAAAACCAAGGTTGACATGTTTCGAGTTCCTTTCAACATTTTGGAAATCCCGCTGAAACTTTGGACATTCTCGCGAAGGGTTCCCAATCCCCGACAAGACTGGTACCCTTTCACGTCCAAATCTCTCAAACTCCCGGAGAGATTCTCAAAACCAAGGTTGACATGTTTCGAGTTCCTTTCAACATTTTGGAAATCCCGCTGAAACTTTGGACATTCTCGCGAAGGGTTCCCAATCCCCGACAAGACTGGTACCCTTTCACGTCCAAATCTCTCAAACTCCGGGAGAGATTCTCAAAACCAAGGTTGACATGTTTCGAGTTCCTTTCAACATTTTGGAAATCCCGCTGAAACTTTGGACATTCTCGTGAAGGGTTCCCGATCCCCGACAAGACTGGTACCCTTTCACGTCCAAATCTCTCAAACTCCGGGAGAGATTCTCAAAACCAAGGTTGACATGTTTCGAGTTCCTTTCAACATTTTGGAAATCCCGCTGAAACTTTGGACATTCTGGCGAAGGGTTCCCAATCCCCGACAAGACTGGTACCATTTCACGTCCAAATCTCTCAAACTCCGGGAGAGATTCTCAAAACCAAGGTTGACATGTTTCGAGTTCCTTTCAACATTCTGGAAATCCCGCTGAAACTTTGGACATTCTCGCGAAGGGTTCCCAATCCCCGACAAGACTGGTACCCTTTCACGTCTAAATCCCTCAAACTCCGGGAGAGATTCTCAAAACCAAGGTTGACATGTTTCGAGTTCCTTTCAACATTTTGGAAATCCCGCTGAAACTTTGGACATTCTCGCGAAGGGTTCCCAATCCCCGACAAGACTGGTACCCTTTCACGTCCAAATCTCTCAAACTCCGGGAGAGATTCTCAAAACCAAGGTTGACATGTTTCGAGTTCCTTTCAAGATTTTGGAAATCCCGCTGAAACTTTGGACATTCTCGCGAAGGGTTCCCAATCCCCGACAAGACTGGTACCCTTTCACGTCCAAATCTCTCAAACTCCGGGAGAGATTCTCAAAACCAAGGTTGACATGTTTCGAGTTCCTTTCAACATTTTGGAAATCCCGCTGAAACTTTGGACATTCTGGCGAAGGGTTCCCAATCCCCGACAAGACTGGTACCCTTTCACGTCCAAATCTCTCAAACTCCGGGAGAGATTCTCAAAACCAAGGTTGACATGTTTCGAGTTCCTTTCAACATTTTGGAAATCCCGCTGAAACTTTGGACATTCTCGCGAAGGGTTCCCGATCCTCGACAAGATTGGTACCCTTTCACGTCCAAATCTCTCAAACTCCGGGAGAGATTCTCAAAACCAAGGTTGACATGTTTCGAGTTCCTTTCAACATTTTGGAAATCCCGCTGAAACTTTGGACATTCTCGTGAAGGGTTCCCGATCCCCGACAAGACTGGTACCCTTTCACGTCCAAATCTCTCAAACTCCGGGAGAGATTCTCAAAACCAAGGTTGACATGTTTCGAGTTCCTTTCAACATTTTGGAAATCCCGCTGAAACTTTGGACATTCTGGCGAAGGGTTCCCAATCCCCGACAAGACTGGTACCCTTTCACGTCCAAATCTCTCAAACTCCGGGAGAGATTCTCAAAACCAAGGTTGACATGTTTCGAGTTCCTTTCAACATTCTGGAAATCCCGCTGAAACTTTGGACATTCTCGCGAAGGGTTCCCAATCCCCGACAAGACTGGTACCCTTTCACGTCTAAATCCCTCAAACTCCGGGAGAGATTCTCAAAACCAAGGTTGACATGTTTCGAGTTCCTTTCAACATTTTGAAAATCCCGCTGAAACTTTGGACATTCCCGCGAAGGGTTCCCAATCCCCGACAAGACTGGTACCCTTTCACGTCCAAATCTCTCAAACTCCGGGAGAGATTCTCAAAACCAAGGTTGACATGTTTCGAGTTCCTTTCAACATTTTGGAAATCCCGCTGAAACTTTGGACATTCTGGCGAAGGGTTCCCAATCCCCGACAAGACTGGTACCCTTTCACGTCCAAATCTCTCAAACTCCGGGAGAGATTCTCAAAACCAAGGTTGACATGTTTCGAGTTCCTTTCAACATTTTGGAAATCCCGCTGAAACTTTGGACATTCTCGTGAAGGGTTCCCAATCCCCGACAAGACTGGTACCCTTTCACGTCCAAATCTCTCAAACTCCGGGAGAGATTCTCAAAACCAAGGTTGACATGTTTCGAGTTCCTTTCAACATTCTGGAAATCCCGCTGAAACTTTGGACATTCTCGCGAAGGGTTCCCGATCCTCGACAAGATTGGTACCCTTTCACGTCCAAATCTCTCAAACTCCGGGAGAGATTCTCAAAACCAAGGTTGACATGTTTCGAGTTCCTTTCAACATTTTGGAAATCCCGCTGAAACTTTGGACATTCTCGCGAAGGGTTCCCGATCCCCGACAAGACTGGTACCCTTTCACGTCCTAATCTCTCCAACTCCGGGAGAGATTCTCAAAACCAAGGTTGACATGTTTTGAGTTCCTTTCAACATTTTGGAAATCCCGCTGAAACTTTGGACATTCTCGCGAAGGGTTCCCGATCCCCGACAAGACTGGTACCCTTTCACGTCCAAATCTCTCAAACTCCGGGAGAGATTCTCAAAACCAAGGTTGACACGTTTCGAGTTCCTTTCAACATTTTGGAAATCCCGCTGAAACTTTGGACATTCTCGCGAAGGGTTCCCAATCCCCGACAAGACTGGTACCCTTTCACGTCCAAATCTCTCAAAGTCCGGGAGAGATTCTCAAAACCAAGGTTGACATGTTTCGAGTTCCTTTCAACATTTTGGAAATCCCGCTGAAACTTTGGACATTCTGGCGAAGGGTTCCCAATCCCCGACAAGACTGGTACCCTTTCACGTCCAAATCTCTCAAACTCCGGGAGAGATTCTCAAAACCAAGGTTGACATGTTTCGAGTTCCTTTCAACATTTTGGAAATCCCGCTGAAACTTTGGACATTGTCGCGAAGGGTTCCCAATCCCCGACAAGACTGGTACCCTTTCACGTCCAAATCTCTCAAACTCCGGGAGAGATTCTCAAAACCAAGGTTGACATGTTTCGAGTTCCTTTCAACATTTTGGAAATCCCGCTGAAACTTTGGACATTCTCGCGAAGGGTTCCCAATCCCCGACAAGACTGGTACCCTTTCACGTCCAAATCTCTCAAACTCCGGGAGAGATTCTCAAAACCAAGGTTGACATGTTTCGAGTTCCTTTCAACATTTTGGAAATCCCGCTGAAACTTTGGACATTCTCGCGAAGGGTTCCCAATCCCCGACAAGACTGGTACCCTTTCACGTCCAAATCTCTCAAACTCCGGGAGAGATTCTCAAAACCAAGGTTGACATGTTTCGAGTTCCTTTCAACATTTTGGAAATCCCGCTGAAACTTTGACATTCTGGCGAAGGGTTCCCAATCCCCGACAAGACTGGTACCCTTTCACGTCCAAATCTCTCAAACTCCGGGAGAGATTCTCAAAACCAAGGTTGACATGTTTCGAGTTCCTTTCAACATTTTGGAAATCCCGCTGAAACTTTGGACATTCTCGCGAAGGGTTCCCAATCCCCGACAAGACTGGTACCCTTTCACGTCCAAATCTCTCAAAACTCCGGGAGAGATTCTCAAAACCAAGGTTGACATGTTTCGAGTTCCTTTCAACATTTTGGAAATCCCTCTGAAACTTTGGACATTCTCGCGAAGGGTTCCCAATCCCCGACAAGACTGGTACCCTTTCACGTCCAAATCTCTCAAACTCCGGGAGAGATTCTCAAAACCAAGGTTGACATGTTTCGAGTTCCTTTCAACATTTTGGAAATCCCGCTGAAACTTTGGACATTCTCGCGAAGGGTTCCCAATCCCCGACATGATTGGTACCCTTTCACGTCTAAATCTCTCAAACTCCGGGAGAGATTCTCAAAACCAAGGTTGACATGTTTTGAGTTCCTTTCAACATTTTGGAAATCCCGCTGAAACTTTGGACATTTTCGCGAAGGGTTCCCAATCCCCGACAAGACTGGTACCCTTTCACGTCCAAATCTCTCAAACTCCGGGAGAGATTCTCAAAACCAAGGTTGACATGTTTCGAGTTCCTCTCAACATTTTGGAAATCCCGCTGAAACTTTGGACATTCTCGCGAAGGGTTCCCAATCCCCGACAAGACTGGTACCCTTTCACGTCCAAATCTCTCAAACGCCAGGAGAGATTCTCAAAACCAAGGTTGACATGTTTCGAGTTCCTCTCAACATTCTGGAAATCCCGCTGAAACTTTGGACATTCTGGCGAAGGGTTCCCAATCCCCGACAAGACTGGTACCCTTTCACGTCCAAATCTCTCAAACTCCGGGAGAGATTCTCAAAACCAAGGTTGACATGTTTCGAGTTCCTTTCAACATTTTGGAAATCTTGCTGAAACTTTGGACATTCTCGCGAAGGGTTCCCGATCCTCGACAAGATTGGTACCCTTTCACGTCCAAATCTCTCAAACTCCGGGAGAGATTCTCAAAACCAAGGTTGACATGTTTCGAGTTCCTTTCAACATTTTGGAAATCCCGCTGAAACTTTGGACATTCTCGCGAAGGGTTCCCAATCCCCGACAAGACTGGTACCCATCACGTCCAAATCTCTCAAACTCCGGGAGAGATTCTCAAAACCAAGGTTGACATGTTTCGAGTTCCTTTCAACATCTTGGAAATCCCGCTGAAACTTTGGACATTCTCGCAAAGGGTTCCCAATCCCCGACAAGACTGGTACCCTTTCACGTCCAAATCTCTCAAACGCCGGGAGAGATTCTCAAAACCAAGGTTGACATGTTTCGAGTTCCTTTCAACATTCTGGAAATCCCGCTGAAACTTTGGACATTCTCGCGAAGCGTTCCCAAACCCTTGCAAGACTGATACCCTTTCACGTCCAAATCTCTCAAACTCCGGGAGAGATTCTCAAAACCAAGGTTGACATGTTTCGAGTTCCTTTCAACATTTTGGAAATCCCGCTGAAACTTTGGACATTCTCGCGAAGGGTTCCCAATCCCCGACAAGACTGGTACCCTTTCACGTCCAAATCTCTCAAACGCCGGGAGAGATTCTCAAAACCAAGGTTGACATGTTTCGAGTTCCTTTCAACATTTTGGAAATCCTGCTGAAACTTTGGACATTCTCGCGAAGGGTTCCCAATCCCCGACAAGATTGGTACCCTTTCACGTCCAAATCTCTCAACCTCCGGGAGAGATTCTCAAAACCGAGGTTGACATGTTTCGAGTTCCTCTCAACATCTTGGAAATCCCGCTGAAATTTTGGACATTCTCGCGAAGGGTTCCCAATCCCCGACAAGACTGGTACCCTCTCACGTCCAAATCTCTCAAACTCCGGGAGAGATTCTCAAAACCAAGGTTGACATGTTTCGAGTTCCTTTCAACATTTTGGAAATCCCGCTGAAACTTTGGACATTCTCGCGAAGGGTTCCCGATCCCCGACAAGACTGGTACCCTTTCACGTCCAAATCTCTCCAACTCCGGGAGAGATTCTCAAAACCAAGGTTGACATGTTTCGAGTTCCTTTCAACATTTTGGAAATCCCGCTGAAACTTTGGACATTCTCGCGAAGGGTTCCCAATCCCCGACAAGACTGGTACCCATCACGTCCAAATCTCTCAAACTCCGGGAGAGATTCTCAAAACCAAGGTTGACATGTTTCGAGTTCCTTTCAACATTCTGGAAATCCCGCTGAAACTTTGGACATTCTCGCGAAGGGTTCCCAATCCCCGACAAGACTGATACCCTTTCACGTCCAAATCTCTCAAACTCCGGGAGAGATTCTCAAAACCAAGGTTGACATGTTTCGAGTTCCTTTCAACATTTTGGAAATCCCGCTGAAACTTTGGACATTCTCGCGAAGGGTTCCCAATCCCCGACAAGACTGGTACCCTTTCACGTCCAAATCTCTCAAACGCCGGGAGAGATTCTCAAAACCAAGGTTGACATGTTTCGAGTTCCTTTCAACATTTTGGAAATCCTGCTGAAGCTTTGGACATTCTCGCGAAGGGTTCCCAATCCCCGACAAGATTGGTACCCTTTCACGTCCAAATCTCTCCAACTCCGGGAGAGATTCTCAAAACCAAGGTTGACATGTTTCGAGTTCCTTTCAACATTTTGGAAATCCCGCTGAAACTTTGGACATTCTCGCGAAGGGTTCCCAATCCCCGACAAGACTGGTACCCTTTCACGTCCAAATCTCTCAAACTCCGGGAGAGATTCTCAAAACCAAGGTTGACATGTTTCGAGTTCCTTTCAACATTTTGGAAATCCCGCTGAAACTTTGGACATTCTCGCGAAGGGTTCCCAATCCCCGACATGATTGGTACCCTTTCACGTCTAAATCTCTCAAACTCCGGGAGAGATTCTCAAAACCAAGGTTGACATGTTTTGAGTTCCTTTCAACATTTTGGAAATCCCGCTGAAACTTTGGACATTCTGGCGAAGGGTTCCCAATCCCCGACAAGACTGGTACCCTTTCACGTCCAAATCTCTCAAACTCCGGGAGAGATTCTCAAAACCAAGGTTGACATGTTTCGAGTTCCTCTCAACATTTTGGAAATCCCGCTGAAACTTTGGACATTCTCGCGAAGGGTTCCCAATCCCCGACAAGACTGGTACCCTTTCACGTCCAAATCTCTCAAACGCCAGGAGAGATTCTCAAAACCAAGGTTGACATGTTTCGAGTTCCTCTCAACATTCTGGAAATCCCGCTGAAACTTTGGACATTCTGGCGAAGGGTTCCCAATCCCCGACAAGACTGGTACCCTTTCACGTCCAAATCTCTCAAACTCCGGGAGAGATTCTCAAAACCAAGGTTGACATGTTTCGAGTTCCTTTCAACATTTTGGAAATCCCGCTGAAACTTTGGACATTCTCGCGAAGGGTTCCCGATCCTCGACAAGATTGGTACCCTTTCACGTCCAAATCTCTCAAACTCCGGGAGAGATTCTCAAAACCAAGGTTGACATGTTTCGAGTTCCTTTCAACATTTTGGAAATCCCGCTGAAACTTTGGACATTCTCGCGAAGGGTTCCCAATCCCCGACAAGACTGGTACCCATCACGTCCAAATCTCTCAAAGTCCGGGAGAGATTCTCAAAACCAAGGTTGACATGTTTCGAGTTCCTTTCAACATCTTGGAAATCCCGCTGAAACTTTGGACATTCTCGCAAAGGGTTCCCAATCCCCGACAAGACTGGTACCCTTTCACGTCCAAATCTCTCAAACGCCGGGAGAGATTCTCAAAACCAAGGTTGACATGTTTCGAGTTCCTTTCAACATTCTGGAAATCCCGCTGAAACTTTGGACATTCTCGCGAAGGGTTCCCAAACCCTTGCAAGACTGATACCCTTTCACGTCCAAATCTCTCAAACTCCGGGAGAGATTCTCAAAACCAAGGTTGACATGTTTCGAGTTCCTTTCAACATTTTGGAAATCCCGCTGAAACTTTGGACATTCTCGCGAAGGGTTCCCAATCCCCGACAAGACTGGTACCCTTTCACGTCCAAATCTCTCAAACGCCGGGAGAGATTCTCAAAACCAAGGTTGACATGTTTCGAGTTCCTTTCAACATTTTGGAAATCCTGCTGAAACTTTGGACATTCTCGCGAAGGGTTCCCAATCCCCGACAAGATTGGTACCCTTTCACGTCCAAATCTCTCAACCTCCGGGAGAGATTCTCAAAACCGAGGTTGACATGTTTCGAGTTCCTCTCAACATCTTGGAAATCCCGCTGAAATTTTGGACATTCTCGCGAAGGGTTCCCAATCCCCGACAAGACTGGTACCCTCTCACGTCCAAATCTCTCAAACTCCGGGAGAGATTCTCAAAACCAAGGTTGACATGTTTCGAGTTCCTTTCAACATTTTGGAAATCCCGCTGAAACTTTGGACATTCTCGCGAAGGGTTCCCGATCCCCGACAAGACTGGTACCCTTTCACGTCCAAATCTCTCCAACTCCGGGAGAGATTCTCAAAACCAAGGTTGACATGTTTCGAGTTCCTTTCAACATTTTGGAAATCCCGCTGAAACTTTGGACATTCTCGCGAAGGGTTCCCAATCCCCGACAAGACTGGTACCCATCACGTCCAAATCTCTCAAACTCCGGGAGAGATTCTCAAAACCAAGGTTGACATGTTTCGAGTTCCTTTCAACATCTTGGAAATCCCGCTGAAACTTTGGACATTCTCGCAAAGGGTTCCCAATCCCCGACAAGACTGGTACCCTTTCACGTCCAAATCTCTCAAACGCCGGGAGAGATTCTCAAAACCAAGGTTGACATGTTTCGAGTTCCTTTCAACATTCTGGAAATCCCGCTGAAACTTTGGACATTCTCGCGAAGGGTTCCCAATCCCCGACAAGACTGATACCCTTTCACGTCCAAATCTCTCAAACTCCGGGAGAGATTCTCAAAACCAAGGTTGACATGTTTCGAGTTCCTTTCAACATTTTGGAAATCCCGCTGAAACTTTGGACATTCTCGCGAAGGGTTCCCAATCCCCGACAAGACTGGTACCCTTTCACGTCCAAATCTCTCAAACGCCGGGAGAGATTCTCAAAACCAAGGTTGACATGTTTCGAGTTCCTTTCAACATTTTGGAAATCCTGCTGAAACTTTGGACATTCTCGCGAAGGGTTCCCAATCCCCGACAAGATTGGTACCCTTTCACGTCCAAATCTCTCAAACTCCGGGAGAGATTCTCAAAACCAAGGTTGACATGTTTCGAGTTCCTCTCAACATCTTGGAAATCCCGCTGAAATTTTGGACATTCTCGCGAAGGGTTCCCGATCCCCGACAAGACTGGTACCCTTTCACGTCCAAATCTCTCCAACTCCGGGAGAGATTCTCAAAACCAAGGTTGACATGTTTTGAGTTCCTTTCAACATTTTGGAAATCCCGCTGAAACTTTGGACATTCTCGCGAAGGGTTCCCGATCCCCGACAAGACTGGTACCCTTTCACGTCCAAATCTCTCAAACTCCGGGAGAGATTCTCAAAACCAAGGTTTACACGTTTCGAGTTCCTTTCAACATTTTGGAAATCCCGCTGAAACTTTGGACATTCTCGCGAAGGGTTCCCAATCCCCGACAAGATTGGTACCCTTTCACGTCCAAATCTCTCAAACTCCGGGAGAGATTCTCAAAACCAAGGTTGACATGTTTCGAGTTCCTCTCAACATCTTGGAAATCCCGCTGAAATTTTGGACATTCTCGCGAAGGGTTCCCGATCCCCGACAAGACTGGTACCCTTTCACGTCCAAATCTCTCCAACTCCGGGAGAGATTCTCAAAACCAAGGTTGACATGTTTTGAGTTCCTTTCAACATTTTGGAAATCCCGCTGAAACTTTGGACATTCTCGCGAAGGGTTCCCGATCCCCGACAAGACTGGTACCCTTTCACGTCCAAATCTCTCAAACTCCGGGAGAGATTCTCAAAACCAAGGTTTACACGTTTCGAGTTCCTTTCAACATTTTGGAAATCCCGCTGAAACTTTGGACATTCTCGCGAAGGGTTCCCAATCCCCGACAAGACTGGTACCCTTTCACGTCCAAATCTCTCAAACGCCGGGAGAGATTCTCAAAACCAAGGTTGACATGTTTCGAGTTCCTTTCAACATTTTGGAAATCCCGCTGAAACTTTGGACATTCTCGCGAAGGGTTCCCAATCCCCGACAAGACTGGTACCCTTTCACGTCCAAATCTCTCAAACTCCGGGAGAGATTCTCAAAACCAAGGTTGACATGTTTCGAGTTCCTTTCAACATTTTGGAAATCCCGCTGAAACTTTGGACATTCTCGCGAAGGGTTCCCAATCCCCGACAAGACTGGTACCCTTTCACGTCCAAATCTCTCAAACTCCGGGAGAGATTCTCAAAACCAAGGTTGACATGTTTCGAGTTCCTTTCAACATTTTGGAAATCCCGCTGAAACTTTGGACATTCTCGCGAAGGGTTCCCGATCCTCGACAAGATTGGTACCCTTTCACGTCCAAATCTCTCCAACTCCGGGAGAGATTCTCAAAACCAAGGTTGACATGTTTCGAGTTCCTTTCAACATTTTGGAAATCCCGCTGAAACTTTGGACATTCTCGCGAAGGGTTCCCAATCCCCGACAAGACTGGTACCCATCACGTCCAAATCTCTCAAACTCCGGGAGAGATTCTCAAAACCAAGGTTGACATGTTTCGAGTTCCTTTCAACATCTTGGAAATCCCGCTGAAACTTTGGACATTCTCGCAAAGGGTTCCCAATCCCCGA
The DNA here is from genome assembly GCF_964273445.1 of Streptopelia decaocto. NCBI lineage: Eukaryota > Metazoa > Chordata > Aves > Columbiformes > Columbidae > Streptopelia > Streptopelia decaocto. The sequence goes on from NW_028116794.1 coordinate 289,080, forward strand.
CAAGACTGGTACCCTTTCACGTCCAAATCTCTCAAACGCCGGGAGAGATTCTCAAAACCAAGGTTGACATGTTTCGAGTTCCTTTCAACATTCTGGAAATCCCGCTGAAACTTTGGACATTCTCGCGAAGGGTTCCCAATCCCTGACAAGACTGATACCCTTTCACGTCCAAATCTCTCAAACTCCGGGAGAGATTCTCAAAACCAAGGTTGACATGTTTCGAGTTCCTTTCAACATTTTGGAAATCCCGCTGAAACTTTGGACATTCTCGCGAAGGGTTCCCAATCCCCGACAAGACTGGTACCCTTTCACGTCCAAATCTCTCAAACGCCGGGAGAGATTCTCAAAACCAAGGTTGACATGTTTCGAGTTCCTTTCAACATTTTGGAAATCCTGCTGAAACTTTGGACATTCTCGCGAAGGGTTCCCAATCCCCGACAAGATTGGTACCCTTTCACGTCCAAATCTCTCAACCTCCGGGAGAGATTCTCAAAACCGAGGTTGACATGTTTCGAGTTCCTCTCAACATCTTGGAAATCCCGCTGAAATTTTGGACATTCTCGCGAAGGGTTCCCAATCCCCGACAAGACTGGTACCCTCTCACGTCCAAATCTCTCAAACTCCGGGAGAGATTCTCAAAACCAAGGTTGACATGTTTCGAGTTCCTTTCAACATTTTGGAAATCCCGCTGAAACTTTGGACATTCTCGCGAAGGGTTCCCGATCCCCGACAAGACTGGTACCCTTTCACGTCCAAATCTCTCCAACTCCGGGAGAGATTCTCAAAACCAAGGTTGACATGTTTCGAGTTCCTTTCAACATTTTGGAAATCCCGCTGAAACTTTGGACATTCTCGCGAAGGGTTCCCGATCCCCAACAAGACTGGTACCATTTCACGTCCAAATCTCTCAAACTCCGGGAGAGATTCTCAAAACCAAGGTTGACACGTTTCGAGTTCCTTTCAACATCTTGGAAATCCCGCTGAAACTTTGGACATTCTCGCAAAGGGTTACCAATCCCCGACAAGACTGGTACCCTTTCACGTCCAAATCTCTCAAACTCCGGGAGAGATTCTCAAAACCAAGGTTGACATGTTTCGAGTTCCTTTCAACATTTTGGAAATCCCGCTGAAACTTTGGACATTCTCGCGAAGGGTTCCCAATCCCCGACAAGACTGGTACCCTTTCACGTCCAAATCTCTCAAACTCCGGGAGAGATTCTCAAAACCAAGGTTGACATGTTTCGAGTTCCTTTCAACATCTTGGAAATCCCGCTGAAACTTTGGACATTCTCGCGAAGGGTTCCCAATCCCCGACAAGACTGGTACCCTTTCACGTCCAAATCTCTCAAACTCTGGGAGAGATTCTCAAAACCAAGGTTGACATGTTTCGAGTTCCTTTCAACATTCTGGAAATCCCGCTGAAACTTTGGACATTCTCGCGAAGGGTTCCCAATCCCCGACAAGACTGGTACCCTTTCACGTCCAAATCTCTCAAACGCCGGGAGAGATTCTCAAAACCAAGGTTGACATGTTTCGAGTTCCTTTCAACATTTTGGAAATCCCGCTGAAACTTTGGACATTCTCGCGAAGGGTTCCCGATCCTCGACAAGATTGGTACCCTTTCACGTCCAAATCTCTCAAACTCCGGGAGAGATTCTCAAAACCAAGGTTGACATGTTTCGAGTTCCTTTCAACATTTTGGAAATCCCGCTGAAACTTTGGACATTCTCGCGAAGGGTTCCCAATCCCCGACAAGACTGGTACCCATCACGTCCAAATCTCTCAAACTCCGGGAGAGATTCTCAAAACCAAGGTTGACATGTTTCGAGTTCCTTTCAACATCTTGGAAATCCCGCTGAAACTTTGGACATTCTCGCAAAGGGTTCCCAATCCCCGACAAGACTGGTACCCTTTCACGTCCAAATCTCTCAAACGCCGGGAGAGATTCTCAAAACCAAGGTTGACAGGTTTCGAGTTCCTTTCAACATTCTGGAAATCCCGCTGAAACTTTGGACATTCTCGCGAAGGGTTCCCAATCCCCGACAAGACTGATACCCTTTCACGTCCAAATCTCTCAAACTCCGGGAGAGATTCTCAAAACCAAGGTTGACATGTTTCGAGTTCCTTTCAACATTTTGGAAATCCCGCTGAAACTTTGGACATTCTCGCGAAGGGTTCCCAATCCCCGACAAGACTGGTACCCTTTCACGTCCAAATCTCTCAAACGCCGGGAGAGATTCTCAAAACCAAGGTTGACATGTTTCGAGTTCCTTTCAACATTTTGGAAATCCTGCTGAAACTTTGGACATTCTCGCGAAGGGTTCCCAATCCCCGACAAGATTGGTACCCTTTCACGTCCAAATCTCTCAAACTCCGGGAGAGATTCTCAAAACCAAGGTTGACATGTTTCGAGTTCCTCTCAACATCTTGGAAATCCCGCTGAAATTTTGGACATTCTCGCGAAGGGTTCCCAATCCCCGACAAGACTGGTACCCTCTCACGTCCAAATCTCTCAAACTCCGGGAGAGATTCTCAAAACCAAGGTTGACATGTTTCGAGTTCCTTTCAACATTTTGGAAATCCCGCTGAAACTTTGGACATTCTCGCGAAGGGTTCCCGATCCCCGACAAGACTGGTACCCTTTCACGTCCAAATCTCTCAAACTCCGGGAGAGATTCTCAAAACCAAGGTTGACATGTTTTGAGTTCCTTTCAACATTTTGGAAATCCCGCTGAAACTTTGGACATTCTCGCGAAGGGTTCCCGATCCCCGACAAGACTGGTACCCTTTCACGTCCAAATCTCTCAAACTCCGGGAGAGATTCTCAAAACCAAGGTTGACACGTTTCGAGTTCCTTTCAACATTTTGGAAATCCCGCTGAAACTTTGGACATTCTCGCGAAGGGTTCCCAATCCCCGACAAGACTGGTACCCTTTCACGTCCAAATCTCTCAAAGTCCGGGAGAGATTCTCAAAACCAAGGTTGACATGTTTCGAGTTCCTTTCAACATTTTGGAAATCCCGCTGAAACTTTGGACATTCTGGCGAAGGGTTCCCAATCCCCGACAAGACTGGTACCCTTTCACGTCCAAATCTCTCAAACTCCGGGAGAGATTCTCAAAACCAAGGTTGACATGTTTCGAGTTCCTTTCAACATTTTGGAAATCCCGCTGAAACTTTGGACATTCTCGCGAAGGGTTCCCAATCCCCGACAAGACTGGTACCCTTTCACGTCCAAATCTCTCAAACTCCGGGAGAGATTCTCAAAACCAAGGTTGACATGTTTCGAGTTCCTTTCAACATTTTGGAAATCCCGCTGAAACTTTGGACATTCTCGCGAAGGGTTCCCAATCCCCGACATGATTGGTACCGTTTCACGTCTAAATCTCTCAAACTCCGGGAGAGATTCTCAAAACCAAGGTTGACATGTTTTGAGTTCCTTTCAACATTTTGGAAATCCCGCTGAAACTTTGGACATTCTGGCGAAGGGTTCCCAATCCCCGACAAGACTGGTACCCTTTCACGTCCAAATCTCTCAAACTCCGGGAGAGATTCTCAAAACCAAGCTTGACATGTTTCGAGTTCCTCTCAACATTTTGGAAATCCCGCTGAAACTTTGGACATTCTCGCGAAGGGTTCCCAATCCCCGACAAGACTGGTACCCTTTCACGTCCAAATCTCTCAAACGCCGGGAGAGATTCTCAAAACCAAGGTTGACATGTTTCGAGTTCCTTTCAACATTCTGGAAATCCCGCTGAAACTTTGGACATTCTCGCGAAGGGTTCCCAATCCCCGACAAGACTGGTACCCTTTCACGTCCAAATCTCTCAAACTCCGGGAGAGATTCTCAAAACCAAGGTTGACACGTTTCGAGTTCCTTTCAACATTTTGGAAATCCCGCTGAAACTTTGGACATTCTCGCGAAGGGTTCCCAATCCCCGACAAGACTGGTACCCTTTCACGTCCAAATCTCTCAAAGCCCGGGAGAGATTCTCAAAACCAAGGTTGACATGTTTCGAGTTCCTTTCAACATTTTGGAAATCCCGCTGAAACTTTGGACATTCTCGCGAAGGGTTCCCAATCCCCGACAAGACTGGTACCCTTTCACGTCCAAATCTCTCAAACTCCGGGAGAGATTCTCAAAACCAAGGTTGACATGTTTCGAGTTCCTTTCAACATTTTGGAAATCCCGCTGAAACTTTGGACATTCTCGCGAAGGGTTCCCAATCCCCGACAAGACTGGTACCCATCACGTCCAAATCTCTCAAACTCCGGGAGAGATTCTCAAAACCAAGGTTGACATGTTTCGAGTTCCTTTCAACATCTTGGAAATCCCGCTGAAACTTTGGACATTCTCGCAAAGGGTTCCCAATCCCCGACAAGACTGGTACCCTTTCACGTCCAAATCTCTCAAACGCCGGGAGAGATTCTCAAAACCAAGGTTGACATGTTTCGAGTTCCTTTCAACATTCTGGAAATCCCGCTGAAACTTTGGACATTCTCGCGAAGGGTTCCCAATCCCTGACAAGACTGATACCCTTTCACGTCCAAATCTCTCAAACTCCGGGAGAGATTCTCAAAACCAAGGTTGACATGTTTCGAGTTCCTTTCAACATTTTGGAAATCCCGCTGAAACTTTGGACATTCTCGCGAAGGGTTCCCAATCCCCGACAAGACTGGTACCCTTTCACGTCCAAATCTCTCAAACGCCGGGAGAGATTCTCAAAACCAAGGTTGACATGTTTCGAGTTCCTTTCAACATTTTGGAAATCCTGCTGAAACTTTGGACATTCTCGCGAAGGGTTCCCAATCCCCGACAAGATTGGTACCCTTTCACGTCCAAATCTCTCAACCTCCGGGAGAGATTCTCAAAACCGAGGTTGACATGTTTCGAGTTCCTCTCAACATCTTGGAAATCCCGCTGAAATTTTGGACATTCTCGCGAAGGGTTCCCAATCCCCGACAAGACTGGTACCCTCTCACGTCCAAATCTCTCAAACTCCGGGAGAGATTCTCAAAACCAAGGTTGACATGTTTCGAGTTCCTTTCAACATTTTGGAAATCCCGCTGAAACTTTGGACATTCTCGCGAAGGGTTCCCGATCCCCGACAAGACTGGTACCCTTTCACGTCCAAATCTCTCCAACTCCGGGAGAGATTCTCAAAACCAAGGTTGACATGTTTCGAGTTCCTTTCAACATTTTGGAAATCCCGCTGAAACTTTGGACATTCTCGCGAAGGGTTCCCGATCCCCAACAAGACTGGTACCATTTCACGTCCAAATCTCTCAAACTCCGGGAGAGATTCTCAAAACCAAGGTTGACATGTTTTGAGTTCCTTTCAACATCTTGGAAATCCCGCTGAAACTTTGGACATTCTCGCAAAGGGTTCCCAATCCCCGACAAGACTGGTACCCATCACGTCCAAATCTCTCAAACGCCGGGAGAGATTCTCAAAACCAAGGTTGACATGTTTCGAGTTCCTTTCAACATCTTGGAAATCCCGCTGAAACTTTGGACATTCTCGCAAAGGGTTCCCAATCCCCGACAAGACTGGTACCCTTTCACGTCCAAATCTCTAAAACGCCGGGAGAGATTCTCAAAACCAAGGTTGACATGTTTCGAGTTCCTTTCAACATTCTGGAAATCCCGCTGAAACTTTGGACATTCTCGCGAAGGGTTCCCAATCCCCGACAAGACTGGTACCCTTTCACGTCCAAATCTCTCAAACTCCGGGAGAGATTCTCAAAACCAAGGTTGACATGTTTCGAGTTCCTTTCAACATTTTGGAAATCCCGCTGAAACTTTGGACATTCTCGCGAAGGGTTCCCAATCCCCGACAAGACTGGTACCCTTTCACGTCCAAATCTCTCAAACGCCGGGAGAGATTCTCAAAACCAAGGTTGACATGTTTCGAGTTCCTTTCAACATTTTGGAAATCCTGCTGAAACTTTGGACATTCTCGCGAAGGGTTCCCAATCCCCGACAAGATTGGTACCCTTTCACGTCCAAATCTCTCAAACTCCGGGAGAGATTCTCAAAACCAAGGTTGACATGTTTCGAGTTCCTCTCAACATCTTGGAAATCCCGCTGAAATTTTGGACATTCTCGCGAAGGGTTCCCAATCCCCGACAAGACTGGTACCCTCTCACGTCCAAATCTCTCAAACTCCGGGAGAGATTCTCAAAACCAAGGTTGACATGTTTAGAGTTCCTTTCAACATTTTGGAAATCCCGCTGAAACTTTGGACATTCTCGCGAAGGGTTCCCAATCCCCGACAAGACTGGTACCCTTTCACGTCCAAATCTCTCAAAGCCCGGGAGAGATTCTCAAAACCAAGGTTGACATGTTTCGAGTTCCTTTCAACATTTTGGAAATCCCGCTGAAACTTTGGACATTCTCGTGAAGGGTTCCCAATCCCCGACAAGACTGGTACCCTTTCACGTCCAAATCTCTCAAACTCCGGGAGAGATTCTCAAAACCAAGGTTGACATGTTTCGAGTTCCTTTCAACATTTTGGAAATCCCGCTGAAACTTTGGACATTCTCGCGAAGGGTTCCCAATCCCCGACAAGACTGGTACCCATCACGTCCAAATCTCTCAAACTCCGGGAGAGATTCTCAAAACCAAGGTTGACATGTTTCGAGTTCCTTTCAACATCTTGGAAATCCCGCTGAAACTTTGGACATTCTCGCAAAGGGTTCCCAATCCCCGACAAGACTGGTACCCTTTCACGTCCAAATCTCTCAAACGCCGGGAGAGATTCTCAAAACCAAGGTTGACATGTTTCGAGTTCCTTTCAACATTCTGGAAATCCCGCTGAAACTTTGGACATTCTCGCGAAGGGTTCCCAATCCCTGACAAGACTGATACCCTTTCACGTCCAAATCTCTCAAACTCCGGGAGAGATTCTCAAAACCAAGGTTGACATGTTTCGAGTTCCTTTCAACATTTTGGAAATCCCGCTGAAACTTTGGACATTCTCGCGAAGGGTTCCCAATCCCCGACAAGACTGGTACCCTTTCACGTCCAAATCTCTCAAACGCCGGGAGAGATTCTCAAAACCAAGGTTGACATGTTTCGAGTTCCTTTCAACATTTTGGAAATCCTGCTGAAACTTTGGACATTCTCGCGAAGGGTTCCCAATCCCCGACAAGATTGGTACCCTTTCACGTCCAAATCTCTCAACCTCCGGGAGAGATTCTCAAAACCGAGGTTGACATGTTTCGAGTTCCTCTCAACATCTTGGAAATCCCGCTGAAATTTTGGACATTCTCGCGAAGGGTTCCCAATCCCCGACAAGACTGGTACCCTCTCACGTCCAAATCTCTCAAACTCCGGGAGAGATTCTCAAAACCAAGGTTGACATGTTTCGAGTTCCTTTCAACATTTTGGAAATCCCGCTGAAACTTTGGACATTCTCGCGAAGGGTTCCCGATCCCCGACAAGACTGGTACCCTTTCACGTCCAAATCTCTCCAACTCCGGGAGAGATTCTCAAAACCAAGGTTGACATGTTTCGAGTTCCTTTCAACATTTTGGAAATCCCGCTGAAACTTTGGACATTCTCGCGAAGGGTTCCCGATCCCCAACAAGACTGGTACCATTTCACGTCCAAATCTCTCAAACTCCGGGAGAGATTCTCAAAACCAAGGTTGACATGTTTCGAGTTCCTTTCAACATCTTGGAAATCCCGCTGAAACTTTGGACATTCTCGCAAAGGGTTACCAATCCCCGACAAGACTGGTACCCTTTCACGTCCAAATCTCTCAAACGCCGGGAGAGATTCTCAAAACCAAGGTTGACATGTTTCGAGTTCCTTTCAACATTCTGGAAATCCCGCTGAAACTTTGGACATTCTCGCGAAGGGTTCCCAATCCCCGACAAGACTGATACCCTTTCACGTCCAAATCTCTCAAACTCCGGGAGAGATTCTCAAAACCAAGGTTGACATGTTTCGAGTTCCTTTCAACATTTTGGAAATCCCGCTGAAACTTTGGACATTCTCGCGAAGGGTTCCCAATCCCCGACAAGACTGGTACCCATCACGTCCAAATCTCTCAAACTCCGGGAGAGATTCTCAAAACCAAGGTTGACATGTTTCGAGTTCCTTTCAACATTTTGGAAATCCCGCTGAAACTTTGGACATTCTCGCGAAGGGTTCCCAATCCCCGACAAGACTGGTACCCTTTCACGTCCAAATCTCTCAAACGCCGGGAGAGATTCTCAAAACCAAGGTTGACATGTTTCGAGTTCCTTTCAACATTTTGGAAATCCTGCTGAAACTTTGGACATTCTCGCGAAGGGTTCCCAATCCCCGACAAGATTGGTACCCTTTCACGTCCAAATCTCTCAACCTCCGGGAGAGATTCTCAAAACCGAGGTTGACATGTTTCGAGTTCCTCTCAACATCTTGGAAATCCCGCTGAAATTTTGGACATTCTCGCGAAGGGTTCCCAATCCCCGACAAGACTGGTACCCTCTCACGTCCAAATCTCTCAAACTCCGGGAGAGATTCTCAAAACCAAGGTTGACATGTTTCGAGTTCCTTTCAACATTTTGGAAATCCCGCTGAAACTTTGGACATTCTCGCGAAGGGTTCCCGATCCCCGACAAGACTGGTACCCTTTCACGTCCAAATCTCTCCAACTCCGGGAGAGATTCTCAAAACCAAGGTTGACATGTTTCGAGTTCCTTTCAACATTTTGGAAATCCCGCTGAAACTTTGGACATTCTCGCGAAGGGTTCCCAATCCCCGACAAGACTGGTACCCTTTCACGTCCAAATCTCTCAAAGCCCGGGAGAGATTCTCAAAACCAAGGTTGACATGTTTCGAGTTCCTTTCAACATTTTGGAAATCCCGCTGAAACTTTGGACATTCTCGTGAAGGGTTCCCAATCCCCGACAAGACTGGTACCCTTTCACGTCCAAATCTCTCAAACTCCGGGAGAGATTCTCAAAACCAAGGTTGACATGTTTCGAGTTCCTTTCAACATTTTGGAAATCCCGCTGAAACTTTGGACATTCTCGCGAAGGGTTCCCAATCCCCGACAAGACTGGTACCCATCACGTCCAAATCTCTCAAACTCCGGGAGAGATTCTCAAAACCAAGGTTGACATGTTTCGAGTTCCTTTCAACATCTTGGAAATCCCGCTGAAACTTTGGACATTCTCGCAAAGGGTTCCCAATCCCCGACAAGACTGGTACCCTTTCACGTCCAAATCTCTCAAACGCCGGGAGAGATTCTCAAAACCAAGGTTGACATGTTTCGAGTTCCTTTCAACATTCTGGAAATCCCGCTGAAACTTTGGACATTCTCGCGAAGGGTTCCCAATCCCTGACAAGACTGATACCCTTTCACGTCCAAATCTCTCAAACTCCGGGAGAGATTCTCAAAACCAAGGTTGACATGTTTCGAGTTCCTTTCAACATTTTGGAAATCCCGCTGAAACTTTGGACATTCTCGCGAAGGGTTCCCAATCCCCGACAAGACTGGTACCCTTTCACGTCCAAATCTCTCAAACGCCGGGAGAGATTCTCAAAACCAAGGTTGACATGTTTCGAGTTCCTTTCAACATTTTGGAAATCCTGCTGAAACTTTGGACATTCTCGCGAAGGGTTCCCAATCCCCGACAAGATTGGTACCCTTTCACGTCCAAATCTCTCAACCTCCGGGAGAGATTCTCAAAACCGAGGTTGACATGTTTCGAGTTCCTCTCAACATCTTGGAAATCCCGCTGAAATTTTGGACATTCTCGCGAAGGGTTCCCAATCCCCGACAAGACTGGTACCCTCTCACGTCCAAATCTCTCAAACTCCGGGAGAGATTCTCAAAACCAAGGTTGACATGTTTCGAGTTCCTTTCAACATTTTGGAAATCCCGCTGAAACTTTGGACATTCTCGCGAAGGGTTCCCGATCCCCGACAAGACTGGTACCCTTTCACGTCCAAATCTCTCCAACTCCGGGAGAGATTCTCAAAACCAAGGTTGACATGTTTCGAGTTCCTTTCAACATTTTGGAAATCCCGCTGAAACTTTGGACATTCTCGCGAAGGGTTCCCGATCCCCAACAAGACTGGTACCATTTCACGTCCAAATCTCTCAAACTCCGGGAGAGATTCTCAAAACCAAGGTTGACATGTTTCGAGTTCCTTTCAACATCTTGGAAATCCCGCTGAAACTTTGGACATTCTCGCAAAGGGTTACCAATCCCCGACAAGACTGGTACCCTTTCACGTCCAAATCTCTCAAACGCCGGGAGAGATTCTCAAAACCAAGGTTGACATGTTTCGAGTTCCTTTCAACATTCTGGAAATCCCGCTGAAACTTTGGACATTCTCGCGAAGGGTTCCCAATCCCCGACAAGACTGATACCCTTTCACGTCCAAATCTCTCAAACTCCGGGAGAGATTCTCAAAACCAAGGTTGACATGTTTCGAGTTCCTTTCAACATTTTGGAAATCCCGCTGAAACTTTGGACATTCTCGCGAAGGGTTCCCAATCCCCGACAAGACTGGTACCCATCACGTCCAAATCTCTCAAACTCCGGGAGAGATTCTCAAAACCAAGGTTGACATGTTTCGAGTTCCTTTCAACATCTTGGAAATCCCGCTGAAACTTTGGACATTCTCGCAAAGGGTTCCCAATCCCCGACAAGACTGGTACCCTTTCACGTCCAAATCTCTAAAACGCCGGGAGAGATTCTCAAAACCAAGGTTGACATGTTTCGAGTTCCTTTCAACATTCTGGAAATCCCGCTGAAACTTTGGACATTCTCGCGAAGGGTTCCCAATCCCCGACAAGACTGGTACCCTTTCACGTCCAAATCTCTCAAACTCCGGGAGAGATTCTCAAAACCAAGGTTGACATGTTTCGAGTTCCTTTCAACATTTTGGAAATCCCGCTGAAACTTTGGACATTCTCGCGAAGGGTTCCCAATCCCCGACAAGACTGGTACCCTTTCACGTCCAAATCTCTCAAACGCCGGGAGAGATTCTCAAAACCAAGGTTGACATGTTTCGAGTTCCTTTCAACATTTTGGAAATCCTGCTGAAACTTTGGACATTCTCGCGAAGGGTTCCCAATCCCCGACAAGATTGGTACCCTTTCACGTCCAAATCTCTCAAACTCCGGGAGAGATTCTCAAAACCAAGGTTGACATGTTTCGAGTTCCTCTCAACATCTTGGAAATCCCGCTGAAATTTTGGACATTCTCGCGAAGGGTTCCCAATCCCCGACAAGACTGGTACCCTCTCACGTCCAAATCTCTCAAACTCCGGGAGAGATTCTCAAAACCAAGGTTGACATGTTTAGAGTTCCTTTCAACATTTTGGAAATCCCGCTGAAACTTTGGACATTCTCGCGAAGGGTTCCCGATCCCCGACAAGACTGGTACCCTTTCACGTCCAAATCTCTCCAACTCCGGGAGAGATTCTCAAAACCAAGGTTGACATGTTTCGAGTTCCTTTCAACATTTTGGAAATCCCGCTGAAACTTTGGACATTCTCGCGAAGGGTTCCCGATCCCCGACAAGACTGGTACCCTTTCACGTCCAAATCTCTCAAACTCCGGGAGAGATTCTCAAAACCAAGGTTGACACGTTTCGAGTTCCTTTCAACATTTTGGAAATCCCGCTGAAACTTTGGACATTCTCGCGAAGGGTTCCCAATCCCCGACAAGACTGGTACCCTTTCACGTCCAAATCTCTCAAAGTCCGGGAGAGATTCTCAAAACCAAGGTTGACATGTTTCGAGTTCCTTTCAACATTTTGGAAATCCCGCTGAAACTTTGGACATTCTGGCGAAGGGTTCCCAATCCCCGACAAGACTGGTACCCTTTCACGTCCAAATCTCTCAAACTCCGTGAGAGATTCTCAAAACCAAGGTTGACATGTTTCGAGTTCCTTTCAACATTTTGGAAATCCCGCTGAAACTTTGGACATTCTCGCGAAGGGTTCCCAATCCCCGACAAGACTGGTACCCTTTCACGTCCAAATCTCTCAAACTCCGGGAGAGATTCTCAAAACCAAGGTTGACATGTTTCGAGTTCCTTTCAACATTTTGGAAATCCCGCTGATACTTTGGACATTCTGGCGAAGGGTTCCCAATCCCCGACAAGACTGGTACCCTTTCACGTCCAAATCTCTCAAACTCCGGGAGAGATTCTCAAAACCAAGGTTGACATGTTTCGAGTTCCTTTCAACATTTTGGAAATCCCGCTGAAACTTTGGACATTCTCGCGAAGGGTTCCCAATCCCCGACAAGACTGGTACCCTTTCACGTCCAAATCTCTCAAACTCCGGGAGAGATTCTCAAAACCAAGGTTGACATGTTTCGAGTTCCTTTCAACATTTTGGAAATCCCGCTGAAACTTTGGACATTCTGGCGAAGGGTTCCCAATCCCCGACAAGACTGGTACCCTTTCACGTCCAAATCTCTCAAACGCCGGGAGAGATTCTCAAAACCAAGGTTGACATGTTTCGAGTTCCTTTCAACATTCTGGAAATCCCGCTGAAACTTTGGACATTCTCGCGAAGGGTTCCCAATCCCCGACAAGACTGGTACCCTTTCACGTCCAAATCTCTCAAACTCCGGGAGAGATTCTCAAAACCAAGGTTGACATGTTTCGAGTTCCTTTCAACATTTTGGAAATCCCGCTGAAACTTTGGACATTCTCGCGAAGGGTTCCCAATCCCCGACAAGACTGGTACCCTTTCACGTCCAAATCTCTCAAACGCCGGGAGAGATTCTCAAAACCAAGGTTGACATGTTTCGAGTTCCTTTCAACATTTTGGAAATCCCGCTGAAACTTTGGACATTCTCGCGAAGGGTTCCCAATCCCCGACAAGACTGGTACCCTTTCACGTCCAAATCTCTCAAACTCTGGGAGAGATTCTCAAAACCAAGGTTGACATGTTTCGAGTTCCTTTCAACATTTTGGAAATCCCGCTGAAACTTTGGACATTCTGGCGAAGGGTTCCCAATCCCCGACAAGACTGGTACCCTTTCACGTCCAAATCTCTCAAACTCCGGGAGAGATTCTCAAAACCAAGGTTGACATGTTTCGAGTTCCTTTCAACATTTTGGAAATCCTGCTGAAACTTTGGACATTCTCGCGAAGGGTTCCCAATCCCCGACAAGATTGGTACCCTTTCACGTCCAAATCTCTCAAACTCCGGGAGAGATTCTCAAAACCAAGGTTGACATGTTTCGAGTTCCTCTCAACATCTTGGAAATCCCGCTGAAATTTTGGACATTCTCGCGAAGGGTTCCCAATCCCCGACAAGACTGGTACCCTCTCACGTCCAAATCTCTCAAACTCCGGGAGAGATTCTCAAAACCAAGGTTGACATGTTTAGAGTTCCTTTCAACATTTTGGAAATCCCGCTGAAACTTTGGACATTCTCGCGAAGGGTTCCCGATCCCCGACAAGACTGGTACCCTTTCACGTCCAAATCTCTCCAACTCCGGGAGAGATTCTCAAAACCAAGGTTGACATGTTTCGAGTTCCTTTCAACATTTTGGAAATCCCGCTGAAACTTTGGACATTCTCGCGAAGGGTTCCCGATCCCCGACAAGACTGGTACCCTTTCACGTCCAAATCTCTCAAACTCCGGGAGAGATTCTCAAAACCAAGGTTGACACGTTTCGAGTTCCTTTCAACATTTTGGAAATCCCGCTGAAACTTTGGACATTCTCGCGAAGGGTTCCCAATCCCCGACAAGACTGGTACCCTTTCACGTCCAAATCTCTCAAACGCCGGGAGAGATTCTCAAAACCAAGGTTGACATGTTTCGAGTTCCTTTCAACATTTTGGAAATCCCGCTGAAACTTTGGACATTCTGGCGAAGGGTTCCCAATCCCCGACAAGACTGGTACCCTTTCACGTCCAAATCTCTCAAACTCCGGGAGAGATTCTCAAAACCAAGGTTGACATGTTTCGAGTTCCTTTCAACATTTTGGAAATCCCGCTGAAACTTTGGACATTCTCGCGAAGGGTTCCCAATCCCCGACAAGACTGGTACCCTTTCACGTCCAAATCTCTCAAACTCCGGGAGAGATTCTCAAAACCAAGGTTGACATGTTTCGAGTTCCTTTCAACATTTTGGAAATCCCGCTGATACTTTGGACATTCTGGTGAAGGGTTCCCAATCCCCGACAAGACTGGTACCCTTTCACGTCCAAATCTCTCAAACTCCGGGAGAGATTCTCAAAACCAAGGTTGACATGTTTCGAGTTCCTTTCAACATTTTGGAAATCCCGCTGAAACTTTGGACATTCTCGCGAAGGGTTCCCAATCCCCGACAAGACTGGTACCCTTTCACGTCCAAATCTCTCAAACTCCGGGAGAGATTCTCAAAACCAAGGTTGACATGTTTCGAGTTCCTTTCAACATTTTGGAAATCCCGCTGAAACTTTGGACATTCTCGCGAAGGGTTCCCAATCCCCGACAAGACTGGTACCCTTTCACGTCCAAATCTCTCAAACGCCGGGAGAGATTCTCAAAACCAAGGTTGACATGTTTCGAGTTCCTTTCAACATTCTGGAAATCCCGCTGAAACTTTCGACATTCTCGCGAAGGGTTCCCAATCCCCGACAAGACTGGTACCCTTTCACGTCCAAATCTCTCAAACTCCGGGAGAGATTCTCAAAACCAAGGTTGACATGTTTCGAGTTCCTTTCAACATTTTGGAAATCCCGCTGAAACTTTGGACATTCTCGCGAAGGGTTCCCAATCCCCGACAAGACTGGTACCCTTTCACGTCCAAATCTCTCAAACTCTGGGAGAGATTCTCAAAACCAAGGTTGACATGTTTCGAGTTCCTTTCAACATTTTGGAAATCCCGCTGAAACTTTGGACATTCTGGCGAAGGGTTCCCAATCCCCGACAAGACTGGTACCCTTTCACGTCCAAATCTGTCAAAGTCCGGGAGAGATTCTCAAAACCAAGGTTGACATGTTTCGAGTTCCTTTCAACATTTTGGAAATCCCGCTGAAACTTTGGACATTCTGGCGAAGGGTTCCCAATCCCCGACAAGACTGGTACCCTTTCACGTCCAAATCTCCCAAACTCCGGGAGAGATTCTCAAAACCAAGGTTGACATGTTTCGAGTTCCTTTCAACATTTTGGAAATCCCGCTGAAACTTTGGACATTCTCGCGAAGGGTTCCCAATCCCCGACAAGACTGGTACCCTTTCACGTCCAAATCTCTCAAACTCCGGGAGAGATTCTCAAAACCAAGGTTGACATGTTTCGAGTTCCTTTCAACATTTTGGAAATCCCGCTGAAACTTTGGACATTCTGGCGAAGGGTTCCCAATCCCCGACAAGACTGGTACCCTTTCACGTCCAAATCTCTCAAACTCCGGGAGAGATTCTCAAAACCAAGGTTGACATGTTTCGAGTTCCTTTCAACATTTTGGAAATCCCGCTGAAACTTTGGACATTCTCGCGAAGGGTTCCCAATCCCCGACAAGACTGGTACCCTTTCACGTCCAAATCTCTCAAAACTCCGGGAGAGATTCTCAAAACCAAGGTTGACATGTTTCGAGTTCCTTTCAACATTTTGGAAATCCCGCTGAAACTTTGGACATTCTCGCGAAGGGTTCCCAATCCCCGACAAGACTGGTACCCTTTCACGTCCAAATCTCTCAAACTCCGGGAGAGATTCTCAAAACCAAGGTTGACATGTTTCGAGTTCCTTTCAACATTTTGGAAATCCCGCTGAAACTTTGGACATTCTCGCGAAGGGTTCCCAATCCCCGACATGATTGGTACCCTTTCACGTCCAAATCTCTCAAACTCCGGGAGAGATTCTCAAAACCAAGGTTGACATGTTTTGAGTTCCTTTCAACATTTTGGAAATCCCGCTGAAACTTTGGACATTCTGGCGAAGGGTTCCCAATCCCCGACAAGACTGGTACCCTTTCACGTCCAAATCTCTCAAACTCCGGGAGAGATTCTCAAAACCAAGGTTGACATGTTTCGAGTTCCTCTCAACATTTTGGAAATCCCGCTGAAACTTTGGACATTCTCGCGAAGGGTTCCCAATCCCCGACAAGACTGGTACCCTTTCACGTCCAAATCTCTCAAACGCCGGGAGAGATTCTCAAAACCAAGGTTGACATGTTTCGAGTTCCTTTCAACATTTTGGAAATCCCGCTGAAACTTTGGACATTCTGGCGAAGGGTTCCCAATCCCCGACAAGACTGGTACCCTTTCACGTCCAAATCTCTCAAACTCCGGGAGAGATTCTCAAAACCAAGGTTGACATGTTTCGAGTTCCTTTCAACATTTTGGAAATCCCGCTGAAACTTTGGACATTCTCGCGAAGGGTTCCCAATCCCCGACAAGACTGGTACCCTTTCACGTCCAAATCTCTCAAACTCCGGGAGAGATTCTCAAAACCAAGGTTGACATGTTTCGAGTTCCTTTCAACATTTTGGAAATGCCGCTGAAACTTTGGACATTCTGGCGAAGGGTTCCCAATCCCCGACAAGACTGGTACCCTTTCACGTCCAAATCTCTCAAACTCCGGGAGAGATTCTCAAAACCAAGGTTGACATGTTTCGAGTTCCTTTCAACATTTTGGAAATCCCGCTGAAACTTTGGACATTCTCGCGAAGGGTTCCCAATCCCCGACAAGACTGGTACCCTTTCACGTCCAAATCTCTCAAACTCCGGGAGAGATTCTCAAAACCAAGGTTGACATGTTTCGAGTTCCTTTCAACATTTTGGAAATCCCGCTGAAACTTTGGACATTCTGGCGAAGGGTTCCCAATCCCCGACAAGACTGGTACCCTTTCACGTCCAAATCTCTCAAAGTCCGGGAGAGATTCTCAAAACCAAGGTTGACATGTTTCGAGTTCCTTTCAACATTTTGGAAATCCCGCTGAAACTTTGGACATTCTGGCGAAGGGTTCCCAATCCCCGACAAGACTGGTACCCTTTCACGTCCAAATCTCTCAAACTCCGGGAGAGATTCTCAAAACCAAGGTTGACATGTTTCGAGTTCCTTTCAACATTTTGGAAATCCCGCTGAAACTTTGGACATTCTCGCGAAGGGTTCCCAATCCCCGACAAGACTGGTACCCTTTCACGTCCAAATCTCTCAAACTCCGGGAGAGATTCTCAAAACCAAGGTTGACATGTTTCGAGTTCCTTTCAACATTTTGGAAATCCCGCTGAAACTTTGGACATTCTCGCGAAGGGTTCCCAATCCCCGACAAGACTGGTACCCTTTCACGTCCAAATCTCTCAAACTCCGGGAGAGATTCTCAAAACCAAGGTTGACATGTTTCGAGTTCCTTTCAACATTTTGGAAATCCCACTGAAACTTTGGACATTCTCGCGAAGGGTTCCCAATCCCCGACAAGACTGGTACCCTTTCACGTCCAAATCTCTCAAAACTCCGGGAGAGATTCTCAAAACCAAGGTTGACATGTTTCGAGTTCCTTTCAACATTTTGGAAATCCCGCTGAAACTTTGGACATTCTCGCGAAGGGTTCCCAATCCCCGACAAGACTGGTACCCTTTCACGTCCAAATCTCTCAAACTCCGGGAGAGATTCTCAAAACCAAGGTTGACATGTTTCGAGTTCCTTTCAACATTTTGGAAATCCCGCTGAAACTTTGGACATTCTCGCGAAGGGTTCCCAATCCCCGACATGATTGGTACCCTTTCACGTCTAAATCTCTCAAACTCCGGGAGAGATTCTCAAAACCAAGGTTGACATGTTTCGAGTTCCTTTCAACATTTTGGAAATCCCGCTGAAACTTTGGACATTCTGGCGAAGGGTTCCCAATCCCCGACAAGACTGGTACCCTTTCACGTCCAAATCTCTCAAACTCCGGGAGAGATTCTCAAAACCAAGGTTGACATGTTTTGAGTTCCTCTCAACATTTTGGAAATCCCGCTGAAACTTTGGACATTCTCGCGAAGGGTTCCCAATCCCCGACAAGACTGGTACCCTTTCACGTCCAAATCTCTCAAACGCCGGGAGAGATTCTCAAAACCAAGGTTGACATGTTTCGAATTCCTTTCAACATTCTGGAAATCCCGCTGAAACTTTGGACATTCTCGCGAAGGGTTCCCAATCCCCGACAAGACTGGTACCCTTTCACGTCCAAATCTCTCAAACTCCGGGAGAGATTCTCAAAACCAAGGTTGACATGTTTCGAGTTCCTTTCAACATTTTGGAAATCCCGCTGAAACTTTGGACATTCTCGCGAAGGGTTCCCGATCCTCGACAAGATTGGTACCCTTTCACGTCCAAATCTCTCAAACTCCGGGAGAGATTCTCAAAACCAAGGTTGACATGTTTTGAGTTCCTTTCAACATTTTGGAAATCCCGCTGAAACTTTGGACATTCTCGCGAAGGGTTCCCAATCCCCGACAAGACTGGTACCCATCACGTCCAAATCTCTCAAACTCCGGGAGAGATTCTCAAAACCAAGGTTGACATGTTTCGAGTTCCTTTCAACATCTTGGAAATCCCGCTGAAACTTTGGACATTCTCGCAAAGGGTTCCCAATCCCCGACAAGACTGGTACCCTTTCACGTCCAAATCTCTCAAACGCCGGGAGAGATTCTCAAAACCAAGGTTGACATGTTTCGAGTTCCTTTCAACATTCTGGAAATCCCGCTGAAACTTTGGACATTCTCGCGAAGGGTTCCCAATCCCCGACAAGACTGATACCCTTTCACGTCCAAATCTCTCAAACTCCGGGAGAGATTCTCAAAACCAAGGTTGACATGTTTCGAGTTCCTTTCAACATTTTGGAAATCCCGCTGAAACTTTGGACATTCTCGCGAAGGGTTCCCAATCCCCGACAAGACTGGTACCCATCACGTCCAAATCTCTCAAACTCCGGGAGAGATTCTCAAAACCAAGGTTGACATGTTTCGAGTTCCTTTCAACATTTTGGAAATCCCGCTGAAACTTTGGACATTCTCGCAAAGGGTTCCCAATCCCCGACAAGACTGGTACCCTTTCACGTCCAAATCTCTAAAACGCCGGGAGAGATTCTCAAAACCAAGGTTGACATGTTTCGAGTTCCTTTCAACATTCTGGAAATCCCGCTGAAACTTTGGACATTCTCGCGAAGGGTTCCCAATCCCCGACAAGACTGATACCCATCACGTCCAAATCTCTCAAACTCCGGGAGAGATTCTCAAAACCAAGGTTGACATGTTTCGAGTTCCTTTCAACATTTTGGAAATCCCGCTGAAACTTTGGACATTCTCGCGAAGGGTTCCCAATCCCCGACAAGACTGGTACCCTTTCACGTCCAAATCTCTCAAACGCCGGGAGAGATTCTCAAAACCAAGGTTGACATGTTTCGAGTTCCTTTCAACATTTTGGAAATCCTGCTGAAACTTTGGACATTCTGGCGAAGGGTTCCCAATCCCCGACAAGATTGGTACCCTTTCACGTCCAAATCTCTCAAACTCCGGGAGAGATTCTCAAAACCAAGGTTGACATGTTTCGAGTTCCTCTCAACATCTTGGAAATCCCGCTGAAATTTTGGACATTCTCGCGAAGGGTTCCCAATCCCCGACAAGACTGGTACCCTCTCACGTCCAAATCTCTCAAACTCCGGGAGAGATTCTCAAAACCAAGGTTGACATGTTTCGAGTTCCTTTCAACATTTTGGAAATCCCGCTGAAACTTTGGACATTCTCGCGAAGGGTTCCCGATCCCCGACAAGACTGGTACCCTTTCACGTCCAAATCTCTCCAACTCCGGGAGAGATTCTCAAAACCAAGGTTGACATGTTTCGAGTTCCTTTCAACATTTTGGAAATCCCGCTGAAACTTTGGACATTCTCGCGAAGGGTTCCCGATCCCCGACAAGACTGGTACCCTTTCACGTCCAAATCTCTCAAACTCCGGGAGAGATTCTCAAAACCAAGGTTGACACGTTTCGAGTTCCTTTCAACATTTTGGAAATCCCGCTGAAACTTTGGACATTCTCGCGAAGGGTTCCCAATCCCCGACAAGACTGGTACCCTTTCACGTCCAAATCTCTCAAAGTCCGGGAGAGATTCTCAAAACCAAGGTTGACATGTTTCGAGTTCCTTTCAACATTTTGGAAATCCCGCTGAAACTTTGGACATTCTGGCGAAGGGTTCCCAATCCCCGACAAGACTGGTACCCTTTCACGTCCAAATCTCTCAAACTCCGGGAGAGATTCTCAAAACCAAGGTTGACATGTTTCGAGTTCCTTTCAACATTTTGGAAATCCCGCTGAAACTTTGGACATTCTCGCGAAGGGTTCCCAATCCCCGACAAGACTGGTACCCTTTCACGTCCAAATCTCTCAAACTCCGGGAGAGATTCTCAAAACCAAGGTTGACATGTTTCGAGTTCCTTTCAACATTTTGGAAATCCCGCTGAAACTTTGGACATTCTGGCGAAGGGTTCCCAATCCCCGACAAGACTGGTACCCTTTCACGTCCAAATCTCTCAAACTCCGGGAGAGATTCTCAAAACCAAGGTTGACATGTTTCGAGTTCCTTTCAACATTTTGGAAATCCCGCTGAAACTTTGGACATTCTCGCGAAGGGTTCCCAATCCCCGACAAGACTGGTACCCTTTCACGTCCAAATCTCTCAAACTCCGGGAGAGATTCTCAAAACCAAGGTTGACATGTTTCGAGTTCCTTTCAACATTTTGGAAATCCCGCTGAAACTTTGGACATTCTCGCGAAGGGTTCCCAATCCCCGACATGATTGGTACCCTTTCACGTCTAAATCTCTCAAACTCCGGGAGAGATTCTCAAAACCAAGGTTGACATGTTTTGAGTTCCTTTCAACATTTTGGAAATCCCGCTGAAACTTTGGACATTCTCGCGAAGGGTTCCCAATCCCCGACAAGACTGGTACCCTTTCACGTCCAAATCTCTCAAACTCCGGGAGAGATTCTCAAAACCAAGGTTGACATGTTTCGAGTTCCTCTCAACATTTTGGAAATCCCGCTGAAACTTTGGACATTCTCGCGAAGGGTTCCCAATCCCCGACAAGACTGGTACCCTTTCACGTCCAAATCTCTCAAACGCCGGGAGAGATTCTCAAAACCAAGGTTGACATGTTTCGAGTTCCTTTCAACATTCTGGAAATCCCGCTGAAACTTTGGACATTCTCGCGAAGGGTTCCCAATCCCCGACAAGACTGATACCCTTTCACGTCCAAATCTCTCAAACTCCGGGAGAGATTCTCAAAACCAAGGTTGACATGTTTCGAGTTCCTTTCAACATTTTGGAAATCCCGCTGAAACTTTGGACATTCTCGCAAAGGGTTCCCAATCCCCCACAAGACTGGTACCCTTTCACGTCCAAATCTCTCAAACGCCGGGAGAGATTCTCAAAACCAAGGTTGACATGTTTCGAGTTCCTTTCAACATTTTGGAAATCCTGCTGAAACTTTGGACATTCTCGCGAAGGGTTCCCAATCCCCGACAAGATTGGTACCCTTTCACGTCCAAATCTCTCAAACTCCGGGAGAGATTCTCAAAACCAAGGTTGACATGTTTCGAGTTCCTCTCAACATCTTGGAAATCCCGCTGAAACTTTGGACATTCTCGCGAAGGGTTCCCAATCCCCGACAAGACTGGTACCCTCTCACGTCCAAATCTCTCAAACTCCGGGAGAGATTCTCAAAACCAAGGTTGACATGTTTCGAGTTCCTTTCAACATTTTGGAAATCCCGCTGAAACTTTGGACATTCTCGCGAAGGGTTCCCGATCCCCGACAAGACTGGTACCCTTTCACGTCCAAATCTCTCCAACTCCGAGAGAGATTCTCAAAACCAAGGTTGACATGTTTCGAGTTCCTTTCAACATTTTGGAAATCCCGCTGAAACTTTGGACATTCTCGCGAAGGGTTCCCGATCCCTGACAAGACTGGTACCCTTTCACGTCCAAATCTCTCAAACTCCGGGAGAGATTCTCAAAACCAAGGTTGACACGTTTCGAGTTCCTTTCAACATTTTGGAAATCCCGCTGAAACTTTGGACATTCTCGCGAAGGGTTCCCAATCCCCGACAAGACTGGTACCCTTTCACGTGCAAATCTCTCAAACTCCGGGAGAGATTCTCAAAACCAAGGTTGACATGTTTCGAGTTCCTTTCAACATTTTGGAAATCCCGCTGAAACTTTGGACATTCTGGCGAAGGGTTCCCAATCCCCGACAAGACTGGTACCCTTTCACGTCCAAATCTCTCAAACTCCGGGAGAGATTCTCAAAACCAAGGTTGACATGTTTCGAGTTCCTTTCAACATTTTGGAGATCCCTCTGAAACTTTGGACATTCTGGCGAAGGGTTCCCAATCCCCGACAAGACTGGTACCCTTTCACGTCCAAATCTCTCAAACTCCGGGAGAGATTCTCAAAACCAAGGTTGACATGTTTCGAGTTCCTTTCAACATTTTGGAAATCCCGCTGAAACTTTGGACATTCTCGCGAAGGGTTCCCAATCCCCGACAAGACTGGTACCCTTTCACGTCCAAATCTCTCAAACTCCGGGAGAGATTCTCAAAACCAAGGTTGACATGTTTCGAGTTCCTTTCAACATTTTGGAAATCCCGCTGAAACTTTGGACATTCTGGCGAAGGGTTCCCAATCCCCGACAAGACTGGTACCCTTTCACGTCCAAATCTCTCAAACTCCGGGAGAGATTCTCAAAACCAAGGTTGACATGTTTCGAGTTCCTTTCAACATTTTGGAAATCCCGCTGAAACTTTGGACATTCTCGCGAAGGGTTCCCAATCCCCGACAAGACTGGTACCCTTTCACGTCCAAATCTCTCAAACTCCGGGAGAGATTCTCAAAACCAAGGTTGACATGTTTCGAGTTCCTTTCAACATTTTGGAAATCCCGCTGAAACTTTGGACATTCTCGCGAAGGGTTCCCAATCCCCGACAAGACTGGTACCCTTTCACGTCCAAATCTCTCAAACTCCGGGAGAGATTCTCAAAACCAAGGTTGACAGGTTTCGAGTTCCTTTCAACATTTTGGAAATCCCGCTGAAACTTTGGACATTCTCGCGAAGGGTTCCCAATCCCCGACAAGACTGGTACCCTTTCACGTCCAAATCTCTCAAACTCTGGGAGAGATTCTCAAAACCAAGGTTGACATGTTTCGAGTTCCTCTCAACATTTTGGAAATCCCGCTGAAACTTTGGACATTCTCGCGAAGGGTTCCCAATCCCCGACAAGACTGGTACCCTTTCACGTCCAAATCTCTCAAACTCGGGAGAGATTCTCAAAACCAAGGTTGACATGTTTCGAGTTCCTTTCAACATTTTGGAAATCCCGCTGAAACTTTGGACATTCTCGCGAAGGGTTCCCAATCCCCGACAAGACTGGTACCCTTTCACGTCCAAATCTCTCAAACTCCGGGAGAGATTCTCAAAACCAAGGTTGACATGTTTCGAGTTCCTTTCAACATTTTGGAAATCCCGCTGAAACTTTGGACATTCTCGCGAAGGGTTCCCAATCCCCGACAAGACTGGTACCCTTTCACGTCCAAATCTCTCAAACTCCGGGAGAGATTCTCAAAACCAAGGTTGACATGTTTCGAGTTCCTTTCAACATTTTGGAAATCCCGCTGAAACTTTGGACATTCTCGCGAAGGGTTCCCGATCCTCGACAAGATTGGTACCCTTTCACGTCCAAATCTCTCAAACTCCGGGAGAGATTCTCAAAACCAAGGTTGACATGTTTTGAGTTCCTTTCAACATTTTGGAAATCCCGCTGAAACTTTGGACATTCTCGCGAAGGGTTCCCAATCCCCGACAAGACTGGTACCCATCACGTCCAAATCTCTCAAACTCCGGGAGAGATTCTCAAAACCAAGGTTGACATGTTTCGAGTTCCTTTCAACATCTTGGAAATCCCGCTGAAACTTTGGACATTCTCGCAAAGGGTTCCCAATCCCCGACAAGACTGGTACCCTTTCACGTCCAAATCTCTCAAACGCCGGGAGAGATTCTCAAAACCAAGGTTGACATGTTTCGAGTTCCTTTCAACATTCTGGAAATCCCGCTGAAACTTTGGACATTCTCGCGAAGGGTTCCCAATCCCCGACAAGACTGATACCCTTTCACGTCCAAATCTCTCAAACTCCGGGAGAGATTCTCAAAACCAAGGTTGACATGTTTCGAGTTCCTTTCAACATTTTGGAAATCCCGCTGAAACTTTGGACATTCTCGCGAAGGGTTCCCAATCCCCGACAAGACTGGTACCCATCACGTCCAAATCTCTCAAACTCCGGGAGAGATTCTCAAAACCAAGGTTGACATGTTTCGAGTTCCTTTCAACATTTTGGAAATCCCGCTGAAACTTTGGACATTCTCGCAAAGGGTTCCCAATCCCCGACAAGACTGGTACCCTTTCACGTCCAAATCTCTAAAACGCCGGGAGAGATTCTCAAAACCAAGGTTGACATGTTTCGAGTTCCTTTCAACATTCTGGAAATCCCGCTGAAACTTTGGACATTCTCGCGAAGGGTTCCCAATCCCCGACAAGACTGATACCCATCACGTCCAAATCTCTCAAACTCCGGGAGAGATTCTCAAAACCAAGGTTGACATGTTTCGAGTTCCTTTCAACATTTTGGAAATCCCGCTGAAACTTTGGACATTCTCGCGAAGGGTTCCCAATCCCCGACAAGACTGGTACCCTTTCACGTCCAAATCTCTCAAACGCCGGGAGAGATTCTCAAAACCAAGGTTGACATGTTTCGAGTTCCTTTCAACATTTTGGAAATCCTGCTGAAACTTTGGACATTCTGGCGAAGGGTTCCCAATCCCCGACAAGATTGGTACCCTTTCACGTCCAAATCTCTCAAACTCCGGGAGAGATTCTCAAAACCAAGGTTGACATGTTTCGAGTTCCTCTCAACATCTTGGAAATCCCGCTGAAATTTTGGACATTCTCGCGAAGGGTTCCCAATCCCCGACAAGACTGGTACCCTCTCACGTCCAAATCTCTCAAACTCCGGGAGAGATTCTCAAAACCAAGGTTGACATGTTTCGAGTTCCTTTCAACATTTTGGAAATCCCGCTGAAACTTTGGACATTCTCGCGAAGGGTTCCCGATCCCCGACAAGACTGGTACCCTTTCACGTCCAAATCTCTCCAACTCCGGGAGAGATTCTCAAAACCAAGGTTGACATGTTTCGAGTTCCTTTCAACATTTTGGAAATCCCGCTGAAACTTTGGACATTCTCGCGAAGGGTTCCCGATCCCCGACAAGACTGGTACCCTTTCACGTCCAAATCTCTCAAACTCCGGGAGAGATTCTCAAAACCAAGGTTGACACGTTTCGAGTTCCTTTCAACATTTTGGAAATCCCGCTGAAACTTTGGACATTCTCGCGAAGGGTTCCCAATCCCCGACAAGACTGGTACCCTTTCACGTCCAAATCTCTCAAAGTCCGGGAGAGATTCTCAAAACCAAGGTTGACATGTTTCGAGTTCCTTTCAACATTTTGGAAATCCCGCTGAAACTTTGGACATTCTGGCGAAGGGTTCCCAATCCCCGACAAGACTGGTACCCTTTCACGTCCAAATCTCTCAAACTCCGGGAGAGATTCTCAAAACCAAGGTTGACATGTTTCGAGTTCCTTTCAACATTTTGGAAATCCCGCTGAAACTTTGGACATTCTCGCGAAGGGTTCCCAATCCCCGACAAGACTGGTACCCTTTCACGTCCAAATCTCTCAAACTCCGGGAGAGATTCTCAAAACCAAGGTTGACATGTTTCGAGTTCCTTTCAACATTTTGGAAATCCCGCTGAAACTTTGGACATTCTGGCGAAGGGTTCCCAATCCCCGACAAGACTGGTACCCTTTCACGTCCAAATCTCTCAAACTCCGGGAGAGATTCTCAAAACCAAGGTTGACATGTTTCGAGTTCCTTTCAACATTTTGGAAATCCCGCTGAAACTTTGGACATTCTCGCGAAGGGTTCCCAATCCCCGACAAGACTGGTACCCTTTCACGTCCAAATCTCTCAAACTCCGGGAGAGATTCTCAAAACCAAGGTTGACATGTTTCGAGTTCCTTTCAACATTTTGGAAATCCCGCTGAAACTTTGGACATTCTCGCGAAGGGTTCCCAATCCCCGACATGATTGGTACCCTTTCACGTCTAAATCTCTCAAACTCCGGGAGAGATTCTCAAAACCAAGGTTGACATGTTTTGAGTTCCTTTCAACATTTTGGAAATCCCGCTGAAACTTTGGACATTCTCGCGAAGGGTTCCCAATCCCCGACAAGACTGGTACCCTTTCACGTCCAAATCTCTCAAACTCCGGGAGAGATTCTCAAAACCAAGGTTGACATGTTTCGAGTTCCTCTCAACATTTTGGAAATCCCGCTGAAACTTTGGACATTCTCGCGAAGGGTTCCCAATCCCCGACAAGACTGGTACCCTTTCACGTCCAAATCTCTCAAACGCCGGGAGAGATTCTCAAAACCAAGGTTGACATGTTTCGAGTTCCTTTCAACATTCTGGAAATCCCGCTGAAACTTTGGACATTCTCGCGAAGGGTTCCCAATCCCCGACAAGACTGATACCCTTTCACGTCCAAATCTCTCAAACTCCGGGAGAGATTCTCAAAACCAAGGTTGACATGTTTCGAGTTCCTTTCAACATTTTGGAAATCCCGCTGAAACTTTGGACATTCTCGCAAAGGGTTCCCAATCCCCCACAAGACTGGTACCCTTTCACGTCCAAATCTCTCAAACGCCGGGAGAGATTCTCAAAACCAAGGTTGACATGTTTCGAGTTCCTTTCAACATTTTGGAAATCCTGCTGAAACTTTGGACATTCTCGCGAAGGGTTCCCAATCCCCGACAAGATTGGTACCCTTTCACGTCCAAATCTCTCAAACTCCGGGAGAGATTCTCAAAACCAAGGTTGACATGTTTCGAGTTCCTCTCAACATCTTGGAAATCCCGCTGAAACTTTGGACATTCTCGCGAAGGGTTCCCAATCCCCGACAAGACTGGTACCCTCTCACGTCCAAATCTCTCAAACTCCGGGAGAGATTCTCAAAACCAAGGTTGACATGTTTCGAGTTCCTTTCAACATTTTGGAAATCCCGCTGAAACTTTGGACATTCTCGCGAAGGGTTCCCGATCCCCGACAAGACTGGTACCCTTTCACGTCCAAATCTCTCCAACTCCGAGAGAGATTCTCAAAACCAAGGTTGACATGTTTCGAGTTCCTTTCAACATTTTGGAAATCCCGCTGAAACTTTGGACATTCTCGCGAAGGGTTCCCGATCCCTGACAAGACTGGTACCCTTTCACGTCCAAATCTCTCAAACTCCGGGAGAGATTCTCAAAACCAAGGTTGACACGTTTCGAGTTCCTTTCAACATTTTGGAAATCCCGCTGAAACTTTGGACATTCTCGCGAAGGGTTCCCAATCCCCGACAAGACTGGTACCCTTTCACGTCCAAATCTCTCAAACTCCGGGAGAGATTCTCAAAACCAAGGTTGACATGTTTCGAGTTCCTTTCAACATTTTGGAAATCCCGCTGAAACTTTGGACATTCTGGCGAAGGGTTCCCAATCCCCGACAAGACTGGTACCCTTTCACGTCCAAATCTCTCAAACTCCGGGAGAGATTCTCAAAACCAAGGTTGACATGTTTCGAGTTCCTTTCAACATTTTGGAGATCCCTCTGAAACTTTGGACATTCTGGCGAAGGGTTCCCAATCCCCGACAAGACTGGTACCCTTTCACGTCCAAATCTCTCAAACTCCGGGAGAGATTCTCAAAACCAAGGTTGACATGTTTCGAGTTCCTTTCAACATTTTGGAAATCCCGCTGAAACTTTGGACATTCTCGCGAAGGGTTCCCAATCCCCGACAAGACTGGTACCCTTTCACGTCCAAATCTCTCAAACTCCGGGAGAGATTCTCAAAACCAAGGTTGACATGTTTCGAGTTCCTTTCAACATTTTGGAAATCCCGCTGAAACTTTGGACATTCTGGCGAAGGGTTCCCAATCCCCGACAAGACTGGTACCCTTTCACGTCCAAATCTCTCAAACTCCGGGAGAGATTCTCAAAACCAAGGTTGACATGTTTCGAGTTCCTTTCAACATTTTGGAAATCCCGCTGAAACTTTGGACATTCTCGCGAAGGGTTCCCAATCCCCGACAAGACTGGTACCCTTTCACGTCCAAATCTCTCAAACTCCGGGAGAGATTCTCAAAACCAAGGTTGACATGTTTCGAGTTCCTTTCAACATTTTGGAAATCCCGCTGAAACTTTGGACATTCTCGCGAAGGGTTCCCAATCCCCGACAAGACTGGTACCCTTTCACGTCCAAATCTCTCAAACTCCGGGAGAGATTCTCAAAACCAAGGTTGACAGGTTTCGAGTTCCTTTCAACATTTTGGAAATCCCGCTGAAACTTTGGACATTCTCGCGAAGGGTTCCCAATCCCCGACAAGACTGGTACCCTTTCACGTCCAAATCTCTCAAACTCTGGGAGAGATTCTCAAAACCAAGGTTGACATGTTTCGAGTTCCTCTCAACATTTTGGAAATCCCGCTGAAACTTTGGACATTCTCGCGAAGGGTTCCCAATCCCCGACAAGACTGGTACCCTTTCACGTCCAAATCTCTCAAACTCGGGAGAGATTCTCAAAACCAAGGTTGACATGTTTCGAGTTCCTTTCAACATTTTGGAAATCCCGCTGAAACTTTGGACATTCTCGCGAAGGGTTCCCAATCCCCGACAAGACTGGTACCCTTTCACGTCCAAATCTCTCAAACTCCGGGAGAGATTCTCAAAACCAAGGTTGACATGTTTCGAGTTCCTTTCAACATTTTGGAAATCCCGCTGAAACTTTGGACATTCTCGCGAAGGGTTCCCAATCCCCGACAAGACTGGTACCCTTTCACGTCCAAATCTCTCAAACTCCGGGAGAGATTCTCAAAACCAAGGTTGACATGTTTCGAGTTCCTTTCAACATTTTGCAAATCCCGCTGAAACTTTGGACATTCTCGCGAAGGGTTCCCAATCCCCGACAAGACTGGTATCCTTTCACGTGCAAATCTCTCAAACGCCGGGAGAGATTCTCAAAACCAAGGTTGACATGTTTCGAGTTCCTTTCAACATTTTGGAAATCCCGCTGAAACTTTGGACATTCTCGCGAAGGGTTCCCAATCCCCGACAAGACTGGTACCCTTTCACGTCCAAATCTCTCAAACTCCGGGAGAGATTCTCAAAACCAAGGTTGACATGTTTCGAGTTCCTTTCAACATTTTGGAAATCCCGCTGAAACTTTGGACATTCTCGCAAAGGGTTCCCAATCCCCGACAAGACTGGTACCCTTTCACGTCCAAATCTCTCAAACTCCGGGAGAGATTCTCAAAACCAAGGTTGACAGGTTTCGAGTTCCTTTCAACATTTTGGAAATCCCGCTGAAACTTTGGACATTCTCGCGAAGGGTTCCCAATCCCCGACAAGACTGGTACCCTTTCACGTCCAAATCTCTCAAACTCCGGGAGAGATTCTCAAAACCAAGGTTGACATGTTTCGAGTTCCTTTCAACATTTTGGAAATCCCGCTGAAACTTTGGACATTCTCGCGAAGGGTTCCCAATCCCCGACAAGACTGGTACCCTTTCACGTCCAAATCTCTCAAACGCCGGGAGAGATTCTCAAAACCAAGGTTGACATGTTTCGAGTTCCTTTCAACATTTTGGAAATCCCGCTGAAACTTTGGACATTCTGGCGAAGGGTTCCCAATCCCCGACAAGACTGGTACCCTTTCACGTCCAAATCTCTCAAACTCCGGGAGAGATTCTCAAAACCAAGGTTGACATGTTTCGAGTTCCTTTCAACATTTTGGAAATCCCGCTGAAACTTTGGACATTCTCGCGAAGGGTTCCCGATCCCCGACAAGACTGGTACCCTTTCACGTCCAAATCTCTCAAACTCCGGGAGAGATTCTCAAAACCAAGGTTGACATGTTTCGAGTTCCTTTCAACATTTTGGAAATCCCGCTGAAACTTTGGACATTCTCGCGAAGGGTTCCCAATCCCCGACAAGACTGGTACCCTTTCACGTTCAAATCTCTCAAACTCCGGGAGAGATTCTCAAAACCAAGGTTGACATGTTTCGAGTTCCTTTCAACATTTTGGAAATCCCGCTGAAACTTTGGACATTCTCGCGAAGGGTTCCCAATCCCCGACAAGACTGGTACCCTTTCACGTCCAAATCTCTCAAACTCCGGGAGAGATTCTCAAAACCAAGGTTGACATGTTTCGAGTTCCTTTCAACATTTTGGAAATCCCGCTGAAACTTTGGACATTCTGGCGAAGGGTTCCCAATCCCCGACAAGACTGGTACCCTTTCACGTCCAAATCTCTCAAACTCCGGGAGAGATTCTCAAAACCAAGGTTGACATGTTTCGAGTTCCTTTCAACATTTTGCAAATCCCGCTGAAACTTTGGACATTCTCGCGAAGGGTTCCCAATCCCCGACAAGACTGGTACCCTTTCACGTCCAGATCTCTCAAACTCCGGGAGAGATTCTCAAAACCAAGGTTGACATGTTTCGAGTTCCTTTCAACATTTTGGAAATCCCGCTGAAACTTTGGACATTCTCGCGAAGGGTTCCCAATCCCCGACAAGACTGGTACCCTTTCACGTCCAAATCTCTCAAACTCCGGGAGAGATTCTCAAAACCAAGGTTGACAGGTTTCGAGTTCCTTTCAACATTTTGGAAATCCCGCTGAAACTTTGGACATTCTCGCGAAGGGTTCCCAATCCCCGACAAGACTGGTACCCTTTCACGTCCAAATCTCTCAAACTCTGGGAGAGATTCTCAAAACCAAGGTTGACATGTTTCGAGTTCCTCTCAACATTTTGGAAATCCCGCTGAAACTTTGGACATTCTCGCGAAGGGTTCCCAATCCCCGACAAGACTGGTACCCTTTCACGTCCAAATCTCTCAAACTCGGGAGAGATTCTCAAAACCAAGGTTGACATGTTTCGAGTTCCTTTCAACATTTTGGAAATCCCGCTGAAACTTTGGACATTCTCGCGAAGGGTTCCCAATCCCCGACAAGACTGGTACCCTTTCACGTCCAAATCTCTCAAACTCCGGGAGAGATTCTCAAAACCAAGGTTGACATGTTTCGAGTTCCTTTCAACATTTTGGAAATCCCGCTGAAACTTTGGACATTCTCGCGAAGGGTTCCCAATCCCCGACAAGACTGGTACCCTTTCACGTCCAAATCTCTCAAACTCCGGGAGAGATTCTCAAAACCAAGGTTGACATGTTTCGAGTTCCTTTCAACATTTTGCAAATCCCGCTGAAACTTTGGACATTCTCGCGAAGGGTTCCCAATCCCCGACAAGACTGGTATCCTTTCACGTGCAAATCTCTCAAACTCCGGGAGAGATTCTCAAAACCAAGGTTGACATGTTTCGAGTTCCTTTCAACATTTTGGAAATCCCGCTGAAACTTTGGACATTCTCGCGAAGGGTTCCCAATCCCCGACAAGACTGGTACCCTTTCACGTCCAAATCTCTCAAACTCCGGGAGAGATTCTCAAAACCAAGGTTGACATGTTTCGAGTTCCTTTCAACATTTTGGAAATCCCGCTGAAACTTTGGACATTCTCGCAAAGGGTTCCCAATCCCCGACAAGACTGGTACCCTTTCACGTCCAAATCTCTCAAACTCCGGGAGAGATTCTCAAAACCAAGGTTGACATGTTTCGAGTTCCTTTCAACATTTTGGAAATCCCGCTGAAACTTTGGACATTCTGGCGAAGGGTTCCCAATCCCCGACAAGACTGGTACCCTTTCACGTCCAAATCTCTCAAACTCCGGGAGAGATTCTCAAAACCAAGGTTGACATGTTTCGAGTTCCTTTCAACATTTTGGAAATCCCGCTGAAACTTTGGACATTCTCGCGAAGGGTTCCCAATCCCCGACAAGACTGGTACCCTTTCACGTCCAAATCTCTCAAACGCCGGGAGAGATTCTCAAAACCAAGGTTGACATGTTTCGAGTTCCTTTCAACATTTTGGAAATCCCGCTGAAACTTTGGACATTCTGGCGAAGGGTTCCCAATCCCCGACAAGACTGGTACCCTTTCACGTCCAAATCTCTCAAACTCCGGGAGAGATTCTCAAAACCAAGGTTGACAGGTTTCGAGTTCCTTTCAACATTTTGGAAATCCCGCTGAAACTTTGGACATTCTCGCGAAGGGTTCCCAATCCCCGACAAGACTGGTACCCTTTCACGTCCAAATCTCTCAAACTCCGGGAGAGATTCTCAAAACCAAGGTTGACATGTTTCGAGTTCCTTTCAACATTTTGGAAATCCCGCTGAAACTTTGGACATTCTCGCGAAGGGTTCCCAATCCCCGACAAGACTGGTACCCTTTCACGTCCAAATCTCTCAAACGCCGGGAGAGATTCTCAAAACCAAGGTTGACATGTTTCGAGTTCCTTTCAACATTTTGGAAATCCCGCTGAAACTTTGGACATTCTGGCGAAGGGTTCCCAATCCCCGACAAGACTGGTACCCTTTCACGTCCAAATCTCTCAAACTCCGGGAGAGATTCTCAAAACCAAGGTTGACATGTTTCGAGTTCCTTTCAACATTTTGGAAATCCCGCTGAAACTTTGGACATTCTCGCGAAGGGTTCCCAATCCCCGACAAGACTGGTACCCTTTCACGTCCAAATCTCTCAAACTCCGGGAGAGATTCTCAAAACCAAGGTTGACATGTTTCGAGTTCCTTTCAACATTTTGGAAATCCCGCTGAAACTTTGGACATTCTCGCGAAGGGTTCCCAATCCCCGTCAAGACTGGTACCCTTTCACGTTCAAATCTCTCAAACTCCGGGAGAGATTCTCAAAACCAAGGTTGACATGTTTCGAGTTCCTTTCAACATTTTGGAAATCCCGCTGAAACTTTGGACATTCTCGCGAAGGGTTCCCAATCCCCGACAAGACTGGTACCCTTTCACGTCCAAATCTCTCAAACTCCGGGAGAGATTCTCAAAACCAAGGTTGACATGTTTCGAGTTCCTTTCAACATTTTGGAAATCCCGCTGAAACTTTGGACATTCTCGCGAAGGGTTCCCAATCCCCGACAAGACTGGTACCCTTTCACGTCCAAATCTCTCAAACTCCGGGAGAGATTCTCAAAACCAAGGTTGACATGTTTCGAGTTCCTTTCAACATTTTGGAAATCCCGCTGAAACTTTGGACATTCTGGCGAAGGGTTCCCAATCCCCGACAAGACTGGTACCCTTTCACGTCCAAATCTCTCAAACTCCGGGAGAGATTCTCAAAACCAAGGTTGACATGTTTCGAGTTCCTTTCAACATTTTGGAAATCCCGCTGAAACTTTGGACATTCTCGCGAAGGGTTCCCAATCCCCGACAAGACTGGTACCCTTTCACGTCCAAATCTCTCAAACTCCGGGAGAGATTCTCAAAACCAAGGTTGACATGTTTCGAGTTCCTTTCAACATTTTGGAAATCCCGCTGAAACTTTGGACATTCTCGCGAAGGGTTCCCAATCCCCGACAAGACTGGTACCCTTTCACGTCCAAATCTCTCAAACTCCGGGAGAGATTCTCAAAACCAAGGTTGACATGTTTCGAGTTCCTTTCAACATTTTGGAAATCCCGCTGAAACTTTGGACATTCTCGCGAAGGGTTCCCAATCCCCGACATGATTGGTACCCTTTCACGTCTAAATCTCTCAAACTCCGGGAGAGATTCTCAAAACCAAGGTTGACATGTTTTGAGTTCCTTTCAACATTTTGGAAATCCCGCTGAAACTTTGGACATTCTGGCGAAGGGTTCCCAATCCCCGACAAGACTGGTACCCTTTCACGTCCAAATCTCTCAAACTCCGGGAGAGATTCTCAAAACCAAGGTTGACATGTTTCGAGTTCCTCTCAACATTTTGGAAATCCCGCTGAAACTCTGGACATTCTCGCGAAGGGTTCCCAATCCCCGACAAGACTGGTACCCTTTCACGTCCAAATCTCTCAAACGCCGGGAGAGATTCTCAAAACCAAGGTTGACATGTTTCGAGTTCCTTTCAACATTCTGGAAATCCCGCTGAAACTTTGGACATTCTCGCGAAGGGTTCCCAATCCCCGACAAGACTGGTACCCTTTCACGTCCAAATCTCTCAAACTCCGGGAGAGATTCTCAAAACCAAGGTTGACATGTTTCGAGTTCCTTTCAACATTTTGGAAATCCCGCTGAAACTTTGGACATTCTCGCGAAGGGTTCCCGATCTTCGACAAGATTGGTACCCTTTCACGTCCAAATCTCTCAAACTCCGGGAGAGATTCTCAAAACCAAGGTTGACATGTTTCGAGTTCCTTTCAACATTTTGGAAATCCCGCTGAAACTTTCGACATTCTCGCGAAGGGTTCCCAATCCCCGACAAGACTGGTACCCATCACGTCCAAATCTCTCAAACTCCGGGAGAGATTCTCAAAACCAAGGTTGACATGTTTCGAGTTCCTTACAACATCTTGGAAATCCCGCTGAAACTTTGGACATTCTCGCGAAGGGTTCCCAATCCCCGACAAGACTGGTACCCTTTCACGTCCAAATCTCTCAAACTCCGGGAGAGATTCTCAAAACCAAGGTTGACATGTTTCGAGTTCCTTTCAACATTTTGGAAATCCCGCTGAAACTTTGGACATTCTCGCGAAGGGTTCCCAATCCCCGACAAGACTGGTACCCTTTCACGTCCAAATCTCTCAAAGTCCGGGAGAGATTCTCAAAACCAAGGTTGACATGTTTCGAGTTCCTTTCAACATTTTGGAAATCCCGCTGAAACTTTGGACATTCTGGCGAAGGGTTCCCAATCCCCGACAAGACTGGTACCCTTTCACGTCCAAATCTCTCAAACTCCGGGAGAGATTCTCAAAACCGAGGTTGACATGTTTCGAGTTCCTCTCAACATTTTGGAAATCCCGCTGAAACTTTGGACATTCTGGCGAAGGGTTCCCAATCCCCGACAAGACTGGTACCCTTTCATGTCCAAATCTCTCAAACTCCGGGAGAGATTCTCAAAACCAAGGTTGACATGTTTCGAGTTCCTTTCAACATTTTGGAAATCCCGCTGAAACTTTGGACATTCTCGCGAAGGGTTCCCAATCCCCGACAAGACTGGTACCCTTTCACGTCCAAATCTCTCAAACTCCGGGAGAGATTCTCAAAACCAAGGTTGACATGTTTCGAGTTCCTTTCAACATTTTGGAAATGCCGCTGAAACTTTGGACATTCTGGCGAAGGGTTCCCAATCCCCGACAAGACTGGTACCCTTTCACGTCCAAATCTCTCAAACTCCGGGAGAGATTCTCAAAACCAAGGTTGACATGTTTCGAGTTCCTTTCAACATTTTGGAAATCCCGCTGAAACTTTGGACATTCTCGCGAAGGGTTCCCAATCCCCGACAAGACTGGTACCCTTTCACGTCCAAATCTCTCAAACTCCGGGAGAGATTCTCAAAACCAAGGTTGACATGTTTCGAGTTCCTTTCAACATTTTGGAAATCCCGCTGAAACTTTGGACATTCTCGCAAAGGGTTCCCAATCCCCGACAAGACTGGTACCCTTTCACGTCCAAATCTCTCAAACTCCGGGAGAGATTCTCAAAACCAAGGTTGACAGGTTTCGAGTTCCTTTCAACATTTTGGAAATCCCGCTGAAACTTTGGACATTCTCGCGAAGGGTTCCCAATCCCCGACAAGATTGGTACCCTTTCACGTCCAAATCTCTCAAACTCCGGGAGAGATTCTCAAAACCAAGGTTGAAATGTTTCGAGTTCCTCTCAACATTTTGGAAATCCCGCTGAAACTTTGGACATTCTCGCGAAGGGTTCCCAATCCCCGACAAGACTGGTACCCTTTCACGTCCAAATCTCTCAAACTCGGGAGAGATTCTCAAAACCAAGGTTGACATGTTTCGAGTTCCTTTCAACAGTTTGGAAATCCCGCTGAAACTTTGGACATTCTGGCGAAGGGTTCCCAATCCCCGACAAGACTGGTACCCTTTCACGTCCAAATCTCTCAAACTCCGGGAGAGATTCTCAAAACCAAGGTTGACATGTTTCGAGTTCCTTTCAACATTTTGGAAATCCCGCTGAAACTTTGGACATTCTCGCGAAGGGTTCCCAATCCCCGACAAGACTGGTACCCTTTCACGTCCAAATCTCTCAAACTCCGGGAGAGATTCTCAAAACCAAGGTTGACATGTTTCGAGTTCCTTTCAAAATTTTGGAAATCCCGCTGAAACTTTGGACATTCTCGCGAAGGGTTCCCAATCCCCGACAAGACTGGTACCCTTTCACGTCCAAATCTCTCAAACTCCGGGAGAGATTCTCAAAACCAAGGTTGACATGTTTCGAGTTCCTTTCAACATTTTGCAAATCCCGCTGAAACTTTGGACATTCTCGCGAAGGGTTCCCAATCCCCGACAAGACTGGTACCCTTTCACGTCCAAATCTCTCAAACTCCGGGAGAGATTCTCAAAACCAAGGTTGACATGTTTCGAGTTCCTTTCAACATTTTGGAAATCCCGCTGAAACTTTGGACATTCTCGCAAAGGGTTCCCAATCCCCGACAAGACTGGTACCCTTTCACGTCCAAATCTCTCAAACTCCGGGAGAGATTCTCAAAACCAAGGTTGACATGTTTCGAGTTCCTTTCAACATTTTGGAAATCCCGCTGAAACTTTGGACATTGTCGCGAAGGGTTCCCAATCCCCGACAAGACTGGTACCCTTTCACGTCCAAATCTCTCAAACTCCGGGAGAGATTCTCAAAACCAAGGTTGACATGTTTCGAGTTCCTTTCAACATTTTGGAAATCCCGCTGAAACTTTGGACATTCTCGCGAAGGGTTCCCAATCCCCGACAAGACTGGTACCCTTTCACGTCCAAATCTCTCAAACTCCGGGAGAGATTCTCAAAACCAAGGTTGACATGTTTCGAGTTCCTTTCAACATTTTGGAAATCCCGCTGAAACTTTGGACATTCTCGCGAAGGGTTCCCAATCCCCGACAAGACTGGTACCCTTTCACGTCCAAATCTCTCAAACTCCGGGAGAGATTCTCAAAACCAAGGTTGACATGTTTCGAGTTCCTTTCAACATTTTGGAAATCCCGCTGAAACTTTGGACATTCTCGCGAAGGGTTCCCAATCCCCGACATGATTGGTACCCTTTCACGTCTAAATCTCTCAAACTCCGGGAGAGATTCTCAAAACCAAGGTTGACATGTTTTGAGTTCCTTTCAACATTTTGGAAATCCCGCTGAAACTTTGGACATTCTGGCGAAGGGTTCCCAATCCCCGACAAGACTGGTACCCTTTCACGTCCAAATCTCTCAAACTCCGGGAGAGATTCTCAAAACCAAGGTTGACATGTTTCGAGTTCCTCTCAACATTTTGGAAATCCCGCTGAAACTCTGGACATTCTCGCGAAGGGTTCCCAATCCCCGACAAGACTGGTACCCTTTCACGTCCAAATCTCTCAAACGCCGGGAGAGATTCTCAAAACCAAGGTTGACATGTTTCGAGTTCCTTTCAACATTCTGGAAATCCCGCTGAAACTTTGGACATTCTCGCGAAGGGTTCCCAATCCCCGACAAGACTGGTACCCTTTCACGTCCAAATCTCTCAAACTCCGGGAGAGATTCTCAAAACCAAGGTTGACATGTTTCGAGTTCCTTTCAACATTTTGGAAATCCCGCTGAAACTTTGGACATTCTCGCGAAGGGTTCCCGATCTTCGACAAGATTGGTACCCTTTCACGTCCAAATCTCTCAAACTCCGGGAGAGATTCTCAAAACCAAGGTTGACATGTTTCGAGTTCCTTTCAACATTTTGGAAATCCCGCTGAAACTTTCGACATTCTCGCGAA
The DNA here is from genome assembly GCF_964273445.1 of Streptopelia decaocto. Classification (NCBI taxonomy): domain Eukaryota; kingdom Metazoa; phylum Chordata; class Aves; order Columbiformes; family Columbidae; genus Streptopelia; species Streptopelia decaocto. Next base: position 327,007 of record NW_028116794.1, read on the forward strand.
GGGTTCCCAATCCCCGACAAGACTGGTACCCATCACGTCCAAATCTCTCAAACTCCGGGAGAGATTCTCAAAACCAAGGTTGACATGTTTCGAGTTCCTTACAACATCTTGGAAATCCCGCTGAAACTTTGGACATTCTCGCGAAGGGTTCCCAATCCCCGACAAGACTGGTACCCTTTCACGTCCAAATCTCTCAAACTCCGGGAGAGATTCTCAAAACCAAGGTTGACATGTTTCGAGTTCCTTTCAACATTTTGGAAATCCCGCTGAAACTTTGGACATTCTCGCGAAGGGTTCCCAATCCCCGACAAGACTGGTACCCTTTCACGTCCAAATCTCTCAAAGTCCGGGAGAGATTCTCAAAACCAAGGTTGACATGTTTCGAGTTCCTTTCAACATTTTGGAAATCCCGCTGAAACTTTGGACATTCTGGCGAAGGGTTCCCAATCCCCGACAAGACTGGTACCCTTTCACGTCCAAATCTCTCAAACTCCGGGAGAGATTCTCAAAACCGAGGTTGACATGTTTCGAGTTCCTCTCAACATTTTGGAAATCCCGCTGAAACTTTGGACATTCTGGCGAAGGGTTCCCAATCCCCGACAAGACTGGTACCCTTTCATGTCCAAATCTCTCAAACTCCGGGAGAGATTCTCAAAACCAAGGTTGACATGTTTCGAGTTCCTTTCAACATTTTGGAAATCCCGCTGAAACTTTGGACATTCTCGCGAAGGGTTCCCAATCCCCGACAAGACTGGTACCCTTTCACGTCCAAATCTCTCAAACTCCGGGAGAGATTCTCAAAACCAAGGTTGACATGTTTCGAGTTCCTTTCAACATTTTGGAAATGCCGCTGAAACTTTGGACATTCTGGCGAAGGGTTCCCAATCCCCGACAAGACTGGTACCCTTTCACGTCCAAATCTCTCAAACTCCGGGAGAGATTCTCAAAACCAAGGTTGACATGTTTCGAGTTCCTTTCAACATTTTGGAAATCCCGCTGAAACTTTGGACATTCTCGCGAAGGGTTCCCAATCCCCGACAAGACTGGTACCCTTTCACGTCCAAATCTCTCAAACTCCGGGAGAGATTCTCAAAACCAAGGTTGACATGTTTCGAGTTCCTTTCAACATTTTGGAAATCCCGCTGAAACTTTGGACATTCTCGCAAAGGGTTCCCAATCCCCGACAAGACTGGTACCCTTTCACGTCCAAATCTCTCAAACTCCGGGAGAGATTCTCAAAACCAAGGTTGACAGGTTTCGAGTTCCTTTCAACATTTTGGAAATCCCGCTGAAACTTTGGACATTCTCGCGAAGGGTTCCCAATCCCCGACAAGATTGGTACCCTTTCACGTCCAAATCTCTCAAACTCCGGGAGAGATTCTCAAAACCAAGGTTGAAATGTTTCGAGTTCCTCTCAACATTTTGGAAATCCCGCTGAAACTTTGGACATTCTCGCAAAGGGTTCCCAATCCCCGACAAGACTGGTACCCTTTCACGTCCAAATCTCTCAAACTCGGGAGAGATTCTCAAAACCAAGGTTGACATGTTTCGAGTTCCTTTCAACAGTTTGGAAATCCCGCTGAAACTTTGGACATTCTGGCGAAGGGTTCCCAATCCCCGACAAGACTGGTACCCTTTCACGTCCAAATCTCTCAAACTCCGGGAGAGATTCTCAAAACCAAGGTTGACATGTTTCGAGTTCCTTTCAACATTTTGGAAATCCCGCTGAAACTTTGGACATTCTCGCGAAGGGTTCCCAATCCCCGACAAGACTGGTACCCTTTCACGTCCAAATCTCTCAAACTCCGGGAGAGATTCTCAAAACCAAGGTTGACATGTTTCGAGTTCCTTTCAACATTTTGGAAATCCCGCTGAAACTTTGGACATTCTCGCGAAGGGTTCCCAATCCCCGACAAGACTGGTACCCTTTCACGTCCAAATCTCTCAAACTCCGGGAGAGATTCTCAAAACCAAGGTTGACATGTTTCGAGTTCCTTTCAACATTTTGCAAATCCCGCTGAAACTTTGGACATTCTCGCGAAGGGTTCCCAATCCCCGACAAGACTGGTACCCTTTCACGTCCAAATCTCTCAAACTCCGGGAGAGATTCTCAAAACCAAGGTTGACATGTTTCGAGTTCCTTTCAACATTTTGGAAATCCCGCTGAAACTTTGGACATTCTCGCAAAGGGTTCCCAATCCCCGACAAGACTGGTACCCATTCACGTCCAAATCTCTCAAACTCCGGGAGAGATTCTCAAAACCAAGGTTGACAGGTTTCGAGTTCCTTTCAACATTTTGGAAATCCCGCTGAAACTTTGGACATTCTCGCGAAGGGTTCCCAATCCCCGACAAGACTGGTACCCTTTCACGTCCAAATCTCTCAAACTCCGTGAGAGATTCTCAAAACCAAGGTTGACATGTTTCGAGTTCCTTTCAACATTTTGGAAATCCCGCTGAAACTTTGGACATTCTCGCGAAGGGTTCCCAATCCCCGACAAGACTGGTACCCTTTCACGTCCAAATCTCTCAAACGCCGGGAGAGATTCTCAAAACCAAGGTTGACATGTTTCGAGTTCCTTTCAACATTTTGGAAATCCCGCTGAAACTTTGGACATTCTGGCGAAGGGTTCCCAATCCCCGACAAGACTGGTACCCTTTCACGTCCAAATCTCTCAAACTCCGGGAGAGATTCTCAAAACCAAGGTTGACATGTTTCGAGTTCCTTTCAACATTTTGGAAATCCCGCTGAAACTTTGGACATTCTCGCGAAGGGTTCCCAATCCCCGACAAGACTGGTACCCTTTCACGTCCAAATCTCTCAAACTCCGGGAGAGATTCTCAAAACCAAGGTTGACATGTTTCGAGTTCCTTTCAACATTTTGGAAATCCCGCTGAAACTTTGGACATTCTCGCGAAGGGTTCCCAATCCCCGTCAAGACTGGTACCCTTTCACGTTCAAATCTCTCAAACTCCGGGAGAGATTCTCAAAACCAAGGTTGACATGTTTCGAGTTCCTTTCAACATTTTGGAAATCCCGCTGAAACTTTGGACATTCTGGCGAAGGGTTCCCAATCCCCGACAAGACTGGTACCCTTTCACGTCCAAATCTCTCAAACTCCGGGAGAGATTCTCAAAACCAAGGTTGACATGTTTCGAGTTCCTTTCAACATTTTGGAAATCCCGCTGAAACTTTGGACATTCTCGCGAAGGGTTCCCAATCCCCGACAAGACTGGTACCCTTTCACGTCCAAATCTCTCAAACTCCGGGAGAGATTCTCAAAACCAAGGTTGACATGTTTCGAGTTCCTTTCAACATTTTGGAAATCCCGCTGAAACTTTGGACATTCTGGCGAAGGGTTCCCAATCCCCGACAAGACTGGTACCCTTTCACGTCCAAATCTCTCAAACTCCGGGAGAGATTCTCAAAACCAAGGTTGACATGTTTCGAGTTCCTTTCAACATTTTGGAAATCCCGCTGAAACTTTGGACATTCTCGCGAAGGGTTCCCAATCCCCGACAAGACTGGTACCCTTTCACGTCCAAATCTCTCAAACTCCGGGAGAGATTCTCAAAACCAAGGTTGACATGTTTCGAGTTCCTTTCAACATTTTGGAAATCCCGCTGAAACTTTGGACATTCTCGCGAAGGGTTCCCAATCCCCGACAAGACTGGTACCCTCTCACGTCCAAATCTCTCAAACTCCGGGAGAGATTCTCAAAACCAAGGTTGACATGTTTCGAGTTCCTTTCAACATTTTGGAAATCCCGCTGAAACTTTGGACATTCTCGCGAAGGGTTCCCAATCCCCGACATGATTGGTACCCTTTCACGTCTAAATCTCTCAAACTCCGGGAGAGATTCTCAAAACCAAGGTTGACATGTTTTGAGTTCCTTTCAACATTTTGGAAATCCCGCTGAAACTTTGGACATTCTGGCGAAGGGTTCCCAATGCCCGACAAGACTGGTACCCTTTCACGTCCAAATCTCTCAAACTCCGGGAGAGATTCTCAAAACCAAGGTTGACATGTTTCGAGTTCCTCTCAACATTTTGGAAATCCCGCTGAAACTTTGGACATTCTCGCGAAGGGTTCCCAATCCCCGACAAGACTGGTACCCTTTCACGTCCAAATCTCTCAAACGCCGGGAGAGATTCTCAAAACCAAGGTTGACATGTTTCGAGTTCCTTTCAACATTCTGGAAATCCCGCTGAAACTTTGGACATTCTCGCGAAGGGTTCCCAATCCCCGACAAGACTGGTACCCTTTCACGTCCAAATCTCTCAAACTCCGGGAGAGATTCTCAAAACCAAGGTTGACATGTTTCGAGTTCCTTTCAACATTTTGGAAATCCCGCTGAAACTTTGGACATTCTCGCGAAGGGTTCCCGATCTTCGACAAGATTGGTACCCTTTCACGTCCAAATCTCTCAAACTCCGGGAGAGATTCTCAAAACCAAGGTTGACATGTTTCGAGTTCCTTTCAACATTTTGGAAATCCCGCTGAAACTTTCGACATTCTCGCGAAGGGTTCCCAATCCCCGACAAGACTGGTACCCATCACGTCCAAATCTCTCAAACTCCGGGAGAGATTCTCAAAACCAAGGTTGACATGTTTCGAGTTCCTTACAACATCTTGGAAATCCCGCTGAAACTTTGGACATTCTCGCAAAGGGTTCCCAATCCCCGACAAGACTGGTACCCTTTCACGTCCAAATCTCTCAAACGCCGGGAGAGATTCTCAAAACCAAGGTTGACATGTTTCGAGTTCCTTTCAACATTCTGGAAATCCCGCTGAAACTTTGGACATTCTCGCGAAGGGTTCCCAATCCCCGACAAGACTGATACCCTTTCACGTCCAAATCTCTCAAACTCCGGGAGAGATTCTCAAAACCAAGGTTGACATGTTTCGAGTTCCTTTCAACATTTTGGAAATCCCGCTGAAACTTTGGACATTCTCGCAAAGGGTTCCCAATCCCCCACAAGACTGGTACCCTTTCACGTCCAAATCTCTCAAACGCCGGGTGAGATTCTCAAAACCAAGGTTGACATGTTTCGAGTTCCTTTCAACATTTTGGAAATCCTGCTGAAACTTTGGACATTCTCGCGAAGGGTTCCCAATCCCCGACAAGATTGGTACCCTTTCACGTCCAAATCTCTCAAACTCCGGGAGAGATTCTCAAAACCAAGGTTGACATGTTTTGAGTTCCTTTCAACATTTTGGAAATCCCGCTGAAACTTTGGACATTCTGGCGAAGGGTTCCCAATCCCCGACAAGACTGGTACCCTTTCACGTCCAAATCTCTCAAACTCCGGGAGAGATTCTCAAAACCAAGGTTGACATGTTTCGAGTTCCTCTCAACATTTTGGAAATCCCGCTGAAACTTTGGACATTCTTGCGAAGGGTTCCCAATCCCCGACAAGACTGGTACCCTTTCACGTCCAAATCTCTCAAACGCCGGGAGAGATTCTCAAAACCAAGGTTGACATGTTTCGAGTTCCTTTCAACATTCTGGAAATCCCGCTGAAACTTTGGACATTCTCGCGAAGGGTTCCCAATCCCCGACAAGACTGGTACCCTCTCACGTCCAAATCTCTCAAACTCCGGGAGAGATTCTCAAAACCAAGGTTGACATGTTTCGAGTTCCTTTCAACATTTTGGAAATCCCGCTGAAACTTTGGACATTCTCGCGAAGGGTTCCCGATCTTCGACAAGATTGGTACCCTTTCACGTCCAAATCTCTCAAACTCCGGGAGAGATTCTCAAAACCAAGGTTGACATGTTTCGAGTTCCTTTCAACATTTTGGAAATCCCGCTGAAACTTTCGACATTCTCGCGAAGGGTTCCCAATCCCCGACAAGACTGGTACCCATCACGTCCAAATCTCTCAAACTCCGGGAGAGATTCTCAAAACCAAGGTTGACATGTTTCGAGTTCCTTACAACATCTTGGAAATCCCGCTGAAACTTTGGACATTCTCGCAAAGGGTTCCCAATCCCCGACAAGACTGGTACCCTTTCACGTCCAAATCTCTCAAACGCCGGGAGAGATTCTCAAAACCAAGGTTGACATGTTTCGAGTTCCTTTCAACATTCTGGAAATCCCGCTGAAACTTTGGACATTCTCGCGAAGGGTTCCCAATCCCCGACAAGACTGATACCCTTTCACGTCCAAATCTCTCAAACTCCGGGAGAGATTCTCAAAACCAAGGTTGACATGTTTCGAGTTCCTTTCAACATTTTGGAAATCCCGCTGAAACTTTGGACATTCTCGCAAAGGGTTCCCAATCCCCCACAAGACTGGTACCCTTTCACGTCCAAATCTCTCAAACGCCGGGAGAGATTCTCAAAACCAAGGTTGACATGTTTCGAGTTCCTTTCAACATTTTGGAAATCCTGCTGAAACTTTGGACATTCTCGCGAAGGGTTCCCAATCCCCGACAAGATTGGTACCCTTTCACGTCCAAATCTCTCAAACTCCGGGAGAGATTCTCAAAACCAAGGTTGACATGTTTCGAGTTCCTCTCAACATCTTGGAAATCCCGCTGAAATTTTGGACATTCTCGCGAAGGGTTCCCAATCCCCGACAAGACTGGTACCCTCTCACGTCCAAATCTCTCAAACTCCGGGAGAGATTCTCAAAACCAAGGTTGACATGTTTCGAGTTCCTTTCAACATTTTGGAAATCCCGCTGAAACTTTGGACATTCTCGCGAAGGGTTCCCGATCCCCGACAAGACTGGTACCCTTTCACGTCCAAATCTCTCCAACTCCGGGAGAGATTCTCAAAACCAAGGTTGACATGTTTCGAGTTCCTTTCAACATTTTGGAAATCCCGCTGAAACTTTGGACATTCTCGCGAAGGGTTCCCGATCCCTGACAAGACTGGTACCCTTTCACGTCCAAATCTCTCAAACTCCGGGAGAGATTCTCAAAACCAAGGTTGACACGTTTCGAGTTCCTTTCAACATTTTGGAAATCCCGCTGAAACTTTGGACATTCTCGCGAAGGGTTCCCAATCCCCGACAAGACTGGTACCCTTTCACGTCCAAATCTCTCAAACTCCGGGAGAGATTCTCAAAACCAAGGTTGACATGTTTCGAGTTCCTTTCAACATTTTGGAAATCCCGCTGAAACTTTGGACATTCTCGCGAAGGGTTCCCAATCCCCGACAAGACTGGTACCCTTTCACGTCCAAATCTCTCAAACTCCGGGAGAGATTCTCAAAACCAAGGTTGACATGTTTCGAGTTCCTTTCAACATTTTGGAAATCCCGCTGAAACTTTGGACATTCTCGCGAAGGGTTCCCAATCCCCGACAAGACTGGTACCCTTTCACGTCCAAATCTCTCAAACTCCGGGAGAGATTCTCAAAACCAAGGTTGACATGTTTCGAGTTCCTTTCAACATTTTGGAAATCCCGCTGAAACTTTGGACATTGTCGCGAAGGGTTCCCAATCCCCGACAAGACTGGTACCCTTTCACGTCCAAATCTCTCAAACTCCGGGAGAGATTCTCAAAACCAAGGTTGACATGTTTCGAGTTCCTTTCAACATTCTGGAAATCCCGCTGAAACTTTGGACATTCTCGCGAAGGGTTCCCAATCCCCGACAAGACTGATACCCTTTCACGTCCAAATCTCTCAAACTCCGGGAGAGATTCTCAAAACCAAGGTTGACATGTTTCGAGTTCCTTTCAACATTTTGGAAATCCCGCTGAAACTTTGGACATTCTCGCAAAGGGTTCCCAATCCCCCACAAGACTGGTACCCTTTCACGTCCAAATCTCTCAAACGCCGGGAGAGATTCTCAAAACCAAGGTTGACATGTTTCGAGTTCCTTTCAACATTTTGGAAATCCTGCTGAAACTTTGGACATTCTCGCGAAGGGTTCCCAATCCCCGACAAGATTGGTACCCTTTCACGTCCAAATCTCTCAAACTCCGGGAGAGATTCTCAAAACCAAGGTTGACATGTTTCGAGTTCCTCTCAACATCTTGGAAATCCCGCTGAAATTTTGGACATTCTCGCGAAGGGTTCCCAATCCCCGACAAGACTGGTACCCTCTCACGTCCAAATCTCTCAAACTCCGGGAGAGATTCTCAAAACCAAGGTTGACATGTTTCGAGTTCCTTTCAACATTTTGGAAATCCCGCTGAAACTTTGGACATTCTCGCGAAGGGTTCCCGATCCCCGACAAGACTGGTACCCTTTCACGTCCAAATCTCTCCAACTCCGGGAGAGATTCTCAAAACCAAGGTTGACATGTTTCGAGTTCCTTTCAACATTTTGGAAATCCCGCTGAAACTTTGGACATTCTCGCGAAGGGTTCCCGATCCCTGACAAGACTGGTACCCTTTCACGTCCAAATCTCTCAAACTCCGGGAGAGATTCTCAAAACCAAGGTTGACACGTTTCGAGTTCCTTTCAACATTTTGGAAACCCCGCTGAAACTTTGGACATTCTCGCGAAGGGTTCCCAATCCCCGACAAGACTGGTACCCTTTCACGTCCAAATCTCTCAAACTCCGGGAGAGATTCTCAAAACCAAGGTTGACATGTTTCGAGTTCCTTTCAACATTTTGGAAATCCCGCTGAAACTTTGGACATTCTCGCGAAGGGTTCCCAATCCCCGACAAGACTGGTACCCTTTCACGTCCAAATCTCTCAAACTCCGGGAGAGATTCTCAAAACCAAGGTTGACATGTTTCGAGTTCCTTTCAACATTTTGGAAATCCCGCTGAAACTTTGGACATTCTGGCGAAGGGTTCCCAATCCCCGACAAGACTGGTACCCTTTCACGTCCAAATCTCTCAAACTCCGGGAGAGATTCTCAAAACCAAGGTTGACATGTTTCGAGTTCCTTTCAACATTCTGGAAATCCCGCTGAAACTTTGGACATTCTCGCGAAGGGTTCCCAATCCCCGACAAGACTGATACCCTTTCACGTCCAAATCTCTCAAACTCCGGGAGAGATTCTCAAAACCAAGGTTGACATGTTTCGAGTTCCTTTCAACATTTTGGAAATCCCGCTGAAACTTTGGACATTCTCGCAAAGGGTTCCCAATCCCCCACAAGACTGGTACCCTTTCACGTCCAAATCTCTCAAACGCCGGGAGAGATTCTCAAAACCAAGGTTGACATGTTTCGAGTTCCTTTCAACATTTTGGAAATCCTGCTGAAACTTTGGACATTCTCGCGAAGGGTTCCCAATCCCCGACAAGATTGGTACCCTTTCACGTCCAAATCTCTCAAACTCCGGGAGAGATTCTCAAAACCAAGGTTGACATGTTTCGAGTTCCTCTCAACATCTTGGAAATCCCGCTGAAATTTTGGACATTCTCGCGAAGGGTTCCCAATCCCCGACAAGACTGGTACCCTCTCACGTCCAAATCTCTCAAACTCCGGGAGAGATTCTCAAAACCAAGGTTGACATGTTTCGAGTTCCTTTCAACATTTTGGAAATCCCGCTGAAACTTTGGACATTCTCGCGAAGGGTTCCCAATCCACGACAAGACTGGTACCCTTTCACGTCCAAATCTCTCCAACTCCGGGAGAGATTCTCAAAACCAAGGTTGACATGTTTCGAGTTCCTTTCAACATTTTGGAAATCCCGCTGAAACTTTGGACATTCTCGCGAAGGGTTCCCAATCCCCGACAAGACTGGTACCCTTTCACGTCCAAATCTCTCAAACTCCGGGAGAGATTCTCAAAACCGAGGTTGACATGTTTCGAGTTCCTCTCAACATTTTGGAAATCCCGCTGAAACTTTGGACATTCTGGCGAAGGGTTCCCAATCCCCGACAAGACTGGTACCCTTTCATGTCCAAATCTCTCAAACTCCGGGAGAGATTCTCAAAACCAAGGTTGACATGTTTCGAGTTCCTTTCAACATTTTGGAAATCCTGCTGAAACTTTGGACATTCTGGCGAAGGGTTCCCAATCCCCGACAAGACTGGTACCCTTTCACGTCCAAATCTCTCAAACTCCGGGAGAGATTCTCAAAACCAAGGTTGACATGTTTCGAGTTCCTTTCAACATTTTGGAAATCCCGCTGAAACTTTGGACATTCTCGCGAAGGGTTCCCAATCCCCGACAAGACTGGTACCCTTTCACGTCCAAATCTCTCAAACTCCGGGAGAGATTCTCAAAACCAAGGTTGACATGTTTCGAGTTCCTTTCAACATTTTGCAAATCCCGCTGAAACTTTGGACATTCTCGCGAAGGGTTCCCAATCCCCGACAAGACTGGTACCCTTTCACGTCCAAATCTCTCAAACGCCGGGAGAGATTCTCAAAACCAAGGTTGACATGTTTCGAGTTCCTTTCAACATTTTGGAAATCCCGCTGAAATTTTGGACATTCTCGCGAAGGGTTCCCAATCCCCGACAAGACTGGTACCCTCTCACGTCCAAATCTCTCAAACTCCGGGAGAGATTCTCAAAACCAAGGTTGACATGTTTCGAGTTCCTTTCAACATTTTGGAAATCCCGCTGAAACTTTGGACATTCTCGCGAAGGGTTCCCGATCCCCGACAAGACTGGTACCCTTTCACGTCCAAATCTCTCCAACTCCGGGAGAGATTCTCAAAACCAAGGTTGACATGTTTCGAGTTCCTTTCAACATTTTGGAAATCCCGCTGAAACTTTGGACATTCTCGCGAAGGGTTCCCGATCCCTGACAAGACTGGTACCCTTTCACGTCCAAATCTCTCAAACTCCGGGAGAGATTCTCAAAACCAAGGTTGACACGTTTCGAGTTCCTTTCAACATTTTGGAAATCCCGCTGAAACTTTGGACATTCTCGCGAAGGGTTCCCAATCCCCGACAAGACTGGTACCCTTTCACGTCCAAATCTCTCAAACTCCGGGAGAGATTCTCAAAACCAAGGTTGACATGTTTCGAGTTCCTTTCAACATTTTGGAAATCCCGCTGAAACTTTGGACATTCTCGCGAAGGGTTCCCAATCCCCGACAAGACTGGTACCCTTTCACGTCCAAATCTCTCAAACTCCGGGAGAGATTCTCAAAACCAAGGTTGACATGTTTCGAGTTCCTTTCAACATTTTGGAAATCCCGCTGAAACTTTGGACATTCTCGCGAAGGGTTCCCAATCCCCGACAAGACTGGTACCCTTTCACGTCCAAATCTCTCAAACTCCGGGAGAGATTCTCAAAACCAAGGTTGACATGTTTCGAGTTCCTTTCAACATTTTGGAAATCCCGCTGAAACTTTGGACATTCTGGCGAAGGGTTCCCAATCCCCGACAAGACTGGTACCCTTTCACGTCCAAATCTCTCAAACTCCGGGAGAGATTCTCAAAACCAAGGTTGACATGTTTCGAGTTCCTTTCAACATTTTGGAGATCCCTCTGAAACTTTGGACATTCTGGCGAAGGGTTCCCAATCCCCGACAAGACTGGTACCCTTTCACGTCCAAATCTCTCAAACTCCGGGAGAGATTCTCAAAACCAAGGTTGACATGTTTCGAGTTCCTTTCAACATTTTGGAAATCCCGCTGAAACTTTGGACATTCTCGCGAAGGGTTCCCAATCCCCGACAAGACTGGTACCCTTTCACGTCCAAATCTCTCAAAGTCCGGGAGAGATTCTCAAAACCAAGGTTGACATGTTTCGAGTTCCTTTCAACATTTTGGAAATCCCGCTGAAACTTTGGACATTCTGGCGAAGGGTTCCCAATCCCCGACAAGACTGGTACCCTTTCACGTCCAAATCTCTCAAACTCCGGGAGAGATTCTCAAAACCGAGGTTGACATGTTTCGAGTTCCTCTCAACATTTTGGAAATCCCGCTGAAACTTTGGACATTCTGGCGAAGGGTTCCCAATCCCCGACAAGACTGGTACCCTTTCATGTCCAAATCTCTCAAACTCCGGGAGAGATTCTCAAAACCAAGGTTGACATGTTTCGAGTTCCTTTCAACATTTTGGAAATCCCGCTGAAACTTTGGACATTCTGGCGAAGGGTTCCCAATCCCCGACAAGACTGGTACCCTTTCACATCCAAATCTCTCAAACTCCGGGAGAGATTCTCAAAACCAAGGTTGACATGTTTCGAGTTCCTTTCAACATTTTGGAAATCCCGCTGAAACTTTGGACATTCTCGCGAAGGGTTCCCAATCCCCGACAAGACTGGTACCCTTTCACGTCCAAATCTCTCAAACTCCGGGAGAGATTCTCAAAACCAAGGTTGACATGTTTCGAGTTCCTTTCAACATTTTGGAAATCCCGCTGAAACTTTGGACATTCTCGCGAAGGGTTCCCAATCCCCGACAAGACTGGTACCCTTTCACGTCCAAATCTCTCAAACTCCGGGAGAGATTCTCAAAACCAAGGTTGACATGTTTCGAGTTCCTTTCAACATTTTGGAAATCCCGCTGAAACTTTGGACATTCTCGCAAAGGGTTCCCAATCCCCGACAAGACTGGTACCCTTTCACGTCCAAATCTCTCAAACTCCGGGAGAGATTCTCAAAACCAAGGTTGACAGGTTTCGAGTTCCTTTCAACATTTTGGAAATCCCGCTGAAACTTTGGACATTCTCGCGAAGGGTTCCCAATCCCCGACAAGATTGGTACCCTTTCACGTCCAAATCTCTCAAACTCCGGGAGAGATTCTCAAAACCAAGGTTGAAATGTTTCGGGTTCCTCTCAACATTTTGGAAATCCCGCTGAAACTTTGGACATTCTCGCGAAGGGTTCCCAATCCCCGACAAGACTGGTACCCTTTCACGTCCAAATCTCTCAAACTCGGGAGAGATTCTCAAAACCAAGGTTGACATGTTTCGAGTTCCTTTCAACAGTTTGGAAATCCCGCTGAAACTTTGGACATTCTCGCGAAGGGTTCCCAATCCCCGACAAGACTGGTACCCTTTCACGTCCAAATCTCTCAAACTCCGGGAGAGATTCTCAAAACCAAGGTTGACATGTTTCGAGTTCCTTTCAACATTTTGGAAATCCCGCTGAAACTTTGGACATTCTCGCGAAGGGTTCCCAATCCCCGACAAGACTGGTACCCTTTCACGTCCAAATCTCTCAAACTCCGGGAGAGATTCTCAAAACCAAGGTTGACATGTTTCGAGTTCCTTTCAACATTTTGGAAATCCCGCTGAAACTTTGGACATTCTCGCGAAGGGTTCCCAATCCCCGACAAGACTGGTACCCTTTCACGTCCAAATCTCTCAAACTCCGGGAGAGATTCTCAAAACCAAGGTTGACATGTTTCGAGTTCCTTTCAACATTTTGGAAATCCCGCTGAAACTTTGGACATTCTCGCGAAGGGTTCCCAATCCCCGACAAGACTGGTACCCTTTCACGTCCAAATCTCTCAAACTCCGGGAGAGATTCTCAAAACCAAGGTTGACATGTTTCGAGTTCCTTTCAACATTTTGGAAATCCCGCTGAAACTTTGGACATTCTGGCGAAGGGTTCCCAATCCCCGACAAGACTGGTACCCTTTCACGTCCAAATCTCTCAAACTCCGGGAGAGATTCTCAAAACCAAGGTTGACATGTTTCGAGTTCCTTTCAACATTTTGGAAATCCCGCTGAAACTTTGGACATTCTGGCGAAGGGTTCCCAATCCCCGACAAGACTGGTACCCTTTCACGTCCAAATCTCTCAAACACCGGGAGAGATTCTCAAAACCAAGGTTGACATGTTTCGAGTTCCTTTCAACATTTTGGAAATCCCGCTGAAACTTTGGACATTCTCGCGAAGGGTTCCCAATCCCCGACAAGACTGGTACCCTTTCACGTGCAAATCTCTCAAACTCCGGGAGAGATTCTCAAAACCAAGGTTGACATGTTTCGAGTTCCTTTCAACATTTTGGAAATCCCGCTGAAACTTTGGACATTCTCGCGAAGGGTTCCCAATCCCCGTCAAGACTGGTACCCTTTCACGTCCAAATCTCTCAAACTCCGGGAGAGATTCTCAAAACCAAGGTTGACATGTTTCGAGTTCCTTTCAACATTTTGGAAATCCCGCTGAAACTTTGGACATTCTGGTGAAGGGTTCCCAATCCCCGACAAGACTGGTACCCTTTCACGTCCAAATCTCTCAAACTCCGGGAGAGATTCTCAAAACCAAGGTTGACATGTTTCGAGTTCCTTTCAACATTTTGCAAATCCCGCTGAAACTTTGGACATTCTGGCGAAGGGTTCCCAATCCCCGACAAGACTGGTACCCTTTCACGTCCAAATCTCTCAAACTCCGGGAGAGATTCTCAAAACCAAGGTTGACATGTTTCGAGTTCCTTTCAACATTTTGGAAATCCCGCTGAAACTTTGGACATTCTTGCGAAGGGTTCCCAATCCCCGACAAGACTGGTACCCTTTCACGTCCAAATCTCTCAAACTCCGGGAGAGATTCTCAAAACCAAGGTTGACATGTTTCGAGTTCCTTTCAACATTTTGGAAATCCCGCTGAAACTTTGGACATTCTCGCGAAGGGTTCCCAATCCCCGACAAGACTGGTACCCTTTCACGTCCAAATCTCTCAAACTCCGGGAGAGATTCTCAAAACCAAGGTTGACATGTTTCGAGTTCCTTTCAACATTTTGGAAATCCCGCTGAAACTTTGGACATTCTCGCGAAGGGTTCCCAATCCCCGACAAGACTGGTACCCTGTCACGTCCAAATCTCTCAAACTCCGGGAGAGATTCTCAAAACCAAGGTTGACATGTTTCGAGTTCCTCTCAACATTTTGGATATCCCGCTGAAACTTTGGACATTCTCGTGAAGGGTTCCCAATCCCCGACAAGACTGGTACCCTTTCACGTCCAAATCTCTCAAACTCCGGGAGAGATTCTCAAAACCAAGGTTGACATGTTTCGAGTTCCTTTCAACATTTTGGAAATCCCGCTGAAACTTTGGACATTCTCGCGAAGGGTTCCCAATCCCCGACAAGATTGGTACCCTTTCACGTCCAAATCTCTCAAAATCCGGGAGAGATTCTCAAAACCAAGGTTGACATGTTTCGAGTTCCTTTCAACATTTTGGAAATCCCGCTGAAACTTTGGACATTCTCGCGAAGGGTTCCCAATCCCCGACAAGACTGGTACCCTTTCACGTCCAAATCTCTCAAACTCCGGGAGAGATTCTCAAAACCAAGGTTGACATGTTTCGAGTTCCTTTCAACATTTTGGAAATCCCGCTGAAACTTTGGACATTCTCGCGAAGGGTTCCCAATCCCCGACAAGACTGGTACCCTTTCACGTCCAAATCTCTCAAACTCTGGGAGAGATTCTCAAAACCAAGGTTGACATGTTTCGAGTTCCTTTCAACATTTTGGAAATCCCGCTGAAACTTTGGACATTCTGGCGAAGGGTTCCCAATCCCCGACAAGACTGGTACCCTTTCACGTCCAAATCTCTCAAACTCCGGGAGAGATTCTCAAAACCAAGATTGACATGTTTCGAGTTACTTTCAACATTTTGGAAATCCCGATGAAACTTTGGACATTCTCGCGAAGGGTTCCCAATCCCCGACAAGACTGGTACCCTTTCACGTCCAAATCTCTCAAACTCCGGGAGAGATTCTCAAAACCAAGGTTGACATGTTTCGAGTTCCTTTCAACATTTTGCAAATCCCGCTGAAACTTTGGACATTCTCGCGAAGGGTTCCCAATCCCCGACAAGACTGGTACCCTTTCACGTCCAAATCTCTCAAACTCCGGGAGAGATTCTCAAAACCAAGGTTGACATGTTTCGAGTTCCTTTCAACATTTTGGAAATCCTGTTGAAACTTTGGACATTCTGGCAAAGGGTTCCCAATCCCCGACAAGACTGGTACCCTTTCACGTCCAAATCTCTCAAACTCCGGGAGAGATTCTCAAAACCAAGGTTGACATGTTTCGAGTTCCTTTCAACATATTGGAAATCCCGCTGAAACTTTGGACATTCTCGCGAAGGGTTCCCAATCCCCGACAAGACTGGTACCCTTTCACGTCCAAATCTCTCAAACTCCGGGAGAGATTCTCAAAACCAAGGTTGACATGTTTCGAGTTCCTTTCAACATTTTGGAAATCCCGCTGAAACTTTGGACATTCTCGCGAAGGGTTCCCGATCCCCGACAAGACTGATACCCTTTCACGTCCAAATCTCTCAAACTCCGGGAGAGATTCTCAAAACCAAGGTTGACATGTTTCGAGTTCCTTTCAACATTTTGGAAATCCCGCTGAAACTTTGGACATTCTCGCGAAGGGTTCCCAATCCCTGAGAAGACTGGTACACTTTCACGTCCAAATCTCTCAAACTCCGGGAGAGATTCTCAAAACCAAGGTTGACATGTTTCGAGTTCCTTTCAACATTTTGGAAATCCCGCTGAAACTTTGGACATTCTCGCGAAGGGTTCCCAATCCCCGACAAGACTGGTACCCTTTCACGTCCAAATCTCTCAAACTCCGGGAGAGATTCTCAAAACCAAGGTTGACATGTTTCGAGTTCCTTTCAACATTTTGGAAATCCCGCTGAAACTTTGGACATTCTGGCGAAGGGTTCCCAATCCCCGACAAGACTGGTACCCTTTCACGTCCAAATCTCTCAAACTCCGGGAGAGATTCTCAAAACCAAGGTTGACATGTTTCGAGTTCCTTTCAACATTTTGGAAATGCCGCTGAAACTTTGGACATTCTGGCGAAGGGTTCCCAATCCCTGACAAGACTGGTACCCTTTCACGTCCAAATCTCTCAAACTCCGGGAGAGATTCTCAAAACCAAGGTTGACATGTTTCGAGTTCCTTTCAACATTTTGGAAATCCCGCTGAAACTTTGGACATTGTCGCGAAGGGTTCCCAATCCCCGACAAGACTGGTACCCTTTCACGTCCAAATCTCTCAAACTCCGGGAGAGATTCTCAAAACCAAGGTTGACATGTTTCGAGTTCCTTTCAACATTTTGGAAATCCCGCTGAAACTTTGGACATTCTGGCGAAGGGTTCCCAATCCCCGACAAGACTGGTACCCTTTCACGTCCAAATCTCTCAAACTCCGGGAGAGATTCTCAAAACCAAGGTTGACATGTTTCGAGTTCCTTTCAACATTTTGGAAATCCCGCTGAAACTTTGGACATTCTGGGGAAGGGTTCCCAATCCCCGACAAGACTGGTACCCTTTCACGTCCAAATCTCTCAAACTCCGGGAGAGATTCTCAAAACCAAGGTTGACATGTTTCGAGTTCCTCTCAACATTTTGCAAATCCCGCTGAAACTTTGGACATTCTCGCGAAGGGTTCCCGATCCCCGACAAGACTGGTACCCTTTCACGTCCAAATCTCTCAAACTCCGGGAGAGATTCTCAAAACCGAGGTTGACATGTTTCGAGTTCCTTTCAACATTTTGGAAATCCCGCTGAAACTTTGGACATTCTCGCGAAGGGTTCCCGATCCCCGACAAGACTGGTACCCTTTCACGTCCAAATCTCTCAAACTCTGGGAGAGATTCTCAAAACCAAGGTTGACATGTTTCGAGTTCCTTTCAACATTTTGGAAATCCCGCTGAAACTTTGGACATTCTCGCGAAGGGTTCCCAGTCCCCGACAAGACTGGTACCCTTTCACGTCCAAATCTCTCAAACTCCGGGAGAGATTCTCAAAACCAAGGTTGACATGTTTCGAGTTCCTTTCAACATTTTGGAAATCCCGCTGAAACTTTGGACATTCTGGCGAAGGGTTCCCAATCCCCGACAAGACTGGTACCCTTTCACGTCCAAATCTCTCAAACTCCGGGAGAGATTCTCAAAACCAAGGTTGACATGTTTCGAGTTCCTTTCAACATTTTGGAAATCCCGCTGAAACTTTGGACATTCTGGCGAAGGGTTCCCAATCCCCGACAAGACTGGTACCCTTTCACGTCCAAATCTCTCAAACTCCGGGAGAGATTCTCAAAACCAAGGTTGACATGTTTCGAGTTCCTTTCAACATTTTGGAAATCCCGCTGAAACTTTGGACATTCTCGCGAAGGGTTCCCGATCCCCGACAAGACTGGTACCCTTTCACGTCCAAATCTCTCAAACTCCGGGAGAGATTCTCAAAACCAAGTTTGACATGTTTCGAGTTCCTTTCAACATTTTGGAAATCCCGCTGAAACTTTGGACATTCTGGCGAAGGGTTCCCAATCTCCGACAAGACTGGTACCCTTTCACGTCCAAATCTCTCAAACTCCGGGAGAGATTCTCAAAACCAAGGTTGACATGTTTCGAGTTCCTTTCAACATTTTGGAAATCCCGCTGAAACTTTGGACATTCTGGCGAAGGGTTCCCAATCCCCGACAAGACTGGTACCCTTTCACGTCCAAATCTCTCAAACTCCGGGAGAGATTCTCAAAACCAAGGTTGACATGTTTCGAGTTCCTTTCAACATTTTGGAAATCCCGCTGAAACTTTGGACATTCTCGCGAAGGGTTCCCGATCCCCGACAAGACTGGTACCCTTTCACGTCCAAATCTCTCAAACTCCGGGAGAGATTCTCAAAACCAAGGTTGACATGTTTCGAGTTCCTTTCAACATTTTGGAAATCCCGCTGAAACTTTGGACATTCTCGCGAAGGGTTCCCAATCCCCGACAAGACTGGTACCCTTTCACGTCCAAATCTCTCAAACTCCGGGAGAGATTCTCAAAACCAAGGTTGACATGTTTCGAGTTCCTTTCAACATTTTGGAAATCCCGCTGAAACTTTGGACATTCTGGCGAAGGGTTCCCAATCCCCGACAAGACTGGTACCCTTTCACGTCCAAATCTCTCAAACTCCGGGAGAGATTCTCAAAACCAAGGTTGACATGTTTCGAGTTCCTTTCAACATTTTGGAAATCCCGCTGAAACTTTGGACATTCTCGCGAAGGGTTCCCGATCCCCGACAAGACTGGTACCCTTTCACGTCCAAATCTCTCAAACTCCGGGAGAGATTCTCAAAACCAAGGTTGACATGTTTCGAGTTCCTTTCAACATTTTGGAAATCCCGCTGAAACTTTGGACATTCTGGCGAAGGGTTCCCAATCTCCGACAAGACTGGTACCCTTTCACGTCCAAATCTCTCAAACTCCGGGAGAGATTCTCAAAACCAAGGTTGACATGTTTCGAGTTCCTTTCAACATTTTGGAAATCCCGCTGAAACTTTGGACATTCTGGCGAAGGGTTCCCAATCCCCGACAAGACTGGTACCCTTTCACGTCCAAATCTCTCAAACTCCGGGAGAGATTCTCAAAACCAAGGTTGACATGTTTCGAGTTCCTCTCAACATTTTGCAAATCCCGCTGAAACTTTGGACATTCTCGCGAAGGGTTCCCGATCCCCGACAAGACTGGTACCCTTTCACGTCCAAATCTCTCAAACTCCGGGAGAGATTCTCAAAACCAAGGTTGACATGTTTCGAGTTCTTTTCAACATTTTGGAAATCCCGCTGAAACTTTGGACATTCTCGCGAAGGGTTCCCGATCCCCGACAAGACTGGTACCCTTTCACGTCCAAATCTCTCAAACTCCGGGAGAGATTCTCAAAACCAAGGTTGACATGTTTCGAGTTCCTTTCAACATTTTGGAAATCCCGCTGAAACTTTGGACATTCTGGCGAAGGGTTCCCAATCCCCGACAAGACTGGTACCCTTTCACGTCCAAATCTCTCAAACTCCGGGAGAGATTCTCAAAACCAAGGTTGACATGTTTCGAGTTCCTTTCAACATTTTGGAAATCCCGCTGAAACTTTGGACATTCTGGCGAAGGGTTCCCAATCCCCGACAAGACTGGTACCCTTTCACGTCCAAATCTCTCAAACTCCGGGAGAGATTCTCAAAACCAAGGTTGACATGTTTCGAGTTCCTCTCAACATTTTGCAAATCCCGCTGAAACTTTGGACATTCTCGCGAAGGGTTCCCGATCCCCGACAAGACTGGTACCCTTTCACGTCCAAATCTCTCAAACTCCGGGAGAGATTCTCAAAACCAAGGTTGACATGTTTCGAGTTCCTTTCAACATTTTGGAAATCCCGCTGAAACTTTGGACATTCTCGCGAAGGGTTCCCGATCCCCGACAAGACTGGTACCCTTTCACGTCCAAATCTCTCAAACTCCGGGAGAGATTCTCAAAACCAAGGTTGACATGTTTCGAGTTCCTTTCAACATTTTGGAAATCCCGCTGAAACTTTGGACATTCTCGCGAAGGGTTCCCAATCCCCGACAAGACTGGTACCCTTTCACGTCCAAATCTCTCAAACTCCGGGAGAGATTCTCAAAACCAAGGTTGACATGTTTCGAGTTCCTTTCAACATTTTGGAAATCCCGCTGAAACTTTGGACATTCTGGCGAAGGGTTCCCAATCCCCGACAAGACTGGTACCCTTTCACGTCCAAATCTCTCAAACTCCGGGAGAGATTCTCAAAACCAAGGTTGACATGTTTCGAGTTCCTCTCAACATTTTGCAAATCCCGCTGAAACTTTGGACATTCTCGCGAAGGCTTCCCGATCCCCGACAAGACTGGTACCCTTTCACGTGCAAATCTCTCAAACTCCGGGAGAGATTCTCAAAACCAAGGTTGACATGTTTCGAGTTCCTTTCAACATTTTGGAAATCCCGCTGAAACTTTGGACATTCTCGCGAAGGGTTCCCGATCCCCGACAAGACTGGTACCCTTTCACGTCCAAATCTCTCAAACTCCGGGAGAGATTCTCAAAACCAAGGTTGACATGTTTCGAGTTCCTTTCAACATTCTGGAAATCCCGCTGAAACTTAGGACATTCTCGCGAAGGGTTCCCAATCCCCGACAAGACTGGTACCCTTTCACGTCCAAATCTCTCAAACTCCGGGAGAGATTCTCAAAACCAAGGTTGACATGGTTCGAGTTCCTTTCAACATTTTGGAAATCCCGCTGAAACTTTGGACATTCTCGCGAAGGGTTCCCAATCCCCGACAAGACTGGTACCCTTTCACGTCCAAATCTCTCAAACTCCGGGAGAGATTCTCAAAACCAAGGTTGACATGTTTCGAGTTCCTTTCAACATTTTGGAAATCCCGCTGAAACTTTGGACATTCTCGCGAAGGGTTCCCAATCCCCGACAAGACTGGTACCCTTTCACGTCCAAATCTCTCAAACTCCGGGAGAGATTCTCAAAACCAAGGTTGACATGTTTCGAGTTCCTCTCAACATTTTGCAAATCCCGCTGAAACTTTGGACATTCTCGCGAAGGGTTCCCGATCCCCGACAAGACTGGTACCCTTTCACGTCCAAATCTCTCAAACTCCGGGAGAGATTCTCAAAACCGAGGTTGACATGTTTCGAGTTCCTTTCAACATTTTGGAAATCCCGCTGAAACTTTGGACATTCTCGCGAAGGGTTCCCGATCCCCGACAAGACTGGTACCCTTTCACGTCCAAATCTCTCAAACTCTGGGAGAGATTCTCAAAACCAAGGTTGACATGTTTCGAGTTCCTTTCAACATTTTGGAAATCCCGCTGAAACTTTGGACATTCTCGCGAAGGGTTCCCAATCCCCGACAAGACTGGTACCCTTTCACGTCCAAATCTCTCAAACTCCGGGAGAGATTCTCAAAACCAAGGTTGACATGTTTCGAGTTCCTTTCAACATTTTGGAAATCCCGCTGAAACTTTGGACATTGTCGCGAAGGGATCCCAATCCCCGACAAGACTGGTACCCTTTCACGTCCAAATCTCTCAAACTCCGGGAGAGATTCTCAAAACCAAGGTTGACATGTTTCGAGTTCCTTTCAACATTTTGGAAATCCCGCTGAAACTTTGGACATTCTGGCGAAGGGTTCCCAATCCCCGACAAGACTGGTACCCTTTCACGTCCAAATCTCTCAAACTCCGGGAGAGATTCTCAAAACCAAGGTTGACATGTTTCGAGTTCCTTTCAACATTTTGGAAATCCCGCTGAAACTTTGGACATTCTCGCGAAGGGTTCCCGATCCCCGACAAGACTGGTACCCTTTCACGTCCAAATCTCTCAAACTCCGGGAGAGATTCTCAAAACCAAGTTTGACATGTTTCGAGTTCCTTTCAACATTTTGGAAATCCCGCTGAAACTTTGGACATTCTGGCGAAGGGTTCCCAATCTCCGACAAGACTGGTACCCTTTCACGTCCAAATCTCTCAAACTCCGGGAGAGATTCTCAAAACCAAGGTTGACATGTTTCGAGTTCCTTTCAACATTTTGGAAATCCCGCTGAAACTTTGGACATTCTGGCGAAGGGTTCCCAATCCCCGACAAGACTGGTACCCTTTCACGTCCAAATCTCTCAAACTCCGGGAGAGATTCTCAAAACCAAGGTTGACATGTTTCGAGTTCCTCTCAACATTTTGCAAATCCCGCTGAAACTTTGGACATTCTCGCGAAGGGTTCCCGATCCCCGACAAGACTGGTACCCTTTCACGTCCAAATCTCTCAAACTCCGGGAGAGATTCTCAAAACCAAGGTTGACATGTTTCGAGTTCCTTTCAACATTTTGGAAATCCCGCTGAAACTTTGGACATTCTCGCGAAGGGTTCCCGATCCCCGACAAGACTGGTACCCTTTCACGTCCAAATCTCTCAAACTCCGGGAGAGATTCTCAAAACCAAGGTTGACATGTTTCGAGTTCCTTTCAACATTTTGCAAATCCCGCTGAAACTTTGGACATTCTCGCGAAGGGTTCCCAATCCCCGACAAGACTGGTACCCTTTCACGTCCAAATCTCTCAAACTCCGGGAGAGATTCTCAAAACCAAGGTTGACATGTTTCGAGTTCCTTTCAACATTTTGGAAATCCCGCTGAAACTTTGGACATTCTCGCGAAGGGTTCCCGATCCCCGACAAGACTGGTACCCTTTCACGTCCAAATCTCTCAAACTCCGGGAGAGATTCTCAAAACCAAGGTTGACATGTTTCGAGTTCCTTTCAACATTTTGGAAATCCCGCTGAAACTTTGGACATTCTGGCGAAGGGTTCCCAATCCCCGACAAGACTGGTACCCTTTCACGTCCAAATCTCTCAAACTCCGGGAGAGATTCTCAAAACCAAGGTTGACATGTTTCGAGTTCCTCTCAACATTTTGCAAATCCCGCTGAAACTTTGGACATTCTCGCGAAGGGTTCCCGATCCCCGACAAGACTGGTACCCTTTCACGTCCAAATCTCTCAAACTCCGGGAGAGATTCTCAAAACCAAGGTTGACATGTTTCGAGTTCCTTTCAACATTTTGGAAATCCCGCTGAAACTTTGGACATTCTCGCGAAGGGTTCCCGATCCCCGACAAGACTGGTACCCTTTCACGTCCAAATCTCTCAAACTCCGGGAGAGATTCTCAAAACCAAGGTTGACATGTTTCGAGTTCCTTTCAACATTTTGGAAATCCCGCTGAAACTTTGGACATTCTCGCGAAGGGTTCCCAATCCCCGACAAGACTGGTACCCTTTCACGTCCAAATCTCTCAAACTCCGGGAGAGATTCTCAAAACCAAGGTTGACATGTTTCGAGTTCCTTTCAACATTTTGGAAATCCCGCTGAAACTTTGGACATTCTCGCAAAGGGTTCCCGATCCCCGACAAGACTGGTACCCTTTCACGTCCAAATCTCTCAAACTCCGGGAGAGATTCTCAAAACCAAGGTTGACATGTTTCGAGTTCCTCTCAACATTTTGCAAATCCCGCTGAAACTTTGGACATTCTCGCGAAGGGTTCCCGATCCCCGACAAGACTGGTACCCTTTCACGTCCAAATCTCTCAAACTCCGGGAGAGATTCTCAAAACCAAGGTTGACATGTTTCGAGTTCCTTTCAACATTTTGGAAATCCCGCTGAAACTTTGGACATTCTCGCGAAGGGTTCCCGATCCCCGACAAGACTGGTACCCTTTCACGTCCAAATCTCTCAAACTCCGGGAGAGATTCTCAAAACCAAGGTTGACATGTTTCGAGTTCCTTTCAACATTTTGGAAATCCCGCTGAAACTTTGGACATTCTCGCGAAGGGTTCCCGATCCCCGACAAGACTGGTACCCTTTCACGTCCAAATCTCTCAAACTCCGGGAGAGATTCTCAAAACCAAGGTTGACATGTTTCGAGTTCCTTTCAACATTTTGCAAATCCCGCTGAAACTTTGGACATTCTCGCGAAGGGTTCCCAATCCCCGACAAGACTGGTACCCTTTCACGTCCAAATCTCTCAAACTCCGGGAGAGATTCTCAAAACCAAGGTTGACATGTTTCGAGTTCCTTTCAACATTTTGGAAATCCCGCTGAAACTTTGGACATTCTCGCGAAGGGTTCCCGATCCCCGACAAGACTGGTACCCTTTCACGTCCAAATCTCTCAAACTCCGGGAGAGATTCTCAAAACCAAGGTTGACATGTTTCGAGTTCCTTTCAACATTTTGGAAATCCCGCTGAAACTTTGGACATTCTCGCGAAGGGTTCCCGATCCCCGACAAGACTGGTACCCTTTCACGTCCAAATCTCTCAAACTCCGGGAGAGATTCTCAAAACCAAGGTTGACATGTTTCGAGTTCCTTTCAACATTCTGGAAATCCCGCTGAAACTTTGGACATTCTGGCGAAGGGTTCCCAATCCCCGACAAGACTGGTACCCTTTCACGTCCAAATCTCTCAAACTCCGGGAGAGATTCTCAAAACCAAGGTTGACATGTTTTGAGTTCCTTTCAACATTTTGGAAATCCCGCTGAAACTTTGGACATTCTCGCGAAGGGTTCCCAATCCCCGACAAGACTGGTACCCTTTCACGTCCAAATCTCTCAAACTCCGGGAGAGATTCTCAAAACCAAGGTTGACATGTTTAGAGTTCCTTTCAACATTTTGGAAATCCCGCTGAAACTTTGGACATTCTGGCGAAGTGTTCCCAATCCCCGACAAGACTGGTACCCTTTCACGTCCAAATCTCTCAAACTCCGGGAGAGATTCTCAAAACCAAGGTTGACATGTTTCGAGTTCCTCTCAACATTTTGCAAATCCCGCTGAAACTTTGGACATTCTCGCGAAGGGTTCCCGATCCCCGACAAGACTGGTACCCTTTCACGTCCAAATCTCTCAAACTCCCGGAGAGATTCTCAAAACCAAGGTTGACATGTTTCGAGTTCCTTTCAACATTTTGGAAATCCTGCTGAAACTTTGGACATTCTCGCGAAGGGTTCCCAATCCCCGACAAGACTGGTACCCTTTCACGTCCAAATCTCTCAAACTCCGGGAGAGATTCTCAAAACCAAGGTTGACATGTTTTGAGTTCCTTTCAACATTTTGGAAATCCCGCTGAAACTTTGGACATTCTCGCGAAGGGTTCCCAATCCCCGACAAGACTGGTACCCTTTCACGTCCAAATCTCTCAAACTCCGGGAGAGATTCTCAAAACCAAGGTTGACATGTTTCGAGTTCCTCTCAACATTTTGGAAATCCCGCTGAAACTTTGGACATTCTGGCGAAGGGTTCCCAATCCCCGACAAGACTGGTACCCTTTCACGTCCAAATCTCTCAAACTCCGGGAGAGATTCTCAAAACCAAGGTTGACATGTTTCGAGTTCCTTTCAACATTTTGGAAATCCCGCTGAAACTTTGGACATTCTCGCGAAGGGTTCCCAATCCCCGACAAGACTGGTACCCTTTCACGTCCAAATCTCTCAAACTCCGGGAGAGATTCTCAAAACCAAGGTTGGCATGTTTCGAGTTCCTTTCAACATTTTGGAAATCCCGCTGAAACTTTGGACATTCTGGCAAAGGGTTCCCAATCCCCGACAAGACTGGTACCCTTTCACGTCCAAATCTCTCAAACTCCGGGAGAGATTCTCAAAACCAAGGTTGACATGTTTCGAGTTCCTTTCAACATTTTGGAAATCCTGCTGAAACTTTGGACATTCTCGCGAAGGGTTCCCAATCCCCGACAAGACTGGTACCCTTTCACGTCCAAATCTCTCAAACTCCGGGAGAGATTCTCAAAACCAAGGTTGACGTGTTTCGAGTTCCTTTCAACATTTTGGAAATCCCGCTGAAACTTTGGACATTCTCGCGAAGGGTTCCCAATCCCCGACAAGACTGGTACCCTTTCACGTCCAAATCTCTCAAACTCCGGGAGAGATTCTCAAAACCAAGGTTGACATGTTTCGAGTTCCTTTCAACATTTTGGAAATCCCGCTGAAACTTTGGACATTTTCGCGAATGGTTCCCAATACCCGACAAGACTGGTACCCTTTCACGTTCAAATCTCTCAAACTCCGGGAGAGATTCTCAAAACCAAGGTTGACATGTTTCGAGTTCCTTTCAACATTTTGGAAATCCCGCTGAAACTTTGGACATTCTCGCGAAGGGTTCCCAATCCCCGACAAGACTGGTACCCTTTCACGTCCAAATCTCTCAAACTCCGGGAGAGATTCTCAAAACCAAGGTTGACATGTTTCGAGTTCCTTTCAACATTTTGGAAATCCCGCTGAAACTTTGGACATTCTCACGAAGGGTTCCCAATCCCCGACAAGATTGGTAGCCTTTCACGTCCAGATCTCTCAAACTCCGGGAGAGATTCTCAAAACCAAGGTTGACATGTTTCGAGTTCCTTTCAACATTTTGGAAATCCCGCTGAAACTTTGGACATTCTCGCGAAGGGTTCCCAATCCCCGACAAGACTGGTACCCTTTCACGTCCAAATCTCTCAAACTCCGGGAGAGATTCTCAAAACCAAGGTTGACATGTTTCGAGTTCCTTTCAACATTTTGGAAATCCCGCTGAAACTTTGGACATTCTGGCGAAGGGTTCCCAATCCCCGACAAGACTGGTACCCTTTCACGTCCAAATCTCTCAAACTCCGGGAGAGATTCTCAAAACCAAGGTTGACATGTTTCGAGTTCCTTTCAACATTTTGGAAATCCCGCTGAAACTTTGGACATTCTGGCGAAGGGTTCCCAATCCCCGACAAGACTGGTACCCTTTCACGTCCAAATCTCTCAAACTCCGGGAGAGATTCTCAAAACCAAGGTTGACATGTTTCGAGTTCCTTTCAACATTTTGGAAATCCCGCTGAAACTTTGGACATTCTGGCGAAGGGTTCCCGATCCCCGACAAGACTGGTACCCTTTCACGTCCAAATCTCTCAAACTCCGGGAGAGATTCTCAAAACCAAGGTTGACATGTTTCGAGTTCCTTTCAACATTTTGGAAATCCCGCTGAAACTTTGGACATTCTCGCGAAGGCTTCCCGATCCCCGACAAGACTGGTACCCTTTCACGTCCAAATCTCTCAAACTCCGGGAGAGATTCTCAAAACCAAGGTTGACATGTTTCGAGTTCCTTTCAACATTTTGGAAATCCCGCTGAAACTTTGGACATTCTCGCGAAGGGTTCCCAATCCCCGACAAGACTGGTACCCTTTCACGTCCAAATCTCTCAAACTCCGGGAGAGATTCTCAAAACCAAGGTTGACATGTTTCGAGTTCCTTTCAACATTTTGGAAATCCCGCTGAAACTTTGGACATTCTGGCGAAGGGTTCCCAATCCCCGACAAGACTGGTACCCTTTCACGTCCAAATCTCTCAAACTCCGGGAGAGATTCTCAAAACCAAGGTTGACATGTTTCGAGTTCCTTTCAACATTTTGCAAATCCCGCTGAAACTTTGGACATTCTCGCGAAGGCTTCCCGATCCCCGACAAGACTGGTACCCTTTCACGTGCAAATCTCTCAAACTCCGGGAGAGATTCTCAAAACCAAGGTTGACATGTTTCGAGTTCCTTTCAACATTTTGGAAATCCCGCTGAAACTTTGGACATTCTCGCGAAGGGTTCCCGATCCCCGACAAGACTGGTACCCTTTCACGTCCAAATCTCTCAAACTCCGGGAGAGATTCTCAAAACCAAGGTTGACATGTTTCGAGTTCCTTTCAACATTCTGGAAATCCCGCTGAAACTTTGGACATTCTGGCGAAGGGTTCCCAATCCCCGACAAGACTGGTACCCTTTCACGTCCAAATCTCTCAAACTCCGGGAGAGATTCTCAAAACCAAGGTTGACATGTTTTGAGTTCCTTTCAACATTTTGGAAATCCCGCTGAAACTTTGGACATTCTCGCGAAGGGTTCCCAATCCCCGACAAGACTGGTACCCTTTCACGTCCAAATCTCTCAAACTCCGGGAGAGATTCTCAAAACCAAGGTTGACATGTTTAGAGTTCCTTTCAACATTTTGGAAATCCCGCTGAAACTTTGGACATTCTGGCGAAGTGTTCCCAATCCCCGACAAGACTGGTACCCTTTCACGTCCAAATCTCTCAAACTCCGGGAGAGATTCTCAAAACCAAGGTTGACATGTTTCGAGTTCCTCTCAACATTTTGCAAATCCCGCTGAAACTTTGGACATTCTCGCGAAGGGTTCCCGATCCCCGACAAGACTGGTACCCTTTCACGTCCAAATCTCTCAAACTCCCGGAGAGATTCTCAAAACCAAGGTTGACATGTTTCGAGTTCCTTTCAACATTTTGGAAATCCTGCTGAAACTTTGGACATTCTCGCGAAGGGTTCCCAATCCCCGACAAGACTGGTACCCTTTCACGTCCAAATCTCTCAAACTCCGGGAGAGATTCTCAAAACCAAGGTTGACATGTTTTGAGTTCCTTTCAACATTTTGGAAATCCCGCTGAAACTTTGGACATTCTCGCGAAGGGTTCCCAATCCCCGACAAGACTGGTACCCTTTCACGTCCAAATCTCTCAAACTCCGGGAGAGATTCTCAAAACCAAGGTTGACATGTTTCGAGTTCCTCTCAACATTTTGGAAATCCCGCTGAAACTTTGGACATTCTGGCGAAGGGTTCCCAATCCCCGACAAGACTGGTACCCTTTCACGTCCAAATCTCTCAAACTCCGGGAGAGATTCTCAAAACCAAGGTTGACATGTTTCGAGTTCCTTTCAACATTTTGGAAATCCCGCTGAAACTTTGGACATTCTCGCGAAGGGTTCCCAATCCCCGACAAGACTGGTACCCTTTCACGTCCAAATCTCTCAAACTCCGGGAGAGATTCTCAAAACCAAGGTTGGCATGTTTCGAGTTCCTTTCAACATTTTGGAAATCCCGCTGAAACTTTGGACATTCTGGCAAAGGGTTCCCAATCCCCGACAAGACTGGTACCCTTTCACGTCCAAATCTCTCAAACTCCGGGAGAGATTCTCAAAACCAAGGTTGACATGTTTCGAGTTCCTTTCAACATTTTGGAAATCCTGCTGAAACTTTGGACATTCTCGCGAAGGGTTCCCAATCCCCGACAAGACTGGTACCCTTTCACGTCCAAATCTCTCAAACTCCGGGAGAGATTCTCAAAACCAAGGTTGACGTGTTTCGAGTTCCTTTCAACATTTTGGAAATCCCGCTGAAACTTTGGACATTCTCGCGAAGGGTTCCCAATCCCCGACAAGACTGGTACCCTTTCACGTCCAAATCTCTCAAACTCCGGGAGAGATTCTCAAAACCAAGGTTGACATGTTTCGAGTTCCTTTCAACATTTTGGAAATCCCGCTGAAACTTTGGACATTTTCGCGAATGGTTCCCAATACCCGACAAGACTGGTACCCTTTCACGTTCAAATCTCTCAAACTCCGGGAGAGATTCTCAAAACCAAGGTTGACATGTTTCGAGTTCCTTTCAACATTTTGGAAATCCCGCTGAAACTTTGGACATTCTCGCGAAGGGTTCCCAATCCCCGACAAGACTGGTACCCTTTCACGTCCAAATCTCTCAAACTCCGGGAGAGATTCTCAAAACCAAGGTTGACATGTTTCGAGTTCCTTTCAACATTTTGGAAATCCCGCTGAAACTTTGGACATTCTCACGAAGGGTTCCCAATCCCCGACAAGATTGGTACCCTTTCACGTCCAGATCTCTCAAACTCCGGGAGAGATTCTCAAAACCAAGGTTGACATGTTGCGAGTTCCTTTCAACATTTCGGAAATCCCGCTGAAACTTTGGACATTCTCGCGAAGGGTTCCCAATCCCCGACAAGACTGGTACCCTTTCACGTCCAAATCTCTCAAACTCCGGGAGAGATTCTCAAAACCAAGGTTGACATGTTTCGAGTTCCTTTCAACATTTTGGAAATCCCGCTGAAACTTTGGACATTCTGGCGAAGGGTTCCCAATCCCCGACAAGACTGGTACCCTTTCACGTCCAAATCTCTCAAACTCCGGGAGAGATTCTCAAAACCAAGGTTGACATGTTTCGAGTTCCTTTCAACATTTTGGAAATCCCGCTGAAACTTTGGACATTCTGGCGAAGGGTTCCCAATCCCCGACAAGACTGGTACCCTTTCACGTCCAAATCTCTCAAACTCCGGGAGAGATTCTCAAAACCAAGGTTGACATGTTTCGAGTTCCTTTCAACATTTTGGAAATCCCGCTGAAACTTTGGACATTCTGGCGAAGGGTTCCCGATCCCCGACAAGACTGGTACCCTTTCACGTCCAAATCTCTCAAACTCCGGGAGAGATTCTCAAAACCAAGGTTGACATGTTTCGAGTTCCTTTCAACATTTTGGAAATCCCGCTGAAACTTTGGACATTCTCGCGAAGGCTTCCCGATCCCCGACAAGACTGGTACCCTTTCACGTCCAAATCTCTCAAACTCCGGGAGAGATTCTCAAAACCAAGGTTGACATGTTTCGAGTTCCTTTCAACATTTTGGAAATCCCGCTGAAACTTTGGACTTTCTCGCGAAGGGTTCCCAATCCCCGACAAGACTGGTACCCTTTCACGTCCAAATCTCTCAAACTCCGGGAGAGATTCTCAAAACCAAGGTTGACATGTTTCGAGTTCCTTTCAACATTTTGGAAATCCCGCTGAAACTTTGGACATTCTCGCGAAGGGTTCCCAATCCCCGACAAGACTGGTACCCTTTCACGTCCAAATCTCTCAAACTCCGGGAGAGATTCTCAAAACCAAGGTTGACATGTTTCGAGTTCCTTTCAACATTTTGGAAATCCCGCTGAAACTTTGGACATTCTGGCGAAGGGTTCCCAATCCCCGACAAGACTGGTACCCTTTCACGTCCAAATCTCTCCAACTCCGGGAGAGATTCTCAAAACCAAGGTTGACATGTTTCGAGTTCCTTTCAACATTTTGGAAATCCCGCTGAAACTTTGGACATTCTCGCAAAGGGTTCCCAATCCCCGACAAGACTGGTACCCTTTCACGTCCAAATCTCTCAAACTCCGGGAGAGATTCTCAAAACCAAGGTTGACATGTTTCGAGTTCCTTTCAACATTTTGCAAATCCCGCTGAAACTTTGCACATTCTCGCGAAGGGTTCCCAATCCCCGACAAGACTGGTACCCTTTCACGTCCAAATCTCTCCAACTCCGGGAGAGATTCTCAAAACCAAGGTTGACATGTTTCGAGTTCCTTTCAACATTTTGGAAATCCCGCTGAAACTTTGTACATTCTGGCGAAGGGTTCCCAATCCCCGAGAAGACTGGTACCCTTTCACGTCCAAATCTCTCAAACTCCGGGAGAGATTCTCAAAACCAAGGTTGACATGTTTCGAGTTCCTTTCAACATTTTGGAAATCCCGCTGAAACTTTGGACATTCTGGCGAAGGGTTCCCGATCCCCGACAAGACTGGTACCCTTTCACGTCCAAATCTCTCAAACTCCGGGAGAGATTCTCAAAACCAAGGTTGACATGTTTCGAGTTCCTTTCAACATTTTGGAAATCCCGCTGAAACTTTGGACATTCTGGCGAAGGGTTCCCGATCCCCGACAAGACTGGTACCCTTTCACGTCCAAATCTCTCAAACTCCGGGAGAGATTCTCAAAACCAAGGTTGACATGTTTCGAGTTCCTTTCAACATTTTGGAAATCCCGCTGAAACTTTGGACATTCTCGCGAAGGGTTCCCAATCCCCGACAAGACTGGTACCCTTTCACGTCCAAATCTCTCAAACTCCGGGAGAGATTCTCAAAACCAAGGTTGACATGTTTTGAGTTCCTTTCAACATTTTGGAAATCCCGCTCAAACTTTGGACATTCTGGCGAAGGGTTCCCAATCCCCGACAAGACTGGTACCCTTTCACGTCCAAATCTCTCAAACTCCGGGAGAGATTCTCAAAACCAAGGTTGACATGTTTCGAGTTCCTTTCAACATTTTGGAAATCCCGCTGAAACTTTGGACATTCTCGCGAAGGGTTCCCAATCCCCGACAAGACTGGTACCCTTTCACGTCCAAATCTCTCAAACTCCGGGAGAGATTCTCAAAACCAAGGTTGACATGTTTCGAGTTCCTTTCAACATTTTGGAAATCCCGCTGAAACTTTGGACATTCTGGCGAAGGGTTCCCAATCCCCGACAAGACTGGTACCCTTTCACGTCCAAATCTCTCAAACTCCGGGAGAGATTCTCAAAACCAAGGTTGACATGTTTCGAGTTCCTTTCAACATTTTGGAAATCCCGCTGAAACTTTGGACATTCTGGCGAAGGGTTCCCGATCCCCGACAAGACTGGTACCCTTTCACGTCCAAATCTCTCAAACTCCGGGAGAGATTCTCAAAACCAAGGTTGACATGTTTCGAGTTCCTTTCAACATTTTGGAAATCCCGCTGAAACTTTGGACATTCTGGCGAAGGGTTCCCGATCCCCGACAAGACTGGTACCCTTTCACGTCCAAATCTCTCAAACTCCGGGAGAGATTCTCAAAACCAAGGTTGACATGTTTCGAGTTCCTTTCAACATTTTGGAAATCCCGCTGAAACTTTGGACATTCTCGCGAAGGGTTCCCAATCCCCGACAAGACTGGTACCCTTTCACGTCCAAATCTCTCAAACTCCGGGAGAGATTCTCAAAACCAAGGTTGACATGTTTCGAATTCCTTTCAACATTTTGGAAATCCCGCTGAAACTTTGGACATTCTCGCGAAGGGTTCCCAATCCCCGACAAGACTGGTACCCTTTCACGTCCAAATCTCTCAAACTCCGGGAGAGATTCTCAAAACCAAGGTTGACATGTTTCGAGTTCCTTTCAACATTTTGGAAATCCCGCTGAAACTTTGGACATTCTCGCGAAGGGTTCCCAATCCCCGACAAGACTGGTACCCTTTCACGTCCAAATCTCTCAAACTCCGGGAGAGGTTCTCAAAACCAAGGTTGACATGTTTCGAGTTCCTCTCAACATTTTGCAAATCCCGCTGAAACTTTGGACATTCTCGCGAAGGGTTCCCAATCCCCGACAAGACTGGTACCCTTTCCCGTCCAAATCTCTCAAACTCCGGGAGAGATTCTCAAAACCGAGGTTGACATGTTTCGAGTTCCTTTCAACATTTTGGAAATCCCGCTGAAACTTTGGACATTCTCGCGGAGGGTTCCCAATCCGCGAAAAGATTGGTACCCTTTCACATCCAAATCTCTCAAACTCTGGGAGAGATTCTCAAAACCGAGGTTGACATGTTTCGAGTTCCTTTCAACATTCTGGAAATCCCGCTGAAACTTTGGACATTCTCGCGAAGGGTTCCCAATCCCCGACAAGACTGGTACCCTTTCACGTCCAAATCTCTCAAACTCCGGGAGAGATTCTCAAAACCAAGGTTGACATGTTTCGAGTTCCTTTCAAAATTTTGGAAATCCCGCTGAAACTTTGGACATTCTTGCAAAGGGTTCCCAATCCCCGACAAGACTGGTACCCTTTCACGTCCAAATCTCTCAAACTCCGGGAGAGATTCTCAAAACAAAGGTTGACATGATTCGAGTTCCTCTCAACATTTTGGAAATCCCGCTGAAACTTTGGACATTCTGGCGAAGGGTTCCCAATCCCCGACAAGACTGGTACCCTTTCACGTCCAAATCTCTCAAACTCCGGGAGAGATTCTCAAAACCAAGGTTGACATGTTTCGAGTTCCTTTCAACAGTTTGGAAATCCCGCTGAAACTTTGGACATTCTGGCGAAGGGTTCCCAATCCCCGACAAGACTGGTACCCTTTCACGTCCAAATCTCTCAAACTCCGGGAGAGATTCTCAAAACCAAGGTTGACATGTTTCGAGTTCCTCTCAACATTTTGCAAATCCCGCTGAAACTTTGGACATTCTGGCGAAGGGTTCCCGATCCCCGACAAGACTGGTACCCTTTCACGTCCAAATCTCTCAAACTCCGGGAGAGATTCTCAAAACCAAGGTTGACATGTTTCGAGTTCCTTTCAACATTTTGGAAATCCCGCTGAAACTTTGGACATTCTCGCGAAGGGTTCCCAATCCCCGACAAGACTGGTACCCTTTCACGTCCAAATCTCTCAAACTCCGGGAGAGATTCTCAAAACCAAGGTTGACATGTTTCGAGTTCCTTTCAACATTTTGGAAATCCCGCTGAAACTTTGGACATTCTCGCGAAGGGTTCCCAATCCCCGACAAGACTGGTACCCTGTCACGTCCAAATCTCTCAAACTCCGGGAGAGATTCTCAAAACCAAGGTTGACATGTTTCGAGTTCCTCTCAACATTTTGGAAATCCCGCTGAAACTTTGGACATTCTCGCGAAGGGTTCCCAATCCCCGACAAGACTGGTACCCTTTCACGTCCAAATCTCTCAAACTCCGGGAGAGATTCTCAAAACCAAGGTTGACATGTTTCGAGTTCCTTTCAACATTTTGGAAATCCCGCTGAAACTTTGGACATTCTGGCGAAGGGTTCCCAATCCCCGACAAGACTGGTACCCTTTCACGTCCAAATCTCTCAAACTCCGGGAGAGATTCTCAAAACCAAGGTTGACATGTTTCGAGGTCCTTTCAACATTTTGCAAATCCCGCTGAAACTTTGGACATTCTCACGAAGGGTTCCCAATCCCCGACAAGACTGGTACCCTTTCACGTCCAAATCTCTCAAACTCCGGGAGAGATTCTCAAAACCAAGGTTGACATGTTTCGAGTTCCTCTCAACATTTTTCAAATCCCGCTGAAACTTTGGACATTCTCGCGAAGGGTTCCCAATCCCCGACAAGATTGGTACCCTTTCACGTCCAAATCTCTCAAACTCCGGGAGAGATTCTCAAAACCAAGGTTGACATGTTTCGAGTTCCTTTCAACATTTTGGAAATCCCGCTGAAACTTTGGACATTCTCGCGAAGGGTTCCCAATCCCTGACAAGACTGGTACCCTTTCACGTCCAAATCTCTCAAACTCCGGGAGAGATTCTCAAAACCAAGGTTGACATGTTTCGAGTTCCTTTCAACATTTTGCAAATCCCGCTGAAACTTTGGACATTCTCGCGAAGGGTTCCCAATCCCCGACAAGACTGGTACCCTTTCACGTCCAAATCTCTCAAACTCCGGGAGAGATTCTCAAAACCAAGGTTGACATGATTCGAGTTCC
Organism: Streptopelia decaocto; assembly: GCF_964273445.1. NCBI lineage: Eukaryota > Metazoa > Chordata > Aves > Columbiformes > Columbidae > Streptopelia > Streptopelia decaocto. The sequence goes on from NW_028116794.1 coordinate 362,287, forward strand.
TCTCAACATTTTGGAAATCCCGCTGAAACTTTGGACATTCTGGCGAAGGGTTCCCAATCCCCGACAAGACTGGTACCCTTTCACGTCCAAATCTCTCAAACTCCGGGAGAGATTCTCAAAACCAAGGTTGACATGTTTCGAGTTCCTTTCAACATTTTGGAGATCCCTCTGAAACTTTGGACATTCTGGCGAAGGGTTCCCAATCCCCGACAAGACTGGTACCCTTTCACGTCCAAATCTCTCAAACTCCGGGAGAGATTCTCAAAACCAAGGTTGACATGTTTCGAGTTCCTTTCAACATTTTGGAAATCCCGCTGAAACTTTGGACATTCTCGCGAAGGGTTCCCGATCCCTGACAAGACTGGTACCCTTTCACGTCCAAACCTCTCAAACTCCGGGAGAGATTCTCAAAACCAAGGTTGACATGTTTCGAGTTCCTCTCAACATTTTGCAAATCCCGATGAAACTTTGGACATTCTCGCGAAGGGTTCCCGATCCCCGACGAGACTGATACCCTTTCACGTCCAAATCTCTCAAACTCCGGGAGAGATTCTCAAAACCAAGGTTGACATGTTTCGAGTTCCTTTCAACATTTTGGAAATCCCGCTGAAACTTTGGACATTCTCGCGAAGGGTTCCCAATCCCCGACAAGACTGGTACCCTTTCACGTCCAAATCTCTCAAACTCCGGGAGAGATTCTCAAAACCAAGGTTGACATGTTTCGAGTTCCTTTCAACATTTTGGAAATCCCGCTGAAACTTTGGACATTCTCGCGAAGGGTTCCCGATCCCCGACAAGACTGGTACCCTTTCACGTCCAAATCTCTCAAACTCCGGGAGAGATTCTCAAAACCAAGGTTGACATGTTTCGAGTTCCTTTCAACATTTTGGAAATCCCGCTGAAACTTTGGACATTCTCGCGAAGGGTTCCCAATCCCCGACAAGACTGGTACCCTTTCACGTCCAAATATCTCAAACTCCGGGAGAGATTCTCAAAACCAAGGTTGACATGTTTCGAGGTCCTTTCAACATTTTGGAAATCCCGCTGAAATTTTGGACATTCTCGCGAAGGGTTCCCAATCCCCGACAAGACTGGTACCCTTTCACGTCCAAATCTGTCAAACTCTGGGAGAGATTCTCAAAACCAAGGTTGACATGTTTCGAGTTCCTTTCAACATTTTGCAAATCCCGCTGAAACTTTGGACATTCTCGCGAAGGGTTCCCAATCCCCGACAAGACTGGTACCCTTTCACGTCCAAATCTCTCAAACTCCGGGAGAGATTCTCAAAACCAAGGTTGACATGTTTCGAGTTCCTTTCAACATTTTGGAGATCCCTCTGAAACTTTGGACATTCTGGCGAAGGGTTCCCAATCCCCGACAAGACTGGTACCCTTTCACGTCCAAATCTCTCAAACTCCGGGAGAGATTCTCAAAACCAAGGTTGACATGTTTCGAGTTCCTTTCAACATTTTGGAAATCCCGCTGAAACTTTGGACATTCTCGCGAAGGGTTCCCGATCCCTGACAAGACTGGTACCCTTTCACGTCCAAACCTCTCAAACTCCGGGAGAGATTCTCAAAACCAAGGTTGACATGTTTCGAGTTCCTCTCAACATTTTGCAAATCCCGATGAAACTTTGGACATTCTCGCGAAGGGTTCCCGATCCCCGACGAGACTGATACCCTTTCACGTCCAAATCTCTCAAACTCCGGGAGAGATTCTCAAAACCAAGGTTGACATGTTTCGAGTTCCTTTCAACATTTTGCAAATCCCGCTGAAACTTTGGACATTCTCGCGAAGGGTTCCCAATCCCCGACAAGACTGGTACCCTTTCACGTCCAAATCTCTCAAACTCCGGGAGAGATTCTCAAAACCAAGGTTGACATGTTTCGAGTTCCTTTCAACATTTTGGAAATCCCGCTGAAACTTTGGACATTCTGGCGAAGGGTTCCCGATCCCCGACAAGACTGGTACCCTTTCACGTCCAAATCTCTCAAACTCCGGGAGAGATTCTCAAAACCAAGGTTGACATGTTTCGAGTTCCTTTCAACATTTTGGAAATCCCGCTGAAACTTTGGACATTCTCGCGAAGGGTTCCCAATCCCCGACAAGACTGGTACCCTTTCACGTCCAAATCTCTCAAACTCCGGGAGAGATTCTCAAAACCAAGGTTGACATGTTTCGAGGTCCTTTCAACATTTTGGAAATCCCGCTGAAATTTTGGACATTCTCGCGAAGGGTTCCCAATCCCCGACAAGACTGGTACCCTTTCACGTCCAAATCTGTCAAACTCTGGGAGAGATTCTCAAAACCAAGGTTGACATGTTTCGAGTTCCTTTCAACATTTTGGAAATCCCACTGAAACTTTGGACATTCTCGTGAAGGGTTCCCAATCCCCGACAAGACTGGTACCCTTTCACGTCTAAATCTCTCAAACTCCGTGAGAGATTCTCAAAACCAAGGTTGACATGTTTCGAGTTCCTTTCAACATTTTGGAAATCCCGCTGAAACTTTGGACATTCTGGCGAAGGGTTCCCAATCCCCGACAAGACTGGTACCCTTTCACGTCCAAATCTCTCAAACTCCGGGAGAGATTCTCAAAACCAAGGTTGACATGTTTCGAGTTCCTTTCAACATTTTGGAAATCCCGCTGAAACTTTGGACATTCTGGCGAAGGGTTCCCGATCCCCGACAAGACTGGTACCCTTTCACGTCCAAATCTCTCAAACTCCGGGAGAGATTCTCAAAACCAAGGTTGACAGGTTTCGAGTTCCTTTCAACATTTTGGAAATCCCGCTGAAACTTTGGACATTCTCGCGAAGGGTTCCCAATCCCCGACAAGACTGGTACCCTTTCACGTCCAAATCTCTCAAAGTCCGGGAGAGATTCTCAAAACCAAGGTTGACATGTTTCGAGTTCCTTTCAACATTTTGGAAATCCCGCTGAAACTTTGGACATTCTCGCGAAGGGTTCCCAATCCCCGACAAGACTGGTACCCTGTCACGTCCAAATCTCTCAAACTCCGGGAGAGATTCTCAAAACCAAGGTTGACATGTTTCGAGTTCCTCTCAACATTTTGGAAATCCCGCTGAAACTTTGGACATTCTCGCGAAGGGTTCCCAATCCCCGACAAGACTGGTACCCTTTCACGTCCAAATCTCTCAAACTCCAGGAGAGATTCTCAAAACCAAGGTTGACATGATTCGAGTTCCTCTCAACATTTTGGAAATCCCGCTGAAACTTTGGACATTCTCGCGAAGGGTTCCCAATCCCCGACAAGACTGGTACCCTTTCACGTCCAAATCTCTCAAACTCCGGGAGAGATTCTCAAAACCAAGGTTGACATGTTTCGAGTTCCTTTCAACATTTTGGAAATCCCGCTGAAACTTTGGACATTCTGGCGAAGGGTTCCCAATCCCCGACAAGACTGGTACCCTTTCACGTCCAAATCTCTCAAACTCCGGGAGAGATTCTCAAAACCAAGGTTGACATGTTTCGAGTTCCTTTCAACATTTTGGAAATCCCGCTGAAACTTTGGACATTCTGGCGAAGGGTTCCCAATCCCCGACAAGACTGGTACCCTTTCACGTCCAAATCTCTCAAACTCCGGGAGAGATTCTCAAAACCAAGGTTGACATGTTTCGAGTTCCTTTCAACATTCTGGAAATCCCGCTGAAACTTTGGACATTCTCGCGAAGGGTTCCCAATCCCCGACAAGACTGATACCCTTTCACGTCCAAATCTCTCAAACTCCGGGAGAGATTCTCAAAACCAAGGTTGACATGTTTCGAGTTCCTTTCAACATTTTGGAAATCCCGCTGAAACTTTGGACATTCTCGCAAAGGGTTCCCAATCCCCCACAAGACTGGTACCCTTTCACGTCCAAATCTCTCAAACGCCGGGAGAGATTCTCAAAACCAAGGTTGACATGTTTCGAGTTCCTTTCAACATTTTGGAAATCCTGCTGAAACTTTGGACATTCTCGCGAAGGGTTCCCAATCCCCGACAAGATTGGTACCCTTTCACGTCCAAATCTCTCAAACTCCGGGAGAGATTCTCAAAACCAAGGTTGACATGTTTCGAGTTCCTCTCAACATCTTGGAAATCCCGCTGAAATTTTGGACATTCTCGCGAAGGGTTCCCAATCCCCGACAAGACTGGTACCCTCTCACGTCCAAATCTCTCAAACTCCGGGAGAGATTCTCAAAACCAAGGTTGACATGTTTCGAGTTCCTTTCAACATTTTGGAAATCCCGCTGAAACTTTGGACATTCTCGCGAAGGGTTCCCGATCCCCGACAAGACTGGTACCCTTTCACGTCCAAATCTCTCCAACTCCGGGAGAGATTCTCAAAACCAAGGTTGACATGTTTCGAGTTCCTTTCAACATTTTGGAAATCCCGCTGAAACTTTGGACATTCTCGCGAAGGGTTCCCGATCCCTGACAAGACTGGTACCCTTTCACGTCCAAATCTCTCAAACTCCGGGAGAGATTCTCAAAACCAAGGTTGACACGTTTCGAGTTCCTTTCAACATTTTGGAAATCCCGCTGAAACTTTGGACATTCTCGCGAAGGGTTCCCAATCCCCGACAAGACTGGTACCCTTTCACGTCCAAATATCTCAAACTCCGGGAGAGATTCTCAAAACCAAGGTTGACATGTTTCGAGTTCCTTTCAACATTTTGGAAATCCCGCTGAAACTTTGGACATTCTCGCGAAGGGTTCCCAATCCCCGACAAGACTGGTACCCTTTCACGTCCAAATCTCTCAAACTCCGGGAGAGATTCTCAAAACCAAGGTTGACATGTTTCGAGTTCCTTTCAACATTTTGGAAATCCCGCTGAAACTTTGGACATTCTCGCGAAGGGTTCCCAATCCCCGACAAGACTGGTACCCTTTCACGTCCAAATCTCTCAAACTCCGGGAGAGATTCTCAAAACCAAGGTTGACATGTTTCGAGTTCCTTTCAACATTTTGGAAATCCCGCTGAAACTTTGGACATTCTGGCGAAGGGTTCCCAATCCCCGACAAGACTGGTACCCTTTCACGTCCAAATCTCTCAAACTCCGGGAGAGATTCTCAAAACCAAGGTTGACATGTTTCGAGTTCCTTTCAACATTTTGGAAATCCCGCTGAAACTTTGGACATTCTCGCGAAGGGTTCCCAATCCCCGACAAGACTGGTACCCTTTCACGTCCAAATCTCTCAAACTCCGGGAGAGATTCTCAAAACCAAGGTTGACATGTTTCGAGTTCCTTTCAACATTTTGGAAATCCCGCTGAAACTTTGGACATTCTCGCGAAGGGTTCCCAATCCCCGACAAGACTGGTACCCTTTCACGTCCAAATCTCTCAAACTCCGGGAGAGATTCTCAAAACCAAGGTTGACATGTTTCGAGTTCCTTTCAACATTTTGGAAATCCCGCTGAAACTTTGGACATTCTGGCGAAGGGTTCCCAATCCCCGACAAGACTGGTACCCTTTCACGTCCAAATCTCTCAAACTCCGGGAGAGATTCTCAAAACCGAGGTTGACATGTTTCGAGTTCCTCTCAACATTTTGGAAATCCCGCTGAAACTTTGGACATTCTGGCGAAGGGTTCCCAATCCCCGACAAGACTGGTACCCTTTCATGTCCAAATCTCTCAAACTCCGGGAGAGATTCTCAAAACCAAGGTTGACATGTTTCGAGTTCCTTTCAACATTTTGGAAATCCCGCTGAAACTTTGGACATTCTCGCGAAGGGTTCCCAATCCCCGACAAGACTGGTACCCTTTCACGTCCAAATCTCTCAAACTCCGGGAGAGATTCTCAAAACCAAGGTTGACATGTTTCGAGTTCCTTTCAACATTTTGGAAATCCCGCTGAAACTTTGGACATTCTCGCGAAGGGTTCCCAATCCCCGACAAGACTGGTACCCTTTCACGTCCAAATCTCTCAAACGCCGGGAGAGATTCTCAAAACCAAGGTTGAAATGTTTCGAGTTCCTTTCAACATTTTGGAAATCCCGCTGAAATTTTGGACATTCTCGCGAAGGGTTCCCAATCCCCGACAAGACTGGTACCCTCTCACGTCCAAATCTCTCAAACTCCGGGAGAGATTCTCAAAACCAAGGTTGACATGTTTCGAGTTCCTTTCAACATTTTGGAAATCCCGCTGAAACTTTGGACATTCTCGCGAAGGGTTCCCGATCCCCGACAAGACTGGTACCCTTTCACGTCCAAATCTCTCCAACTCCGGGAGAGATTCTCAAAACCAAGGTTGACATGTTTCGAGTTCCCTTCAACATTTTGGAAATCCCGCTGAAACTTTGGACATTCTCGCGAAGGGTTCCCGATCCCTGACAAGACTGGTACCCTTTCACGTCCAAATCTCTCAAACTCCGGGAGAGATTCTCAAAACCAAGGTTGACATGTTTCGAGTTCCTTTCAACATTTTGGAAATCCCGCTGAAACTTTGGACATTCTGGCGAAGGGTTCCCAATCCCCGACAAGACTGGTACCCTTTCACGTCCAAATCTCTCAAACTCCGGGAGAGATTCTCAAAACCGAGGTTGACATGTTTCGAGTTCCTCTCAACATTTTGGAAATCCCGCTGAAACTTTGGACATTCTGGCGAAGGGTTCCCAATCCCCGACAAGACTGGTACCCTTTCATGTCCAAATCTCTCAAACTCCGGGAGAGATTCTCAAAACCAAGGTTGACATGTTTCGAGTTCCTTTCAACATTTTGGAAATCCCGCTGAAACTTTGGACATTCTCGCGAAGGGTTCCCAATCCCCGACAAGACTGGTACCCTTTCACGTCCAAATCTCTCAAACTCCGGGAGAGATTCTCAAAACCAAGGTTGACATGTTTCGAGTTCCTTTCAACATTTTGGAAATCCCGCTGAAACTTTGGACATTCTCGCGAAGGGTTCCCAATCCCCGACAAGACTGGTACCCTTTCACGTCCAAATCTCTCAAACGCCGGGAGAGATTCTCAAAACCAAGGTTGAAATGTTTCGAGTTCCTTTCAACATTTTGGAAATCCCGCTGAAATTTTGGACATTCTCGCGAAGGGTTCCCAATCCCCGACAAGACTGGTACCCTCTCACGTCCAAATCTCTCAAACTCCGGGAGAGATTCTCAAAACCAAGGTTGACATGTTTCGAGTTCCTTTCAACATTTTGGAAATCCCGCTGAAACTTTGGACATTCTCGCGAAGGGTTCCCGATCCCCGACAAGACTGGTACCCTTTCACGTCCAAATCTCTCCAACTCCGGGAGAGATTCTCAAAACCAAGGTTGACATGTTTCGAGTTCCCTTCAACATTTTGGAAATCCCGCTGAAACTTTGGACATTCTCGCGAAGGGTTCCCGATCCCTGACAAGACTGGTACCCTTTCACGTCCAAATCTCTCAAACTCCGGGAGAGATTCTCAAAACCAAGGTTGACATGTTTCGAGTTCCTTTCAACATTTTGGAAATCCCGCTGAAACTTTGGACATTCTCGCGAAGGGTTCCCAATCCCCGACAAGACTGGTACCCTTTCACGTCCAAATCTCTCAAACTCCGGGAGAGATTCTCAAAACCAAGGTTGACATGTTTCGAGTTCCTTTCAACATTTTGGAAATCCCGCTGAAACTTTGGACATTCTCGCGAAGGGTTCCCAATCCCCGACAAGACTGGTACCCTTTCACGTCCAAATCTCTCAAACTCCGGGAGAGATTCTCAAAACCAAGGTTGACATGTTTCGAGTTCCTTTCAACATTTTGGAAATCCCGCTGAAACTTTGGACATTCTCGCGAAGGGTTCCCAATCCCCGACAAGACTGGTACCCTTTCACGTCCAAATCTCTCAAACTCCGGGAGAGATTCTCAAAACCAAGGTTGACATGTTTCGAGTTCCTTTCAACATTTTGGAAATCCCGCTGAAACTTTGGACATTCTGGCGAAGGGTTCCCAATCCCCGACAAGACTGGTACCCTTTCACGTCCAAATCTCTCAAACTCCGGGAGAGATTCTCAAAACCAAGGTTGACATGTTTCGAGTTCCTTTCAACATTTTGGAAATCCCGCTGAAACTTTGGACATTCTCGCGAAGGGTTCCCAATCCCCGACAAGACTGGTACCCTTTCACGTCCAAATCTCTCAAACTCCGGGAGAGATTCTCAAAACCAAGGTTGACATGTTTCGAGTTCCTTTCAACATTTTGGAAATCCCGCTGAAACTTTGGACATTCTCGCGAAGGGTTCCCAATCCCCGACAAGACTGGTACCCTTTCACGTCCAAATCTCTCAAACTCCGGGAGAGATTCTCAAAACCAAGGTTGACATGTTTCGAGTTCCTTTCAACATTTTGGAAATCCCGCTGAAACTTTGGACATTCTGGCGAAGGGTTCCCAATCCCCGACAAGACTGGTACCCTTTCACGTCCAAATCTCTCAAACTCCGGGAGAGATTCTCAAAACCGAGGTTGACATGTTTCGAGTTCCTCTCAACATTTTGGAAATCCCGCTGAAACTTTGGACATTCTGGCGAAGGGTTCCCAATCCCCGACAAGACTGGTACCCTTTCATGTCCAAATCTCTCAAACTCCGGGAGAGATTCTCAAAACCAAGGTTGACATGTTTCGAGTTCCTTTCAACATTTTGGAAATCCCGCTGAAACTTTGGACATTCTGGCGAAGGGTTCCCAATCCCCGACAAGACTGGTACCCTTTCACGTCCAAATCTCTCAAACTCCGGGAGAGATTCTCAAAACCAAGGTTGACATGTTTCGAGTTCCTTTCAACATTTTGGAAATCCCGCTGAAACTTTGGACATTCTCGCGAAGGGTTCCCAATCCCCGACAAGACTGGTACCCTTTCACGTCCAAATCTCTCAAACTCCGGGAGAGATTCTCAAAACCAAGGTTGACATGTTTCGAGTTCCTTTCAACATTTTGGAAATCCCGCTGAAACTTTGGACATTCTCGCGAAGGGTTCCCAATCCCCGACAAGACTGGTACCCTTTCACGTCCAAATCTCTCAAACTCCGGGAGAGATTCTCAAAACCAAGGTTGACATGTTTCGAGTTCCTTTCAACATTTTGGAAATCCCGCTGAAACTTTGGACATTCTCGCAAAGGGTTCCCAATCCCCGACAAGACTGGTACCCTTTCACGTCCAAATCTCTCAAACTCCGGGAGAGATTCTCAAAACCAAGGTTGACATGTTTCGAGTTCCTTTCAACATTTTGGAAATCCCGCTGAAACTTTGGACATTCTCGCGAAGGGTTCCCAATCCCCGACAAGACTGGTACCCTTTCACGTCCAAATCTCTCAAACTCCGGGAGAGATTCTCAAAACCAAGGTTGACATGTTTCGAGTTCCTTTCAACATTTTGGAAATCCCGCTGAAACTTTGGACATTCTCGCGAAGGGTTCCCAATCCCCGACAAGACTGGTACCCTTTCACGTCCAAATCTCTCAAACTCCGGGAGAGATTCTCAAAACCAAGGTTGACATGTTTCGAGTTCCTTTCAACATTTTGGAAATCCCGCTGAAACTTTGGACATTCTCGCGAAGGGTTCCCAATCCCCGACAAGACTGGTACCCTTTCACGTCCAAATCTCTCAAACTCCGGGAGAGATTCTCAAAACCAAGGTTGACATGTTTCGAGTTCCTTTCAACATTTTGGAAATCCCGCTGAAACTTTGGACATTCTGGCGAAGGGTTCCCAATCCCCGACAAGACTGGTACCCTTTCACGTCCAAATCTCTCAAACTCCGGGAGAGATTCTCAAAACCGAGGTTGACATGTTTCGAGTTCCTCTCAACATTTTGGAAATCCCGCTGAAACTTTGGACATTCTGGCGGAGGGTTCCCAATCCCCGACAAGACTGGTACCCTTTCACGTCCAAATCTCTCAAACTCCGGGAGAGATTCTCAAAACCAAGGTTGACATGTTTCGAGTTCCTTTCAACATTTTGGAAATCCCGCTGAAACTTTGGACATTCTGGCGAAGGGTTCCCAATCCCCGACAAGACTGGTACCCTTTCACGTCCAAATCTCTCAAACTCCGGGAGAGATTCTCAAAACCAAGGTTGACATGGTTCGAGTTCCTTTCAACATTTTGGAAATCCCGCTGAAACTTTGGACATTCTCGCGAAGGGTTCCCAATCCCCGACAAGACTGGTACCCTTTCACGTCCAAATCTCTCAAACTCCGGGAGAGATTCTCAAAACCAAGGTTGACATGTTTCGAGTTCCTTTCAACATTTTGGAAATCCCGCTGAAACTTTGGACATTCTCGCGAAGGGTTCCCAATCCCCGACAAGACTGGTACCCTTTCACGTCCAAATCTCTCAAACTCCGTGAGAGATTCTCAAAACCAAGGTTGACATGTTTCGAGTTCCTTTCAACATTTTGGAAATCCCGCTGAAACTTTGGACATTCTCGCAAAGGGTTCCCAATCCCCGACAAGACTGGTACCCTTTCACGTCCAAATCTCTCAAACTCCGGGAGAGATTCTCAAAACCAAGGTTGACATGTTTCGAGTTCCTTTCAACATTTTGGAAATCCCGCTGAAACTTTGGACATTCTCGCGAAGGGTTCCCAATCCCCGACAAGACTGGTACCCTTTCACGTCCAAATCTCTCAAACTCCGGGAGAGATTCTCAAAACCAAGGTTGACATGTTTCGAGTTCCTTTCAACATTTTGGAAATCCCGCTGAAACTTTGGACATTCTGGCGAAGGGTTCCCAATCCCCGACAAGACTGGTACCCTTTCACGTCCAAATCTCTCAAACACCGGGAGAGATTCTCAAAACCAAGGTTGACATGTTTCGAGTTCCTTTCAACATTTTGGAAATCCCGCTGAAACTTTGGACATTCTCGCGAAGGGTTCCCAATCCCCGACAAGACTGGTACCCTTTCACGTGCAAATCTCTCAAACTCCGGGAGAGATTCTCAAAACCAAGGTTGACATGTTTCGAGTTCCTTTCAACATTTTGGAAATCCCGCTGAAACTTTGGACATTCTCGCGAAGGGTTCCCAATCCCCGTCAAGACTGGTACCCTTTCACGTTCAAATCTCTCAAACTCCGGGAGAGATTCTCAAAACCAAGGTTGACATGTTTCGAGTTCCTTTCAACATTTTGGAAATCCCGCTGAAACTTTGGACATTCTGGTGAAGGGTTCCCAATCCCCGACAAGACTGGTACCCTTTCACGTCCAAATCTCTCAAACTCCGGGAGAGATTCTCAAAACCAAGGTTGACATGTTTCGAGTTCCTTTCAACATTTTGCAAATCCCGCTGAAACTTTGGACATTCTCGCGAAGGGTTCCCAATCCCCGACAAGACTGGTACCCTTTCACGTCTAAATCTCTCAAACACCGGGAGAGATTCTCAAAACCAAGATTGACATGTTTCGAGTTCCTTTCAACATTTTGGAAATCCCGCTGAAACTTTGGACATTCTGGCGAAGGGTTCCCAATCCCCGACAAGACTGGTACCCTTTCACGTCCAAATCTCTCAAACTCCGGGAGAGATTCTCAAAACCAAGGTTGACATGTTTCGAGTTCCTTTCAACATTTTGGAAATCCCGCTGAAACTTTGGACATTCTTGCGAAGGGTTCCCAATCCCCGACAAGACTGGTACCCTTTCACGTCCAAATCTCTCAAACTCCGGGAGAGATTCTCAAAACCAAGGTTGACATGTTTCGAGTTCCTTTCAACATTTTGGAAATCCCGCTGAAACTTTGGACATTCTCGCGAAGGGTTCCCAATCCCCGACAAGACTGGTACCCTTTCACGTCCAAATCTCTCAAACTCCGGGAGAGATTCTCAAAACCAAGGTTGACATGTTTCGAGTTCCTTTCAACATTTTGGAAATCCCGCTGAAACTTTGGACATTCTCGCGAAGGGTTCCCAATCCCCGACAAGACTGGTACCCTGTCACGTCCAAATCTCTCAAACTCCGGGAGAGATTCTCAAAACCAAGGTTGACATGTTTCGAGTTCCTCTCAACATTTTGGATATCCCGCTGAAACTTTGGACATTCTCGTGAAGGGTTCCCAATCCCAGACAAGACTGGTACCCTTTCACGTCCAAATCTCTCAAACTCCGGGAGAGATTCTCAAAACCAAGGTTGACATGTTTCGAGTTCCTTTCAACATTTTGGAAATCCCGCTGAAACTTTGGACATTCTCGCAAAGGGTTCCCAATCCCCGACAAGATTGGTACCCTTTCACGTCCAAATCTCTCAAAATCCGGGAGAGATTCTCAAAACCAAGGTTGACATGTTTCGAGTTCCTTTCAACATTTTGGAAATCCCGCTGAAACTTTGGACATTCTCGCGAAGGGTTCCCAATCCCCGACAAGACTGGTACCCTTTCACGTCCAAATCTCTCAAACTCCGGGAGAGATTCTCAAAACCAAGGTTGACATGTTTCGAGTTCCTTTCAACATTTTGGAAATCCCGCTGAAACTTTGGACATTCTCGCGAAGGGTTCCCAATCCCCGACAAGACTGGTACCCTTTCACGTCCAAATCTCTCAAACTCTGGGAGAGATTCTCAAAACCAAGGTTGACATGTTTCGAGTTCCTTTCAACATTTTGGAAATCCCGCTGAAACTTTGGACATTCTGGCGAAGGGTTCCCAATCCCCGACAAGACTGGTACCCTTTCACGTCCAAATCTCTCAAACTCCGGGAGAGATTCTCAAAACCAAGATTGACATGTTTCGAGTTACTTTCAACATTTTGGAAATCCCGCTGAAACTTTGGACATTCTCGCGAAGGGTTCCCAATCCCCGACAAGACTGGTACCCTTTCACGTCCAAATCTCTCAAACTCCGGGAGAGATTCTCAAAACCAAGGTTGACATGTTTCGAGTTCCTTTCAACATTTTGGAAATCCCGCTGAAACTTTGGACATTCTCGCGAAGGGTTCCCAATCCCCGACAAGACTGGTACCCTTTCACGTCCAAATCTCTCAAACTCCGGGAGAGATTCTCAAAACCAAGGTTGACATGTTTCGAGTTCTTTTCAACATTTTGGAAATCCTGCTGAAACTTTGGACATTCTGGCAAAGGGTTCCCAATCCCCGACAAGACTGGTACCCTTTCACGTCCAAATCTCTCAAACTCCGGGAGAGATTCTCAAAACCAAGGTTGACATGTTTCGAGTTCCTTTCAACATATTGGAAATCCCGCTGAAACTTTGGACATTCTCGCGAAGGGTTCCCAATCCCCGACAAGACTGGTACCCTTTCACGTCCAAATCTCTCAAACTCCGGGAGAGATTCTCAAAACCAAGGTTGACATGTTTCGAGTTCCTTTCAACATTTTGGAAATCCCGCTGAAACTTTGGACATTCTCGCGAAGGGTTCCCGATCCCCGACAAGACTGATACCCTTTCACGTCCAAATCTCTCAAACTCCGGGAGAGATTCTCAAAACCAAGGTTGACATGTTTCGAGTTCCTTTCAACATTTTGGAAATCCCGCTGAAACTTTGGACATTCTCGCGAAGGGTTCCCAATCCCTGAGAAGACTGGTACACTTTCACGTCCAAATCTCTCAAACTCCGGGAGAGATTCTCAAAACCAAGGTTGACATGTTTCGAGTTCCTTTCAACATTTTGGAAATCCCGCTGAAACTTTGGACATTCTCGCGAAGGGTTCCCAATCCCCGACAAGACTGGTACCCTTTCACGTCCAAATCTCTCAAACTCCGGGAGAGATTCTCAAAACCAAGGTTGACATGTTTCGAGTTCCTTTCAACATTTTGGAAATCCCGCTGAAACTTTGGACATTCTGGCGAAGGGTTCCCAATCCCCGACAAGACTGGTACCCTTTCACGTCCAAATCTCTCAAACTCCGGGAGAGATTCTCAAAACCAAGGTTGACATGTTTCGAGTTCCTTTCAACATTTTGGAAATCCCGCTGAAACTTTGGACATTCTCGCGAAGGGTTCCCAATCCCTGACAAGACTGGTACCCTTTCACGTCCAAATCTCTCAAACTCCGGGAGAGATTCTCAAAACCAAGGTTGACATGTTTCGAGTTCCTTTCAACATTTTGGAAATCCCGCTGAAACTTTGGACATTGTCGCGAAGGGTTCCCAATCCCCGACAAGACTGGTACCCTTTCACGTCCAAATCTCTCAAACTCCGGGAGAGATTCTCAAAACCAAGGTTGACATGTTTCGAGTTCCTTTCAACATTTTGGAAATCCCACTGAAACTTTGGACATTCTCGCGAAGGGTTCCCAATCCCTGATAAGACTGGTAACCTTTCACGTCCAAATCTCTCAAACTCCGGGAGAGATTCTCAAAACCAAGGTTGACATGTTTCGAGTTCCTTTCAACATTTTGGAAATCCCGCTGAAACTCTGGACATTCTCGCGAAGGGTTCCCAATCCCCGACAAGACTGGTACCCTTTCACGTCCAAATCTCTCAAACTCCGGGAGAGATTCTCAAAACCAAGGTTGACATGTTTCGAGTTCCTTTCAACATTTTGGAAATCCCGCTGAAACTTTGGACATTCTCGCGAAGGGTTCCCAGTCCCCGACAAGACTGGTACCCTTTCACGTCCAAATCTCTCAAACTCCGGGAGAGATTCTCAAAACCAAGGTTGACATGTTTCGAGTTCCTTTCAACATTTTGGAAATCCCGCTGAAACTTTGGACATTGTCGCGAAGGGATCCCAATCCCCGACAAGACTGGTACCCTTTCACGTCCAAATCTCTCAAACTCCGGGAGAGATTCTCAAAACCAAGGTTGACATGTTTCGAGTTCCTTTCAACATTTTGGAAATCCCGCTGAAACTTTGGACATTCTGGCGAAGGGTTCCCAATCCCCGACAAGACTGGTACCCTTTCACGTCCAAATCTCTCAAACTCCGGGAGAGATTCTCAAAACCAAGGTTGACATGTTTCGAGTTCCTTTCAACATTTTGGAAATCCCGCTGAAACTTTGGACATTCTCGCGAAGGGTTCCCGATCCCCGACAAGACTGGTACCCTTTCACGTCCAAATCTCTCAAACTCCGGGAGAGATTCTCAAAACCAAGTTTGACATGTTTCGAGTTCCTTTCAACATTTTGGAAATCCCGCTGAAACTTTGGACATTCTGGCGAAGGGTTCCCAATCTCCGACAAGACTGGTACCCTTTCACGTCCAAATCTCTCAAACTCCGGGAGAGATTCTCAAAACCAAGGTTGACATGTTTCGAGTTCCTTTCAACATTTTGGAAATCCCGCTGAAACTTTGGACATTCTGGCGAAGGGTTCCCAATCCCCGACAAGACTGGTACCCTTTCACGTCCAAATCTCTCAAACTCCGGGAGAGATTCTCAAAACCAAGGTTGACATGTTTCGAGTTCCTTTCAACATTTTGGAAATCCCGCTGAAACTTTGGACATTCTGGCGAAGGGTTCCCGATCCCCGACAAGACTGGTACCCTTTCACGTCCAAATCTCTCAAACTCCGGGAGAGATTCTCAAAACCAAGGTTGACATGTTTCGAGTTCCTTTCAACATTTTGGAAATCCCGCTGAAACTTTGGACATTCTCGCGAAGGGTTCCCGATCCCCGACAAGACTGGTACCCTTTCACGTCCAAATCTCTCAAACTCCGGGAGAGATTCTCAAAACCAAGTTTGACATGTTTCGAGTTCCTTTCAACATTTTGGAAATCCCGCTGAAACTTTGGACATTCTGGCGAAGGGTTCCCAATCTCCGACAAGACTGGTACCCTTTCACGTCCAAATCTCTCAAACTCCGGGAGAGATTCTCAAAACCAAGGTTGACATGTTTCGAGTTCCTTTCAACATTTTGGAAATCCCGCTGAAACTTTGGACATTCTGGCGAAGGGTTCCCAATCCCCGACAAGACTGGTACCCTTTCACGTCCAAATCTCTCAAACTCCGGGAGAGATTCTCAAAACCAAGGTTGACATGTTTCGAGTTCCTTTCAACATTTTGGAAATCCCGCTGAAACTTTGGACATTCTCGCGAAGGGTTCCCGATCCCCGACAAGACTGGTACCCTTTCACGTCCAAATCTCTCAAACTCCGGGAGAGATTCTCAAAACCAAGGTTGACATGTTTCGAGTTCCTTTCAACATTTTGGAAATCCCGCTGAAACTTTGGACATTCTCGCGAAGGGTTCCCAATCCCCGACAAGACTGGTACCCTTTCACGTCCAAATCTCTCAAACTCCGGGAGAGATTCTCAAAACCAAGGTTGACATGTTTCGAGTTCCTTTCAACATTTTGGAAATCCCGCTGAAACTTTGGACATTCTGGCGAAGGGTTCCCAATCCCCGACAAGACTGGTACCCTTTCACGTCCAAATCTCTCAAACTCCGGGAGAGATTCTCAAAACCAAGGTTGACATGTTTCGAGTTCCTTTCAACATTTTGGAAATCCCGCTGAAACTTTGGACATTCTCGCGAAGGGTTCCCGATCCCCGACAAGACTGGTACCCTTTCACGTCCAAATCTCTCAAACTCCGGGAGAGATTCTCAAAACCAAGGTTGACATGTTTCGAGTTCCTTTCAACATTTTGGAAATCCCGCTGAAACTTTGGACATTCTGGCGAAGGGTTCCCAATCTCCGACAAGACTGGTACCCTTTCACGTCCAAATCTCTCAAACTCCGGGAGAGATTCTCAAAACCAAGGTTGACATGTTTCGAGTTCCTTTCAACATTTTGGAAATCCCGCTGAAACTTTGGACATTCTGGCGAAGGGTTCCCAATCCCCGACAAGACTGGTACCCTTTCACGTCCAAATCTCTCAAACTCCGGGAGAGATTCTCAAAACCAAGGTTGACATGTTTCGAGTTCCTCTCAACATTTTGCAAATCCCGCTGAAACTTTGGACATTCTCGCGAAGGGTTCCCGATCCCCGACAAGACTGGTACCCTTTCACGTCCAAATCTCTCAAACTCCGGGAGAGATTCTCAAAACCAAGGTTGACATGTTTCGAGTTCCTTTCAACATTTTGGAAATCCCGCTGAAACTTTGGACATTCTCGCGAAGGGTTCCCGATCCCCGACAAGACTGGTACCCTTTCACGTCCAAATCTCTCAAACTCCGGGAGAGATTCTCAAAACCAAGGTTGACATGTTTCGAGTTCCTTTCAACATTTTGGAAATCCCGCTGAAACTTTGGACATTCTCGCGAAGGGTTCCCAATCCCCGACAAGACTGGTACCCTTTCACGTCCAAATCTCTCAAACTCTGGGAGAGATTCTCAAAACCAAGGTTGACATGTTTCGAGTTCCTTTCAACATTTTGGAAATCCCGCTGAAACTTTGGACATTCTGGCGAAGGGTTCCCAATCCCCGACAAGACTGGTACCCTTTCACGTCCAAATCTCTCAAACTCCGGGAGAGATTCTCAAAACCAAGATTGACATGTTTCGAGTTACTTTCAACATTTTGGAAATCCCGCTGAAACTTTGGACATTCTCGCGAAGGGTTCCCAATCCCCGACAAGACTGGTACCCTTTCACGTCCAAATCTCTCAAACTCCGGGAGAGATTCTCAAAACCAAGGTTGACATGTTTCGAGTTCCTTTCAACATTTTGGAAATCCCGCTGAAACTTTGGACATTCTCGCGAAGGGTTCCCAATCCCCGACAAGACTGGTACCCTTTCACGTCCAAATCTCTCAAACTCCGGGAGAGATTCTCAAAACCAAGGTTGACATGTTTCGAGTTCTTTTCAACATTTTGGAAATCCTGCTGAAACTTTGGACATTCTGGCAAAGGGTTCCCAATCCCCGACAAGACTGGTACCCTTTCACGTCCAAATCTCTCAAACTCCGGGAGAGATTCTCAAAACCAAGGTTGACATGTTTCGAGTTCCTTTCAACATATTGGAAATCCCGCTGAAACTTTGGACATTCTCGCGAAGGGTTCCCAATCCCCGACAAGACTGGTACCCTTTCACGTCCAAATCTCTCAAACTCCGGGAGAGATTCTCAAAACCAAGGTTGACATGTTTTGAGTTCCTTTCAACATTTTGGAAATCCCGCTGAAACTTTGGACATTCTCGCGAAGGGTTCCCGATCCCCGACAAGACTGATACCCTTTCACGTCCAAATCTCTCAAACTCCGGGAGAGATTCTCAAAACCAAGGTTGACATGTTTCGAGTTCCTTTCAACATTTTGGAAATCCCGCTGAAACTTTGGACATTCTCGCGAAGAGTTCCCAATCCCTGAGAAGACTGGTACACTTTCACGTCCAAATCTCTCAAACTCCGGGAGAGATTCTCAAAACCAAGGTTGACATGTTTCGAGTTCCTTTCAACATTTTGGAAATCCCGCTGAAACTTTGGACATTCTCGCGAAGGGTTCCCAATCCCCGACAAGACTGGTACCCTTTCACGTCCAAATCTCTCAAACTCCGGGAGAGATTCTCAAAGCCAAGGTTGACATGTTTCGAGTTCCTTTCAACATTTTGGAAATCCCGCTGAAACTTTGGACATTCTGGCGAAGGGTTCCCAATCCCCGACAAGACTGGTACCCTTTCACGTCCAAATCTCTCAAACTCCGGGAGAGATTCTCAAAACCAAGGTTGACATGTTTCGAGTTCCTTTCAACATTTTGGAAATCCCGCTGAAACTTTGGACATTCTCGCGAAGGGTTCCCAATCCCTGACAAGACTGGTACCCTTTCACGTCCAAATCTCTCAAACTCCGGGAGAGATTCTCAAAACCAAGGTTGACATGTTTCGAGTTCCTTTCAACATTTTGGAAATCCCGCTGAAACTTTGGACATTGTCGCGAAGGGTTCCCAATCCCCGACAAGACTGGTACCCTTTCACGTCCAAATCTCTCAAACTCCGGGAGAGATTCTCAAAACCAAGGTTGACATGTTTCGAGTTCCTTTCAACATTTTGGAAATCCCACTGAAACTTTGGACATTCTCGCGAAGGGTTCCCAATCCCTGATAAGACTGGTAACCTTTCACGTCCAAATCTCTCAAACTCCGGGAGAGATTCTCAAAACCAAGGTTGACATGTTTCGAGTTCCTTTCAACATTTTGGAAATCCCGCTGAAACTCTGGACATTCTCGCGAAGGGTTCCCAATCCCCGACAAGACTGGTACCCTTTCACGTCCAAATCTCTCAAACTCCGGGAGAGATTCTCAAAACCAAGGTTGACATGTTTCGAGTTCCTTTCAACATTTTGGAAATCCCGCTGAAACTTTGGACATTCTCGCGAAGGGTTCCCAATCCCCGACAAGACTGGTACCCTTTCACGTCCAAATCTCTCAAACTCCGGGAGAGATTCTCAAAACCAAGGTTGACATGTTTCGAGTTCCTTTCAACATTTTGGAAATCCCGCTGAAACTTTGGACATTCTGGGGAAGGGTTCCCAATCCCCGACAAGACTGGTACCCTTTCACGTCCAAATCTCTCAAACTCCGGGAGAGATTCTCAAAACCAAGGTTGACATGTTTCGAGTTCCTCTCAACATTTTGCAAATCCCGCTGAAACTTTGGACATTCTCGCGAAGGGTTCCCGATCCCCGACAAGACTGGTACCCTTTCACGTCCAAATCTCTCAAACTCCGGGAGAGATTCTCAAAACCGAGGTTGACATGTTTCGAGTTCCTTTCAACATTTTGGAAATCCCGCTGAAACTTTGGACATTCTCGCGAAGGGTTCCCGATCCCCGACAAGACTGGTACCCTTTCACGTCCAAATCTCTCAAACTCTGGGAGAGATTCTCAAAACCAAGGTTGACATGTTTCGAGTTCCTTTCAACATTTTGGAAATCCCGCTGAAACTTTGGACATTCTCGCGAAGGGTTCCCAGTCCCCGACAAGACTGGTACCCTTTCACGTCCAAATCTCTCAAACTCCGGGAGAGATTCTCAAAACCAAGGTTGACATGTTTCGAGTTCCTTTCAACATTTTGGAAATCCCGCTGAAACTTTGGACATTGTCGCGAAGGGATCCCAATCCCCGACAAGACTGGTACCCTTTCACGTCCAAATCTCTCAAACTCCGGGAGAGATTCTCAAAACCAAGGTTGACATGTTTCGAGTTCCTTTCAACATTTTGGAAATCCCGCTGAAACTTTGGACATTCTGGCGAAGGGTTCCCAATCCCTGACAAGACTGGTACCCTTTCACGTCCAAATCTCTCAAACTCCGGGAGAGATTCTCAAAACCAAGGTTGACATGTTTCGAGTTCCTTTCAACATTTTGGAAATCCCGCTGAAACTTTGGACATTCTCGCGAAGGGTTCCCGATCCCCGACAAGACTGGTACCCTTTCACGTCCAAATCTCTCAAACTCCGGGAGAGATTCTCAAAACCAAGTTTGACATGTTTCGAGTTCCTTTCAACATTTTGGAAATCCCGCTGAAACTTTGGACATTCTGGCGAAGGGTTCCCAATCTCCGACAAGACTGGTACCCTTTCACGTCCAAATCTCTCAAACTCCGGGAGAGATTCTCAAAACCAAGGTTGACATGTTTCGAGTTCCTTTCAACATTTTGGAAATCCCGCTGAAACTTTGGACATTCTGGCGAAGGGTTCCCAATCCCCGACAAGACTGGTACCCTTTCACGTCCAAATCTCTCAAACTCCGGGAGAGATTCTCAAAACCAAGGTTGACATGTTTCGAGTTCCTTTCAACATTTTGGAAATCCCGCTGAAACTTTGGACATTCTGGCGAAGGGTTCCCGATCCCCGACAAGACTGGTACCCTTTCACGTCCAAATCTCTCAAACTCCGGGAGAGATTCTCAAAACCAAGGTTGACATGTTTCGAGTTCCTTTCAACATTTTGGAAATCCCGCTGAAACTTTGGACATTCTCGCGAAGGGTTCCCGATCCCCGACAAGACTGGTACCCTTTCACGTCCAAATCTCTCAAACTCCGGGAGAGATTCTCAAAACCAAGTTTGACATGTTTCGAGTTCCTTTCAACATTTTGGAAATCCCGCTGAAACTTTGGACATTCTGGCGAAGGGTTCCCAATCTCCGACAAGACTGGTACCCTTTCACGTCCAAATCTCTCAAACTCCGGGAGAGATTCTCAAAACCAAGGTTGACATGTTTCGAGTTCCTTTCAACATTTTGGAAATCCCGCTGAAACTTTGGACATTCTGGCGAAGGGTTCCCAATCCCCGACAAGACTGGTACCCTTTCACGTCCAAATCTCTCAAACTCCGGGAGAGATTCTCAAAACCAAGGTTGACATGTTTCGAGTTCCTTTCAACATTTTGCAAATCCCGCTGAAACTTTGGACATTCTCGCGAAGGGTTCCCGATCCCCGACAAGACTGGTACCCTTTCACGTCCAAATCTCTCAAACTCCGGGAGAGATTCTCAAAACCAAGGTTGACATGTTTCGAGTTCCTTTCAACATTTTGGAAATCCCGCTGAAACTTTGGACATTCTCGCGAAGGGTTCCCGATCCCCGACAAGACTGGTACCCTTTCACGTCCAAATCTCTCAAACTCCGGGAGAGATTCTCAAAACCAAGGTTGACATGTTTCGAGTTCCTTTCAACATTTTGGAAATCCCGCTGAAACTTTGGACATTCTCGCGAAGGGTTCCCAATCCCCGACAAGACTGGTACCCTTTCACGTCCAAATCTCTCAAACTCCGGGAGAGATTCTCAAAACCAAGGTTGACATGTTTCGAGTTCCTTTCAACATTTTGGAAATCCCGCTGAAACTTTGGACATTCTGGCGAAGGGTTCCCAATCCCCGACAAGACTGGTACCCTTTCACGTCCAAATCTCTCAAACTCCGGGAGAGATTCTCAAAACCAAGGTTGACATGTTTCGAGTTCCTCTCAACATTTTGCAAATCCCGCTGAAACTTTGGACATTCTCGCGAAGGGTTCCCGATCCCCGACAAGACTGGTACCCTTTCACGTCCAAATCTCTCAAACTCCGGGAGAGATTCTCAAAACCAAGGTTGACATGTTTCGAGTTCCTTTCAACATTTTGGAAATCCCGCTGAAACTTTGGACATTCTCGCGAAGGGTTCCCGATCCCCGACAAGACTGGTACCCTTTCACGTCCAAATCTCTCAAACTCCGGGAGAGATTCTCAAAACCAAGGTTGACATGTTTCGAGTTCCTTTCAACATTTTGGAAATCCCGCTGAAACTTTGGACATTCTCACGAAGGGTTCCCAATCCCCGACAAGACTGGTACCCTTTCACGTCCAAATCTCTCAAACTCCGGGAGAGATTCTCAAAACCAAGGTTGACATGTTTCGAGTTCCTTTCAACATTTTGGAAATCCCGCTGAAACTTTGGACATTCTGGCGAAGGGTTCCCAATCCCCGACAAGACTGGTACCCTTTCACGTCCAAATCTCTCAAACTCCGGGAGAGATTCTCAAAACCAAGGTTGACATGTTTCGAGTTCCTCTCAACATTTTGCAAATCCCGCTGAAACTTTGGACATTCTCGCGAAGGCTTCCCGATCCCCGACAAGACTGGTACCCTTTCACGTGCAAATCTCTCAAACTCCGGGAGAGATTCTCAAAACCAAGGTTGACATGTTTCGAGTTCCTTTCAACATTTTGGAAATCCCGCTGAAACTTTGGACATTCTCGCGAAGGGTTCCCGATCCCCGACAAGACTGGTACCCTTTCACGTCCAAATCTCTCAAACTCCGGGAGAGATTCTCAAAACCAAGGTTGACATGTTTCGAGTTCCTTTCAACATTTTGGAAATCCCGCTGAAACTTTGGACATTCTCGCGAAGGGTTCCCAATCCCCGACAAGACTGGTACCCTTTCACGTCCAAATCTCTCAAACTCCGGGAGAGATTCTCAAAACCAAGGTTGACATGTTTCGAGTTCCTCTCAACATTTTGCAAATCCCGCTGAAACTTTGGACATTCTCGCGAAGGGTTCCCGATCCCCGACAAGACTGGTACCCTTTCACGTCCAAATCTCTCAAACTCCGGGAGAGATTCTCAAAACCGAGGTTGACATGTTTCGAGTTCCTTTCAACATTTTGGAAATCCCGCTGAAACTTTGGACATTCTCGCGAAGGGTTCCCGATCCCCGACAAGACTGGTACCCTTTCACGTCCAAATCTCTCAAACTCTGGGAGAGATTCTCAAAACCAAGGTTGACATGTTTCGAGTTCCTTTCAACATTTTGGAAATCCCGCTGAAACTTTGGACATTCTCGCGAAGGGTTCCCAATCCCCGACAAGACTGGTACCCTTTCACGTCCAAATCTCTCAAACTCCGGGAGAGATTCTCAAAACCAAGGTTGACATGTTTCGAGTTCCTTTCAACATTTTGGAAATCCCGCTGAAACTTTGGACATTGTCGCGAAGGGATCCCAATCCCCGACAAGACTGGTACCCTTTCACGTCCAAATCTCTCAAACTCCGGGAGAGATTCTCAAAACCAAGGTTGACATGTTTCGAGTTCCTTTCAACATTTTGGAAATCCCGCTGAAACTTTGGACATTCTGGCGAAGGGTTCCCAATCCCCGACAAGACTGGTACCCTTTCACGTCCAAATCTCTCAAACTCCGGGAGAGATTCTCAAAACCAAGGTTGACATGTTTCGAGTTCCTTTCAACATTTTGGAAATCCCGCTGAAACTTTGGACATTCTCGCGAAGGGTTCCCGATCCCCGACAAGACTGGTACCCTTTCACGTCCAAATCTCTCAAACTCCGGGAGAGATTCTCAAAACCAAGTTTGACATGTTTCGAGTTCCTTTCAACATTTTGGAAATCCCGCTGAAACTTTGGACATTCTGGCGAAGGGTTCCCAATCTCCGACAAGACTGGTACCCTTTCACGTCCAAATCTCTCAAACTCCGGGAGAGATTCTCAAAACCAAGGTTGACATGTTTCGAGTTCCTTTCAACATTTTGGAAATCCCGCTGAAACTTTGGACATTCTGGCGAAGGGTTCCCAATCCCCGACAAGACTGGTACCCTTTCACGTCCAAATCTCTCAAACTCCGGGAGAGATTCTCAAAACCAAGGTTGACATGTTTCGAGTTCCTTTCAACATTTTGGAAATCCCGCTGAAACTTTGGACATTCTGGCGAAGGGTTCCCAATCTCCGACAAGACTGGTACCCTTTCACGTCCAAATCTCTCAAACTCCGGGAGAGATTCTCAAAACCAAGGTTGACATGTTTCGAGTTCCTTTCAACATTTTGGAAATCCCGCTGAAACTTTGGACATTCTGGCGAAGGGTTCCCAATCCCCGACAAGACTGGTACCCTTTCACGTCCAAATCTCTCAAACTCCGGGAGAGATTCTCAAAACCAAGGTTGACATGTTTCGAGTTCCTCTCAACATTTTGCAAATCCCGCTGAAACTTTGGACATTCTCGCGAAGGGTTCCCGATCCCCGACAAGACTGGTACCCTTTCACGTCCAAATCTCTCAAACTCCGGGAGAGATTCTCAAAACCAAGGTTGACATGTTTCGAGTTCCTTTCAACATTTTGGAAATCCCGCTGAAACTTTGGACATTCTCGCGAAGGGTTCCCGATCCCCGACAAGACTGGTACCCTTTCACGTCCAAATCTCTCAAACTCCGGGAGAGATTCTCAAAACCAAGGTTGACATGTTTCGAGTTCCTTTCAACATTTTGGAAATCCCGCTGAAACTTTGGACATTCTCGCGAAGGGTTCCCAATCCCCGACAAGACTGGTACCCTTTCACGTCCAAATCTCTCAAACTCCGGGAGAGATTCTCAAAACCAAGGTTGACATGTTTCGAGTTCCTTTCAACATTTTGGAAATCCCGCTGAAACTTTGGACATTCTGGCGAAGGGTTCCCAATCCCCGACAAGACTGGTACCCTTTCACGTCCAAATCTCTCAAACTCCGGGAGAGATTCTCAAAACCAAGGTTGACATGTTTCGAGTTCCTCTCAACATTTTGCAAATCCCGCTGAAACTTTGGACATTCTCGCGAAGGGTTCCCGATCCCCGACAAGACTGGTACCCTTTCACGTCCAAATCTCTCAAACTCCGGGAGAGATTCTCAAAACCAAGGTTGACATGTTTCGAGTTCCTTTCAACATTTTGGAAATCCCGCTGAAACTTTGGACATTCTCGCGAAGGGTTCCCGATCCCCGACAAGACTGGTACCCTTTCACGTCCAAATCTCTCAAACTCCGGGAGAGATTCTCAAAACCAAGGTTGACATGTTTCGAGTTCCTTTCAACATTTTGGAAATCCCGCTGAAACTTTGGACATTCTCGCGAAGGGTTCCCAATCCCCGACAAGACTGGTACCCTTTCACGTCCAAATCTCTCAAACTCCGGGAGAGATTCTCAAAACCAAGGTTGACATGTTTCGAGTTCCTTTCAACATTTTGGAAATCCCGCTGAAACTTTGGACATTCTCGCGAAGGGTTCCCAATCCCCGACAAGACTGGTACCCTTTCACGTCCAAATCTCTCAAACTCCGGGAGAGATTCTCAAAACCAAGGTTGACATGTTTCGAGTTCCTCTCAACATTTTGCAAATCCCGCTGAAACTTTGGACATTCTCGCGAAGGGTTCCCGATCCCCGACAAGACTGGTACCCTTTCACGTGCAAATCTCTCAAACTCCGGGAGAGATTCTCAAAACCAAGGTTGACATGTTTCGAGTTCCTTTCAACATTTTGGAAATCCCGCTGAAACTTTGGACATTCTCGCGAAGGGTTCCCGATCCCCGACAAGACTGGTACCCTTTCACGTCCAAATCTCTCAAACTCCGGGAGAGATTCTCAAAACCAAGGTTGACATGTTTCGAGTTCCTTTCAACATTCTGGAAATCCCGCTGAAACTTTGGACATTCTCGCGAAGGGTTCCCAATCCCCGACAAGACTGGTACCCTTTCACGTCCAAATCTCTCAAACTCCGGGAGAGATTCTCAAAACCAAGGTTGACATGGTTCGAGTTCCTTTCAACATTTTGGAAATCCCGCTGAAACTTTGGACATTCTCGCGAAGGGTTCCCAATCCCCGACAAGACTGGTACCCTTTCACGTCCAAATCTCTCAAACTCCGGGAGAGATTCTCAAAACCAAGGTTGACATGTTTCGAGTTCCTTTCAACATTTTGGAAATCCCGCTGAAACTTTGGACATTCTCGCGAAGGGTTCCCAATCCCCGACAAGACTGGTACCCTTTCACGTCCAAATCTCTCAAACTCCGGGAGAGATTCTCAAAACCAAGGTTGACATGTTTCGAGTTCCTCTCAACATTTTGCAAATCCCGCTGAAACTTTGGACATTCTCGCGAAGGGTTCCCGATCCCCGACAAGACTGGTACCCTTTCACGTCCAAATCTCTCAAACTCCGGGAGAGATTCTCAAAACCAAGGTTGACATGTTTCGAGTTCCTTTCAACATTTTGGAAATCCCGCTGAAACTTTGGACATTCTGGCGAAGGGTTCCCGATCCCCGACAAGACTGGTACCCTTTCACGTCCAAATCTCTCAAACTCCGGGAGAGATTCTCAAAACCAAGGTTGACATGTTTCGAGTTCCTTTCAACATTTTGCAAATCCCGCTGAAACTTTGGACATTCTCGCGAAGGGTTCCCAATCCCCGACAAGACTGGTACCCTTTCACGTCCAAATCTCTCAAACTCCGGGAGAGATTCTCAAAACCAAGGTTGACATGTTTCGAGTTCCTTTCAACATTTTGGAAATCCCGCTGAAACTTTGGACATTCTCGCGAAGGGTTCCCGATCCCCGACAAGACTGGTACCCTTTCACGTCCAAATCTCTCAAACTCCGGGAGAGATTCTCAAAACCAAGGTTGACATGTTTCGAGTTCCTTTCAACATTTTGGAAATCCCGCTGAAACTTTGGACATTCTGGCGAAGGGTTCCCAATCCCCGACAAGACTGGTACCCTTTCACGTCCAAATCTCTCAAACTCCGGGAGAGATTCTCAAAACCAAGGTTGACATGTTTCGAGTTCCTCTCAACATTTTGCAAATCCCGCTGAAACTTTGGACATTCTCGCGAAGGGTTCCCGATCCCCGACAAGACTGGTACCCTTTCACGTCCAAATCTCTCAAACTCCGGGAGAGATTCTCAAAACCAAGGTTGACATGTTTCGAGTTCCTTTCAACATTTTGGAAATCCCGCTGAAACTTTGGACATTCTCGCGAAGGGTTCCCGATCCCCGACAAGACTGGTACCCTTTCACGTCCAAATCTCTCAAACTCCGGGAGAGATTCTCAAAACCAAGGTTGACATGTTTCGAGTTCCTTTCAACATTTTGGAAATCCCGCTGAAACTTTGGACATTCTCACGAAGGGTTCCCAATCCCCGACAAGACTGGTACCCTTTCACGTCCAAATCTCTCAAACTCCGGGAGAGATTCTCAAAACCAAGGTTGACATGTTTCGAGTTCCTTTCAACATTTTGGAAATCCCGCTGAAACTTTGGACATTCTCGCGAAGGGTTCCCAATCCCCGACAAGACTGGTACCCTTTCACGTCCAAATCTCTCAAACTCCGGGAGAGATTCTCAAAACCAAGGTTGACATGTTTCGAGTTCCTTTCAACATTTTGGAAATCCCGCTGAAACTTTGGACATTCTCGCAAAGGGTTCCCGATCCCCGACAAGACTGGTACCCTTTCACGTCCAAATCTCTCAAACTCCGGGAGAGATTCTCAAAACCAAGGTTGACATGTTTCGAGTTCCTCTCAACATTTTGCAAATCCCGCTGAAACTTTGGACATTCTCGCGAAGGGTTCCCGATCCCCGACAAGACTGGTACCCTTTCACGTCCAAATCTCTCAAACTCCGGGAGAGATTCTCAAAACCAAGGTTGACATGTTTCGAGTTCCTTTCAACATTTTGGAAATCCCGCTGAAACTTTGGACATTCTCGCGAAGGGTTCCCGATCCCCGACAAGACTGGTACCCTTTCACGTCCAAATCTCTCAAACTCCGGGAGAGATTCTCAAAACCAAGGTTGACATGTTTCGAGTTCCTTTCAACATTTTGGAAATCCCGCTGAAACTTTGGACATTCTCGCGAAGGGTTCCCAATCCCCGACAAGACTGGTACCCTTTCACGTCCAAATCTCTCAAACTCCGGGAGAGATTCTCAAAACCAAGGTTGACATGTTTCGAGTTCCTTTCAACATTTTGGAAATCCCGCTGAAACTTTGGACATTCTGGCGAAGGGTTCCCAATCCCCGACAAGACTGGTACCCTTTCACGTCCAAATCTCTCAAACTCCGGGAGAGATTCTCAAAACCAAGGTTGACATGTTTCGAGTTCCTTTCAACATTTTGCAAATCCCGCTGAAACTTTGGACATTCTCGCGAAGGCTTCCCGATCCCCGACAAGACTGGTACCCTTTCACGTGCAAATCTCTCAAACTCCGGGAGAGATTCTCAAAACCAAGGTTGACATGTTTCGAGTTCCTTTCAACATTTTGGAAATCCCGCTGAAACTTTGGACATTCTCGCGAAGGGTTCCCGATCCCCGACAAGACTGGTACCCTTTCACGTCCAAATCTCTCAAACTCCGGGAGAGATTCTCAAAACCAAGGTTGACATGTTTCGAGTTCCTTTCAACATTCTGGAAATCCCGCTGAAACTTTGGACATTCTGGCGAAGGGTTCCCAATCCCCGACAAGACTGGTACCCTTTCACGTCCAAATCTCTCAAACTCCGGGAGAGATTCTCAAAACCAAGGTTGACATGTTTTGAGTTCCTTTCAACATTTTGGAAATCCCGCTGAAACTTTGGACATTCTCGCGAAGGGTTCCCAATCCCCGACAAGACTGGTACCCTTTCACGTCCAAATCTCTCAAACTCCGGGAGAGATTCTCAAAACCAAGGTTGACATGTTTAGAGTTCCTTTCAACATTTTGGAAATCCCGCTGAAACTTTGGACATTCTGGCGAAGGGTTCCCAATCCCCGACAAGACTGGTACCCTTTCACGTCCAAATCTCTCAAACTCCGGGAGAGATTCTCAAAACCAAGGTTGACATGTTTCGAGTTCCTCTCAACATTTTGCAAATCCCGCTGAAACTTTGGACATTCTCGCGAAGGGTTCCCGATCCCCGACAAGACTGGTACCCTTTCACGTCCAAATCTCTCAAACTCCGGGAGAGATTCTCAAAACCAAGGTTGACATGTTTCGAGTTCCTTTCAACATTTTGGAAATCCTGCTGAAACTTTGGACATTCTCGCGAAGGGTTCCCAATCCCCGACAAGACTGGTACCCTTTCACGTCCAAATCTCTCAAACTCCGGGAGAGATTCTCAAAACCAAGGTTGACATGTTTTGAGTTCCTTTCAACATTTTGGAAATCCCGCTGAAACTTTGGACATTCTGGCGAAGGGTTCCCAATCCCCGACAAGACTGGTACCCTTTCACGTCCAAATCTCTCAAACTCCGGGAGAGATTCTCAAAACCAAGGTTGACATGTTTCGAGTTCCTTTCAACATTTTGGAAATCCCGCTGAAACTTTGGACATTCTGGCGAAGGGTTCCCAATCCCCGACAAGACTGGTACCCTTTCACGTCCAAATCTCTCAAACTCCGGGAGAGATTCTCAAAACCAAGGTTGACATGTTTCGAGTTCCTTTCAACATTTTGCAAATCCCGCTGAAACTTTGGACATTCTCGCGAAGGCTTCCCGATCCCCGACAAGACTGGTACCCTTTCACGTGCAAATCTCTCAAACTCCGGGAGAGATTCTCAAAACCAAGGTTGACATGTTTCGAGTTCCTTTCAACATTTTGGAAATCCCGCTGAAACTTTGGACATTCTCGCGAAGGGTTCCCGATCCCCGACAAGACTGGTACCCTTTCACGTCCAAATCTCTCAAACTCCGGGAGAGATTCTCAAAACCAAGGTTGACATGTTTCGAGTTCCTTTCAACATTCTGGAAATCCCGCTGAAACTTTGGACATTCTGGCGAAGGGTTCCCAATCCCCGACAAGACTGGTACCCTTTCACGTCCAAATCTCTCAAACTCCGGGAGAGATTCTCAAAACCAAGGTTGACATGTTTTGAGTTCCTTTCAACATTTTGGAAATCCCGCTGAAACTTTGGACATTCTCGCGAAGGGTTCCCAATCCCCGACAAGACTGGTACCCTTTCACGTCCAAATCTCTCAAACTCCGGGAGAGATTCTCAAAACCAAGGTTGACATGTTTCGAGTTCCTTTCAACATTTTGGAAATCCCGCTGAAACTTTGGACATTCTGGCGAAGGGTTCCCAATCCCCGACAAGACTGGTACCCTTTCACGTCCAAATCTCTCAAACTCCGGGAGAGATTCTCAAAACCAAGGTTGACATGTTTCGAGTTCCTCTCAACATTTTGCAAATCCCGCTGAAACTTTGGACATTCTCGCGAAGGGTTCCCGATCCCCGACAAGACTGGTACCCTTTCACGTCCAAATCTCTCAAACTCCGGGAGAGATTCTCAAAACCAAGGTTGACATGTTTCGAGTTCCTTTCAACATTTTGGAAATCCTGCTGAAACTTTGGACATTCTCGCGAAGGGTTCCCAATCCCCGACAAGACTGGTACCCTTTCACGTCCAAATCTCTCAAACTCCGGGAGAGATTCTCAAAACCAAGGTTGACATGTTTTGAGTTCCTTTCAACATTTTGGAAATCCCGCTGAAACTTTGGACATTCTCGCGAAGGGTTCCCAATCCCCGACAAGACTGGTACCCTTTCACGTCCAAATCTCTCAAACTCCGGGAGAGATTCTCAAAACCAAGGTTGACATGTTTAGAGTTCCTTTCAACATTTTGGAAAATCCGCTGAAACTTTGGACATTCTGGCGAAGGGTTCCCAATCCCCGACAAGACTGGTACCCTTTCACGTCCAAATCTCTCAAACTCCGGGAGAGATTCTCAAAACCAAGGTTGACATGTTTCGAGTTCCTCTCAACATTTTGCAAATCCCGCTGAAACTTTGGACATTCTCGCGAAGGGTTCCCGATCCCCGACAAGACTGGTACCCTTTCACGTCCAAATCTCTCAAACTCCCGGAGAGATTCTCAAAACCAAGGTTGACATGTTTCGAGTTCCTTTCAACATTTTGGAAATCCTGCTGAAAATTTGGACATTCTCGCGAAGGGTTCCCAATCCCCGACAAGACTGGTACCCTTTCACGTCCAAATCTCTCAAACTCCGGGAGAGATTCTCAAAACCAAGGTTGACATGTTTCGAGTTCCTCTCAACATTTTGGAAATCCCGCTGAAACTTTGGACATTCTGGCGAAGGGTTCCCAATCCCCGACAAGACTGGTACCCTTTCACGTCCAAATCTCTCAAACTCCGGGAGAGATTCTCAAAACCAAGGTTGACATGTTTCGAGTTCCTTTCAACATTTTGGAAATCCCGCTGAAACTTTGGACATTCTCGCGAAGGGTTCCCAATCCCCGACAAGACTGGTACCCTTTCACGTCCAAATCTCTCAAACTCCGGGAGAGATTCTCAAAACCAAGGTTGACATGTTTCGAGTTCCTTTCAACATTTTGGAAATCCCGCTGAAACTTTGGACATTCTGGCAAAGGGTTCCCAATCCCCGACAAGACTGGTACCCTTTCACGTCCAAATCTCTCAAACTCCGGGAGAGATTCTCAAAACCAAGTTTGACATGTTTCGAGTTCCTTTCAACATTTTGGAAATCCTGCTGAAACTTTGGACATTCTCGCGAAGGGTTCCCAATCCCCGACAAGACTGGTACCCTTTCACGTCCAAATCTCTCAAACTCCGGGAGAGATTCTCAAAACCAAGGTTGACATGTTTTGAGTTCCTTTCAACATTTTGGAAATCCCGCTGAAACTTTGGACATTCTCGCGAAGGGTTCCCAATCCCCGACAAGACTGGTACCCTTTCACGTCCAAATCTCTCAAACTCCGGGAGAGATTCTCAAAACCAAGGTTGACATGTTTAGAGTTCCTTTCAACATTTTGGAAAATCCGCTGAAACTTTGGACATTCTGGCGAAGGGTTCCCAATCCCCGACAAGACTGGTACCCTTTCACGTCCAAATCTCTCAAACTCCGGGAGAGATTCTCAAAACCAAGGTTGACATGTTTCGAGTTCCTCTCAACATTTTGCAAATCCCGCTGAAACTTTGGACATTCTCGCGAAGGGTTCCCGATCCCCGACAAGACTGGTACCCTTTCACGTCCAAATCTCTCAAACTCCCGGAGAGATTCTCAAAACCAAGGTTGACATGTTTCGAGTTCCTTTCAACATTTTGGAAATCCTGCTGAAAATTTGGACATTCTCGCGAAGGGTTCCCAATCCCCGACAAGACTGGTACCCTTTCACGTCCAAATCTCTCAAACTCCGGGAGAGATTCTCAAAACCAAGGTTGACATGTTTCGAGTTCCTCTCAACATTTTGGAAATCCCGCTGAAACTTTGGACATTCTGGCGAAGGGTTCCCAATCCCCGACAAGACTGGTACCCTTTCACGTCCAAATCTCTCAAACTCCGGGAGAGATTCTCAAAACCAAGGTTGACATGTTTCGAGTTCCTTTCAACATTTTGGAAATCCCGCTGAAACTTTGGACATTCTCGCGAAGGGTTCCCAATCCCCGACAAGACTGGTACCCTTTCACGTCCAAATCTCTCAAACTCCGGGAGAGATTCTCAAAACCAAGGTTGACATGTTTCGAGTTCCTTTCAACATTTTGGAAATCCCGCTGAAACTTTGGACATTCTGGCAAAGGGTTCCCAATCCCCGACAAGACTGGTACCCTTTCACGTCCAAATCTCTCAAACTCCGGGAGAGATTCTCAAAACCAAGTTTGACATGTTTCGAGTTCCTTTCAACATTTTGGAAATCCTGCTGAAACTTTGGACATTCTCGCGAAGGGTTCCCAATCCCCGACAAGACTGGTACCCTTTCACGTCCAAATCTCTCAAACTCCGGGAGAGATTCTCAAAACCAAGGTTGACATGTTTCGAGTTCCTTTCAACATTTTGGAAATCCCGCTGAAACTTTGGACATTCTGGCGAAGGGTTCCCGATCCCCGACAAGACTGGTACCCTTTCACGTCCAAATCTCTCAAACTCCGGGAGAGATTCTCAAAACCAAGGTTGACATGTTTCGAGTTCCTTTCAACATTTTGGAAATCCCGCTGAAACTTTGGACATTCTCGCGAAGGGTTCCCAATCCCCGACAAGACTGGTACCCTTTCACGTCCAAATCTCTCAAACTCTGGGAGAGATTCTCAAAACCAAGGTTGACATGTTTCGAGTTCCTTTCAACATTTTGGAAATCCCGCTGAAACTTTGGACATTCTGGCGAAGGGTTCCCAATCCCCGACAAGACTGGTACCCTTTCACGTCCAAATCTCTCAAACTCCGGGAGAGATTCTCAAAACCAAGGTTGACATGTTTCGAGTTCCTTTCAACATTTTGGAAATCCCGCTGAAACTTTGGACATTCTGGCGAAGGGTTCCCAATCCCCGACAAGACTGGTACCCTTTCACGTCCAAATCTCTCAAACTCCGGGAGAGATTCTCAAAACCAAGGTTGACATGTTTCGAGTTCCTTTCAACATTTTGGAAATCCCGCTGAAACTTTGGACATTCTCGCGAAGGGTTCCCAATCCCCGACAAGACTGGTACCCTTTCACGTCCAAATCTCTCAAACTCTGGGAGAGATTCTCAAAACCAAGGTTGACATGTTTCGAGTTCCTTTCAACATTTTGGAAATCCCGCTGAAACTTTGGACATTCTGGCGAAGGGTTCCCAATCCCCGACAAGACTGGTGCCCTTTCACGTCCAAATCTCTCAAACTCCGGGAGAGATTCTCAAAACCAAGGTTGACATGTTTCGAGTTCCTTTCAACATTTTGGAAATCCCGCTGAAACTTTGGACATTCTGGCGAAGGGTTCCCAATCCCCGACAAGACTGGTACCCTTTCACGTCCAAATCTCTCAAACTCCGGGAGAGATTCTCAAAACCAAGGTTGACATGTTTCGAGTTCCTTTCAACATTTTGGAAATCCCGCTGAAACTTTGGACATTCTGGCGAAGGGTTCCCAATCCCCGAC
This sequence comes from Streptopelia decaocto, assembly GCF_964273445.1. Taxonomy (NCBI): domain Eukaryota; kingdom Metazoa; phylum Chordata; class Aves; order Columbiformes; family Columbidae; genus Streptopelia; species Streptopelia decaocto. Next base: position 396,224 of record NW_028116794.1, read on the forward strand.
AAGACTGGTACCCTTTCACGTCCAAATCTCTCAAACTCCGGGAGAGATTCTCAAAACCAAGGTTGACATGTTTCGAGTTCCTTTCAACATTTTGGAAATCCCGCTGAAACTTTGGACATTCTGGCGAAGGGTTCCCAATCCCCGACAAGACTGGTACCCTTTCACGTCCAAATCTCTCAAACTCCGGGAGAGATTCTCAAAACCAAGGTTGACATGTTTCGAGTTCCTCTCAACATTTTGCAAATCCCGCTGAAACTTTGGACATTCTCGCGAAGGGTTCCCGATCCCCGACAAGACTGGTACCCTTTCACGTCCAAATCTCTCAAACTCCCGGAGAGATTCTCAAAACCAAGGTTGACATGTTTCGAGTTCCTTTCAACATTTTGGAAATCCTGCTGAAAATTTGGACATTCTCGCGAAGGGTTCCCAATCCCCGACAAGACTGGTACCCTTTCACGTCCAAATCTCTCAAACTCCGGGAGAGATTCTCAAAACCAAGGTTGACATGTTTCGAGTTCCTCTCAACATTTTGGAAATCCCGCTGAAACTTTGGACATTCTGGCGAAGGGTTCCCAATCCCCGACAAGACTGGTACCCTTTCACGTCCAAATCTCTCAAACTCCGGGAGAGATTCTCAAAACCAAGGTTGACATGTTTCGAGTTCCTTTCAACATTTTGGAAATCCCGCTGAAACTTTGGACATTCTCGCGAAGGGTTCCCAATCCCCGACAAGACTGGTACCCTTTCACGTCCAAATCTCTCAAACTCCGGGAGAGATTCTCAAAACCAAGGTTGACATGTTTCGAGTTCCTTTCAACATTTTGGAAATCCCGCTGAAACTTTGGACATTCTGGCAAAGGGTTCCCAATCCCCGACAAGACTGGTACCCTTTCACGTCCAAATCTCTCAAACTCCGGGAGAGATTCTCAAAACCAAGGTTGACATGTTTCGAGTTCCTTTCAACATTTTGGAAATCCTGCTGAAACTTTGGACATTCTCGCGAAGGGTTCCCAATCCCCGACAAGACTGGTACCCTTTCACGTCCAAATCTCTCAAACTCCGGGAGAGATTCTCAAAACCAAGGTTGACAAGTTTCGAGTTCCTTTCAACATTTTGGAAATCCCGCTGAAACTTTGGACATTCTGGCGAAGGGTTCCCGATCCCCGACAAGACTGGTACCCTTTCACGTCCAAATCTCTCAAACTCCGGGAGAGATTCTCAAAACCAAGGTTGACATGTTTCGAGTTCCTTTCAACATTTTGGAAATCCCGCTGAAACTTTGGACATTCTCGCGAAGGGTTCCCAATCCCCGACAAGACTGGTACCCTTTCACGTCCAAATCTCTCAAACTCTGGGAGAGATTCTCAAAACCAAGGTTGACATGTTTCGAGTTCCTTTCAACATTTTGGAAATCCCGCTGAAACTTTGGACATTCTGGCGAAGGGTTCCCAATCCCCGACAAGACTGGTACCCTTTCACGTCCAAATCTCTCAAACTCCGGGAGAGATTCTCAAAACCAAGGTTGACATGTTTCGAGTTCCTTTCAACATTTTGGAAATCCCGCTGAAACTTTGGACATTCTGGCGAAGGGTTCCCAATCCCCGACAAGACTGGTACCCTTTCACGTCCAAATCTCTCAAACTCCGGGAGAGATTCTCAAAACCAAGGTTGACATGTTTCGAGTTCCTTTCAACATTTTGGAAATCCCGCTGAAACTTTGGACATTCTCGCGAAGGGTTCCCAATCCCCGACAAGACTGGTACCCTTTCACGTCCAAATCTCTCAAACTCTGGGAGAGATTCTCAAAACCAAGGTTGACATGTTTCGAGTTCCTTTCAACATTTTGGAAATCCCGCTGAAACTTTGGACATTCTGGCGAAGGGTTCCCAATCCCCGACAAGACTGGTGCCCTTTCACGTCCAAATCTCTCAAACTCCGGGAGAGATTCTCAAAACCAAGGTTGACATGTTTCGAGTTCCTTTCAACATTTTGGAAATCCCGCTGAAACTTTGGACATTCTGGCGAAGGGTTCCCAATCCCCGACAAGACTGGTACCCTTTCACGTCCAAATCTCTCAAACTCCGGGAGAGATTCTCAAAACCAAGGTTGACATGTTTCGAGTTCCTTTCAACATTTTGGAAATCCCGCTGAAACTTTGGACATTCTGGCGAAGGGTTCCCAATCCCCGACAAGACTGGTACCCTTTCACGTCCAAATCTCTCAAACTCCGGGAGAGATTCTCAAAACCAAGGTTGACATGTTTCGAGTTCCTTTCAACATTTTGGAAATCCCGCTGAAACTTTGGACATTCTGGCGAAGGGTTCCCAATCCCCGACAAGACTGGTACCCTTTCACGTCCAAATCTCTCAAACTCCGGGAGAGATTCTCAAAACCAAGGTTGACATGTTTCGAGTTCCTTTCAACATTTTGGAAATCCCGCTGAAACTTTGGACATTCTGGCGAAGGGTTCCCGATCCCCGACAAGACTGGTACCCTTTCACGTCCAAATCTCTCAAACTCCGGGAGAGATTCTCAAAACCAAGGTTGACATGTTTCGAGTTCCTTTCAACATTTTGGAAATCCCGCTGAAACTTTGGACATTCTGGCGAAGGGTTCCCGATCCCCGACAAGACTGGTACCCTTTCACGTCCAAATCTCTCAAACTCCGGGAGAGATTCTCAAAACCAAGGTTGACATGTTTCGAGTTCCTTTCAACATTTTGGAAATCCCGCTGAAACTTTGGACATTCTGGCGAAGGGTTCCCAATCCCCGACAAGACTGGTACCCTTTCACGTCCAAATCTCTCAAACTCCGGGAGAGATTCTCAAAACCAAGGTTGACATGTTTTGAGTTCCTTTCAACATTTTGGAAATCCCGCTGAAACTTTGGACATTCTCGCGAAGGGTTCCCAATCCCCGACAAGACTGGTACCCTTTCACGTCCAAATCTCTCAAACTCCGGGAGAGATTCTCAAAACCAAGGTTGACATGTTTAGAGTTCCTTTCAACATTTTGGAAATCCCGCTGAAACTTTGGACATTCTGGCGAAGGGTTCCCAATCCCCGACAAGACTGGTACCCTTTCACGTCCAAATCTCTCAAACTCCGGGAGAGATTCTCAAAACCAAGGTTGACATGTTTCGAGTTCCTCTCAACATTTTGCAAATCCCGCTGAAACTTTGGACATTCTCGCGAAGGGTTCCCGATCCCCGACAAGACTGGTACCCTTTCACGTCCAAATCTCTCAAACTCCGGGAGAGATTCTCAAAACCAAGGTTGACATGTTTCGAGTTCCTTTCAACATTTTGGAAATCCTGCTGAAACTTTGGACATTCTCGCGAAGGGTTCCCAATCCCCGACAAGACTGGTACCCTTTCACGTCCAAATCTCTCAAACTCCGGGAGAGATTCTCAAAACCAAGGTTGACATGTTTTGAGTTCCTTTCAACATTTTGGAAATCCCGCTGAAACTTTGGACATTCTGGCGAAGGGTTCCCAATCCCCGACAAGACTGGTACCCTTTCACGTCCAAATCTCTCAAACTCCGGGAGAGATTCTCAAAACCAAGGTTGACATGTTTAGAGTTCCTTTCAACATTTTGGAAAATCCGCTGAAACTTTGGACATTCTGGCGAAGGGTTCCCAATCCCCGACAAGACTGGTACCCTTTCACGTCCAAATCTCTCAAACTCCGGGAGAGATTCTCAAAACCAAGGTTGACATGTTTCGAGTTCCTCTCAACATTTTGCAAATCCCGCTGAAACTTTGGACATTCTCGCGAAGGGTTCCCGATCCCCGACAAGACTGGTACCCTTTCACGTCCAAATCTCTCAAACTCCCGGAGAGATTCTCAAAACCAAGGTTGACATGTTTCGAGTTCCTTTCAACATTTTGGAAATCCTGCTGAAACTTTGGACATTCTCGCGAAGGGTTCCCAATCCCCGACAAGACTGGTACCCTTTCACGTCCAAATCTCTCAAACTCCGGGAGAGATTCTCAAAACCAAGGTTGACATGTTTTGAGTTCCTTTCAACATTTTGGAAATCCCGCTGAAACTTTGGACATTCTCGCGAAGGGTTCCCAATCCCCGACAAGACTGGTACCCTTTCACGTCCAAATCTCTCAAACTCCGGGAGAGATTCTCAAAACCAAGGTTGACATGTTTCGAGTTCCTCTCAACATTTTGGAAATCCCGCTGAAACTTTGGACATTCTGGCGAAGGGTTCCCAATCCCCGACAAGACTGGTACCCTTTCACGTCCAAATCTCTCAAACTCCGGGAGAGATTCTCAAAACCAAGGTTGACATGTTTCGAGTTCCTTTCAACATTTTGGAAATCCCGCTGAAACTTTGGACATTCTCGCGAAGGGTTCCCAATCCCCGACAAGACTGGTACCCTTTCACGTCCAAATCTCTCAAACTCCGGGAGAGATTCTCAAAACCAAGGTTGACATGTTTCGAGTTCCTTTCAACATTTTGGAAATCCCGCTGAAACTTTGGACATTCTGGCAAAGGGTTCCCAATCCCCGACAAGACTGGTACCCTTTCACGTCCAAATCTCTCAAACTCCGGGAGAGATTCTCAAAACCAAGGTTGACATGTTTCGAGTTCCTTTCAACATTTTGGAAATCCTGCCGAAACTTTGGACATTCTCGCGAAGGGTTCCCAATCCCCGACAAGACTGGTACCCTTTCACGTCCAAATCTCTCAAACTCCGGGAGAGATTCCCAAAACCAAGGTTGACATGTTTCGAGTTCCTTTCAACATTTTGGAAATCCCGCTGAAACTTTGGACATTCTGGCGAAGGGTTCCCGATCCCCGACAAGACTGGTACCCTTTCACGTCCAAATCTCTCAAACTCCGGGAGAGATTCTCAAAACCAAGGTTGACATGTTTCGAGTTCCTTTCAACATTTTGGAAATCCCGCTGAAACTTTGGACATTCTCGCGAAGGGTTCCCAATCCCCGACAAGACTGGTACCCTTTCACGTCCAAATCTCTCAAACTCTGGGAGAGATTCTCAAAACCAAGGTTGACATGTTTCGAGTTCCTTTCAACATTTTGGAAATCCCGCTGAAACTTTGGACATTCTGGCGAAGGGTTCCCAATCCCCGACAAGACTGGTACCCTTTCACGTCCAAATCTCTCAAACTCCGGGAGAGATTCTCAAAACCAAGGTTGACATGTTTCGAGTTCCTTTCAACATTTTGGAAATCCCGCTGAAACTTTGGACATTCTGGCGAAGGGTTCCCAATCCCCGACAAGACTGGTACCCTTTCACGTCCAAATCTCTCAAACTCCGGGAGAGATTCTCAAAACCAAGGTTGACATGTTTCGAGTTCCTTTCAACATTTTGGAAATCCCGCTGAAACTTTGGACATTCTCGCGAAGGGTTCCCAATCCCCGACAAGACTGGTACCCTTTCACGTCCAAATCTCTCAAACTCTGGGAGAGATTCTCAAAACCAAGGTTGACATGTTTCGAGTTCCTTTCAACATTTTGGAAATCCCGCTGAAACTTTGGACATTCTGGCGAAGGGTTCCCAATCCCCGACAAGACTGGTGCCCTTTCACGTCCAAATCTCTCAAACTCCGGGAGAGATTCTCAAAACCAAGGTTGACATGTTTCGAGTTCCTTTCAACATTTTGGAAATCCCGCTGAAACTTTGGACATTCTGGCGAAGGGTTCCCAATCCCCGACAAGACTGGTACCCTTTCACGTCCAAATCTCTCAAACTCCGGGAGAGATTCTCAAAACCAAGGTTGACATGTTTCGAGTTCCTTTCAACATTTTGGAAATCCCGCTGAAACTTTGGACATTCTGGCGAAGGGTTCCCAATCCCCGACAAGACTGGTACCCTTTCACGTCCAAATCTCTCAAACTCCGGGAGAGATTCTCAAAACCAAGGTTGACATGTTTCGAGTTCCTTTCAACATTTTGGAAATCCCGCTGAAACTTTGGACATTCTGGCGAAGGGTTCCCAATCCCCGACAAGACTGGTACCCTTTCACGTCCAAATCTCTCAAACTCCGGGAGAGATTCTCAAAACCAAGGTTGACATGTTTCGAGTTCCTTTCAACATTTTGGAAATCCCGCTGAAACTTTGGACATTCTGGCGAAGGGTTCCCGATCCCCGACAAGACTGGTACCCTTTCACGTCCAAATCTCTCAAACTCCGGGAGAGATTCTCAAAACCAAGGTTGACATGTTTCGAGTTCCTTTCAACATTTTGGAAATCCCGCTGAAACTTTGGACATTCTGGCGAAGGGTTCCCGATCCCCGACAAGACTGGTACCCTTTCACGTCCAAATCTCTCAAACTCCGGGAGAGATTCTCAAAACCAAGGTTGACATGTTTCGAGTTCCTTTCAACATTTTGGAAATCCCGCTGAAACTTTGGACATTCTGGCGAAGGGTTCCCAATCCCCGACAAGACTGGTACCCTTTCACGTCCAAATCTCTCAAACTCCGGGAGAGATTCTCAAAACCAAGGTTGACATGTTTCGAGTTCCTTTCAACATTTTGGAAATCCCGCTGAAACTTTGGACATTCTCGCGAAGGGTTCCCAATCCCCGACAAGACTGGTACCCTTTCACGTCCAAATCTCTCAAACTCCGGGAGAGATTCTCAAAACCAAGGTTGACATGTTTCGAGTTCCTTTCAACATTTTGGAAATCCCGCTGAAACTTTGGACATTCTGGCGAAGGGTTCCCAATCCCCGACAAGACTGGTACCCTTTCACGTCCAAATCTCTCAAACTCCGGGAGAGATTCTCAAAACCAAGGTTGACATGTTTCGAGTTCCTTTCAACATTTTGGAAATCCCGCTGAAACTTTGGACATTCTGGCGAAGGGTTCCCGATCCCCGACAAGACTGGTACACTTTCACGTCCAAATCTCTCAAACTCCGGGAGAGATTCTCAAAACCAAGGTTGACATGTTTCGAGTTCCTTTCAACATTTTGGAAATCCCGCTGAAACTTTGGACATTCTGGCGAAGGGTTCCCGATCCCCGACAAGACTGGTACCCTTTCACGTCCAAATCTCTCAAACTCCGGGAGAGATTCTCAAAACCAAGGTTGACATGTTTCGAGTTCCTTTCAACATTTTGGAAATCCCGCTGAAACTTTGGACTTTCTGGCGAAGGGTTCCCAATCCCCGACAAGACTGGTACCCTTTCACGTCCAAATCTCTCAAACTCCGGGAGAGATTCTCAAAACCAAGGTTGACATGTTTCGAGTTCCTTTCAACATTTTGGAAATCCCGCTGAAACTTTGGACATTCTCGCGAAGGGTTCCCAATCCCCGACAAGACTGGTACCCTTTCACGTCCAAATCTCTCCAACTCCGGGAGAGATTCTCAAAACCAAGGTTGACATGTTTCGAGTTCCTTTCAACATTTTGGAAATCCCGCTGAAACTTTGGACATTCTGGCGAAGGGTTCCCAATCCCCGACAAGACTGGTACCCTTTCACGTCCAAATCTCTCAAACTCCGGGAGAGATTCTCAAAACCAAGGTTGACATGTTTCGAGTTCCTTTCAACATTTTGGAAATCCCGCTGAAACTTTGGACATTCTGGCGAAGGGTTCCCAATCCCCGACAAGACTGGTACCCTTTCACGTCCAAATCTCTCAAACTCCGGGAGAGATTCTCAAAACCAAGGTTGACATGTTTCGAGTTCCTTTCAACATTTTGGAAATCCCGCTGAAACTTTGGACATTCTCGCGAAGGGTTCCCAATCCCCGACAAGACTGGTACCCTTTCACGTCCAAATCTCTCAAACTCTGGGAGAGATTCTCAAAACCAAGGTTGACATGTTTCGAGTTCCTTTCAACATTTTGGAAATCCCGCTGAAACTTTGGACATTCTGGCGAAGGGTTCCCAATCCCCGACAAGACTGGTGCCCTTTCACGTCCAAATCTCTCAAACTCCGGGAGAGATTCTCAAAACCAAGGTTGACATGTTTCGAGTTCCTTTCAACATTTTGGAAATCCCGCTGAAACTTTGGACATTCTGGCGAAGGGTTCCCAATCCCCGACAAGACTGGTACCCTTTCACGTCCAAATCTCTCAAACTCCGGGAGAGATTCTCAAAACCAAGGTTGACATGTTTCGAGTTCCTTTCAACATTTTGGAAATCCCGCTGAAACTTTGGACATTCTGGCGAAGGGTTCCCAATCCCCGACAAGACTGGTACCCTTTCACGTCCAAATCTCTCAAACTCCGGGAGAGATTCTCAAAACCAAGGTTGACATGTTTCGAGTTCCTTTCAACATTTTGGAAATCCCGCTGAAACTTTGGACATTCTGGCGAAGGGTTCCCAATCCCCGACAAGACTGGTACCCTTTCACGTCCAAATCTCTCAAACTCCGGGAGAGATTCTCAAAACCAAGGTTGACATGTTTCGAGTTCCTTTCAACATTTTGGAAATCCCGCTGAAACTTTGGACATTCTGGCGAAGGGTTCCCGATCCCCGACAAGACTGGTACCCTTTCACGTCCAAATCTCTCAAACTCCGGGAGAGATTCTCAAAACCAAGGTTGACATGTTTCGAGTTCCTTTCAACATTTTGGAAATCCCGCTGAAACTTTGGACATTCTGGCGAAGGGTTCCCGATCCCCGACAAGACTGGTACCCTTTCACGTCCAAATCTCTCAAACTCCGGGAGAGATTCTCAAAACCAAGGTTGACATGTTTCGAGTTCCTTTCAACATTTTGGAAATCCCGCTGAAACTTTGGACATTCTGGCGAAGGGTTCCCAATCCCCGACAAGACTGGTACCCTTTCACGTCCAAATCTCTCAAACTCCGGGAGAGATTCTCAAAACCAAGGTTGACATGTTTCGAGTTCCTTTCAACATTTTGGAAATCCCGCTGAAACTTTGGACATTCTCGCGAAGGGTTCCCAATCCCCGACAAGACTGGTACCCTTTCACGTCCAAATCTCTCAAACTCCGGGAGAGATTCTCAAAACCAAGGTTGACATGTTTCGAGTTCCTTTCAACATTTTGGAAATCCCGCTGAAACTTTGGACATTCTGGCGAAGGGTTCCCAATCCCCGACAAGACTGGTACCCTTTCACGTCCAAATCTCTCAAACTCCGGGAGAGATTCTCAAAACCAAGGTTGACATGTTTCGAGTTCCTTTCAACATTTTGGAAATCCCGCTGAAACTTTGGACATTCTGGCGAAGGGTTCCCGATCCCCGACAAGACTGGTACACTTTCACGTCCAAATCTCTCAAACTCCGGGAGAGATTCTCAAAACCAAGGTTGACATGTTTCGAGTTCCTTTCAACATTTTGGAAATCCCGCTGAAACTTTGGACATTCTGGCGAAGGGTTCCCGATCCCCGACAAGACTGGTACCCTTTCACGTCCAAATCTCTCAAACTCCGGGAGAGATTCTCAAAACCAAGGTTGACATGTTTCGAGTTCCTTTCAACATTTTGGAAATCCCGCTGAAACTTTGGACTTTCTGGCGAAGGGTTCCCAATCCCCGACAAGACTGGTACCCTTTCACGTCCAAATCTCTCAAACTCCGGGAGAGATTCTCAAAACCAAGGTTGACATGTTTCGAGTTCCTTTCAACATTTTGGAAATCCCGCTGAAACTTTGGACATTCTCGCGAAGGGTTCCCAATCCCCGACAAGACTGGTACCCTTTCACGTCCAAATCTCTCCAACTCCGGGAGAGATTCTCAAAACCAAGGTTGACATGTTTCGAGTTCCTTTCAACATTTTGGAAATCCCGCTGAAACTTTGGACATTCTGGCGAAGGGTTCCCAATCCCCGACAAGACTGGTACCCTTTCACGTCCAAATCTCTCAAACTCCGGGAGAGATTCTCAAAACCAAGGTTGACATGTTTCGAGTTCCTTTCAAGATTTTGGAAATCCCGCTGAAACTTTGGACATTCTGGCGAAGGGTTCCCAATCCCCGACAAGACTGGTACCCTTTCACGTCCAAATCTCTCAAACTCCGGGAGAGATTCTCAAAACCAAGGTTGACATGTTTCGAGTTCCTTTCAACATTTTGCAAATCCCGCTGAAACTTTGCACATTCTCGCGAAGGGTTCCCAATCCCCGACAAGACTGGTACCCTTTCACGTCCAAATCTCTCAAACTCCGGGAGAGATTCTCAAAACCAAGGTTGACATGTTTCGAGTTCCTTTCAACATTTTGGAAATCCCGCTGAAACTTTGGACATTCTCGCGAAGGGTTCCCAATCCCCGAGAAGACTGGTACCCTTTCACGTCCAAATCTCTCAAACTCCGGGAGAGATTCTCAAAACCAAGGTTGACATGTTTCGAGTTCCTTTCAACATTTTGGAAATCCCGCTGAAACTTTGGACATTCTGGCGAAGGGTTCCCGATCCCCGACAAGACTGGTACCCTTTCACGTCCAAATCTCTCAAACTCCGGGAGAGATTCTCAAAACCAAGGTTGACATGTTTCGAGTTCCTTTCAACATTTTGGAAATCCCGCTGAAACTTTGGACATTCTGGCGAAGGGTTCCCGATCCCCGACAAGACTGGTACCCTTTCACGTCCAAATCTCTCAAACTCCGGGAGAGATTCTCAAAACCAAGGTTGACATGTTTCGAGTTCCTTTCAACATTTTGGAAATCCCGCTGAAACTTTGGACATTCTCGCGAAGGGTTCCCAATCCCCGACAAGACTGGTACCCTTTCACGTCCAAATCTCTCAAACTCCGGGAGAGATTCTCAAAACCAAGGTTGACATGTTTTGAGTTCCTTTCAACATTTTGGAAATCCCGCTGAAACTTTGGACATTCTCGCGAAGGGTTCCCAATCCCCGACAAGACTGGTACCCTTTCACGTCCAAATCTCTCAAACTCCGGGAGAGATTCTCAAAACCAAGGTTGACATGTTTCGAGTTCCTTTCAACATTTTGGAAATCCCGCTGAAACTTTGGACATTCTGGCGAAGGGTTCCCAGTCCCCGACAAGACTGGTACCCTTTCACGTCCAAATCTCTCAAACTCCGGGAGAGATTCTCAAAACCAAGGTTGACATGTTTCGAGTTCCTTTCAACATTTTGGAAATCCCGCTGAAACTTTGGACATTCTGGCGAAGGGTTCCCAATCCCCGACAAGACTGGTACCCTTTCACGTCCAAATCTCTCAAACTCCGGGAGAGATTCTCAAAACCAAGGTTGACATGTTTCGAGTTCCTTTCAACATTTTGGAAATCCCGCTGAAACTTTGGACATTCTGGCGAAGGGTTCCCGATCCCCGACAAGACTGGTACCCTTTCACGTCCAAATCTCTCAAACTCCGGGAGAGATTCTCAAAACCAAGGTTGACATGTTTCGAGTTCCTTTCAACATTTTGGAAATCCCGCTGAAACTTTGGACATTCTGGCGAAGGGTTCCCGATCCCCGACAAGACTGGTACCCTTTCACGTCCAAATCTCTCAAACTCCGGGAGAGATTCTCAAAACCAAGGTTGACATGTTTCGAGTTCCTCTCAACATTTTGGAAATCCCGCTGAAACTTTGGACATTCTCGCGAAGGGTTCCCAATCCCCGACAAGACTGGTACCCTTTCACGTCCAAATCTCTCAAACTCCGGGAGAGATTCTCAAAACCAAGGTTGACATGTTTCGAATTCCTTTCAACATTTTGGAAATCCCGCTGAAACTTTGGACATTCTCGCGAAGGGTTCCCAATCCCCGACAAGACTGGTACCCTTTCACGTCCAAATCTCTCAAACTCCGGGAGAGATTCTCAAAACCAAGGTTGACATGTTTCGAGTTCCTTTCAACATTTTGGAAATCCCGCTGAAACTTTGGACATTCTCGCGAAGGGTTCCCAATCCCCGACAAGACTGGTACCCTTTCACGTCCAAATCTCTCAAACTCCGGGAGAGGTTCTCAAAACCAAGGTTGACATGTTTCGAGTTCCTCTCAACATTTTGGAAATCCCGCTGAAACTTTGGACATTCTCGCGAAGGGTTCCCAATCCCCGACAAGACTGGTACCCTTTCCCGTCCAAATCTCTCAAACTCCGGGAGAGATTCTCAAAACCAAGGTTGACATGTTTCGAGTTCCTTTCAACATTTTGGAAATCCCGCTGAAACTTTGGACATTCTCGCGGAGGGTTCCCAATCCGCGAAAAGATTGGTACCCTTTCACATCCAAATCTCTCAAACTCTGGGAGAGATTCTCAAAACCGAGGTTGACATGTTTCGAGTTCCTTTCAACATTCTGGAAATCCCGCTGAAACTTTGGACATTCTCGCGAAGGGTTCCCAATCCCCGACAAGACTGGTACCCTTTCACGTCCAAATCTCTCAAACTCCGGGAGAGATTCTCAAAACCAAGGTTGACATGTTTCGAGTTCCTTTCAACATTTTGGAAATCCCGCTGAAACTTTGGACATTCTTGCAAAGGGTTCCCAATCCCCGACAAGACTGGTACCCTTTCACGTCCAAATCTCTCAAACTCCGGGAGAGATTCTCAAAACAAAGGTTGACATGATTCGAGTTCCTCTCAACATTTTGGAAATCCCGCTGAAACTTTGGACATTCTGGCGAAGGGTTCCCAATCCCCGACAAGACTGGTACCCTTTCACGTCCAAATCTCTCAAACTCCGGGAGAGATTCTCAAAACCAAGGTTGACATGTTTCGAGTTCCTCTCAACATTTTGCAAATCCCGCTGAAACTTTGGACATTCTGGCGAAGGGTTCCCGATCCCCGACAAGACTGGTACCCTTTCACGTCCAAATCTCTCAAACTCCGGGAGAGATTCTCAAAACCAAGGTTGACATGTTTCGAGTTCCTTTCAACATTTTGGAAATCCCGCTGAAACTTTGGACATTCTCGCGAAGGGTTCCCAATCCCCGACAAGACTGGTACCCTTTCACGTCCAAATCTCTCAAACTCCGGGAGAGATTCTCAAAACCAAGGTTGACATGTTTCGAGTTCCTTTCAACATTTTGGAAATCCCGCTGAAACTTTGGACATTCTCGCGAAGGGTTCCCAATCCCCGACAAGACTGGTACCCTGTCACGTCCAAATCTCTCAAACTCCGGGAGAGATTCTCAAAACCAAGGTTGACATGTTTCGAGTTCCTCTCAACATTTTGGAAATCCCGCTGAAACTTTGGACATTCTCGCGAAGGGTTCCCAATCCCCGACAAGACTGGTACCCTTTCACGTCCAAATCTCTCAAACTCCGGGAGAGATTCTCAAAACCAAGGTTGACATGTTTCGAGTTCCTTTCAACATTTTGGAAATCCCGCTGAAACTTTGGACATTCTGGCGAAGGGTTCCCAATCCCCGACAAGACTGGTACCCTTTCACGTTCAAATCTCTCAAACTCCGGGAGAGATTCTCAAAACCAAGGTTGACATGTTTCGAGGTCCTTTCAACATTTTGCAAATCCCGCTGAAACTTTGGACATTCTCACGAAGGGTTCCCAATCCCCGACAAGACTGGTACCCTTTCACGTCCAAATCTCTCAAACTCCGGGAGAGATTCTCAAAACCAAGGTTGACATGTTTCGAGTTCCTCTCAACATTTTTCAAATCCCGCTGAAACTTTGGACATTCTCGCGAAGGGTTCCCAATCCCCGACAAGATTGGTACCCTTTCACGTCCAAATCTCTCAAACTCCGGGAGAGATTCTCAAAACCAAGGTTGACATGTTTCGAGTTCCTTTCAACATTTTGGAAATCCCGCTGAAACTTTGGACATTCTCGCGAAGGGTTCCCAATCCCTGACAAGACTGGTACTCTTTCACGTCCAAATCTCTCAAACTCCGGGAGAGATTCTCAAAACCAAGGTTGACATGTTTCGAGTTCCTTTCAACATTTTGCAAATCCCGCTGAAACTTTGGACATTCTCGCGAAGGGTTCCCAATCCCCGACAAGACTGGTACCCTTTCACGTCCAAATCTCTCAAACTCCGGGAGAGATTCTCAAAACCAAGGTTGACATGATTCGAGTTCCTCTCAACATTTTGGAAATCCCGCTGAAACTTTGGACATTCTGGCGAAGGGTTCCCAATCCCCGACAAGACTGGTACCCTTTCACGTCCAAATCTCTCAAACTCCGGGAGAGATTCTCAAAACCAAGGTTGACATGTTTCGAGTTCCTTTCAACATTTTGGAGATCCCTCTGAAACTTTGGACATTCTGGCGAAGGGTTCCCAATCCCCGACAAGACTGGTACCCTTTCACGTCCAAATCTCTCAAACTCCGGGAGAGATTCTCAAAACCAAGGTTGACATGTTTCGAGTTCCTTTCAACATTTTGGAAATCCCGCTGAAACTTTGGACATTCTCGCGAAGGGTTCCCGATCCCTGACAAGACTGGTACCCTTTCACGTCCAAACCTCTCAAACTCCGGGAGAGATTCTCAAAACCAAGGTTGACATGTTTCGAGTTCCTCTCAACATTTTGCAAATCCCGATGAAACTTTGGACATTCTCGCGAAGGGTTCCCGATCCCCGACGAGACTGATACCCTTTCACGTCCAAATCTCTCAAACTCCGGGAGAGATTCTCAAAACCAAGGTTGACATGTTTCGAGTTCCTTTCAACATTTTGGAAATCCCGCTGAAACTTTGGACATTCTCGCGAAGGGTTCCCAATCCCCGACAAGACTGGTACCCTTTCACGTCCAAATCTCTCAAACTCCGGGAGAGATTCTCAAAACCAAGGTTGACATGTTTCGAGTTCCTTTCAACATTTTGGAAATCCCGCTGAAACTTTGGACATTCTGGCGAAGGGTTCCCGATCCCCGACAAGACTGGTACCCTTTCACGTCCAAATCTCTCAAACTCCGGGAGAGATTCTCAAAACCAAGGTTGACATGTTTCGAGTTCCTTTCAACATTTTGCAAATCCCGCTGAAACTTTGGACATTCTCGCGAAGGGTTCCCAATCCCCGACAAGACTGGTACCCTTTCACGTCCAAATATCTCAAACTCCGGGAGAGATTCTCAAAACCAAGGTTGACATGTTTCGAGGTCCTTTCAACATTTTGGAAATCCCGCTGAAATTTTGGACATTCTCGCGAAGGGTTCCCAATCCCCGACAAGACTGGTACCCTTTCACGTCCAAATCTGTCAAACTCTGGGAGAGATTCTCAAAACCAAGGTTGACATGTTTCGAGTTCCTTTCAACATTTTGGAAATCCCACTGAAACTTTGGACATTCTCGTGAAGGGTTCCCAATCCCCGACAAGACTGGTACCCTTTCACGTCTAAATCTCTCAAACTCCGTGAGAGATTCTCAAAACCAAGGTTGACATGTTTCGAGTTCCTTTCAACATTTTGGAAATCCCGCTGAAACTTTGGACATTCTCGCGAAGGGTTCCCAATCCCCGACAAGACTGGTACCCTTTCACGTCCAAATCTCTCAAACTCCGGGAGAGATTCTCAAAACCAAGGTTGACATGTTTCGAGTTCCTTTCAACATTTTGGAAATCCCGCTGAAACTTTGGACATTCTGGCGAAGGGTTCCCGATCCCCGACAAGACTGGTACCCTTTCACGTCCAAATCTCTCAAACTCCGGGAGAGATTCTCAAAACCAAGGTTGACATGTTTCGAGTTCCTTTCAACATTTTGGAAATCCCGCTGAAACTTTGGACATTGTCGCGAAGGGTTCCCAATCCCCGACAAGACTGGTACCCTTTCACGTCCAAATCTCTCAAACTCCGGGAGAGATTCTCAAAACCAAGGTTGACATGTTTCGAGGTCCTTTCAACATTTTGGAAATCCCGCTGAAATTTTGGACATTCTCGCGAAGGGTTCCCAATCCCCGACAAGACTGGTACCCTTTCACGTCCAAATCTCTCAAACTCCGGGAGAGATTCTCAAAACCAAGGTTGACATGTTTCGAGGTCCTTTCAACATTTTGGAAATCCCGCTGAAACTTTGGACATTCTCGCGAAGGGTTCCCAATCCCCGACAAGACTGGTACCCTTTCACGTCCAAATCTCTCAAACTCCGGGAGAGATTCTCAAAACCAAGGTTGACATGTTTCGAGTTCCTCTCAACATTTTGCAAATCCCGCTGAAACTTTGGACATTCTCGCGAAGGGTTCCCAATCCCCGACAAGATTGGTACCCTTTCACGTCCAAATCTCTCAAACTCCGGGAGAGATTCTCAAAACCAAGGTTGACAGGTTTCGAGTTCCTTTCAACATTTTGGAAATCCCGCTGAAACTTTGGACATTCTCGCGAAGGGTTCCCAATCCCCGACAAGACTGGTACCCTTTCACGTCCAAATCTCTCAAAGTCCGGGAGAGATTCTCAAAACCAAGGTTGACATGTTTCGAGTTCCTTTCAACATTTTGGAAATCCCGCTGAAACTTTGGACATTCTCGCGAAGGGTTCCCAATCCCCGACAAGACTGGTACCCTGTCACGTCCAAATCTCTCAAACTCCGGGAGAGATTCTCAAAACCAAGGTTGACATGTTTCGAGTTCCTCTCAACATTTTGGAAATCCCGCTGAAACTTTGGACATTCTGGCGAAGGGTTCCCAATCCCCGACAAGACTGGTACCCTTTCACGTCCAAATCTCTCAAACTCCGGGAGAGATTCTCAAAACCAAGGTTGACATGTTTCGAGTTCCTTTCAACATTTTGGAAATCCCGCTGAAACTTTGGACATTCTGGTGAAGGGTTCCCAATCCCCGACAAGACTGGTACCCTTTCACGTCCAAATCTCTCAAACTCCGGGAGAGATTCTCAAAACCAAGGTTGACATGTTTCGAGGTCCTTTCAACATTTTGGAAATCCCGCTGAAACTTTGGACATTCTCACGAAGGGTTCCCAATCCCCGACAAGACTGGTACCCTTTCACGTCCAAATCTCTCAAACTCCGGGAGAGATTCTCAAAACCAAGGTTGACATGTTTCGAGTTCCTCTCAACATTTTTCAAATCCCGCTGAAACTTTGGACATTCTCGCGAAGGGTTCCCAATCCCCGACAAGATTGGTACCCTTTCACGTCCAAATCTCTCAAACTCCAGGAGAGATTCTCAAAACCAAGGTTGACATGTTTCGAGTTCCTTTCAACATTTTGGAAATCCCGCTGAAACTTTGGACATTCTCGCGAAGGGTTCCCAATCCCCGACAAGACTGGTACCCTTTCACGTCCAAATCTCTCAAACTCCGGGAGAGATTCTCAAAACCAAGGTTGACATGTTTCGAGTTCCTTTCAACATTTTGGAAATCCCGCTGAAACTTTGGACATTCTCGCGAAGGGTTCCCAATCCCCGACAAGACTGGTACCCTTTCACGTCCAAATCTCTCAAACTGCGGGAGAGATTCTCAAAACCAAGGTTGACATGATTCGAGTTCCTCTCAACATTTTGGAAATCCCGCTGAAACTTTGGACATTCTGGCGAAGGGTTCCCAATCCCCGAAAAGACTGGTACCCTTTCACGTCCAAATCTCTCAAACTCCGGGAGAGATTCTCAAAACCAAGGTTGACATGTTTCGAGTTCCTTTCAACATTTTGGAAATCCCGCTGAAACTTTGGACATTCTGGCGAAGGGTTCCCAATCCCCGACAAGACTGGTACCCTTTCACGTCCAAATCTCTCAAACTCCGGGAGAGATTCTCAAAACCAAGGTTGACATGTTTCGAGTTCCTTTCAACATTTTGGAAATCCCGCTGAAACTTTGGACATTCTCGCGAAGGGTTCCCGATCCCTGACAAGACTGGTACCCTTTCACGTCCAAACCTCTCAAACTCCGGGAGAGATTCTCAAAACCAAGGTTGACATGTTTCGAGTTCCTTTCAACATTTTGCAAATCCCGATGAAACTTTGGACATTCTCGCGAAGGGTTCCCGATCCCCGACGAGACTGATACCCTTTCACGTCCAAATCTCTCAAACTCCGGGAGAGATTCTCAAAACCAAGGTTGACATGTTTCGAGTTCCTTTCAACATTTTGCAAATCCCGCTGAAACTTTGGACATTCTCGCGAAGGGTTCCCAATCCCCGACAAGACTGGTACCCTTTCACGTCCAAATCTCTCAAACTCCGGGAGAGATTCTCAAAACCAAGGTTGACATGTTTCGAGTTCCTTTCAACATTTTGGAAATCCCGCTGAAACTTTGGACATTGTCGTGAAGGGTTCCCAATCCCCGACAAGACTGGTACCCTTTAACGTCCAAATCTCTCAAACTCCGGGAGAGATTCTCAAAACCAAGGTTGACATGTTTCGAGTTCCTTTCAACATTTTGGAAATCCCACTGAAACTTTGGACATTCTCGTGAAGGGTTCCCAATCCCCGACAAGACTGGTACCCTTTCACGTCTAAATCTCTCAAACTCCGGGAGAGATTCTCAAAACCAAGGTTGACATGTTTCGAGTTCCTTTCAACATTTTGGAAATCCCGCTGAAACTTTGGACATTCTGGCGAAGGGTTCCCAATCCCCGACAAGACTGGTACCCTTTCACGTCCAAATCTCTCAAACTCCGGGAGAGATTCTCAAAACCAAGGTTGACATGTTTCGAGTTCCTTTCAACATTTTGGAAATCCCGCTGAAACTTTGGACATTCTCGCGAAGGGTTCCCAATCCCCGACAAGACTGGTACCCTTTCACGTCCAAATCTCTCAAACTCCGGGAGAGATTCTCAAAACCAAGGTTGACATGTTTCGAGTTCCTTTCAACATTTTGCAAATCCCGCTGAAACTTTGGACATTCTGGCGAAGGGTTCCCAATCCCCGACAAGACTGGTACCCTTTCACGTCCAAATCTCTCAAACTCCGGGAGAGATTCTCAAAACCAAGGTTGACATGTTTCGAGTTCCTTTCAACATTTTGGAAATCCCGCTGAAACTTTGGACATTCTGGCGAAGGGTTCCCAATCCCCGACAAGACTGGTACCCTTTCACGTCCAAATCTCTCAAACTCCGGGAGAGATTCTCAAAACCAAGGTTGACATGTTTCGAGTTCCTTTCAACATTTTGGAAATCCCGCTGAAACTTTGGACATTGTCGCGAAGGGTTCCCAATCCCCGACAAGACTGGTACCCTTTCACGTCCAAATCTCTCAAACTCCGGGAGAGATTCTCAAAACCAAGGTTGACATGTTTCGAGTTCCTTTCAACATTTTGGAAATCCCGCTGAAACTTTGGACATTCTCGCGAAGGGTTCCCAATCCCCGACAAGACTGGTACCCTTTCACGTCTAAATCTCTCAAACTCCGTGAGAGATTCTCAAAACCAAGATTGACATGTTTCGAGTTCCTTTCAACATTTTGGAAATCCCGCTGAAACTTTGGACATTCTCGCGAAGGGTTCCCAATCCCCGACAAGACTGGTACCCTTTCACGTCCAAATCTCTCAAACTCCGGGAGAGATTCTCAAAACCAAGGTTGACATGTTTCGAGTTCCTTTCAACATTTTGGAAATCCCGCTGAAACTTTGGACATTCTCGCGAAGGGTTCCCAATCCCCGACAAGACTGGTACCCTGTCACGTCCAAATCTCTCAAACTCCGGGAGAGATTCTCAAAACCAAGGTTGACATGTTTCGAGTTCCTCTCAACATTTTGGAAATCCCGCTGAAACTTTGGACATTCTGGCGAAGGGTTCCCAATCCCCGACAAGACTGGTACCCTTTCACGTCCAAATCTCTCAAACTCCGGGAGAGATTCTCAAAACCAAGGTTGACATGTTTCGAGTTCCTCTCAACATTTTGGAAATCCCGCTGAAACTTTGGACATTCTGGCGAAGGGTTCCCAATCCCCGACAAGACTGGTACCCTTTCACGTCCAAATCTCTCAAACTCCGGGAGAGATTCTCAAAACCAAGGTTGACATGTTTCGAGGTCCTTTCAACATTTTGGAAATCCCGCTGAAATTTTGGACATTCTCGCGAAGGGTTCCCAATCCCCGACAAGACTGGTACCCTTTCACGTCCAAATCTCTCAAACTCCGGGAGAGATTCTCAAAACCAAGGTTGACATGTTTCGAGTTCCTTTCAACATTTTGCAAATCCCGCTGAAACTTTGGACATTCTCGCGAAGGGTTCCCAATCCCCGACAAGATTGGTACCCTTTCACGTCCAAATCTCTCAAACTCCGGGAGAGATTCTCAAAACCAAGGTTGACATGTTTCGAGTTCCTCTCAACATTTTGGAAATCCCGCTGAAACTTTGGACATTCTCACGAAGGGTTCCCAATCCCCGACAAGACTGGTACCCTCTCACGTCCAAATCTCTCAAACTCCGGGAGAGATTCTCAAAACCAAGGTTGACATGTTTCGAGTTCCTTTCAACATTTTGGAAATCCCGCTGAAACTTTGGACATTCTCGCGAAGGGTTCCCGATCCCTGACAAGACTGGTACCCTTTCACGTCCAAACCTCTCAAACTCCGGGAGAGATTCTCAAAACCAAGGTTGACATGTTTCGAGTTCCTCTCAACATTTTGCAAATCCCGCTGAAACTTTGGACATTCTCGCGAAGGGTTCCCGATCCCCGACGAGTCTGATACCCTTTCACGTCCAAATCTCTCAAACTCCGGGAGAGATTCTCAAAACCAAGGTTGACATGTTTCGAGTTCCTTTCAACATTTTGGAAATCCCGCTGAAACTTTGGACATTCTCGCGAAGGGTTCCCAATCCCCGACAAGACTGGTACCCTTTCACGTCCAAATCTCTCAAACTCCGGGAGAGATTCTCAAAAGCAAGGTTGACATGTTTCGAGTTCCTTTCAACATTTTGGAAATCCCGCTGAAACTTTGGACATTGTCGCGAAGGGTTCCCAATCCCCGACAAGACTGGTACCCTTTCACGTCCAAATCTCTCAAACTCCGGGAGAGATTCTCAAAACCAAGGTTGACATGTTTCGAGTTCCTTTCAACATTCTGGAAATCCCGCTGAAACTTTGGACATTCTCGTGAAGGGTTCCCAATCCCCGACAAGACTGGTACCCTTTCACGTCTAAATCTCTCAAACTCCGTGAGAGATTTTCAAAACCAAGATTGACATGTTTCGAGTTCCTTTCAACATTTTGGAAATCCCGCTGAAACTTTGGACATTCTCGCGAAGGGTTCCCAATCCCCGACAAGACTGGTACCCTTTCACGTCCAAATCTCTCAAACTCCGGGAGAGATTCTCAAAACCAAGGTTGACATGTTTCGAGTTCCTTTCAACATTTTGGAAATCCCGCTGAAACTTTGGACATTCTCACGAAGGGTTCCCAATCCCCGACAAGACTGGTACCCTTTCACGTCCAAATCTCTCAAACTCCGGGAGAGATTCTCAAAACCAAGGTTGACATGTTTCGAGTTCCTTTCAACATTTTGGAAATCCCGCTGAAACTTTGGACATTCTCGCGAAGGGTTCCCAATCCCCGACAAGACTGGTACCCTTTCATGTCCAAATCTCTCAAACTCCGGGAGAGATACTCAAAACCAAGGTTGACATGTTTCGAGTTCCTTTCAACATTTTGGAAATCCCGCTGAAACTTTGGACATTCTGGCGAAGGGTTCCCATCCCCGACAAGACTGGTACCCTTTCACGTCCAAATCTCTCAAACTCCGGGAGAGATTCTCAAAACCAAGGTTGACATGTTTCGAGTTCCTTTCAACATTTTGGAAATCCCGCTGAAACTTTGGACATTCTCGCGAAGGGTTCCCAAATCCCGACAAGACTGGTACCCTTTCACGTCCAAATCTCTCAAACTCCGGGAGAGATTCTCAAAACCAAGGTTGACATGTTTCGAGTTCCTCTCAACATTTTGCAAATCCCGCTGAAACTTTGGACATTCTCGCGAATGGTTCCCGATCCCCGACAAGACTGATACCCTTTCACGTCCAAATCTCTCAAACTCCGGGAGAGATTCTCAAAACCAAGGTTGACATGTTTCGAGTTCCTTTCAACATTTTGCAAATCCCGCTGAAACTTTGGACATTCTCGCGAAGGGTTCCCAATCCCCGACAAGACTGGTACCCTTTCACGTCCAAATCTCTCAAACTCCGGGAGAGATTCTCAAAACCAAGGTTGACATGTTTCGAGTTCCTTTCAACATTTTGCAAATCCCGCTGAAACTTTGGACATTCTCGCGAAGGGTTCCCAATCCCCGACAAGACTGGTACCCTTTCACGTCCAAATCTCTCAAACTCCGGGAGAGATTCTCAAAACCAAGGTTCACATGTTTCGAGTTCCTTTCAACATTTTGGAAATCCCGCTGAAACTTTGGACATTCTGGCGAAGGGTTCCCAATCCCCGACAAGACTGGTACCCTTTCACGTCTAAATCTCTCAAACTCCGGGAGAGATTCTCAAAACCAAGATTGACATGTTTCGAGTTCCTTTCAACATTTTGGAAATCCCGCTGAAACTTTGGACATTCTCGCGAAGGGTTCCCAATCCCCGACAAGACTGGTACCCTTTCACGTCCAAATCTCTCCAACTCCGGGAGAGATTCTCAAAACCAAGGTTGACATGTTTCGAGTTCCTTTCAACATTTTGGAAATCCCGCTGAAACTTTGGACATTCTCGCGAAGGGTTCCCAATCCCCGACAAGACTGGTACCCTTTCACGTCCAAATCTCTCAAACTCCGGGAGAGATTCTCAAAACCAAGGTTGACATGTTTCGAGTTCCTTTCAACATTTTGGAAATCCCGCTGAAACTTTGGACATTCTGGCGAAGGGTTCCCAGTCCCCGACAAGACTGGTACCCTTTCACGTCCAAATCTCTCAAACTCCGGGAGAGATTCTCAAAACCAAGGTTGACATGTTTCGAGTTCCTTTCAACATTTTGGAAATCCCGCTGAAACTTTGGACATTGTCGCGAAGGGTTCCCAATCCCCGACAAGACTGGTACCCTTTCACGTCCAAATCTCTCAAACTCCGGGAGAGATTCTCAAAACCAAGGTTGACATGTTTCGAGTTCCTTTCAACATTTTGGAAATCCCGCTGAAACTTTGGACATTCTCGCGAAGGGTTCCCAATCCCCGACAAGACTGGTACCCTTTCACGTCCAAATCTCTCAAACTCCGGGAGAGATTCTCAAAACCAAGGTTGACATGTTTCGAGTTCCTTTCAACATTTTGGAAATCCCGCTGAAACTTTGGACATTGTCGCGAAGGGTTCCCAATCCCCGACAAGACTGGTACCCTTTCACGTCCAAATCTCTCAAACTCCGGGAGAGATTCTCAAAACCAAGGTTGACATGTTTCGAGTTCCTTTCAACATTTTGGAAATCCCGCTGAAACTTTGGACATTCTGGCGAAGGGTTCCCAATCCCCGACAAGACTGGTACCCTTTCACGTCCAAATCTCTCAAACTCCGGGAGAGATTCTCAAAACCAAGGTGGACATGTTTCGAGTTCCTTTCAACATTTTGGAAATCCCGCTGAAACTTTGGACATTCTCGCGAAGGGTTCCCAATCCCCGACAAGACTGGTACCCTTTCACGTCCAAATCTCTCAAACTCCGGGAGAGATTCTCAAAACCAAGGTTGACATGTTTCGAGTTCCTTTCAACATTTTGGAAATCCCGCTGAAACTTTGGACATTCTCGCGAAGGGTTCCCAATCCCCGACAAGACTGGTACCCTTTCACGTCCAAATCTCTCAAACTCCGGGAGAGATTCTCAAAACCAAGGTTGACATGTTTCGAGTTCCTTTCAACATTTTGGAAATCCCGCTGAAACTTTGGACATTCTGGCGAAGGGTTCCCAATCCCCGACAAGACTGGTACCCTTTCACGTCCAAATCTCTCAAACTCCGGGAGAGATTCTCAAAACCAAGGTTGACATGTTTCGAGTTCCTTTCAACATTTTGGAAATCCCGCTGAAACTTTGGACATTCTGGCGAAGGGTTCCCAATCCCCGACAAGACTGGTACCCTTTCACGTCCAAATCTCTCAAACTCCGGGAGAGATTCTCAAAACCAATGTTGACATGTTTCGAGTTCCTTTCAACATTTTGGAAATCCCGCTGAAACTTTGGACATTCTCGCGAAGGGTTCCTAATCCCCGACAAGACCGGTACCCTTTCACGTCCAAATCTCTCAAACTCCGGGAGAGATTCTCAAAACCAAGGTTGACATGTTTCGAGTTCCTTTCAACATTTTGCAAATCCCGCTGAAACTTTGGACATTCTCGCGAAGGGTTCCCGATCCCCGACAAGACTGGTACCCTTTCACGTCCAAATCTCTCAAACTCCGGGAGAGATTCTCAAAACCAAGGTTGACATGTTTCGAGTTCCTTTCAACATTTTGGAAATCCCGCTGAAATTTTGGACATTCTCGCGAAGGGTTCCCAATCCCCGACAAGACTGGTACCCTTTCACGTCCAAATCTCTCAAACTCCGGGAGAGATTCTCAAAACCAAGGTTGACATGTTTCGAGTTCCTTTCAACATTTTGGAAATCCCGCTGAAACTTTGGACATTCTGGCGAAGGGTTCCCAATCCCCGACAAGACTGGTACCCTTTCACGTCCAAATCTCTCAAACTCCGGGAGAGATTCTCAAAAACAATGTTGACATGTTTCGAGTTCCTTTCAACATTTTGTAAATCCCGCTGAAACTTTGGACATTCTGGCGAAGGGTTCCTAATCCCCGACAAGACCGGTACCCTTTCACGTCCAAATCTCTCAAACTCCGGGAGAGATTCTCAAAACCAAGGTTGACATGTTTCGAGTTCCTTTCAACATTTTGCAAATCCCGCTGAAACTTTGGACATTCTCGCGAAGGGTTCCCGATCCCCGACAAGACTGGTACCCTTTCACGTCCAAATCTCTCAAACTCCGGGAGAGATTCTCAAAACCAAGGTTGACATGTTTCGAGTTCCTTTCAACATTTTGGAAATCCCGCTGAAACTTTGGACATTCTCGCGAAGGGTTCCCAATCCCCGACAAGACTGGTACCCTTTCACGTCCAAATCTCTCAAACTCCGGGAGAGATTCTCAAAACCAAGGTTGACATGTTTCGAGTTCCTTTCAACATTTTGGAAATCCCGCTGAAACTTTGGACATTCTCGCGAAGGGTTCCCAATCCCCGACAAGACTGGTACCCTTTCACGTCCAAATCTCTCAAACTCCGGGAGAGATTCTCAAAACCAAGGTTGACATGTTTCGAGTTCCTTTCAACATTCTGGAAATCCCGCTGAAACTTTGGACATTCTCGCGAAGGGTTCCCAATCCCCGACAAGACTGGTACCCTTTCACGTCCAAATCTCTCAAACTCCGGGAGAGATGCTCAAAACCAAGGTTGACATGTTTCGAGTTCCTTTCAACATTTTGGAAATCCCGCTGAAACTTTGGACATTCTCGCGAAGGGTTCCCAATCCCCGACAAGACTGGTACCCTTTCACGTCCAAATCTCTCAAACTCCCGGAGAGATTCTCAAAACCAAGGTTGACATGTTTCGAGTTCCTTTCAACATTCTGGAAATCCCGCTGAAACTTTGGACATTCTCGCGAAGGGTTCCCAATCCCCGACAAGACTGGTACCCTTTCACGTCCAAATCTCTCAAACTCCGGGAGAGATTCTCAAAACCAAGGTTGACATGTTTCGAGTTCCTCTCAACATTTTGCAAATCCCGCTGAAACTTTGGACATTCTGGCGAAGGGTTCCCAATCCCCGACAAGACTGGTACCCTTTCACGTCCAAATCTCTCAAACTCCGGGAGAGATTCTCAAAACCAAGGTTGACATGATTCGAGTTCCTCCCAACATTTTGGAAATCCCGCTGAAACTTTGGACATTCTCGCGAAGGGTTCCCAATCCCCGACAAGACTGGTACCCTTTCACGTCCAAATCTCTCAAACTCCGGGAGAGATTCTCAAAACCAAGGTTGACATGTTTCGAGTTCCTTTCAACATTTTGGAAATCCCGCTGAAACATTGGACATTCTCGCGAAGGGTTCCCAATCCGCGAAAAGACTGGTACCCTTTCACGTCCAAATATCTCAAACTCCGGGAGAGATTCTCAAAACCAAGGTTGACATGTTTCGAGTTCCTTTCAACATTTTGGAAATCCCGCTGAAACTTTGGACATTCTGGCGAAGGGTTCCCAATCCCCGACAAGACTGGTACCCTTTCACGTCCAAATCTCTCAAAGTCCGGGAGAGATTCTCAAAACCAAGGTTGACATGTTTCGAGTTCCTTTCAACATTTTGGAAATCCCGCTGAAACTTTGGACATTCTCGCGAAGGGTTCCCAATCCCCGACAAGACTGGTACCCTTTCACGTCCAAATCTCTCAAACTCCGGGAGAGATTCTCAAAACCAAGGTTGACATGTTTCGAGTTCCTTTCAACATTTTGGAAATCCCGCTGAAACTTTGGACATTCTCGCGAAGGGTTCCCAGTCCCCGACAAGACTGGTACCCTTTCACGTCCAAATCTCTCAAACTCCGGGAGAGATTCTCAAAACCAAGGTTGACATGTTTCGAGTTCCTTTCAACATTTTGGAAATCCCGCTGAAACTTTCGACATTCTCGCGAAGGGTTCCCAATCCCCGACAAGACTGGTACCCTTTCACGTCCAAATCTCTCAAACTCCGGGAGAGATTCTCAAAACCAAGGTTGACATGTTTCGAGTTCCTTTCAACATTTTGGAAATCCCGCTGAAACTTTGGACATTCTCGCGAAGGGTTCCCAATCCCCGACAAGACTGGTACCCTTTCACGTCCAAATCTCTCAAACTCCGGGAGAGATTCTCAAAACCAAGGTTGACATGTTTCGAGTTCCTTTCAACATTTTGGAAATCCCGCTGAAACTTTCGACATTCTCGCGAAGGGTTCCCAATCCCCGACAAGACTGGTACCCTTTCACGTCCAGATCTCTCAAACTCCGGGAGAGATTCTCAAAACCAAGGTTGACATGTTTCGAGTTCCTTTCAACATTTTGGAAATCCCGCTGAAACTTTGGACATTCTCGCGAAGGGTTCCCAATCCCCGACAAGACTGGTACCCTTTCACGTCCAAATCTCTCAAACTCCGGGAGAGATTCTCAAAACCAAGGTTGACATGTTTCGAGTTCCTTTCAACATTTTGGAAATCCCGCTGAAACTTTGGACATTCTCGCGAAGGGTTCCCAGTCCCCGACAAGACTGGTACCCTTTCACGTCCAAATCTCTCAAACTCCGGGAGAGATTCTCAAAACCAAGGTTGACATGTTTCGAGTTCCTTTCAACATTTTGGAAATCCCGCTGAAACTTTGGACATTCTGGCGAAGGGTTCCCAATCCCCGACAAGACTGGTACCCTTTCACGTCCAAATCTCTCAAACTCCGGGAGAGATTCTCAAAACCAAGGTTGACATGTTTCGAGTTCCTTTCAACATTTTGGAAATCCCGCTGAAACATTGGACATTCTCGCGAAGGGTTCCCAATCCCCGACAAGACTGGTACCCTTTCACGTCCAAATCTCTCAAACTCCGGGAGAGATTCTCAAAACCAAGGTTGACATGTTTCGAGTTCCTTTCAACATTTTGGAAATCCCGCTGAAACTTTGGACATTCTCGCGAAGGGTTCCCAATCCCCGACAAGACTGGTACCCTTTCACGTCCAAATCTCTCAAACTCCGGGAGAGATTCTCAAAACCAAGGTTGACATGTTTCGAGTTCCTTTCAACATTTTGGAAATCCCGCTGAAACTTTGGACATTCTCGCGAAGGGTTCCCAGTCCCCGACAAGACTGGTACCCTTTCACGTCCAAATCTCTCAAACTCCGGGAGAGATTCTCAAAACCAAGGTTGACATGTTTCGAGTTCCTTTCAACATTTTGGAAATCCCGCTGAAACTTTGGACATTCTCGCGAAGGGTTCCCAATCCCCGACAAGACTGGTACCCTTTCACGTCCAAATCTCTCAAACTCCGGGAGAGATTCTCAAAACCAAGGTTGACATGTTTCGAGTTCCTTTCAACATTTTGGAAATCCCGCTGAAACTTTGGACATTCTGGCGAAGGGTTCCCAATCCCCGACAAGACTGGTACCCTTTCACGTCCAAATCTCTCAAACTCCGGGAGAGATTCTCAAAACCAAGGTTGACATGTTTCGAGTTCCTTTCAACATTTTGGAAATCCCGCTGAAACTTTGGACATTCTCGCGAAGGGTTCCCAATCCCCGACAAGACTGGTACCCTTTCACGTCCAAATCTCTCAAACTCCGGGAGAGATTCTCAAAACCAAGGTTGACATGTTTCGAGTTCCTTTCAACATTTTGGAAATCCCGCTGAAACTTTGGACATTCTCGCGAAGGGTTCCCAATCCCCGACAAGACTGGTACCCTTTCACGTCCAAATCTCTCAAACGCCGGGAGAGATTCTCAAAACCAAGGTTGACATGTTTCGAGTTCCTTTCAACATTTTGGAAATCCCGCTGAAACTTTCGACATTCTCGCGAAGGGTTCCCAATCCCCGACAAGACTGGTACCCTTTCACGTCCAGATCTCTCAAACTCCGGGAGAGATTCTCAAAACCAAGGTTGACATGTTTCAAGTTCCTTTCAACATTTTGGAAATCCCGCTGAAACTTTGGACATTCTCGCAAAGGGTTCCCAATCCCCGACAAGACTGGTACCCTTTCACGTCCAAATCTCTCAAACTCCGGGAGAGATTCTCAAAACCAAGGTTGACATGTTTCGAGTTCCTTTCAACATTTTGGAAATCCCGCTGAAACTTTGGACATTCTCGCGAAGGGTTCCCAGTCCCCGACAAGACTGGTACCCTTTCACGTCCAAATCTCTCAAACTCCGGGAGAGATTCTCAAAACCAAGGTTGACATGTTTCGAGTTCCTTTCAACATTTTGGAAATCCCGCTGAAACTTTGGACATTCTCGCGAAGGGTTCCCAATCCCCGACAAGACTGGTACCCTTTCACGTCCAAATCTCTCAAACTCCGGGAGAGATTCTCAAAACCAAGGTTGACATGTTTCGAGTTCCTTTCAACATTTTGGAAATCCCGCTGAAACATTGGACATTCTCGCGAAGGGTTCCCAATCCCCGACAAGACTGGTACCCTTTCACGTCCAAATCTCTCAAACTCCGGGAGAGATTCTCAAAACCAAGGTTGACATGTTTCGAGTTCCTTTCAACATTTTGGAAATCCCACTGAAACTTTGGACATTCTGGCGAAGGGTTCCCAATCCCCGACAAGACTGGTACCCTTTCACGTCCAAATCTCTCAAAGTCCGGGAGAGATTCTCAAAACCAAGGTTGACATGTTTCGAGTTCCTCTCAACATTTTGGAAATCCCGCTGAAACTTTGGACATTCTCGCGAAGGGTTCCCAATCCCCGAAAAGACTGGTACCCTTTCACGTCCAAATCTCTCAAACTCCGGGAGAGATTCTCAAAACCAAGGTTGACATGTTTCGAGTTTCCTTTCAACATTTTGGAAATCCCGCTGAAACTTTGGACATTCTGGCGAAGGGTTCCCAATCCCCGACAAGACTGGTACCCTTTCACGTCCAAATCTCTCAAACTCCGGGAGAGATTCTCAAAACCAAGGTTGACATGTTTCGAGTTCCTTTCAACATTTTGGAAATCCCGCTGAAACTTTGGACATTGTCGCGAAGGGTTCCCAATCCCCGACAAGACTGGTACCCTTTCACGTCCAAATATCTCAAACTCCGGGAGAGATTCTCAAAACCAAGGTTGACATGTTTCGAGTTCCTTTCAACATTTTGGAAATCCCGCTGAAACTTTGGACATTCTGGCGAAGGGTTCCCAGTCCCCGACAAGACTGGTACCCTTTCACGTCCAAATCTCTCAAACTCCGGGAGAGATTCTCAAAACCAAGGTTGACATGTTTCGAGTTCCTTTCAACATTTTGGAAATCCCGCTGAAACATTGGACATTCTCGCGAAGGGTTCCCAATCCCCGAAAAGACTGGTACCCTTTCACGTCCAGATCTCTCAAACTCCGGGAGATATTCTCAAAACCAAGGTTGACATGTTTCGAGTTCCTTTCAACATTTTGGAAATCCCGCTGAAACTTTGGACATTCTCGCGAAGGGTTCCCAGTCCCCGACAAGACTGGTACCCTTTCACGTCCAAATCTCTCAAACTCCGGGAGAGATTCTCAAAACCAAGGTTGACATGTTTCGAGTTCCTTTCAACATTTTGGAAATCCCGCTGAAACTTTGGACATTCTCGCGAAGGGTTCCCAATCCCCGACAAGACTGGTACCCTTTCACGTCCATATCTCTCAAACTCCGGGAGAGATTCTCAAAACCAAGGTTGACATGTTTCGAGTTCCTTTCAACATTTTGGAAATCCCGCTGAAACATTGGACATTCTCGCGAAGGGTTCCCAATCCCCGACAAGACTGGTACCCTTTCACGTCCAAATATCTCAAACTCCGGGAGAGATTCTCAAAACCAAGGTTGACATGTTTCGAGTTCCTTTCAACATTTTGGAAATCCCGCTGAAACTTTGGACATTCTCACGAAGGGTTCCCAATCCCCGACAAGACTGGTACCCTTTCACGTCCAAATCTCTCAAAGTCCGGGAGAGATTCTCAAAACCAAGGTTGACATGTTTCGAGTTCCTCTCAACATTTTGGAAATCCCGCTGAAACTTTGGACATTCTCGCGAAGGGTTCCCAATCCCCGACAAGACTGGTACCCTTTCACGTCCAAATCTCTCAAACTCCGGGAGAGATTCTCAAAACCAAGGTTGACATGTTTCGAGTTTCCTTTCAACATTTTGGAAATCCCGCTGAAACTTTGGACATTCTCGCGAAGGGTTCCCAATCCCCGACAAGACTGGTACCCTTTCACGTCCAAATCTCTCAAACTCCGGGAGAGATTCTCAAAACCAAGGTTGACATGTTTCGAGTTCCTTTCAACATTTTGGAAATCCCGCTGAAACATTGGACATTCTCGCGAAGGGTTCCCAATCCCCGACAAGACTGGTACCCTTTCACGTCCAGATCTCTCAAACTCCGGGAGAGATTCTCAAAACCAAGGTTGACATGTTTCGAGTTCCTCTCAACATTTTGGAAATCCCGCTGAAACTTTGGACATTCTCGCAAAGGGTTCCCAATCCCCGACAAGACTGGTACCCTTTCACGTCCAAATCTCTCAAACTCCGGGAGAGATTCTCAAAACCAAGGTTGACATGTTTCGAGTTCCTTTCAACATTTTGGAAATCCCGCTGAAACTTTGGACATTCTCGCGAAGGGTTCCCAGTCCCCGACAAGACTGGTACCCTTTCACGTCCAAATCTCTCAAACTCCGGGAGAGATTCTCAAAACCAAGGTTGACATGTTTCGAGTTCCTTTCAACATTTTGGAAATCCCGCTGAAACTTTGGACATTCTCGCGAAGGGTTCCCAATCCCCGAAAAGACTGGTACCCTTTCACGTCCAAATCTCTCAAACTCCGGGAGAGATTCTCAAAACCAAGGTTGACATGTTTCGAGTTCCTTTCAACATTTTGGAAATCCCGCTGAAACATTGGACATTCTCGCGAAGGGTTCCCAATCCCCGACAAGACTGGTACCCTTTCACGTCCAAATCTCTCAAACTCCGGGAGAGATTCTCAAAACCAAGGTTGACATGTTTCGAGTTCCTTTCAACATTTTGGAAATCCCGCTGAAACTTTGGACATTCTCACGAAGGGTTCCCAATCCCCGACAAGACTGGTACCCTTTCACGTCCAAATCTCTCAAAGTCCGGGAGAGATTCTCAAAACCAAGGTTGACATGTTTCGAGTTCCTCTCAACATTTTGGAAATCCCGCTGAAACTTTGGACATTCTCGCGAAGGGTTCCCAATCCCCGACAAGACTGGTACCCTTTCACGTCCAAATCTCTCAAACTCCGGGAGAGATTCTCAAAACCAAGGTTGACATGTTTCGAGTTTCCTTTCAACATTTTGGAAATCCCGCTGAAACTTTGGACATTCTCGCGAAGGGTTCCCAATCCCCGACAAGACTGGTACCCTTTCACGTCCAAATCTCTCAAACTCCGGGAGAGATTCTCAAAACCAAGGTTGACATGTTTCGAGTTCCTTTCAACATTTTGGAAATCCCGCTGAAACATTGGACATTCTCGCGAAGGGTTCCCAATCCCCGACAAGACTGGTACCCTTTCACGTCCAGATCTCTCAAACTCCGGGAGAGATTCTCAAAACCAAGGTTGACATGTTTCGAGTTCCTCTCAACATTTTGGAAATCCCGCTGAAACTTTGGACATTCTCGCAAAGGGTTCCCAATCCCCGACAAGACTGGTACCCTTTCACGTCCAAATCTCTCAAACTCCGGGAGAGATTCTCAAAACCAAGGTTGACATGTTTCGAGTTCCTTTCAACATTTTGGAAATCCCGCTGAAACTTTGGACATTCTCGCGAAGGGTTCCCAGTCCCCGACAAGACTGGTACCCTTTCACGTCCAAATCTCTCAAACTCCGGGAGAGATTCTCAAAACCAAGGTTGACATGTTTCGAGTTCCTTTCAACATTTTGGAAATCCCGCTGAAACTTTGGACATTCTCGCGAAGGGTTCCCAATCCCCGACAAGACTGGTACCCTTTCACGTCCAAATCTCTCAAACTCCGGGAGAGATTCTCAAAACCAAGGTTGACATGTTTCGAGTTCCTTTCAACATTTTGGAAATCCCGCTGAAACATTGGACATTCTCGCGAAGGGTTCCCAATCCCCGACAAGACTGGTACCCTTTCACGTCCAAATCTCTCAAACTCCGGGAGAGATTCTCAAAACCAAGGTTGACATGTTTCGAGTTCCTTTCAACATTTTGGAAATCCCACTGAAACTTTGGACATTCTGGCGAAGGGTTCCCAATCCCCGACAAGACTGGTACCCTTTCACGTCCAAATCTCTCAAACTCCGGGAGAGATTCTCAAAACCAAGGTTGACATGTTTCGAGTTCCTCTCAACATTTTGGAAATCCCGCTGAAACTTTGGACATTCTCGCGAAGGGTTCCCAATCCCCGAAAAGACTGGTACCCTTTCACGTCCAAATCTCTCAAACTCCGGGAGAGATTCTCAAAACCAAGGTTGACATGTTTCGAGTTTCCTTTCAACATTTTGGAAATCCCGCTGAAACTTTGGACATTCTGGCGAAGGGTTCCCAATCCCCGACAAGACTGGTACCCTTTCACGTCCAAATCTCTCAAACTCCGGGAGAGATTCTCAAAACCAAGGTTGACATGTTTCGAGTTCCTTTCAACATTTTGGAAATCCCGCTGAAACTTTGGACATTGTCGCGAAGGGTTCCCAATCCCCGACAAGACTGGTACCCTTTCACGTCCAAATCTCTCAAACTCCGGGAGAGATTCTCAAAACCAAGGTTGACATGTTTCGAGTTCCTTTCAACATTTTGGAAATCCCGCTGAAACTTTGGACATTCTGGCGAAGGGTTCCCAGTCCCCGACAAGACTGGTACCCTTTCACGTCCAAATCTCTCAAACTCCGGGAGAGATTCTCAAAACCAAGGTTGACATGTTTCGAGTTCCTTTCAACATTTTGGAAATCCCGCTGAAACATTGGACATTCTCGCGAAGGGTTCCCAATCCCCGAAAAGACTGGTACCCTTTCACGTCCAGATCTCTCAAACTCCGGGAGATATTCTCAAAACCAAGGTTGACATGTTTCGAGTTCCTTTCAACATTTTGGAAATCCCGCTGAAACTTTGGACATTCTCGCGAAGGGTTCCCAGTCCCCGACAAGACTGGTACCCTTTCACGTCCAAATCTCTCAAACTCCGGGAGAGATTCTCAAAACCAAGGTTGACATGTTTCGAGTTCCTTTCAACATTTTGGAAATCCCGCTGAAACTTTGGACATTCTCGCGAAGGGTTCCCAATCCCCGACAAGACTGGTACCCTTTCACGTCCAAATCTCTCAAACTCCGGGAGAGATTCTCAAAACCAAGGTTGACATGTTTCGAGTTCCTTTCAACATTTTGGAAATCCCGCTGAAACATTGGACATTCTCGCGAAGGGTTCCCAATCCCCGACAAGACTGGTACCCTTTCACGTCCAAATATCTCAAACTCCGGGAGAGATTCTCAAAACCAAGGTTGACATGTTTCGAGTTCCTTTCAACATTTTGGAAATCCCGCTGAAACTTTGGACATTCTCACGAAGGGTTCCCAATCCCCGACAAGACTGGTACCCTTTCACGTCCAAATCTCTCAAAGTCCGGGAGAGATTCTCAAAACCAAGGTTGACATGTTTCGAGTTCCTCTCAACATTTTGGAAATCCCGCTGAAACTTTGGACATTCTCGCGAAGGGTTCCCAATCCCCGACAAGACTGGTACCCTTTCACGTCCAAATCTCTCAAACTCCGGGAGAGATTCTCAAAACCAAGGTTGACATGTTTCGAGTTTCCTTTCAACATTTTGGAAATCCCGCTGAAACTTTGGACATTCTCGCGAAGGGTTCCCAATCCCCGACAAGACTGGTACCCTTTCACGTCCAAATCTCTCAAACTCCGGGAGAGATTCTCAAAACCAAGGTTGACATGTTTCGAGTTCCTTTCAACATTTTGGAAATCCCGCTGAAACTTTGGACATTCTCGCGAAGGGTTCCCAATCCCCGACAAGACTGGTACCCTTTCACGTCCAAATCTCTCAAACTCCGGGAGAGATTCTCAAAACCAAGGTTGACATGTTTCGAGTTCCTTTCAACATTTTGGAAATCCCGCTGAAACTTTGGACATTCTCGCGAAGGGTTCCCAGTCCACGACAAGACTGGTACCCTTTCACGTCCAAATCTCTCAAACTCCGGGAGAGATTCTCAAAACCAAGGTTGACATGTTTCGAGTTCCTTTCAACATTTTGGAAATCCCGCTGAAACTTTGGACATTCTCGCGAAGGGTTCCCAATCCCCGACAAGACTGGTACCCTTTCACGTCCAAATCTCTCAAACTCCGGGAGAGATTCTCAAAACCAAGGTTGACATGTTTCGAGTTCCTTTCAACATTTTGGAAATCCCGCTGAAACTTTGGACATTCTCGCGAAGGGTTCCCAATCCCCGACAAGACTGGTACCCTTTCACGTCCAAATCTCTCAAACTCCGGGAGAGATTCTCAAAACCAAGGTTGACATGTTTCGAGTTCCTTTCAACATTTTGGAAATCCCGCTGAAACTTTGGACATTCTCGCGAAGGGTTCCCAGTCCACGACAAGACTGGTACCCTTTCACGTCCAAATCTCTCAAACTCCGGGAGAGATTCTCAAAACCAAGGTTGACATGTTTCGAGTTCCTTTCAACATTTTGGAAATCCCGCTGAAACTTTGGACATTCTCGCGAAGGGTTCCCAATCCCCGACAAGACTGGTACCCTTTCACGTCCAAATCTCTCAAACTCCGGGAGAGATTCTCAAAACCAAGGTTGACATGTTTCGAGTTCCTTTCAACATTTTGGAAATCCCGCTGAAACATTGGACATTCTCGCGAAGGGTTCCCAATCCCCGACAAGACTGGTACCCTTTCACGTCCAGATCTCTCAAACTCCGGGAGAGATTCTCAAAACCAAGGTTGACATGTTTCGAGTTCCTCTCAACATTTTGGAAATCCCGCTGAAACTTTGGACATTCTCGCGAAGGGTTCCCAATCCCCGAAAAGACTGGTACCCTTTCACGTCCAAATCTCTCAAACTCCGGGAGAGATTCTCAAAACCAAGGTTGACATGTTTCGAGTTTCCTTTCAACATTTTGGAAATCCCGCTGAAACTTTGGACATTCTGGCGAAGGGTTCCCAATCCCCGACAAGACTGGTACCCTTTCACGTCCAAATTTCTCAAACTCCGGGAGAGATTCTCAAAACCAAGGTTGACATGTTTCGAGTTCCTTTCAACATTTTGGAAATCCCGCTGAAACTTTGGACATTCTCGCGAAGGGTTCCCAATCCCCGACAAGACTGGTACCCTTTCACGTCCAAATCTCTCAAACTCCGGGAGAGATTCTCAAAACCAAGGTTGACATGTTTCGAGTTCCTTTCAACATTTTGGAAATCCCGCTGAAACTTTGGACATTCTCGCGAAGGGTTCCCAGTCCCCGACAAGACTGGTACCCTTTCACGTCCAAATCTCTCAAACTCCGGGAGAGATTCTCAAAACCAAGGTTGACATGTTTCGAGTTCCTTTCAACATTTTGGAAATCCCGCTGAAACTTTGGACATTCTCGCGAAGGGTTCCCAATCCCCGACAAGACTGGTACCCTTTCACGTCCAAATCTCTCAAACTCCGGGAGAGATTCTCAAAACCAAGGTTGACATGTTTCGAGTTCCTTTCAACATTTTGGAAATCCCGCTGAAACATTGGACATTCTCGCGAAGGGTTCCCAATCCCCGACAAGACTGGTACCCTTTCACGTCCAGATCTCTCAAACTCCGGGAGAGATTCTCAAAACCAAGGTTGACATGTTTCGAGTTCCTTTCAACATTTTGGAAATCCCGCTGAAACATTGGACATTCTCGCGAAGGGTTCCCAATCCCCGACAAGACTGGTACCCTTTCACGTCCAGATCTCTCAAACTCCGGGAGATATTCTCAAAACCAAGGTTGACATGTTTCGAGTTCCTTTCAACATTTTGGAAATCCCGCTGAAACTTTGGACATTCTCACGAAGGGTTCCCAATCCCCGACAAGACTGGTACCCTTTCACGTCCAAATCTCTCAAACTCCGGGAGAGATTCTCAAAACCAAGGTTGACATGTTTCGAGTTCCTTTCAACATTTTGGAAATCCCGCTGAAACTTTGGACATTGTCGCGAAGGGTTCCCAATCCCCGACAAGACTGGTACCCTTTCACGTCCAGATCTCTCAAACTCCGGGAGATATTCTCAAAACCAAGGTTGACATGTTTCGAGTTCCTTTCAACATTTTGGAAATCCCGCTGAAACTTTGGACATTCTCACGAAGGGTTCCCAATCCCCGACAAGACTGGTACCCTTTCACGTCCAAATCTCTCAAACTCCGGGAGAGATTCTCAAAACCAAGGTTGACATGTTTCGAGTTCCTTTCAACATTTTGGAAATCCCGCTGAAACTTTGGACATTGTCGCGAAGGGTTCCCAATCCCCGACAAGACTGGTACCCTTTCACGTCTAAATCTCTCAAACTCCGGGAGAGATTCTCAAAACCAAGGTTGACATGTTTCGAGTTCCTTTCAACATTTTGGAAATCCCGCTGAAACTTTGGACATTGTCGCGAAGGGTTCCCAATCCCCGACAAGACTGGTACCCTTTCACGTCTAAATCTCTCAAACTCCGGGAGAGATTCTCAAAAGCAAGGTTGACATGTTTCGAGTTCCTTTCAACATTTTGGAAATCCCGCTGAAACATTGGACATTCTCGCGAAGGGTTCCCAATCCCCGACAAGACTGGTACCCTTTCACGTCCAAATCTCTCAAACTCCGGGAGAGATTCTCAAAACCAAGGTTGACATGTTTCGAGTTCCTTTCAACATTTTGGAAATCCCGCTGAAACTTTGGACATTCTCGCAAAGGGTTCCCAATCCCCGACAAGACTGGTACCCTTTCACGTCCAAATCTCTCAAACTCCGGGAGAGATTCTCAAAACCAAGGTTGACATGTTTCGAGTTCCTTTCAACATTTTGGAAATCCCGCTGAAACTTTGGACATTCTCGCGAAGGGTTCACAATCCCCGACAAGACTGGTACTCTTTCACGTCCAAATCTCTCAAACTCCGGGAGAGATTCTCAAAACCAAGGTTGACATGTTTCGAGTTCCTTTCAACATTTTGGAAATCCCGCTGAAACTTTGGACATTCTCGCGAAGGGATCCCGATCCCGAACAAGACTGGTACCCTTTCACGTCCAAATCTCTCAAACTCCAGGAGAGATTCTCAAAACCAAGGTTGACATGTTTCGAGTTCCTTTCAACATTTTGGAAATCCCGCTGAAACTTTGGACATTCTCACGAAGGGTTCCCAATCTGCGAAAAGATTGGTACCCTTTCATGTCCAAATCTCTCAAACTCGGGGAGAGATTCTCAAAACCAAGGTTGACATGTTTCGAGTTCCTTTCAACATTTTGGAAATCCCGCTGAAACTTTGGACATTCTGGCGAAGGGTTCCCAATCCCCGACAAGACTGGTACCCTTTCACGTCCAAATCTCTCAAACTCCGGGAGAGATTCTCAAAACCAAGGTTGACATGTTTCGAGTTCCTTTCAACATTTTGGAAATCCCGCTGAAACTTTGGACATTCTCGCGAAGGGTTCACAATCCCCGACAAGACTGGTACTCTTTCACGTCCAAATCTCTCAAACTCCGGGAGAGATTCTCAAAACCAAGGTTGACATGTTTCGAGTTCCTTTCAACATTTTGGAAATCCCGCTGAAACTTTGGACATTCTCGCGAAGGGATCCCGATCCCGAACAAGACTGGTACCCTTTCACGTCCAAATCTCTCAAACTCCAGGAGAGATTCTCAAAACCAAGGTTGACATGTTTCGAGTTCCTTTCAACATTTTGGAAATCCCGCTGAAACTTTGGACATTCTCACGAAGGGTTCCCAATCTGCGAAAAGATTGGTACCCTTTCATGTCCAAATCTCTCAAACTCGGGGAGAGATTCTCAAAACCAAGGTTGACATGTTTCGAGTTCCTTTCAACATTTTGGAAATCCCGCTGAAACTTTGGACATTCTGGCGAAGGGTTCCCAATCCCCGACAAGACTGGTACCCTTTCACGTCCAAATCTCTCAAACTCCGGGAGAGATTCTCAAAACCAAGGTTGACATGTTTCGAGTTCCTTTCAACATTTTGGAAATCCCGCTGAAACTTTGGACATTCTCGCGAAGGGTTCCCAATCCCCGACAAGACTGGTACCCTTTCACGTCCATATCTCTCAAACTCCGGGAGAGATTCTCAAAACCAAGGTTGACATGTTTCGAGTTCCTTTCAACATTTTGGAAATCCCGCTGAAACATTGGACATTCTCGCGAAGGGTTCCCAATCCCCGACAAGACTGGTACCCTTTCACGTCCAAATATCTCAAACTCCGGGAGAGATTCTCAAAACCAAGGTTGACATGTTTCGAGTTCCTTTCAACATTTTGGAAATCCCGCTGAAACTTTGGACATTCTCACGAAGGGTTCCCAATCCCCGACAAGACTGGTACCCTTTCACGTCCAAATCTCTCAAAGTCCGGGAGAGATTCTCAAAACCAAGGTTGACATGTTTCGAGTTCCTCTCAACATTTTGGAAATCCCGCTGAAACTTTGGACATTCTCGCGAAGGGTTCCCAATCCCCGACAAGACTGGTACCCTTTCACGTCCAAATCTCTCAAACTCCGGGAGAGATTCTCAAAACCAAGGTTGACATGTTTCGAGTTTCCTTTCAACATTTTGGAAATCCCGCTGAAACTTTGGACATTCTCGCGAAGGGTTCCCAATCCCCGACAAGACTGGTACCCTTTCACGTCCAAATCTCTCAAACTCCGGGAGAGATTCTCAAAACCAAGGTTGACATGTTTCGAGTTCCTTTCAACATTTTGGAAATCCCGCTGAAACATTGGACATTCTCGCGAAGGGTTCCCAATCCCCGACAAGACTGGTACCCTTTCACGTCCAGATCTCTCAAACTCCGGGAGAGATTCTCAAAACCAAGGTTGACATGTTTCGAGTTCCTCTCAACATTTTGGAAATCCCGCTGAAACTTTGGACATTCTCGCAAAGGGTTCCCAATCCCCGACAAGACTGGTACCCTTTCACGTCCAAATCTCTCAAACTCCGGGAGAGATTCTCAAAACCAAGGTTGACATGTTTCGAGTTCCTTTCAACATTTTGGAAATCCCGCTGAAACTTTGGACATTCTCGCGAAGGGTTCCCAGTCCCCGACAAGACTGGTACCCTTTCACGTCCAAATCTCTCAAACTCCGGGAGAGATTCTCAAAACCAAGGTTGACATGTTTCGAGTTCCTTTCAACATTTTGGAAATCCCGCTGAAACTTTGGACATTCTCGCGAAGGGTTCCCAATCCCCGAAAAGACTGGTACCCTTTCACGTCCAAATCTCTCAAACTCCGGGAGAGATTCTCAAAACCAAGGTTGACATGTTTCGAGTTCCTTTCAACATTTTGGAAATCCCGCTGAAACATTGGACATTCTCGCGAAGGGTTCCCAATCCCCGACAAGACTGGTACCCTTTCACGTCCAAATCTCTCAAACTCCGGGAGAGATTCTCAAAACCAAGGTTGACATGTTTCGAGTTCCTTTCAACATTTTGGAAATCCCGCTGAAACTTTGGACATTCTCACGAAGGGTTCCCAATCCCCGACAAGACTGGTACCCTTTCACGTCCAAATCTCTCAAAGTCCGGGAGAGATTCTCAAAACCAAGGTTGACATGTTTCGAGTTCCTCTCAACATTTTGGAAATCCCGCTGAAACTTTGGACATTCTCGCGAAGGGTTCCCAATCCCCGACAAGACTGGTACCCTTTCACGTCCAAATCTCTCAAACTCCGGGAGAGATTCTCAAAACCAAGGTTGACATGTTTCGAGTTTCCTTTCAACATTTTGGAAATCCCGCTGAAACTTTGGACATTCTCGCGAAGGGTTCCCAATCCCCGACAAGACTGGTACCCTTTCACGTCCAAATCTCTCAAACTCCGGGAGAGATTCTCAAAACCAAGGTTGACATGTTTCGAGTTCCTTTCAACATTTTGGAAATCCCGCTGAAACATTGGACATTCTCGCGAAGGGTTCCCAATCCCCGACAAGACTGGTACCCTTTCACGTCCAGATCTCTCAAACTCCGGGAGAGATTCTCAAAACCAAGGTTGACATGTTTCGAGTTCCTCTCAACATTTTGGAAATCCCGCTGAAACTTTGGACATTCTCGCAAAGGGTTCCCAATCCCCGACAAGACTGGTACCCTTTCACGTCCAAATCTCTCAAACTCCGGGAGAGATTCTCAAAACCAAGGTTGACATGTTTCGAGTTCCTTTCAACATTTTGGAAATCCCGCTGAAACTTTGGACATTCTCGCGAAGGGTTCCCAGTCCCCGACAAGACTGGTACCCTTTCACGTCCAAATCTCTCAAACTCCGGGAGAGATTCTCAAAACCAAGGTTGACATGTTTCGAGTTCCTTTCAACATTTTGGAAATCCCGCTGAAACTTTGGACATTCTCGCGAAGGGTTCCCAATCCCCGACAAGACTGGTACCCTTTCACGTCCAAATCTCTCAAACTCCGGGAGAGATTCTCAAAACCAAGGTTGACATGTTTCGAGTTCCTTTCAACATTTTGGAAATCCCGCTGAAACATTGGACATTCTCGCGAAGGGTTCCCAATCCCCGACAAGACTGGTACCCTTTCACGTCCAAATCTCTCAAACTCCGGGAGAGATTCTCAAAACCAAGGTTGACATGTTTCGAGTTCCTTTCAACATTTTGGAAATCCCACTGAAACTTTGGACATTCTGGCGAAGGGTTCCCAATCCCCGACAAGACTGGTACCCTTTCACGTCCAAATCTCTCAAACTCCGGGAGAGATTCTCAAAACCAAGGTTGACATGTTTCGAGTTCCTCTCAACATTTTGGAAATCCCGCTGAAACTTTGGACATTCTCGCGAAGGGTTCCCAATCCCCGAAAAGACTGGTACCCTTTCACGTCCAAATCTCTCAAACTCCGGGAGAGATTCTCAAAACCAAGGTTGACATGTTTCGAGTTTCCTTTCAACATTTTGGAAATCCCGCTGAAACTTTGGACATTCTGGCGAAGGGTTCCCAATCCCCGACAAGACTGGTACCCTTTCACGTCCAAATCTCTCAAACTCCGGGAGAGATTCTCAAAACCAAGGTTGACATGTTTCGAGTTCCTTTCAACATTTTGGAAATCCCGCTGAAACTTTGGACATTGTCGCGAAGGGTTCCCAATCCCCGACAAGACTGGTACCCTTTCACGTCCAAATCTCTCAAACTCCGGGAGAGATTCTCAAAACCAAGGTTGACATGTTTCGAGTTCCTTTCAACATTTTGGAAATCCCGCTGAAACTTTGGACATTCTGGCGAAGGGTTCCCAGTCCCCGACAAGACTGGTACCCTTTCACGTCCAAATCTCTCAAACTCCGGGAGAGATTCTCAAAACCAAGGTTGACATGTTTCGAGTTCCTTTCAACATTTTGGAAATCCCGCTGAAACATTGGACATTCTCGCGAAGGGTTCCCAATCCCCGAAAAGACTGGTACCCTTTCACGTCCAGATCTCTCAAACTCCGGGAGATATTCTCAAAACCAAGGTTGACATGTTTCGAGTTCCTTTCAACATTTTGGAAATCCCGCTGAAACT
This sequence comes from Streptopelia decaocto, assembly GCF_964273445.1. Classification (NCBI taxonomy): domain Eukaryota; kingdom Metazoa; phylum Chordata; class Aves; order Columbiformes; family Columbidae; genus Streptopelia; species Streptopelia decaocto. Next base: position 438,391 of record NW_028116794.1, read on the forward strand.
TTGGACATTCTCGCGAAGGGTTCCCAGTCCCCGACAAGACTGGTACCCTTTCACGTCCAAATCTCTCAAACTCCGGGAGAGATTCTCAAAACCAAGGTTGACATGTTTCGAGTTCCTTTCAACATTTTGGAAATCCCGCTGAAACTTTGGACATTCTCGCGAAGGGTTCCCAATCCCCGACAAGACTGGTACCCTTTCACGTCCAAATCTCTCAAACTCCGGGAGAGATTCTCAAAACCAAGGTTGACATGTTTCGAGTTCCTTTCAACATTTTGGAAATCCCGCTGAAACATTGGACATTCTCGCGAAGGGTTCCCAATCCCCGACAAGACTGGTACCCTTTCACGTCCAAATATCTCAAACTCCGGGAGAGATTCTCAAAACCAAGGTTGACATGTTTCGAGTTCCTTTCAACATTTTGGAAATCCCGCTGAAACTTTGGACATTCTCACGAAGGGTTCCCAATCCCCGACAAGACTGGTACCCTTTCACGTCCAAATCTCTCAAAGTCCGGGAGAGATTCTCAAAACCAAGGTTGACATGTTTCGAGTTCCTCTCAACATTTTGGAAATCCCGCTGAAACTTTGGACATTCTCGCGAAGGGTTCCCAATCCCCGACAAGACTGGTACCCTTTCACGTCCAAATCTCTCAAACTCCGGGAGAGATTCTCAAAACCAAGGTTGACATGTTTCGAGTTTCCTTTCAACATTTTGGAAATCCCGCTGAAACTTTGGACATTCTCGCGAAGGGTTCCCAATCCCCGACAAGACTGGTACCCTTTCACGTCCAAATCTCTCAAACTCCGGGAGAGATTCTCAAAACCAAGGTTGACATGTTTCGAGTTCCTTTCAACATTTTGGAAATCCCGCTGAAACTTTGGACATTCTCGCGAAGGGTTCCCAATCCCCGACAAGACTGGTACCCTTTCACGTCCAAATCTCTCAAACTCCGGGAGAGATTCTCAAAACCAAGGTTGACATGTTTCGAGTTCCTTTCAACATTTTGGAAATCCCGCTGAAACTTTGGACATTCTCGCGAAGGGTTCCCAGTCCACGACAAGACTGGTACCCTTTCACGTCCAAATCTCTCAAACTCCGGGAGAGATTCTCAAAACCAAGGTTGACATGTTTCGAGTTCCTTTCAACATTTTGGAAATCCCGCTGAAACTTTGGACATTCTCGCGAAGGGTTCCCAATCCCCGACAAGACTGGTACCCTTTCACGTCCAAATCTCTCAAACTCCGGGAGAGATTCTCAAAACCAAGGTTGACATGTTTCGAGTTCCTTTCAACATTTTGGAAATCCCGCTGAAACTTTGGACATTCTCGCGAAGGGTTCCCAATCCCCGACAAGACTGGTACCCTTTCACGTCCAAATCTCTCAAACTCCGGGAGAGATTCTCAAAACCAAGGTTGACATGTTTCGAGTTCCTTTCAACATTTTGGAAATCCCGCTGAAACTTTGGACATTCTCGCGAAGGGTTCCCAGTCCACGACAAGACTGGTACCCTTTCACGTCCAAATCTCTCAAACTCCGGGAGAGATTCTCAAAACCAAGGTTGACATGTTTCGAGTTCCTTTCAACATTTTGGAAATCCCGCTGAAACTTTGGACATTCTCGCGAAGGGTTCCCAATCCCCGACAAGACTGGTACCCTTTCACGTCCAAATCTCTCAAACTCCGGGAGAGATTCTCAAAACCAAGGTTGACATGTTTCGAGTTCCTTTCAACATTTTGGAAATCCCGCTGAAACATTGGACATTCTCGCGAAGGGTTCCCAATCCCCGAAAAGACTGGTACCCTTTCACGTCCAAATCTCTCAAACTCCGGGAGAGATTCTCAAAACCAAGGTTGACATGTTTCGAGTTTCCTTTCAACATTTTGGAAATCCCGCTGAAACTTTGGACATTCTGGCGAAGGGTTCCCAATCCCCGACAAGACTGGTACCCTTTCACGTCCAAATTTCTCAAACTCCGGGAGAGATTCTCAAAACCAAGGTTGACATGTTTCGAGTTCCTTTCAACATTTTGGAAATCCCGCTGAAACATTGGACATTCTCGCGAAGGGTTCCCAATCCCCGACAAGACTGGTACCCTTTCACGTCCAGATCTCTCAAACTCCGGGAGATATTCTCAAAACCAAGGTTGACATGTTTCGAGTTCCTTTCAACATTTTGGAAATCCCGCTGAAACTTTGGACATTCTCACGAAGGGTTCCCAATCCCCGACAAGACTGGTACCCTTTCACGTCCAAATCTCTCAAACTCCGGGAGAGATTCTCAAAACCAAGGTTGACATGTTTCGAGTTCCTTTCAACATTTTGGAAATCCCGCTGAAACTTTGGACATTGTCGCGAAGGGTTCCCAATCCCCGACAAGACTGGTACCCTTTCACGTCCAGATCTCTCAAACTCCGGGAGATATTCTCAAAACCAAGGTTGACATGTTTCGAGTTCCTTTCAACATTTTGGAAATCCCGCTGAAACTTTGGACATTCTCACGAAGGGTTCCCAATCCCCGACAAGACTGGTACCCTTTCACGTCCAAATCTCTCAAACTCCGGGAGAGATTCTCAAAACCAAGGTTGACATGTTTCGAGTTCCTTTCAACATTTTGGAAATCCCGCTGAAACTTTGGACATTGTCGCGAAGGGTTCCCAATCCCCGACAAGACTGGTACCCTTTCACGTCTAAATCTCTCAAACTCCGGGAGAGATTCTCAAAACCAAGGTTGACATGTTTCGAGTTCCTTTCAACATTTTGGAAATCCCGCTGAAACTTTGGACATTGTCGCGAAGGGTTCCCAATCCCCGACAAGACTGGTACCCTTTCACGTCTAAATCTCTCAAACTCCGGGAGAGATTCTCAAAAGCAAGGTTGACATGTTTCGAGTTCCTTTCAACATTTTGGAAATCCCGCTGAAACATTGGACATTCTCGCGAAGGGTTCCCAATCCCCGACAAGACTGGTACCCTTTCACGTCCAAATCTCTCAAACTCCGGGAGAGATTCTCAAAACCAAGGTTGACATGTTTCGAGTTCCTTTCAACATTTTGGAAATCCCGCTGAAACTTTGGACATTCTCGCAAAGGGTTCCCAATCCCCGACAAGACTGGTACCCTTTCACGTCCAAATCTCTCAAACTCCGGGAGAGATTCTCAAAACCAAGGTTGACATGTTTCGAGTTCCTTTCAACATTTTGGAAATCCCGCTGAAACTTTGGACATTCTCGCGAAGGGTTCACAATCCCCGACAAGACTGGTACTCTTTCACGTCCAAATCTCTCAAACTCCGGGAGAGATTCTCAAAACCAAGGTTGACATGTTTCGAGTTCCTTTCAACATTTTGGAAATCCCGCTGAAACTTTGGACATTCTCGCGAAGGGATCCCGATCCCGAACAAGACTGGTACCCTTTCACGTCCAAATCTCTCAAACTCCAGGAGAGATTCTCAAAACCAAGGTTGACATGTTTCGAGTTCCTTTCAACATTTTGGAAATCCCGCTGAAACTTTGGACATTCTCACGAAGGGTTCCCAATCTGCGAAAAGATTGGTACCCTTTCATGTCCAAATCTCTCAAACTCGGGGAGAGATTCTCAAAACCAAGGTTGACATGTTTCGAGTTCCTTTCAACATTTTGGAAATCCCGCTGAAACTTTGGACATTCTGGCGAAGGGTTCCCAATCCCCGACAAGACTGGTACCCTTTCACGTCCAAATCTCTCAAACTCCGGGAGAGATTCTCAAAACCAAGGTTGACATGTTTCGAGTTCCTTTCAACATTTTGGAAATCCCGCTGAAACTTTGGACATTCTCGCGAAGGGATCCCGATCCCGAACAAGACTGGTACCCTTTCACGTCCAAATCTCTCAAACTCCAGGAGAGATTCTCAAAACCAAGGTTGACATGTTTCGAGTTCCTTTCAACATTTTGGAAATCCCGCTGAAACTTTGGACATTCTCACGAAGGGTTCCCAATCCGCGAAAAGATTGGTACCCTTTCATGTCCAAATCTCTCAAACTCCGGGAGAGATTCTCAAAACCAAGGTTGACATGTTTCGAGTTCCTTTCAACATTTTGGAAATCCCGCTGAAACTTTGGACATTCTCACGAAGGGTTCCCAATCCCCGACAAGACTGGTACCCTTTCACGTCCAAATCTCTCAAACTCCGGGAGAGATTCTCAAAACCAAGGTTGACATGTTTCGAGTTCCTTTCAACATTTTGGAAATCCCGCTGAAACTTTGGACATTCTCGCGAAGGGTTCCCAATCCCCGACAAGACTGGTACCCTTTCACGTCCAAATCTCTCAAACTCCGGGAGAGATTCTCAAAACCAAGGTTGACATGTTTCGAGTTCCTTTCAACATTTTGGAAATCCCGCTGAAACTTTGGACATTCTCGCGAAGGGTTCCCAATCCCCGACAAGACTGGTACCCTTTCACGTCCAAATCTCTCAAACTCCGGGAGAGATTCTCAAAACCAAGGTTGACATGTTTCGAGTTCCTTTCAACATTTTGGAAATCCCGCTGAAACTTTGGACATTCTCACGAAGGGTTCCCAATCCGCGAAAAGATTGGTACCCTTTCATGTCCAAATCTCTCAAACTCGGGGAGAGATTCTCAAAACCAAGGTTGACATGTTTCGAGTTCCTTTCAACATTTTGGAAATCCCGCTGAAACTTTGGACATTCTGGCGAAGGGTTCCCAATCCCCGACAAGACTGGTACCCTTTCACGTCCAAATCTCTCAAACTCCGGGAGAGATTCTCAAAACCAAGGTTGACATGTTTCGAATTCCTTTCAACATTTTGGAAATCCCGCCGAAACTTTGGACATTCTCGCGAAGGGTTCCCAATCCCTGACAAGACTGGTACCCTTTCACGTCCAAATCTCTCAAACTCCGGGAGAGATTCTCAAAACCAAGGTTGACATGTTTCGAGTTCCTTTCAACATTTTGGAAATCCCGCTGAAACTTTGGACATTCTCACGAAGGGTTCCCAATCCCCGACAAGACTGGTACCCTTTCACGTCCAAATCTCTCAAACTCCGGGAGAGATTCTCAAAACCAAGGTTGACATGTTTCGAGTTCCTTTCAACATTTTGGAAATCCCGCTGAAACTTTGGACATTGTCGCGAAGGGTTCCCAATCCCCGACAAGACTGGTACCCTTTCACGTCTAAATCTCTCAAACTCCGGGAGAGATTCTCAAAACCAAGGTTGACATGTTTCGAGTTCCTTTCAACATTTTGGAAATCCCGCTGAAACTTTGGACATTCTCGCGAAGGGTTCCCAATCCCCGACAAGACTGGTACCCTTTCACGTCTAAATCTCTCAAACTCCGGGAGAGATTCTCAAAAGCAAGGTTGACATGTTTCGAGTTCCTTTCAACATTTTGGAAATCCCGCTGAAACTTTGGACATTCTCGCGAAGGGTTCCCAATCCCCGACAAGACTGGTACCCTTTCACGTCCAAATCTCTCAAACTCTGGGAGAGATTCTCAAAACCAAGGTTGACATGTTTCGAGTTCCTTTCAACATTTTGGAAATCCCGCTGAAACTTTGGACATTCTCGCGAAGGGTTCCCAATCCCCGACAAGACTGGTACCCTTTCACGTCCAAATCTCTCAAACTCCGGGAGAGATTCTCAAAACCAAGGTTGACATGTTTCGAGTTCCTTTCAACATTTTGGAAATCCCGCTGAAACTTTGGACATTCTCGCGAAGGGTTCCCAATCCCCGACAAGACTGGTACCCTTTCACGTCCAGATCTCTCAAACTCCGGGAGAGATTCTCAAAACCAAGGTTGACATGTTTCGAGTTCCTTTCAACATATTGGAAATCCCGCTGAAACTTTGGACATTCTCACAAAGGGTTCCCAATCCCCGACAAGACTGGTACCCTTTCACATCCAAATCTCTCAAAGTCCGGGAGAGATTCTCAAAACCAAGGTTGACATGTTTCGAGTTCCTCTCAACATTTTGGAAATCCCGCTGAAACTTTGGACATTCTGGCGAAGGGTTCCCAATCCCCGACAAGACTGGTACCCTTTCACGTCCAAATCTCTCAAACTCCGGGAGAGATTCTCAAAACCAAGGTTGACATGTTTCGAGTTCCTTTCAACATTTTGGAAATCCCGCTGAAACTTTGGACATTCTCGCGAAGGGTTCCCAATCCCCGACAAGACTGGTACCCTTTCACGTCCAAATCTCTCAAACTCCGGGAGAGATTCTCAAAACCAAGGTTGACATGTTTCGAGTTCCTTTCAACATTTTGGAAATCCCGCTGAAACTTTGGACATTCTCGCGAAGGGTTCCCAATCCCCGACAAGACTGGTACTCTTTCACGTCCAAATCTCTCAAACTCCGGGAGAGATTCTCAAAACCAAGGTTGACATGTTTCGAGTTCCTTTCAACATTTTGGAAATCCCGCTGAAACTTTGGACATTCTCGCGAAGGGATCCCGATCCCGAACAAGACTGGTACCCTTTCACGTCCAAATCTCTCAAACTCCAGGAGAGATTCTCAAAACCAAGGTTGACATGTTTCGAGTTCCTTTCAACATTTTGGAAATCCCGCTGAAACTTTGGACATTCTCACGAAGGGTTCCCAATCTGCGAAAAGATTGGTACCCTTTCATGTCCAAATCTCTCAAACTCGGGGAGAGATTCTCAAAACCAAGGTTGACATGTTTCGAGTTCCTTTCAACATTTTGGAAATCCCGCTGAAACTTTGGACATTCTGGCGAAGGGTTCCCAATCCCCGACAAGACTGGTACCCTTTCACGTCCAAATCTCTCAAACTCCGGGAGAGATTCTCAAAACCAAGGTTGACATGTTTCGAGTTCCTTTCAACATTTTGGAAATCCCGCTGAAACTTTGGACATTCTCGCGAAGGGATCCCGATCCCGAACAAGACTGGTACTCTTTCACGTCCAAATCTCTCAAACTCCAGGAGAGATTCTCAAAACCAAGGTTGACATGTTTCGAGTTCCTTTCAACATTTTGGAAATCCCGCTGAAACTTTGGACATTCTCACGAAGGGTTCCCAATCCGCGAAAAGATTGGTACCCTTTCATGTCCAAATCTCTCAAACTCCGGGAGAGATTCTCAAAACCAAGGTTGACATGTTTCGAGTTCCTTTCAACATTTTGGAAATCCCGCTGAAACTTTGGACATTCTGGCGAAGGGTTCCCAATCCCCGACAAGACTGGTACCCTTTCACGTCCAAATCTCTCAAACTCCGGGAGAGATTCTCAAAACCAAGGTTGACATGTTTCGAGTTCCTTTCAACATTTTGGAAATCCCGCTGAAACTTTGGACATTCTCGCGAAGGGTTCCCAATCCCCGACAAGACTGGTACCCTTTCACGTCCAAATCTCTCAAACTCCGGGAGAGATTCTCAAAACCAAGGTTGACATGTTTCGAGTTCCTTTCAACATTTTGGAAATCCCGCTGAAACTTTGGACATTCTCGCGAAGGGTTCCCAATCCCCGACAAGACTGGTACCCTTTCACGTCCAAATCTCTCAAACTCCGGGAGAGATTCTCAAAACCAAGGTTGACATGTTTCGAGTTCCTTTCAACATTTTGGAAATCCCGCTGAAACTTTGGACATTCTCGCAAAGGGTTCCCAATCCGCGAAAAGATTGGTACACTTTCATGTCCAAATCTCTCAAACTCGGGGAGAGATTCTCAAAACCAAGGTTGACATGTTTCGAGTTCCTTTCAACATTTTGGAAATCCCGCTGAAACTTTGGACATTCTCGCGAAGGGTTCCCAATCCCCGACAAGACTGGTACTCTTTCACGTCCAAATCTCTCAAACTCCGGGAGAGATTCTCAAAACCAAGGTTGACATGTTTCGAGTTCCTTTCAACATTTTGGAAATCCCGCTGAAACTTTGGACATTCTCGCGAAGGGATCCCGATCCCGAACAAGACTGGTACCCTTTCACGTCCAAATCTCTCAAACTCCAGGAGAGATTCTCAAAACCAAGGTTGACATGTTTCGAGTTCCTTTCAACATTTTGGAAATCCCGCTGAAACTTTGGACATTCTCACGAAGGGTTCCCAATCTGCGAAAAGATTGGTACCCTTTCATGTCCAAATCTCTCAAACTCGGGGAGAGATTCTCAAAACCAAGGTTGACATGTTTCGAGTTCCTTTCAACATTTTGGAAATCCCGCTGAAACTTTGGACATTCTGGCGAAGGGTTCCCAATCCCCGACAAGACTGGTACCCTTTCACGTCCAAATCTCTCAAACTCCGGGAGAGATTCTCAAAACCAAGGTTGACATGTTTCGAGTTCCTTTCAACATTTTGGAAATCCCGCTGAAACTTTGGACATTCTCGCGAAGGGATCCCGATCCCGAACAAGACTGGTACCCTTTCACGTCCAAATCTCTCAAACTCCAGGAGAGATTCTCAAAACCAAGGTTGACATGTTTCGAGTTCCTTTCAACATTTTGGAAATCCCGCTGAAACTTTGGACATTCTCACGAAGGGTTCCCAATCCGCGAAAAGATTGGTACCCTTTCATGTCCAAATCTCTCAAACTCCGGGAGAGATTCTCAAAACCAAGGTTGACATGTTTCGAGTTCCTTTCAACATTTTGGAAATCCCGCTGAAACTTTGGACATTCTCACGAAGGGTTCCCAATCCCCGACAAGACTGGTACCCTTTCACGTCCAAATCTCTCAAACTCCAGGAGAGATTCTCAAAACCAAGGTTGACATGTTTCGAGTTCCTTTCAACATTTTGGAAATCCCGCTGAAACTTTGGACATTCTCGCGAAGGGTTCCCAATCCCCGACAAGACTGGTACCCTTTCACGTCCAAATCTCTCAAACTCCGGGAGAGATTCTCAAAACCAAGGTTGACATGTTTCGAGTTCCTTTCAACATTTTGGAAATCCCGCTGAAACTTTGGACATTCTCGCGAAGGGTTCCCAATCCCCGACAAGACTGGTACCCTTTCACGTCCAAATCTCTCAAACTCCGGGAGAGATTCTCAAAACCAAGGTTGACATGTTTCGAGTTCCTTTCAACATTTTGGAAATCCCGCTGAAACTTTGGACATTCTCACGAAGGGTTCCCAATCCGCGAAAAGATTGGTACCCTTTCATGTCCAAATCTCTCAAACTCGGGGAGAGATTCTCAAAACCAAGGTTGACATGTTTCGAGTTCCTTTCAACATTTTGGAAATCCCGCTGAAACTTTGGACATTCTGGCGAAGGGTTCCCAATCCCCGACAAGACTGGTACCCTTTCACGTCCAAATCTCTCAAACTCCGGGAGAGATTCTCAAAACCAAGGTTGACATGTTTCGAATTCCTTTCAACATTTTGGAAATCCCGCCGAAACTTTGGACATTCTCGCGAAGGGTTCCCAATCCCTGACAAGACTGGTACCCTTTCACGTCCAAATCTCTCAAACTCCGGGAGAGATTCTCAAAACCAAGGTTGACATGTTTCGAGTTCCTTTCAACATTTTGGAAATCCCGCTGAAACTTTGGACATTCTCACGAAGGGTTCCCAATCCCCGACAAGACTGGTACCCTTTCACGTCCAAATCTCTCAAACTCCGGGAGAGATTCTCAAAACCAAGGTTGACATGTTTCGAGTTCCTTTCAACATTTTGGAAATCCCGCTGAAACTTTGGACATTGTCGCGAAGGGTTCCCAATCCCCGACAAGACTGGTACCCTTTCACGTCTAAATCTCTCAAACTCCGGGAGAGATTCTCAAAACCAAGGTTGACATGTTTCGAGTTCCTTTCAACATTTTGGAAATCCCGCTGAAACTTTGGACATTCTCGCGAAGGGTTCCCAATCCCCGACAAGACTGGTACCCTTTCACGTCTAAATCTCTCAAACTCCGGGAGAGATTCTCAAAAGCAAGGTTGACATGTTTCGAGTTCCTTTCAACATTTTGGAAATCCCGCTGAAACTTTGGACATTCTCGCGAAGGGTTCCCAATCCCCGACAAGACTGGTACCCTTTCACGTCCAAATCTCTCAAACTCCGGGAGAGATTCTCAAAACCAAGGTTGACATGTTTCGAGTTCCTTTCAACATTTTGGAAATCCCGCTGAAACATTGGACATTCTCGCGAAGGGTTCCCAATCCCCGACAAGACTGGTACCCTTTCACGTCCAGATCTCTCAAACTCCGGGAGAGATTCTCAAAACCAAGGTTGACATGTTTCGAGTTCCTCTCAACATTTTGGAAATCCCGCTGAAACTTTGGACATTCTCGCGAAGGGTTCCCAATCCCCGAAAAGACTGGTACCCTTTCACGTCCAAATCTCTCAAACTCCGGGAGAGATTCTCAAAACCAAGGTTGACATGTTTCGAGTTTCCTTTCAACATTTTGGAAATCCCGCTGAAACTTTGGACATTCTGGCGAAGGGTTCCCAATCCCCGACAAGACTGGTACCCTTTCACGTCCAAATTTCTCAAACTCCGGGAGAGATTCTCAAAACCAAGGTTGACATGTTTCGAGTTCCTTTCAACATTTTGGAAATCCCGCTGAAACTTTGGACATTCTCGCGAAGGGTTCCCAATCCCCGACAAGACTGGTACCCTTTCACGTCCAAATCTCTCAAACTCCGGGAGAGATTCTCAAAACCAAGGTTGACATGTTTCGAGTTCCTTTCAACATTTTGGAAATCCCGCTGAAACTTTGGACATTCTCGCGAAGGGTTCCCAGTCCCCGACAAGACTGGTACCCTTTCACGTCCAAATCTCTCAAACTCCGGGAGAGATTCTCAAAACCAAGGTTGACATGTTTCGAGTTCCTTTCAACATTTTGGAAATCCCGCTGAAACTTTGGACATTCTCGCGAAGGGTTCCCAATCCCCGACAAGACTGGTACCCTTTCACGTCCAAATCTCTCAAACTCCGGGAGAGATTCTCAAAACCAAGGTTGACATGTTTCGAGTTCCTTTCAACATTTTGGAAATCCCGCTGAAACATTGGACATTCTCGCGAAGGGTTCCCAATCCCCGACAAGACTGGTACCCTTTCACGTCCAGATCTCTCAAACTCCGGGAGAGATTCTCAAAACCAAGGTTGACATGTTTCGAGTTCCTTTCAACATTTTGGAAATCCCGCTGAAACATTGGACATTCTCGCGAAGGGTTCCCAATCCCCGACAAGACTGGTACCCTTTCACGTCCAGATCTCTCAAACTCCGGGAGATATTCTCAAAACCAAGGTTGACATGTTTCGAGTTCCTTTCAACATTTTGGAAATCCCGCTGAAACTTTGGACATTCTCACGAAGGGTTCCCAATCCCCAACAAGACTGGTACCCTTTCACGTCCAAATCTCTCAAACTCCGGGAGAGATTCTCAAAACCAAGGTTGACATGTTTCGAGTTCCTTTCAACATTTTGGAAATCCCGCTGAAACTTTGGACATTGTCGCGAAGGGTTCCCAATCCCCGACAAGACTGGTACCCTTTCACGTCCAGATCTCTCAAACTCCGGGAGATATTCTCAAAACCAAGGTTGACATGTTTCGAGTTCCTTTCAACATTTTGGAAATCCCGCTGAAACTTTGGACATTCTCACGAAGGGTTCCCAATCCCCGACAAGACTGGTACCCTTTCACGTCCAAATCTCTCAAACTCCGGGAGATATTCTCAAAACCAAGGTTGACATGTTTCGAGTTCCTTTCAACATTTTGGAAATCCCGCTGAAACTTTGGACATTGTCGCGAAGGGTTCCCAATCCCCGACAAGACTGGTACCCTTTCACGTCTAAATCTCTCAAACTCCGGGAGAGATTCTCAAAACCAAGGTTGACATGTTTCGAGTTCCTTTCAACATTTTGGAAATCCCGCTGAAACTTTGGACATTGTCGCGAAGGGTTCCCAATCCCCGACAAGACTGGTACCCTTTCACGTCTAAATCTCTCAAACTCCGGGAGAGATTCTCAAAAGCAAGGTTGACATGTTTCGAGTTCCTTTCAACATTTTGGAAATCCCGCTGAAACATTGGACATTCTCGCGAAGGGTTCCCAATCCCCGACAAGACTGGTACCCTTTCACGTCCAAATCTCTCAAACTCCGGGAGAGATTCTCAAAACCAAGGTTGACATGTTTCGAGTTCCTTTCAACATTTTGGAAATCCCGCTGAAACTTTGGACATTCTCGCGAAGGGTTCCCAATCCCCGACAAGACTGGTACCCTTTCACGTCCAAATCTCTCAAACTCCGGGAGAGATTCTCAAAACCAAGGTTGACATGTTTCGAGTTCCTTTCAACATTTTGGAAATCCCGCTGAAACTTTGGACATTCTCGCGAAGGGTTCCCAATCCCCGACAAGACTGGTACCCTTTCACGTCCAAATCTCTCAAACTCCGGGAGAGATTCTCAAAACCAAGGTTGACATGTTTCGAGTTCCTTTCAACATTTTGGAAATCCCGCTGAAACTTTGGAAATTCTCACGAAGGGTTCCCAATCCCCGACAAGACTGGTACCCTTTCACGTCCAAATCTCTCAAACTCCGGGAGAGATTCTCAAAACCAAGGTTGACATGTTTCGAGTTCCTCTCAACATTTTGGAAATCCCGCTGAAACTTTGGACATTCTCGCGAAGGGTTCCCAATCCCCGACAAGACTGGTACCCTTTCACGTCCAAATCTCTCAAACTCCGGGAGAGATTCTCAAAACCAAGGTTGACATGGTTCGAGTTCCTTTCAACATTTTGGAAATCCCGCTGAAACTTTGGACATTCTGGCGAAGGGTTCCCAATCCCCGACAAGACTGGTACCCTTTCACGTCCAAATCTCTCAAACTCCGGGAGAGATTCTCAAAACCAAGGTTGACATGTTTCGAGTTCCTTTCAACATTTTGGAAATCCCGCTGAAACTTTGGAAATTCTCACGAAGGGTTCCCAATCCCCGACAAGACTGGTACCCTTTCACGTCCAAATCTCTCAAACTCCGGGAGAGATTCTCAAAACCAAGGTTGACATGTTTCGAGTTCCTTTCAACATTCTGGAAATCCCGCTGAAACTTTGGACATTCTCGCGAAGGGTTCCCAATCCCCGACAAGACTGGTACCCTTTCACGTCCAAATCTCTCAAACTCCGGGAGAGATTCTCAAAACCAAGGTTGACATGTTTCGAGTTCCTTTCAACATTTTGGAAATCCCGCTGAAACTTTGGACATTCTGGCGAAGGGTTCCCAATCCCCGACAAGACTGGTACCCTTTCACGTCCAAATCTCTCAAACTCCGGGAGAGATTCTCAAAACCAAGGTTGACATGTTTCGAGTTCCTCTCAACATTTTGGAAATCCCGCTGAAACTTTGGACATTGTCGCGAAGGGTTCCCAATCCCCGACAAGACTGGTACCCTTTCACGTCTAAATCTCTCAAACTCCGGGAGAGATTCTCAAAACCAAGGTTGACATGTTTCGAGTTCCTTTCAACATTTTGGAAATCCCGCTGAAACTTTGGACATTCTCGCGAAGGGTTCCCAATCCCCGACAAGACTGGTACCCTTTCACGTCCAAATCTCTCAAACTCCGGGAGAGATTCTCAAAACCAAGGTTGACATGTTTCGAGTTCCTTTCAACATTTTGGAAATCCCGCTGAAACTTTGGACATTCTGGCGAAGGGTTCCCAATCCCCGACAAGACTGGTACCCTTTCACGTCCAAATCTCTCAAACTCCGGGAGAGATTCTCAAAACCAAGGTTGACATGTTTCGAGTTCCTCTCAACATTTTGGAAATCCCGCTGAAACTTTGGACATTGTCGCGAAGGGTTCCCAATCCCCGACAAGACTGGTACCCTTTCACGTCTAAATCTCTCAAACTCCGGGAGAGATTCTCAAAACCAAGGTTGACATGTTTCGAGTTCCTTTCAACATTCTGGAAATCCCGCTGAAACTTTGGACATTCTCGCGAAGGGTTCCCAATCCCCGACAAGACTGGTACCCTTTCACGTCCAAATCTCTCAAACTCCGGGAGAGATTCTCAAAACCAAGGTTGACATGTTTCGAGTTCCTTTCAACATTTTGGAAATCCCGCTGAAACTTTGGACATTCTCGCGAAGGGTTCCCAATCCCCGACAAGACTGGTACCCTTTCACGTCCAAATCTCTCAAACTCCGGGAGAGATTCTCAAAACCAAGGTTGACATGTTTCGAGTTCCTTTCAACATTTTGCAAATCCCGCTGAAACTTTGGACATTCTGGCGAAGGGTTCCCAATCCCCGACAAGACTGGTACCCTTTCACGTCCAAATCTCTCAAACTCCGGGAGAGATTCTCAAAACCAAGGTTGACATGTTTCGAGTTCCTTTCAACATTTTGGAAATCCCGCTGAAACTTTGGACATTCTCGCGAAGGGTTCCCAATCCCCGACAAGACTGGTACCCTTTCACGTCCAAATCTCTCAAACTCCGGGAGAGATTCTCAAAACCAAGGTTGACATGTTTCGAGTTCCTTTCAACATTTTGGAAATCCCGCTGAAACTTTGGACATTCTCACAAAGGGTTCCCAATCCCCGACAAGACTGGTACCCTTTCACGTCCAAATCTCTCAAACTCCGGGAGAGATTCTCAAAACCAAGGTTGACATGTTTCGAGTTCCTCTCAACATTTTGGAAATCCCGCTGAAACTTTGGACATTCTCGCGAAGGGTTCCCAATCCCCGACAAGACTGGTACCCTTTCACGTCCAGATCTCTCAAACTCCGGGAGAGATTCTCAAAACCAAGGTTGACATATTTCGAGTTCCTTTCAACATTTTGGAAATCCCGCTGAAACTTTGGACATTCTCGCGAAGGGTTCCCAATCCCCGACAAGACTGGTACCCTTTCACGTCCAAATCTCTCAAACTCCGGGAGAGATTCTCAAAACCAAGGTTGACATGTTTCGAGTTCCTTTCAACATTTTGGAAATCCCGCTGAAACTTTGGACATTCTCGCGAAGGGTTCCCAATCCCCGACAAGACTGGTACCCTTTCACGTCTAAATCTCTCAAACTCCGGGAGAGATTCTCAAAACCAAGGTTGACATGTTTCGAGTTCCTTTCAACATTTTGGAAATCCCGCTGAAACTTTGGACATTCTCGCGAAGGGTTCCCAATCCCCGACAAGACTGGTACCCTTTCACGTCCAAATCTCTCAAACTCCGGGAGAGATTCTCAAAACCAAGGTTGACATGTTTCGAGTTCCTTTCAACATTTTGGAAATCCCGCTGAAACTTTGGACATTCTCACGAAGGGTTCCCAATCCGCGAAAAGATTGGTACCCTTTCACGTCCAAATCTCTCAAACTCCGGGAGAGATTCTCAAAACCAAGGTTGACATGTTTCGAGTTTCTTTCAACATTTTGGAAATCCCGCTGAAACTTTGGACATTCTCGCGAAGGGTTCCCAATCCCCGACAAGACTGGTACCCTTTCACGTCCAAATCTCTCAAACTCCGGGAGAGATTCTCAAAACCAAGGTTGACATGTTTCGAGTTCCTTTCAACATTTTGGAAATCCCGCTGAAACTTTGGACATTCTCGCGAAGGGTTCCCAATCCCCGACAAGACTGGTACCCTTTCACGTCCAAATCTCTCAAACTCCGGGAGAGATTCTCAAAACCAAGGTTGACATGTTTCGAGTTCCTTTCAACATTTTGGAAATCCCGCTGAAACTTTGGACATTCTCGCAAAGGGTTCCCAATCCCCGACAAGACTGGTACCCTTTCACGTCCAAATCTCTCAAACTCCGGGAGAGATTCTCAAAACCAAGGTTGACATGTTTCGAGTTCCTCTCAACATTTTGGAAATCCCGCTGAAACTTTGGACATTGTCGCGAAGGGTTCCCAATCCCCGACAAGACTGGTACCCTTTCACGTCTAAATCTCTCAAACTCCGGGAGAGATTCTCAAAACCAAGGTTGACATGTTTCGAGTTCCTTTCAACATTCTGGAAATCCCGCTGAAACTTTGGACATTCTCGCGAAGGGTTCCCAATCCCCGACAAGACTGGTACCCTTTCACGTCCAAATCTCTCAAACTCCGGGAGAGATTCTCAAAACCAAGGTTGACATGTTTCGAGTTCCTTTCAACATTTTGGAAATCCCGCTGAAACTTTGGACATTCTCGCGAAGGGTTCCCAATCCCCGACAAGACTGGTACCCTTTCACGTCCAAATCTCTCAAACTCCGGGAGAGATTCTCAAAACCAAGGTTGACATGTTTCGAGTTCCTTTCAACATTTTGCAAATCCCGCTGAAACTTTGGACATTCTGGCGAAGGGTTCCCAATCCCCGACAAGACTGGTACCCTTTCACGTCCAAATCTCTCAAACTCCGGGAGAGATTCTCAAAACCAAGGTTGACATGTTTCGAGTTCCTTTCAACATTTTGGAAATCCCGCTGAAACTTTGGACATTCTCGCGAAGGGTTCCCAATCCCCGACAAGACTGGTACCCTTTCACGTCCAAATCTCTCAAACTCCGGGAGAGATTCTCAAAACCAAGGTTGACATGTTTCGAGTTCCTTTCAACATTTTGGAAATCCCGCTGAAACTTTGGACATTCTCACAAAGGGTTCCCAATCCCCGACAAGACTGGTACCCTTTCACGTCCAAATCTCTCAAACTCCGGGAGAGATTCTCAAAACCAAGGTTGACATGTTTCGAGTTCCTCTCAACATTTTGGAAATCCCGCTGAAACTTTGGACATTCTCGCGAAGGGTTCCCAATCCCCGACAAGACTGGTACCCTTTCACGTCCAGATCTCTCAAACTCCGGGAGAGATTCTCAAAACCAAGGTTGACATATTTCGAGTTCCTTTCAACATTTTGGAAATCCCGCTGAAACTTTGGACATTCTCGCGAAGGGTTCCCAATCCCCGACAAGACTGGTACCCTTTCACGTCCAAATCTCTCAAACTCCGGGAGAGATTCTCAAAACCAAGGTTGACATGTTTCGAGTTCCTTTCAACATTTTGGAAATCCCGCTGAAACTTTGGACATTCTCGCGAAGGGTTCCCAATCCCCGACAAGACTGGTACCCTTTCACGTCTAAATCTCTCAAACTCCGGGAGAGATTCTCAAAACCAAGGTTGACATGTTTCGAGTTCCTTTCAACATTTTGGAAATCCCGCTGAAACTTTGGACATTCTCGCGAAGGGTTCCCAATCCCCGACAAGACTGGTACCCTTTCACGTCCAAATCTCTCAAACTCCGGGAGAGATTCTCAAAACCAAGGTTGACATGTTTCGAGTTCCTTTCAACATTTTGGAAATCCCGCTGAAACTTTGGACATTCTCACGAAGGGTTCCCAATCCGCGAAAAGATTGGTACCCTTTCACGTCCAAATCTCTCAAACTCCGGGAGAGATTCTCAAAACCAAGGTTGACATGTTTCGAGTTTCTTTCAACATTTTGGAAATCCCGCTGAAACTTTGGACATTCTCGCGAAGGGTTCCCAATCCCCGACAAGACTGGTACCCTTTCACGTCCAAATCTCTCAAACTCCGGGAGAGATTCTCAAAACCAAGGTTGACATGTTTCGAGTTCCTTTCAACATTTTGGAAATCCCGCTGAAACTTTGGACATTCTCGCGAAGGGTTCCCAATCCCCGACAAGACTGGTACCCTTTCACGTCCAAATCTCTCAAACTCCGGGAGAGATTCTCAAAACCAAGGTTGACATGTTTCGAGTTCCTTTCAACATTTTGGAAATCCCGCTGAAACTTTGGACATTCTCGCAAAGGGTTCCCAATCCCCGACAAGACTGGTACCCTTTCACGTCCAAATCTCTCAAACTCCGGGAGAGATTCTCAAAACCAAGGTTGACATGTTTCGAGTTCCTTTCAACATTTTGGAAATCCAGCTGAAACTTTGGACATTCTCGCAAAGGGTTCCCGATCCCGAACAAGACTGGTACCCTTTCACGTCCAAATCTCTCAAACTCCGGGAGAGATTCTCAAAACCAAGGTTGACATGTTTCGAGTTCCTTTCAACATTTTGGAAATCCCGCTGAAACTTTGGACAATCTCGCGAAGGGTTCCCAATCCCCGACAAGACTGGTACCCTTTCACGTCTAAATCTCTCAAACTCCGGGAGAGATTCTCAAAACCAAGGTTGACATGTTTCGAGTTCCTTTCAACATTTTGGAAATCCCGCTGAAACTTTGGACATTCTGGCGAAGGGTTCCCAATCCCCGACAAGACTGGTACCCTTTCACGTCCAAATCTCTCAAACTCCGGGAGAGATTCTCAAAACCAAGGTTGACATGTTTCGAGTTCCTTTCAACATTTTGGAAATCCCGCTGAAACTTTGGACATTCTCGCGAAGGGTTCCCTGTCCCTGACAAGACTGGTAACCTTTCACGTCCAAATCTCTCAAACTCCGGGAGAGATTCTCAAAACCAAGGTTGACATGTTTCGAGTTCCTTTCAACATTTTGGAAATCCCGCTGAAACTTTGGACATTCTGGCGAAGGGTTCCCAATCCCCGACAAGACTGGTACCCTTTCACGTCCAAATCTCTCAAACTCCGGGAGAGATTCTCAAAACCAAGGTTGACATGTTTCGAGTTCCTTTCAACATTTTGGAAATCCCGCTGAAACTTTGGACATTCTCGCGAAGGGTTCCCAATCCCCGACAAGACTGGTACCCTTTCACGTCCAAATCTCTCAAACTCCGGGAGAGATTCTCAAAACCAAGGTTGACATGTTTCGAGTTCCTTTCAACATTTTGGAAATCCCGCTGAAACTTTCGACATTCTCGCGAAGGGTTCCCAATCCCCGACAAGACTGGTACCCTTTCACGTCCAGATCTCTCAAACTCCGGGAGAGATTCTCAAAACCAAGGTTGACATGTTTCGAGTTCCTTTCAACATTTTGGAAATCCCGCTGAAACTTTGGACATTCTCGCGAAGGGATCCCGATCCCGAACAAGACTGGTACCCTTTCACGTCCAAATCTCTCAAACTCCGGGAGAGATTCTCAAAACCAAGGTTGACATGTTTCGAGTTCCTTTCAACATTTTGGAAATCCCGCTGAAACTTTGGACATTCTCACGAAGGGTTCCCAATCCGCGAAAGGATTGGTACGCTTTCATGTCCAAAT
The DNA here is from genome assembly GCF_964273445.1 of Streptopelia decaocto. NCBI lineage: Eukaryota > Metazoa > Chordata > Aves > Columbiformes > Columbidae > Streptopelia > Streptopelia decaocto. The sequence continues at coordinate 457,436 of NW_028116794.1, forward strand.
CTCTCAAACTCGGGGAGAGATTCTCAAAACCAAGGTTGACATGTTTCGAGTTCCTTTCAACATTTTGGAAATCCCGCTGAAACTTTGGACATTCTGGCGAAGGGTTCCCAATCCCCGACAAGACTGGTACCCTTTCACGTCCAAATCTCTCAAACTCCGGGAGAGATTCTCAAAACCAAGGTTGACATGTTTCGAGTTCCTTTCAACATTTTGGAAATCCCGCTGAAACTTTGGACATTCTCGCGAAGGGTTCCCAATCCCCGACAAGATTGGTACCCTTTCATGTCCAAATCTCTCAAACTCGGGGAGAGATTCTCAAAACCAAGGTTGACATGTTTCGAGTTCCTTTCAACATTTTGGAAATCCCGCTGAAACTTTGGACATTCTGGCGAAGGGTTCCCAATCCCCGACAAGACTGGTACCCTTTCACGTCCAAATCTCTCAAACTCCGGGAGAGATTCTCAAAACCAAGGTTGACATGTTTCGAATTCCTTTCAACATTTTGGAAATCCCGCCGAAACTTTGGACATTCTCGCGAAGGGTTCCCAATCCCCGACAAGACTGGTACCCTTTCACGTCCAAATCTCTCAAACTCCGGGAGAGATTCTCAAAACCAAGGTTGACATGTTTCGAGTTCCTTTCAACATTTTGGAAATCCCGCTGAAACTTTGGACATTCTCGCGAAGGGTTCCCAATCCCCGACAAGACTGGTACCCTTTCACGTCCAAATCTCTCAAACTCCGGGAGAGATTCTCAAAACCAAGGTTGACATGTTTCGAGTTCCTTTCAACATTTTGGAAATCCCGCTGAAACATTGGACATTCTGGCGAAGGGTTCCCAATCCCCGACAAGACTGGTACCCTTTCACGTCCAAATCTCTCAAACTCCGGGAGAGATTCTCAAAACCAAGGTTGACATGTTTCGAGTTCCTTTCAACATTTTGGAAATCCCGCTGAAACTTTGGACATTCTCGCAAAGGGTTCCCAATCCCCGACAAGACTGGTACCCTTTCACGTCCAGATCTCTCAAACTCCGGGAGAGATTCTCAAAACCAAGGTTGACATGTTTCGAGTTCCTTTCAACATTTTGGAAATCCCGCTGAAACTTTGGACATTCTCGCGAAGGGATCCCGATCCCGAACAAGACTGGTACACTTTCACGTCCAAATCTCTCAAACTCCGGGAGAGATTCTCAAAACCAAGGTTGACATGTTTCGAGTTCCTTTCAACATTTTGGAAATCCCGCTGAAACTTTGGACATTATCACGAAGGGTTCCCAATCCGCGAAAAGATTGGTACCCTTTCATGTCCAAATCTCTCAAACTCGGGGAGAGATTCTCAAAACCAAGGTTGACATGTTTCGAGTTCCTTTCAACATTTTGGAAATCCCGCTGAAACTTTGGACATTCTGGCGAAGGGTTCCCAATCCCCGACAAGACTGGTACCCTTTCACGTCCAAATCTCTCAAACTCCGGGAGAGATTCTCAAAACCAAGGTTGACATGTTTCGAGTTCCTTTCAACATTTTGGAAATCCCGCTGAAACTTTGGACATTCTCGCGAAGGGTTCCCAATCCCCGACAAGATTGGTACCCTTTCATGTCCAAATCTCTCAAACTCGGGGAGAGATTCTCAAAACCAAGGTTGACATGTTTCGAGTTCCTTTCAACATTTTGGAAATCCCGCTGAAACTTTGGACATTCTGGCGAAGGGTTCCCAATCCCCGACAAGACTGGTACCCTTTCACGTCCAAATCTCTCAAACTCCGGGAGAGATTCTCAAAACCAAGGTTGACATGTTTCGAATTCCTTTCAACATTTTGGAAATCCCGCCGAAACTTTGGACATTCTCGCGAAGGGTTCCCAATCCCCGACAAGACTGGTACCCTTTCACGTCCAAATCTCTCAAACTCCGGGAGAGATTCTCAAAACCAAGGTTGACATGTTTCGAGTTCCTTTCAACATTTTGGAAATCCCGCTGAAACTTTGGACATTCTCGCGAAGGGTTCCCAATCCCCGACAAGACTGGTACCCTTTCACGTCCAAATCTCTCAAACTCCGGGAGAGATTCTCAAAACCAAGGTTGACATGTTTCGAGTTCCTTTCAACATTTTGGAAATCCCGCTGAAACTTTGGACATTCTCGCGAAGGGTTCCCAATCCCCGACAAGACTGGTACACTTTCACGTCCAAATCTCTCAAACTCCGGGAGAGATTCTCAAAACCAAGGTTGACATGTTTCGAGTTCCTTTCAACATTTTGGAAATCCCGCTGAAACTTTGGACATTCTCGCGAAGGGTTCCCAATCCCCGACAAGACTGGTACCCTTTCACGTCCAAATCTCTCAAACTCCGGGAGAGATTCTCAAAACCAAGGTTGACATGTTTCGAGTTCCTTTCAACATTTTGGAAATCCCGCTGAAACTTTGGACATTCTCACAAAGGGTTCCCAATCCCCGACAAGACTGGTACCCTTTCACGTCCAGATCTCTCAAACTCCGGGAGAGATTCTCAAAACCAAGGTTGACATGTTTCGAGTTCCTTTCAACATTTTGGAAATCCCGCTGAAACTTTGGACATTCTCGCGAAGGGTTCCCAATCCCCGACAAGACTGGTACCCTTTCACGTCCAAATCTCTCAAACTCCGGGAGAGATTCTCAAAACCAAGGTTGACATGTTTCGAGTTCCTTTCAACATTTTGGAAATCCCGCTGAAACTTTGGACATTGTCGCGAAGGGTTCCCAATCCCCGACAAGACTGGTACCCTTTCACGTCCAGATCTCTCAAACTCCGGGAGAGATTCTCAAAACCAAGGTTGACATGTTTCGAGTTCCTTTCAACATTTTGGAAATCCCGCTGAAACTTTGGACATTCTCGCGAAGGGTTCCCAATCCCCGACAAGACTGGTACCCTTTCACGTCCAAATCTCTCAAACTCCGGGAGAGATTCTCAAAACCAAGGTTGACATGTTTCGAGTTCCTCTCAACATTTTGGAAATCCCGCTGAAACTTTGGACATTCTCGCGAAGGGTTCCCAATCCCCGACAAGACTGGTACCCTTTCACGTCCAGATCTCTCAAACTCCGGGAGAGATTCTCAAAACCAAGGTTGACATGTTTCGAGTTCCTTTCAACATTTTGGAAATCCCGCTGAAACTTTGGACATTCTGGCGAAGGGTTCCCAATCCCCGACAAGACTGGTACCCTTTCACGTCCAAATCTCTCAAACTCCGGGAGAGATTCTCAAAACCAAGGTTGACATGTTTCGAGTTCCTTTCAACATTTTGGAAATCCCGCTGAAACTTTGGACATTCTCGCGAAGGGTTCCCAATCCCCGACAAGACTGGTACCCTTTCACGTCTAAATCTCTCAAACTCCGGGAGAGATTCTCAAAACCAAGGTTGACATGTTTCGAGTTCCTTTCAACATTTTGGAAATCCCGCTGAAACTTTGGACATTCTGGCGAAGGGTTCCCAATCCCCGACAAGACTGGTACCCTTTCACGTCCAAATCTCTCAAACTCCGGGAGAGATTCTCAAAACCAAGGTTGACATGTTTCGAGTTCCTTTCAACATTTTGGAAATCCCGCTGAAACTTTGGACATTCTCGCGAAGGGTTCCCAATCCCCGACAAGACTGGTACCCTTTCATGTCCAAATCTCTCAAACTCCGGGAGAGATTCTCAAAACCAAGGTTGACATGTTTCGAGTTCCTTTCAACATTTTGGAAATCCCGCTGAAACTTTGGACATTCTCGCGAAGGGATCCCGATCCCGAACAAGACTGGTACCCTTTCACGTCCAAATCTCTCAAACTCCGGGAGAGATTCTCAAAACCAAGGTTGACATGTTTCGAATTCCTTTCAACATTTTGGAAATCCCGCCGAAACTTTGGACATTCTCGCGAAGGGTTCCCAATCCCCGACAAGACTGGTACCCTTTCACGTCCAAATCTCTCAAACTCCGGGAGAGATTCTCAAAACCAAGGTTGACATGTTTCGAGTTCCTTTCAACATTTTGGAAATCCCGCTGAAACTTTGGACATTCTCGCGAAGGGTTCCCAATCCCCGACAAGACTGGTACCCTTTCACGTCCAAATCTCTCAAACTCCGGGAGAGATTCTCAAAACCAAGGTTGACATGTTTCGAGTTCCTTTCAACATTTTGGAAATCCCGCTGAAACTTTGGACATTCTCGCGAAGGGTTCCCAATCCCCGACAAGACTGGTACACTTTCACGTCCAAATCTCTCAAACTCCGGGAGAGATTCTCAAAACCAAGGTTGACATGTTTCGAGTTCCTTTCAACATTTTGGAAATCCCGCTGAAACTTTGGACATTCTCGCGAAGGGTTCCCAATCCCCGACAAGACTGGTACCCTTTCACGTCCAAATCTCTCAAACTCCGGGAGAGATTCTCAAAACCAAGGTTGACATGTTTCGAGTTCCTTTCAACATTTTGGAAATCCCGCTGAAACTTTGGACATTCTCACAAAGGGTTCCCAATCCCCGACAAGACTGGTACCCTTTCACGTCCAGATCTCTCAAACTCCGGGAGAGATTCTCAAAACCAAGGTTGACATGTTTCGAGTTCCTTTCAACATTTTGGAAATCCCGCTGAAACTTTGGACATTCTCGCGAAGGGTTCCCAATCCCCGACAAGACTGGTACCCTTTCACGTCCAAATCTCTCAAACTCCGGGAGAGATTCTCAAAACCAAGGTTGACATGTTTCGAGTTCCTTTCAACATTTTGGAAATCCCGCTGAAACTTTGGACATTGTCGCGAAGGGTTCCCAATCCCCGACAAGACTGGTACCCTTTCACGTCCAAATCTCTCAAACTCCGGGAGAGATTCTCAAAACCAAGGTTGACATGTTTCGAGTTCCTTTCAACATTTTGGAAATCCCGCTGAAACTTTGGACATTGTCGCGAAGGGTTCCCAATCCCCGACAAGACTGGTACCCTTTCACGTCTAAATCTCTCAAACTCCGGGAGAGATTCTCAAAACCAAGGTTGACATGTTTCGAGTTCCTTTCAACATTTTGGAAATCCCGCTGAAACTTTGGACATTCTCGCGAAGGGTTCCCAATCCCCGACAAGACTGGTACCCTTTCACGTCTAAATCTCTCAAACTCCGGGAGAGATTCTCAAAACCAAGGTTGACATGTTTCGAGTTCCTTTCAACATTTTGGAAATCCCGCTGAAACTTTGGACATTCTGGCGAAGGGTTCCCAATCCCCGACAAGACTGGTACCCTTTCACGTCCAAATCTCTCAAACTCCGGGAGAGATTCTCAAAACCAAGGTTGACATGTTTCGAGTTCCTTTCAACATTTTGGAAATCCCGCTGAAACTTTGGACATTCTCGCGAAGGGTTCCCAATCCCCGACAAGACTGGTACCCTTTCACGTCCAAATCTCTCAAACTCCGGGAGAGATTCTCAAAACCAAGGTTGACATGTTTCGAGTTCCTTTCAACATTTTGGAAATCCCGCTGAAACTTTGGACATTCTCGCGAAGGGTTCCCAATCCCCGACAAGACTGGTACCCTTTCACGTCCAAATCTCTCAAACTCCGGGAGAGATTCTCAAAACCAAGGTTGACATGTTTCGAGTTCCTTTCAACATTTTGGAAATCCCGCTGAAACTTTGGACATTCTCGCGAAGGGATCCCGATCCCGAACAAGACTGGTACCCTTTCACGTCCAAATCTCTCAAACTCCGGGAGAGATTCTCAAAACCAAGGTTGACATGTTTCGAGTTCCTTTCAACATTTTGGAAATCCCGCTGAAACTTTGGACATTCTCGCGAAGGGTTCCCAATCCCCGACAAGACTGGTACCCTTTCACGTCCAAATCTCTCAAACTCCGGGAGAGATTCTCAAAACCAAGGTTGACATGTTTCGAGTTCCTTTCAACATTTTGGAAATCCCGCTGAAACTTTGGACATTCTGGCGAAGGGTTCCCAATCCCCGACAAGACTGGTACCCTTTCACGTCCAAATCTCTCAAACTCCGGGAGAGATTCTCAAAACCAAGGTTGACATGTTTCGAGTTCCTTTCAACATTTTGGAAATCCCGCTGAAACTTTGGACATTCTCGCGAAAGGTTCCCAATCCCCGACAAGACTGGTACCCTTTCACGTCCAAATCTCTCAAACTCCGGGAGACATTCTCAAAACCAAGGTTGACATGTTTCGAGTTCCTTTCAACATTTTGGAAATCCCGCTGAGACTTTGGACATTCTCGCGAAGGGTTCCCAATCCCCGACAAGACTGGTACCCTTTCACGTCCAAATCTCTCAAACTCCGGGAGAGATTCTCAAAACCAAGGTTGACATGTTTCGAGTTCCTTTCAACATTTTGGAAATCCAGCTGAAACTTTGGACATTCTCGCAAAGGGTTCCCGATCCCGAGCAAGACTGGTACCCTTTCACGTCCAAATCTCTCAAACTCCGGGAGAGATTCTCAAAACCAAGGTTGACATGTTTCGAGTTCCTTTCAACATTTTGGAAATCCCGCTGAAACTTTGGACATTCTGGCGAAGGGTTCCCAATCCCCGACAAGACTGGTACCCTTTCACGTCCAAATCTCTCAAACTCCGGGAGAGATTCTCAAAACCAAGGTTGACATGTTTCGAGTTCCTTTCAACATTTTGGAAATCCCGCTGAAACTTTGGACATTCTCGCGAAGGGTTCCCAATCCCCGACAAGACTGGTACCCTTTCACGTCCAAATCTCTCAAACTCCGGGAGAGATTCTCAAAACCAAGGTTGACATGTTTCGAGTTCCTCTCAACATTTTGGAAATCCCGCTGAAACTTTGGACATTCTCGCGAAGGGTTCCCAATCCCCGACAAGACTGGTACCCTTTCACGTCCAGATCTCTCAAACTCCGGGAGAGATTCTCAAAACCAAGGTTGACATGTTTCGAGTTCCTTTCAACATTTTGGAAATCCCGCTGAAACTTTGGACATTCTCGCGAAGGGTTCCCAATCCCCGACAAGACTGGTACCCTTTCACGTCCAAATCTCTCAAACTCCGGGAGAGATTCTCAAAACCAAGGTTGACATGTTTCGAGTTCCTTTCAACATTTTGGAAATCCCGCTGAAACTTTGGACATTCTCGCGAAGGGTTCCCAATCCCCGACAAGACTGGTACCCTTTCACGTCTAAATCTCTCAAACTCCGGGAGAGATTCTCAAAACCAAGGTTGACATGTTTCGAGTTCCTTTCAACATTTTGGAAATCCCGCTGAAACTTTGGACATTCTGGCGAAGGGTTCCCAATCCCCGACAAGACTGGTACCCTTTCACGTCCAAATCTCTCAAACTCCGGGAGAGATTCTCAAAACCAAGGTTGACATGTTTCGAGTTCCTTTCAACATTTTGGAAATCCCGCTGAAACTTTGGACATTCTCGCGAAGGGATCCCGATCCCGAACAAGACTGGTACCCTTTCACGTCCAAATCTCTCAAACTCCGGGAGAGATTCTCAAAACCAAGGTTGACATGTTTCGAGTTCCTTTCAACATTTTGGAAATCCCGCTGAAACTTTGGACATTCTCACGAAGGGTTCCCACTCCGCGAAAAGATTGGTACCCTTTCATGTCCAAATCTCTCAAACTCGGGGAGAGATTCTCAAAACCAAGGTTGACATGTTTCGAGTTCCTTTCAACATTTTGGAAATCCCGCTGAAACTTTGGACATTCTGGCGAAGGGTTCCCAATCCCCGACAAGACTGGTACCCTTTCACGTCCAAATCTCTCAAACTCCGGGAGAGATTCTCAAAACCAAGGTTGACATGTTTCGAGTTCCTTTCAACATTTTGGAAATCCCGCTGAAACTTTGGACATTCTCGCGAAGGGTTCCCAATCCCCGACAAGACTGGTACCCTTTCACGTCCAAATCTCTCAAACTCCGGGAGAGATTCTCAAAACCAAGGTTGACATGTTTCGAGTTCCTTTCAACATTTTGGAAATCCCGCTGAAACTTTCGACATTCTGGCGAAGGGTTCCCAATCCCCGACAAGACTGGTACCCTTTCACGTCCAAATCTCTCAAACTCCGGGAGAGATTCTCAAAACCAAGGTTGACATGTTTCGAGTTCCTTTCAACATTTTGGAAATCCCGCTGAAACTTTGGACATTCTCGCGAAAGGTTCCCAATCCCCGACAAGACTGGTACCCTTTCACGTCCAAATCTCTCAAACTCCGGGAGACATTCTCAAAACCAAGGTTGACATGTTTCGAGTTCCTTTCAACATTTTGGAAATCCCGCTGAGACTTTGGACATTCTCGCGAAGGGTTCCCAATCCCCGACAAGACTGGTACCCTTTCACGTCCAAATCTCTCAAACTCCGGGAGAGATTCTCAAAACCAAGGTTGACATGTTTCGAGTTCCTTTCAACATTTTGGAAATCCAGCTGAAACTTTGGACATTCTCGCAAAGGGTTCCCGATCCCGAACAAGACTGGTACCCTTTCACGTCTAAATCTCTCAAACTCCGGGAGAGATTCTCAAAACCAAGGTTGACATGTTTCGAGTTCCTTTCAACATTTTGGAAATCCCGCTGAAACTTTGGACATTCTGGCGAAGGGTTCCCAATCCCCGACAAGACTGGTACCCTTTCACGTCCAAATCTCTCAAACTCCGGGAGAGATTCTCAAAACCAAGGTTGACATGTTTCGAGTTCCTTTCAACATTTTGGAAATCCCGCTGAAACTTTGGACATTCTCGCGAAGGGTTCCCAATCCCCGACAAGACTGGTACCCTTTCACGTCCAAATCTCTCAAACTCCGGGAGAGATTCTCAAAACCAAGGTTGACATGTTTCGAGTTCCTCTCAACATTTTGGAAATCCCGCTGAAACTTTGGACATTCTCGCGAAGGGTTCCCAATCCCCGACAAGACTGGTACCCTTTCACGTCCAGATCTCTCAAACTCCGGGAGAGATTCTCAAAACCAAGGTTGACATGTTTCGAGTTCCTTTCAACATTTTGGAAATCCCGCTGAAACTTTGGACATTCTCGCGAAGGGTTCCCAATCCCCGACAAGACTGGTACCCTTTCACGTCCAAATCTCTCAAACTCCGGGAGAGATTCTCAAAACCAAGGTTGACATGTTTCGAGTTCCTTTCAACATTTTGGAAATCCCGCTGAAACTTTGGACATTCTCGCGAAGGGTTCCCAATCCCCGACAAGACTGGTACCCTTTCACGTCTAAATCTCTCAAACTCCGGGAGAGATTCTCAAAACCAAGGTTGACATGTTTCGAGTTCCTTTCAACATTTTGGAAATCCCGCTGAAACTTTGGACATTCTGGCGAAGGGTTCCCAATCCCCGACAAGACTGGTACCCTTTCACGTCCAAATCTCTCAAACTCCGGGAGAGATTCTCAAAACCAAGGTTGACATGTTTCGAGTTCCTCTCAACATTTTGGAAATCCCGCTGAAACTTTGGACATTCTCGCGAAGGGTTCCCAATCCCCGACAAGACTGGTACCCTTTCACGTCCAAATCTCTCAAACTCCGGGAGAGATTCTCAAAACCAAGGTTGACATGTTTCGAGTTCCTTTCAACATTTTGGAAATCCCGCTGAAACTTTGGACATTCTCGCGAAGGGTTCCCAATCCCCGACAAGACTGGTACCCTTTCACGTCCAAATCTCTCAAACTCCGGGAGAGATTCTCAAAACCAAGGTTGACATGTTTCGAGTTCCTTTCAACATTTTGGAAATCCCGCTGAAACTTTGGACATTCTCGCGAAGGGATCCCGATCCCGAACAAGACTGGTACCCTTTCACGTCCAAATCTCTCAAACTCCGGGAGAGATTCTCAAAACCAAGGTTGACATGTTTCGAGTTCCTTTCAACATTTTGGAAATCCCGCTGAAACTTTGGACATTCTCACGAAGGGTTCCCACTCCGCGAAAAGATTGGTACCCTTTCATGTCCAAATCTCTCAAACTCGGGGAGAGATTCTCAAAACCAAGGTTGACATGTTTCGAGTTCCTTTCAACATTTTGGAAATCCCGCTGAAACTTTGGACATTCTGGCGAAGGGTTCCCAATCCCCGACAAGACTGGTACCCTTTCACGTCCAAATCTCTCAAACTCCGGGAGAGATTCTCAAAACCAAGGTTGACATGTTTCGAGTTCCTTTCAACATTTTGGAAATCCCGCTGAAACTTTGGACATTCTCGCGAAGGGTTCCCAATCCCCGACAAGACTGGTACCCTTTCACGTCCAAATCTCTCAAACTCCGGGAGAGATTCTCAAAACCAAGGTTGACATGTTTCGAGTTCCTTTCAACATTTTGGAAATCCCGCTGAAACTTTGGACATTCTCGCGAAGGGTTCCCAATCCCCGACAAGACTGGTACCCTTTCACGTCCAAATCTCTCAAACTCCGGGAGAGATTCTCAAAACCAAGGTTGACATGTTTCGAGTTCCTTTCAACATTTTGGAAATCCCGCTGAAACTTTGGACATTCTCGCGAAAGGTTCCCAATCCCCGACAAGACTGGTACCCTTTCACGTCCAAATCTCTCAAACTCCGGGAGACATTCTCAAAACCAAGGTTGACATGTTTCGAGTTCCTTTCAACATTTTGGAAATCCCGCTTAAACTTTGGACATTCTCGCGAAAGGTTCCCAATCCCCGACAAGACTGGTACCCTTTCACGTCCAAATCTCTCAAACTCCGGGAGACATTCTCAAAACCAAGGTTGACATGTTTCGAGTTCCTTTCAACATTTTGGAAATCCCGCTGAGAATTTGGACATTCTCGCGAAGGGTTCCCAATCCCCGACAAGACTGGTACCCTTTCACGTCCAAATCTCTCAAACTCCGGGAGAGATTCTCAAAACCAAGGTTGACATGTTTCGAGTTCCTTTCAACATTTTGGAAATCCAGCTGAAACTTTGGACATTCTCGCAAAGGGTTCCCGATCCCGAACAAGACTGGTACCCTTTCACGTCTAAATCTCTCAAACTCCGGGAGAGATTCTCAAAACCAAGGTTGACATGTTTCGAGTTCCTTTCAACATTTTGGAAATCCCGCTGAAACTTTGGACAATCTCGCGAAGGGTTCCCAATCCCCGACAAGACTGGTACCCTTTCACGTCTAAATCTCTCAAACTCCGGGAGAGATTCTCAAAACCAAGGTTGACATGTTTCGAGTTCCTTTCAACATTTTGGAAATCCCGCTGAAACTTTGGACATTCTCGCGAAGGGTTCCCAATCCCCGACAAGACTGGTACCCTTTCACGTCCAAATCTCTCAAACTCCGGGAGAGATTCTCAAAACCAAGGTTGACATGTTTCGAGTTCCTTTCAACATTTTGGAAATCCCGCTGAAACTTTGGACATTCTCGCGAAGGGTTCCCTGTCCCTGACAAGACTGGTAACCTTTCACGTCCAAATCTCTCAAACTCCGGGAGAGATTCTCAAAACCAAGGTTGACATGTTTCGAGTTCCTTTCAACATTTTGGAAATCCCGCTGAAACTTTGGACATTCTGCCGAAGGGTTCCCAATCCCCGACAAGACTGGTACCCTTTCACGTCCAAATCAATCAAACTCCGGGAGAGATTCTCAAAACCAAGGTTGACATGTTTCGAGTTCCTTTCAACATTTTGGAAATCCCGCTGAAACTTTGGACATTCTCGCAAATGGTTCCCAATCCCCGACAAGACTGGTACCCTTTCACGTCCAAATCTCTCCAACTCCGGGAGAGATTCTCAAAACCAAGGTTGACATGTTTCGAGTTCCTTTCAACATTTTGGAAATCCCGCTGAAACTTTGGACATTCTGGCGAAGGGTTCCCAATCCCCGACAAGACTGGTACCCTTTCACGTCCAAATCTCTCAAACTCCGGGAGAGATTCTCAAAACCAAGGTTGACATGTTTCGAGTTCCTTTCAACATTTTGGAAATCCCGCTGAAACTTTGGACATTCTCGCGAAGGGTTCCCAATCCCCGACAAGACTGGTACCCTTTCACGTCCAAATCTCTCAAACTCCGGGAGAGATTCTCAAAACCAAGGTTGACATGTTTCGAGTTCCTTTCAACATTTTGGAAATCCCGCTGAGACTTTGGACATTCTCGCGAAGGGTTCCCAATCCCCGACAAGACTGGTACCCTTTCACGTCCAAATCTCTCAAACTCCGGGAGAGATTCTCAAAACCAAGGTTGACATGTTTCGAGTTCCTTTCAACATTTTGGAAATCCAGCTGAAACTTTGGACATTCTCGCAAAGGGTTCCCGATCCCGAACAAGACTGGTACCCTTTCACGTCCAAATCTCTCAAACTCCGGGAGAGATTCTCAAAACCAAGGTTGACATGTTTCGAGTTCCTTTCAACATTTTGGAAATCCCGCTGAAACTTTGGACAATCTCGCGAAGGGTTCCCAATCCCCGACAAGACTGGTACCCTTTCACGTCTAAATCTCTCAAACTCCGGGAGAGATTCTCAAAACCAAGGTTGACATGTTTCGAGTTCCTTTCAACATTTTGGAAATCCCGCTGAAACTTTGGACATTCTGGCGAAGGGTTCCCAATCCCCGACAAGACTGGTACCCTTTCACGTCCAAATCTCTCAAACTCCGGGAGAGATTCTCAAAACCAAGGTTGACATGTTTCGAGTTCCTTTCAACATTTTGGAAATCCCGCTGAAACTTTGGACATTCTCGCGAAGGGTTCCCTGTCCCTGACAAGACTGGTAACCTTTCACGTCCAAATCTCTCAAACTCCGGGAGAGATTCTCAAAACCAAGGTTGACATGTTTCGAGTTCCTTTCAACATTTTGGAAATCCCGCTGAAACTTTGGACATTCTGGCGAAGGGTTCCCAATCCCCGACAAGACTGGTACCCTTTCACGTCCAAATCTCTCAAACTCCGGGAGAGATTCTCAAAACCAAGGTTGACATGTTTCGAGTTCCTTTCAACATTTTGGAAATCCCGCTGAAACTTTCGACATTCTCGCGAAGGGTTCCCAATCCCCGACAAGACTGGTACCCTTTCACGTCCAGATCTCTCAAACTCCGGGAGAGATTCTCAAAACCAAGGTTGACATGTTTCGAGTTCCTTTCAACATTTTGGAAATCCCGCTGAAACTTTGGACATTCTCGCGAAGGGATCCCGATCCCGAACAAGACTGGTACCCTTTCACGTCCAAATCTCTCAAACTCCGGGAGAGATTCTCAAAACCAAGGTTGACATGTTTCGAGTTCCTTTCAACATTTTGGAAATCCCGCTGAAACTTTGGACATTCTCACGAAGGGTTCCCAATCCGCGAAAAGATTGGTACGCTTTCATGTCCAAATCTCTCAAACTCGGGGAGAGATTCTCAAAACCAAGGTTGACATGTTTCGAGTTCCTTTCAACATTTTGGAAATCCCGCTGAAACTTTGGACATTCTGGCGAAGGGTTCCCAATCCCCGACAAGACTGGTACCCTTTCACGTCCAAATCTCTCAAACTCCGGGAGAGATTCTCAAAACCAAGGTTGACATGTTTCGAGTTCCTTTCAACATTTTGGAAATCCCGCTGAAACTTTGGACATTCTCGCGAAGGGTTCCCAATCCCCGACAAGATTGGTACCCTTTCATGTCCAAATCTCTCAAACTCGGGGAGAGATTCTCAAAACCAAGGTTGACATGTTTCGAGTTCCTTTCAACATTTTGGAAATCCCGCTGAAACTTTGGACATTCTGGCGAAGGGTTCCCAATCCCCGACAAGACTGGTACCCTTTCACGTCCAAATCTCTCAAACTCCGGGAGAGATTCTCAAAACCAAGGTTGACATGTTTCGAATTCCTTTCAACATTTTGGAAATCCCGCCGAAACTTTGGACATTCTCGCGAAGGGTTCCCAATCCCCGACAAGACTGGTACCCTTTCACGTCCAAATCTCTCAAACTCCGGGAGAGATTCTCAAAACCAAGGTTGACATGTTTCGAGTTCCTTTCAACATTTTGGAAATCCCGCTGAAACTTTGGACATTCTCGCGAAGGGTTCCCAATCCCCGACAAGACTGGTACCCTTTCACGTCCAAATCTCTCAAACTCCGGGAGAGATTCTCAAAACCAAGGTTGACATGTTTCGAGTTCCTTTCAACATTTTGGAAATCCCGCTGAAACATTGGACATTCTGGCGAAGGGTTCCCAATCCCCGACAAGACTGGTACCCTTTCACGTCCAAATCTCTCAAACTCCGGGAGAGATTCTCAAAACCAAGGTTGACATGTTTCGAGTTCCTTTCAACATTTTGGAAATCCCGCTGAAACTTTCGACATTCTGGCGAAGGGTTCCCAATCCCCGACAAGACTGGTACCCTTTCACGTCCAGATCTCTCAAACTCCGGGAGAGATTCTCAAAACCAAGGTTGACATGTTTCGAGTTCCTTTCAACATTTTGGAAATCCCGCTGAAACTTTGGACATTCTCGCGAAGGGATCCCGATCCCGAACAAGACTGGTACCCTTTCACGTCCAAATCTCTCAAACTCCGGGAGAGATTCTCAAAACCAAGGTTGACATGTTTCGAGTTCCTTTCAACATTTTGGAAATCCCGCTGAGACTTTGGACATTCTCGCGAAGGGTTCCCAATCCCCGACAAGACTGGTACCCTTTCACGTCCAAATCTCTCAAACTCCGGGAGAGATTCTCAAAACCAAGGTTGACATGTTTCGAGTTCCTTTCAACATTTTGGAAATCCAGCTGAAACTTTGGACATTCTCGCAAAGGGTTCCCGATCCCGAACAAGACTGGTACCCTTTCACGTCCAAATCTCTCAAACTCCGGGAGAGATTCTCAAAACCAAGGTTGACATGTTTCGAGTTCCTTTCAACATTTTGGAAATCCCGCTGAAACTTTGGACAATCTCGCGAAGGGTTCCCAATCCCCGACAAGACTGGTACCCTTTCACGTCTAAATCTCTCAAACTCCGGGAGAGATTCTCAAAACCAAGGTTGACATGTTTCGAGTTCCTTTCAACATTTTGGAAATCCCGCTGAAACTTTGGACATTCTGGCGAAGGGTTCCCAATCCCCGACAAGACTGGTACCCTTTCACGTCCAAATCTCTCAAACTCCGGGAGAGATTCTCAAAACCAAGGTTGACATGTTTCGAGTTCCTTTCAACATTTTGGAAATCCCGCTGAAACTTTGGACATTCTCGCGAAGGGTTCCCTGTCCCTGACAAGACTGGTAACCTTTCACGTCCAAATCTCTCAAACTCCGGGAGAGATTCTCAAAACCAAGGTTGACATGTTTCGAGTTCCTTTCAACATTTTGGAAATCCCGCTGAAACTTTGGACATTCTGGCGAAGGGTTCCCAATCCCCGACAAGACTGGTACCCTTTCACGTCCAAATCTCTCAAACTCCGGGAGAGATTCTCAAAACCAAGGTTGACATGTTTCGAGTTCCTTTCAACATTTTGGAAATCCCGCTGAAACTTTCGACATTCTCGCGAAGGGTTCCCAATCCCCGACAAGACTGGTACCCTTTCACGTCCAGATCTCTCAAACTCCGGGAGAGATTCTCAAAACCAAGGTTGACATGTTTCGAGTTCCTTTCAACATTTTGGAAATCCCGCTGAAACTTTGGACATTCTCGCGAAGGGATCCCGATCCCGAACAAGACTGGTACCCTTTCACGTCCAAATCTCTCAAACTCCGGGAGAGATTCTCAAAACCAAGGTTGACATGTTTCGAGTTCCTTTCAACATTTTGGAAATCCCGCTGAAACTTTGGACATTCTCACGAAGGGTTCCCAATCCGCGAAAAGATTGGTACGCTTTCATGTCCAAATCTCTCAAACTCGGGGAGAGATTCTCAAAACCAAGGTTGACATGTTTCGAGTTCCTTTCAACATTTTGGAAATCCCGCTGAAACTTTGGACATTCTGGCGAAGGGTTCCCAATCCCCGACAAGACTGGTACCCTTTCACGTCCAAATCTCTCAAACTCCGGGAGAGATTCTCAAAACCAAGGTTGACATGTTTCGAGTTCCTTTCAACATTTTGGAAATCCCGCTGAAACTTTGGACATTCTCGCGAAGGGTTCCCAATCCCCGACAAGATTGGTACCCTTTCATGTCCAAATCTCTCAAACTCGGGGAGAGATTCTCAAAACCAAGGTTGACATGTTTCGAGTTCCTTTCAACATTTTGGAAATCCCGCTGAAACTTTGGACATTCTGGCGAAGGGTTCCCAATCCCCGACAAGACTGGTACCCTTTCACGTCCAAATCTCTCAAACTCCGGGAGAGATTCTCAAAACCAAGGTTGACATGTTTCGAATTCCTTTCAACATTTTGGAAATCCCGCCGAAACTTTGGACATTCTCGCGAAGGGTTCCCAATCCCCGACAAGACTGGTACCCTTTCACGTCCAAATCTCTCAAACTCCGGGAGAGATTCTCAAAACCAAGGTTGACATGTTTCGAGTTCCTTTCAACATTTTGGAAATCCCGCTGAAACTTTGGACATTCTCGCGAAGGGTTCCCAATCCCCGACAAGACTGGTACCCTTTCACGTCCAAATCTCTCAAACTCCGGGAGAGATTCTCAAAACCAAGGTTGACATGTTTCGAGTTCCTTTCAACATTTTGGAAATCCCGCTGAAACATTGGACATTCTCGCGAAGGGTTCCCAATCCCCGACAAGACTGGTACCCTTTCACGTCCAAATCTCTCAAACTCCGGGAGAGATTCTCAAAACCAAGGTTGACATGTTTCGAGTTCCTTTCAACATTTTGGAAATCCCGCTGAAACTTTCGACATTCTGGCGAAGGGTTCCCAATCCCCGACAAGACTGGTACCCTTTCACGTCCAGATCTCTCAAACTCCGGGAGAGATTCTCAAAACCAAGGTTGACATGTTTCGAGTTCCTTTCAACATTTTGGAAATCCCGCTGAAACTTTGGACATTCTCGCGAAGGGATCCCGATCCCGAACAAGACTGGTACCCTTTCACGTCCAAATCTCTCAAACTCCGGGAGAGATTCTCAAAACCAAGGTTGACATGTTTCGAGTTCCTTTCAACATTTTGGAAATCCCGCTGAAACTTTGGACATTATCACGAAGGGTTCCCAATCCGCGAAAAGATTGGTACCCTTTCATGTCCAAATCTCTCAAACTCGGGGAGAGATTCTCAAAACCAAGGTTGACATGTTTCGAGTTCCTTTCAACATTTTGGAAATCCCGCTGAAACTTTGGACATTCTGGCGAAGGGTTCCCAATCCCCGACAAGACTGGTACCCTTTCACGTCCAAATCTCTCAAACTCCGGGAGAGATTCTCAAAACCAAGGTTGACATGTTTCGAGTTCCTTTCAACATTTTGGAAATCCCGCTGAAACTTTGGACATTCTCGCGAAGGGTTCCCAATCCCCGACAAGACTGGTACCCTTTCATGTCCAAATCTCTCAAACTCGGGGAGAGATTCTCAAAACCAAGGTTGACATGTTTCGAGTTCCTTTCAACATTTTGGAAATCCCGCTGAAACTTTGGACATTCTGGCGAAGGGTTCCCAATCCCCGACAAGACTGGTACCCCTTCACGTCCAAATCTCTCAAACTCCGGGAGAGATTCTCAAAACCAAGGTTGACATGTTTCGAATTCCTTTCAACATTTTGGAAATCCCGCCGAAACTTTGGACATTCTGGCGAAGGGTTCCCAATCCCCGACAAGACTGGTACCCTTTCACGTCCAAATCTCTCAAACTCCGGGAGAGATTCTCAAAACCAAGGTTGACATGTTTCGAGTTCCTTTCAACATTTTGGAAATCCCGCTGAAACTTTGGAAATTCTCGCGAAGGGTTCCCAATCCCCGACAAGACTGGTACCCTTTCACGTCCAAATCTCTCAAACTCCGGGAGAGATTCTCAAAACCAAGGTTGACATGTTTCGAGTTCCTTTCAACATTTTGGAAATCCCGCTGAAACTTTGGACATTCTCGCGAAGGGTTCCCAATCCCCGACAAGACTGGTACACTTTCACGTCCAAATCTCTCAAACTCCGGGAGAGATTCTCAAAACCAAGGTTGACATGTTTCGAGTTCCTTTCAACATTTTGGAAATCCCGCTGAAACTTTGGACATTCTCGCGAAGGGTTCCCAATCCCCGACAAGACTGGTACCCTTTCACGTCCAAATCTCTCAAACTCCGGGAGAGATTCTCAAAACCAAGGTTGACATGTTTCGAGTTCCTTTCAACATTTTGGAAATCCCGCTGAAACTTTGGACATTCTCACAAAGGGTTCCCAATCCCCGACAAGACTGGTACCCTTTCACGTCCAGATCTCTCAAACTCCGGGAGAGATTCTCAAAACCAAGGTTGACATGTTTCGAGTTCCTTTCAACATTTTGGAAATCCCGCTGAAACTTTGGACATTCTCGCAAAGGGTTCCCAATCCCCGACAAGACTGGTACCCTTTCACGTCCAAATCTCTCAAACTCCGGGAGAGATTCTCAAAACCAAGGTTGACATGTTTCGAGTTCCTTTCAACATTTTGGAAATCCCGCTGAAACTTTGGACATTCTCACAAAGGGTTCCCAATCCCCGACAAGACTGGTACCCTTTCACGTCCAGATCTCTCAAACTCCGGGAGAGATTCTCAAAACCAAGGTTGACATGTTTCGAGTTCCTTTCAACATTTTGGAAATCCCGCTGAAACTTTGGACATTCTCGCGAAGGGTTCCCAATCCCCGACAAGACTGGTACCCTTTCACGTCCAAATCTCTCAAACTCCGGGAGAGATTCTCAAAACCAAGGTTGACATGTTTCGAGTTCCTTTCAACATTTTGGAAATCCCGCTGAAACTTTGGACATTGTCGCGAAGGGTTCCCAATCCCCGACAAGACTGGTACCCTTTCACGTCCAAATCTCTCAAACTCCGGGAGAGATTCTCAAAACCAAGGTTGACATGTTTCGAGTTCCTTTCAACATTTTGGAAATCCCGCTGAAACTTTGGACATTGTCGCGAAGGGTTCCCTGTCCCTGACAAGACTGGTAACCTTTCACGTCCAAATCTCTCAAACTCCGGGAGAGATTCTCAAAACCAAGGTTGACATGTTTCGAGTTCCTTTCAACATTTTGGAAATCCCGCTGAAACTTTGGACATTCTGGCGAAGGGTTCCCAATCCCCGACAAGACTGGTACCCTTTCACGTCCAAATCTCTCAAACTCCGGGAGAGATTCTCAAAACCAAGGTTGACATGTTTCGAGTTCCTTTCAACATTTTGGAAATCCCGCTGAAACTTTCGACATTCTCGCGAAGGGTTCCCAATCCCCGACAAGACTGGTACCCTTTCACGTCCAGATCTCTCAAACTCCGGGAGAGATTCTCAAAACCAAGGTTGACATGTTTCGAGTTCCTTTCAACATTTTGGAAATCCCGCTGAAACTTTGGACATTCTCGCGAAGGGATCCCGATCCCGAACAAGACTGGTACCCTTTCACGTCCAAATCTCTCAAACTCCGGGAGAGATTCTCAAAACCAAGGTTGACATGTTTCGAGTTCCTTTCAACATTTTGGAAATCCCGCTGAAACTTTGGACATTCTCACGAAGGGTTCCCAATCCGCGAAAAGATTGGTACGCTTTCATGTCCAAATCTCTCAAACTCGGGGAGAGATTCTCAAAACCAAGGTTGACATGCTTCGAGTTCCTTTCAACATTTTGGAAATCCCGCTGAAACTTTGGACATTCTGGCGAAGGGTTCCCAATCCCCGACAAGACTGGTACCCTTTCACGTCCAAATCTCTCAAACTCCGGGAGAGATTCTCAAAACCAAGGTTGACATGTTTCGAGTTCCTTTCAACATTTTGGAAATCCCGCTGAAACTTTGGACATTCTCGCGAAGGGTTCCCAATCCCCGACAAGATTGGTACCCTTTCATGTCCAAATCTCTCAAACTCGGGGAGAGATTCTCAAAACCAAGGTTGACATGTTTCGAGTTCCTTTCAACATTTTGGAAATCCCGCTGAAACTTTGGACATTCTGGCGAAGGGTTCCCAATCCCCGACAAGACTGGTACCCTTTCACGTCCAAATCTCTCAAACTCCGGGAGAGATTCTCAAAACCAAGGTTGACATGTTTCGAATTCCTTTCAACATTTTGGAAATCCCGCCGAAACTTTGGACATTCTCGCGAAGGGTTCCCAATCCCCGACAAGACTGGTACCCTTTCACGTCCAAATCTCTCAAACTCCGGGAGAGATTCTCAAAACCAAGGTTGACATGTTTCGAGTTCCTTTCAACATTTTGGAAATCCCGCTGAAACTTTGGACATTCTCGCGAAGGGTTCCCAATCCCCGACAAGACTGGTACCCTTTCACGTCCAAATCTCTCAAACTCCGGGAGAGATTCTCAAAACCAAGGTTGACATGTTTCGAGTTCCTTTCAACATTTTGGAAATCCCGCTGAAACATTGGACATTCTCGCGAAGGGTTCCCAATCCCCGACAAGACTGGTACCCTTTCACGTCCAAATCTCTCAAACTCCGGGAGAGATTCTCAAAACCAAGGTTGACATGTTTCGAGTTCCTTTCAACATTTTGGAAATCCCGCTGAAACTTTCGACATTCTGGCGAAGGGTTCCCAATCCCCGACAAGACTGGTACCCTTTCACATCCAAACCTCTCAAACTCCGGGAGAGATTCTCAAAACCAAGGTTGACATGTTTCGAGTTCCTTTCAACATTTTGGAAATCCCGCTGAAACTTTGGACATTCTCGCGAAGGGATCCCGATCCCGAACAAGACTGGTACCCTTTCACGTCCAAATCTCTCAAACTTCGGGAGAGATTCTCAAAACCAAGGTTGACATGTTTCGAGTTCCTTTCAACATTTTGGAAATCCCGCTGAAACTTTGGACATTATCACGAAGGGTTCCCAATCCGCGAAAAGATTGGTACCCTTTCATGTCCAAATCTCTCAAACTCGGGGAGAGATTCTCAAAACCAAGGTTGACATGTTTCGAGTTCCTTTCAACATTTTGGAAATCCCGCTGAAACTTTGGACATTCTGGCGAAGGGTTCCCAATCCCCGACAAGACTTGTACCCTTTCACGTCCAAATCTCTCAAACTCCGGGAGAGATTCTCAAAACCAAGGTTGACATGTTTCGAGTTCCTTTCAACATTTTGGAAATCCCGCTGAAACTTTGGACATTCTCGCGAAGGGTTCCCAATCCCCGACAAGATTGGTACCCTTTCATGTCCAAATCTCTCAAACTCGGGGAGAGATTCTCAAAACCAAGGTTGACATGTTTCGAGTTCCTTTCAACATTTTGGAAATCCCGCTGAAACTTTGGACATTCTGGCGAAGGGTTCCCAATCCCCGACAAGACTGGTACCCTTTCACGTCCAAATCTCTCAAACTCCGGGAGAGATTCTCAAAACCAAGGTTGACATGTTTCGAATTCCTTTCAACATTTTGGAAATCCCGCCGAAACTTTGGACATTCTCGCGAAGGGTTCCCAATCCCCGACAAGACTGGTACCCTTTCACGTCCAAATCTCTCAAACTCCGGGAGAGATTCTCAAAACCAAGGTTGACATGTTTCGAGTTCCTTTCAACATTTTGGAAATCCCGCTGAAACTTTGGACATTCTCGCGAAGGGTTCCCAATCCCCGACAAGACTGGTACCCTTTCACGTCCAAATCTCTCAAACTCCGGGAGAGATTCTCAAAACCAAGGTTGACATGTTTCGAGTTCCTTTCAACATTTTGGAAATCCCGCTGAAACTTTGGACATTCTCGCGAAGGGTTCCCAATCCCCGACAAGACTGGTACACTTTCACGTCCAAATCTCTCAAACTCCGGGAGAGATTCTCAAAACCAAGGTTGACATGTTTCGAGTTCCTTTCAACATTTTGGAAATCCCGCTGAAACTTTGGACATTCTCGCGAAGGGTTCCCAATCCCCGACAAGACTGGTACCCTTTCACGTCCAAATCTCTCAAACTCCGGGAGAGATTCTCAAAACCAAGGTTGACATGTTTCGAGTTCCTTTCAACATTTTGGAAATCCCGCTGAAACTTTGGACATTCTCACAAAGGGTTCCCAATCCCCGACAAGACTGGTACCCTTTCACGTCCAGATCTCTCAAACTCCGGGAGAGATTCTCAAAACCAAGGTTGACATGTTTCGAGTTCCTTTCAACATTTTGGAAATCCCGCTGAAACTTTGGACATTCTCGCGAAGGGTTCCCAATCCCCGACAAGACTGGTACCCTTTCACGTCCAAATCTCTCAAACTCCGGGAGAGATTCTCAAAACCAAGGTTGACATGTTTCGAGTTCCTTTCAACATTTTGGAAATCCCACTGAAACTTTGGACATTGTCGCGAAGGGTTCCCAATCCCCGACAAGACTGGTACCCTTTCACGTCCAAATCTCTCAAACTCCGGGAGAGATTCTCAAAACCAAGGTTGACATGTTTCGAGTTCCTTTCAACATTTTGGAAATCCCGCTGAAACTTTGGACATTGTCGCGAAGGGTTCCCAATCCCCGACAAGACTGGTACCCTTTCACGTCTAAATCTCTCAAACTCCGGGAGAGATTCTCAAAACCAAGGTTGACATGTTTCGAGTTCCTTTCAACATTTTGGAAATCCCGCTGAAACTTTGGACATTCTCGCGAAGGGTTCCCAATCCCCGACAAGACTGGTACCCTTTCACGTCCAAATCTCTCAAACTCCGGGAGAGATTCTCAAAACCAAGGTTGACATGTTTCGAGTTCCTTTCAACATTTTGGAAATCCCGCTGAAACTTTGGACATTCTGGCGAAGGGTTCCCAATCCCCGACAAGACTGGTACCCTTTCACGTCCAAATCTCTCAAACTCCGGGAGAGATTCTCAAAACCAAGGTTGACATGTTTCGAGTTCCTTTCAACATTTTGGAAATCCCGCTGAAACTTTGGACATTGTCGCGAAGGGTTCCCAATCCCCGACAAGACTGGTACCCTTTCACGTCTAAATCTCTCAAACTCCGGGAGAGATTCTCAAAACCAAGGTTGACATGTTTCGAGTTCCTTTCAACATTTTGGAAATCCCGCTGAAACTTTGGACATTCTGGCGAAGGGTTCCCAATCCCCGACAAGACTGGTACCCTTTCACGTCCAAATCTCTCAAACTCCGGGAGAGATTCTCAAAACCAAGGTTGACATGTTTCGAGTTCCTTTCAACATTTTGGAAATCCCGCTGAAACTTTGGACATTCTGGCGAAGGGTTCCCAATCCCCGACAAGACTGGTACCCTTTCACGTCCAAATCTCTCAAACTCCGGGAGAGATTCTCAAAACCAAGGTTGACATGTTTCGAGTTCCTCTCAACATTTTGGAAATCCCGCTGAAACTTTGGACATTCTCGCGAAGGGTTCCCAATCCCCGACAAGACTGGTACCCTTTCACGTCCAGATCTCTCAAACTCCGGGAGAGATTCTCAAAACCAAGGTTGACATGTTTCGAGTTCCTTTCAACATTTTGGAAATCCCGCTGAAACTTTGGACATTCTCGCGAAGGGTTCCCAATCCCCGACAAGACTGGTACCCTTTCACGTCCAAATCTCTCAAACTCCGGGAGAGATTCTCAAAACCAAGGTTGACATGTTTCGAGTTCCTTTCAACATTTTGGAAATCCCGCTGAAACTTTGGACATTCTCGCGAAGGGTTCCCAATCCCCGACAAGACTGGTACCCTTTCACGTCCAAATCTCTCAAACTCCGGGAGAGATTCTCAAAACCAAGGTTGACATGTTTCGAGTTCCTTTCAACATTTTGGAAATCCCGCTGAAACTTTGGACATTCTGGCGAAGGGTTCCCAATCCCCGACAAGACTGGTACCCTTTCACGTCCAAATCTCTCAAACTCCGGGAGAGATTCTCAAAACCAAGGTTGACATGTTTCGAGTTCCTTTCAACATTTTGGAAATCCCGCTGAAACTTTGGACATTCTCGCGAAGGGTTCCCAATCCCCGACAAGACTGGTACCCTTTCACGTCTAAATCTCTCAAACTCCGGGAGAGATTCTCAAAACCAAGGTTGACATGTTTCGAGTTCCTTTCAACATTTTGGAAATCCCGCTGAAACTTTGGACATTCTGGCGAAGGGTTCCCAATCCCCGACAAGACTGGTACCCTTTCACGTCCAAATCTCTCAAACTCCGGGAGAGATTCTCAAAACCAAGGTTGACATGTTT
The DNA here is from genome assembly GCF_964273445.1 of Streptopelia decaocto. Taxonomy (NCBI): domain Eukaryota; kingdom Metazoa; phylum Chordata; class Aves; order Columbiformes; family Columbidae; genus Streptopelia; species Streptopelia decaocto. The sequence continues at coordinate 481,572 of NW_028116794.1, forward strand.
CGAGTTCCTTTCAACATTTTGGAAATCCCGCTGAAACTTTGGACATTCTGGCGAAGGGTTCCCAATCCCCGACAAGACTGGTACCCTTTCACGTCCAAATCTCTCAAACTCCGGGAGAGATTCTCAAAACCAAGGTTGACATGTTTCGAGTTCCTCTCAACATTTTGGAAATCCCGCTGAAACTTTGGACATTCTCGCGAAGGGTTCCCAATCCCCGACAAGACTGGTACCCTTTCACGTCCAGATCTCTCAAACTCCGGGAGAGATTCTCAAAACCAAGGTTGACATGTTTCGAGTTCCTTTCAACATTTTGGAAATCCCGCTGAAACTTTGGACATTCTCGCGAAGGGTTCCCAATCCCCGACAAGACTGGTACCCTTTCACGTCCAAATCTCTCAAACTCCGGGAGAGATTCTCAAAACCAAGGTTGACATGTTTCGAGTTCCTTTCAACATTTTGGAAATCCCGCTGAAACTTTGGACATTCTCGCGAAGGGTTCCCAATCCCCGACAAGACTGGTACCCTTTCACGTCTAAATCTCTCAAACTCCGGGAGAGATTCTCAAAACCAAGGTTGACATGTTTCGAGTTCCTTTCAACATTTTGGAAATCCCGCTGAAACTTTGGACATTCTGGCGAAGGGTTCCCAATCCCCGACAAGACTGGTACCCTTTCACGTCCAAATCTCTCAAACTCCGGGAGAGATTCTCAAAACCAAGGTTGACATGTTTCGAGTTCCTTTCAACATTTTGGAAATCCCGCTGAAACTTTGGACATTCTCGCGAAGGGTTCCCAATCCCCGACAAGACTGGTACCCTTTCACGTCCAAATCTCTCAAACTCCGGGAGAGATTCTCAAAACCAAGGTTGACATGTTTCGAGTTCCTTTCAACATTTTGGAAATCCCGCTGAAACTTTGGACATTCTCGCGAAGGGTTCCCAATCCCCAACAAGACTGGTACCCTTTCACGTCCAAATCTCTCAAACTCCGGGAGAGATTCTCAAAACCAAGGTTGACATGTTTCGAGTTCCTTTCAACATTTTGGAAATCCCGCTGAAACTTTGGACATTCTCGCGAAGGGATCCCGATCCCGAACAAGACTGGTACCCTTTCACGTCCAAATCTCTCAAACTCCGGGAGAGATTCTCAAAACCAAGGTTGACATGTTTCGAGTTCCTTTCAACATTTTGGAAATCCCGCTGAAACTTTGGACATTCTCACGAAGGGTTCCCACTCCGCGAAAAGATTGGTACCCTTTCATGTCCAAATCTCTCAAACTCGGGGAGAGATTCTCAAAACCAAGGTTGACATGTTTCGAGTTCCTTTCAACATTTTGGAAATCCCGCTGAAACTTTGGACATTCTGGCGAAGGGTTCCCAATCCCCGACAAGACTGGTACCCTTTCACGTCCAAATCTCTCAAACTCCGGGAGAGATTCTCAAAACCAAGGTTGACATGTTTCGAGTTCCTTTCAACATTTTGGAAATCCCGCTGAAACTTTGGACATTCTGGCGAAGGGTTCCCAATCCCCGACAAGACTGGTACCCTTTCACGTCCAAATCTCTCAAACTCCGGGAGAGATTCTCAAAACCAAGGTTGACATGTTTCGAGTTCCTTTCAACATTTTGGAAATCCCGCTGAAACTTTGGACATTCTCGCGAAGGGTTCCCAATCCCCGACAAGACTGGTACCCTTTCACGTCCAAATCTCTCAAACTCCGGGAGAGATTCTCAAAACCAAGGTTGACATGTTTCGAGTTCCTTTCAACATTTTGGAAATCCCGCTGAAACTTTGGACATTCTGGCGAAGGGTTCCCAATCCCCGACAAGACTGGTACCCTTTCACGTCCAAATCTCTCAAACTCCGGGAGAGATTCTCAAAACCAAGGTTGACATGTTTCGAGTTCCTTTCAACATTTTGGAAATCCCGCTGAAACTTTGGACATTCTCGCGAAAGGTTCCCAATCCCCGACAAGACTGGTACCCTTTCACGTCCAAATCTCTCAAACTCCGGGAGACATTCTCAAAACCAAGGTTGACATGTTTCGAGTTCCTTTCAACATTTTGGAAATCCCGCTGAGACTTTGGACATTCTCGCGAAGGGTTCCCAATCCCCGACAAGACTGGTACCCTTTCACGTCCAAATCTCTCAAACTCCGGGAGAGATTCTCAAAACCAAGGTTGACATGTTTCGAGTTCCTTTCAACATTTTGGAAATCCAGCTGAAACTTTGGACATTCTCGCAAAGGGTTCCCGATCCCGAACAAGACTGGTACCCTTTCACGTCTAAATCTCTCAAACTCCGGGAGAGATTCTCAAAACCAAGGTTGACATGTTTCGAGTTCCTTTCAACATTTTGGAAATCCCGCTGAAACTTTGGACAATCTCGCGAAGGGTTCCCAATCCCCGACAAGACTGGTACCCTTTCACGTCTAAATCTCTCAAACTCCGGGAGAGATTCTCAAAACCAAGGTTGACATGTTTCGAGTTCCTTTCAACATTTTGGAAATCCCGCTGAAACTTTGGACATTCTGGCGAAGGGTTCCCAATCCCCGACAAGACTGGTACCCTTTCACGTCCAAATCTCTCAAACTCCGGGAGAGATTCTCAAAACCAAGGTTGACATGTTTCGAGTTCCTTTCAACATTTTGGAAATCCCGCTGAAACTTTGGACATTCTCGCGAAGGGTTCCCTGTCCCTGACAAGACTGGTAACCTTTCACGTCCAAATCTCTCAAACTCCGGGAGAGATTCTCAAAACCAAGGTTGACATGTTTCGAGTTCCTTTCAACATTTTGGAAATCCCGCTGAAACTTTGGACATTCTGGCGAAGGGTTCCCAATCCCCGACAAGACTGGTACCCTTTCACGTCCAAATCTCTCAAACTCCGGGAGAGATTCTCAAAACCAAGGTTGACATGTTTCGAGTTCCTTTCAACATTTTGGAAATCCCGCTGAAACTTTGGACATTCTCGCGAAGGGTTCCCAATCCCCGACAAGACTGGTACCCTTTCACGTCCAAATCTCTCAAACTCCGGGAGAGATTCTCAAAACCAAGGTTGACATGTTTCGAGTTCCTTTCAACATTTTGGAAATCCCGCTGAAACTTTCGACATTCTCGCGAAGGGTTCCCAATCCCCGACAAGACTGGTACCCTTTCACGTCCAGATCTCTCAAACTCCGGGAGAGATTCTCAAAACCAAGGTTGACATGTTTCGAGTTCCTTTCAACATTTTGGAAATCCCGCTGAAACATTGGACATTCTCACGAAGGGTTCCCAATCCGCGAAAAGATTGGTACACTTTCATGTCCAAATCTCTCAAACTCCGGGAGAGATTCTCAAAACCAAGGTTGACATGTTTCGAGTTCCTTTCAACATTTTGGAAATCCCGCTGAAACTTTGGACATTCTGGCGAAGGGTTCCCAATCCCCGACAAGACTGGTACCCTTTCACGTCCAAATCTCTCAAACTCCGGGAGAGATTCTCAAAACCAAGGTTGACATGTTTCGAGTTCCTTTCAACATTTTGGAAATCCCGCTGAAACTTTGGACATTCTCACGAAGGGTTCCCAATCCCCGACAAGACTGGTACCCTTTCACGTCCAAATCTCTCAAACTCCGGGAGAGATTCTCAAAACCAAGGTTGACATGTTTCGAGTTCCTTTCAACATTTTGGAAATCCCGCTGAAACTTTGGACATTCTCGCGAAGGGTTCCCAATCCCCGACAAGACTGGTACCCTTTCACGTCCAAATCTCTCAAACTCCGGGAGAGATTCTCAAAACCAAGGTTGACATGTTTCGAGTTCCTTTCAACATTTTGGAAATCCCGCTGAAACTTTGGACAATCTCGCGAAGGGTTACCAATCCCCGACAAGACTGGTACCCTTTCACGTCTAAATCTCTCAAAATCCGGGAGAGATTCTCAAAACCAAGGTTGACATGTTTCGAGTTCCTTTCAACATTTTGGAAATCCCGCTGAAACTTTGGACATTCTCGCGAAGGGTTCCCAATCCCGAACAAGACTGGTACCCTTTCACGTCCAAATCTCTCAAACTCCGGGAGAGATTCTCAAAACCAAGGTTGACATGTTTCGAGTTCCTTTCAACATTTTGGAAATCCCGCTGAAACTTTGGACATTCTCGCGAAGGGTTCCCAATCCCCGACAAGACTGGTACCCTTTCACGTCCAGATCTCTCAAACTCCGGGAGAGATTCTCAAAACCAAGGTTGACATGTTTCGAGTTCCTTTCAACATTTTGGAAATCCCGCTGAAACATTGGACATTCTCACCAAGGGTTCCCAATCCGCGAAAAGATTGGTACCCTTTCATGTCCAAATCTCTCAAACTCCGGGAGAGATTCTCAAAACCAAGGTTGACATGTTTCGAGTTCCTTTCAACATTTTGGAAATCCCGCTGAAACTTTGGACATTCTGGCGAAGGGTTCCCAATCCCCGACAAGACTGGTACCCTTTCACGTCCAAATCTCTCAAACTCCGGGAGAGATTCTCAAAACCAAGGTTGACATGTTTCGAGTTCCTTTCAACATTTTGGAAATCCCGCTGAAACTTTGGACATTCTGGCGAAGGGTTCCCAATCCCCGACAAGACTGGTACCCTTTCACGTCCAAATCTCTCAAACTCCGGGAGAGATTCTCAAAACCAAGGTTGACATGTTTCGAGTTCCTTTCAACATTTTGGAAATCCCGCTGAAACTTTGGACATTCTGGCGAAGGGTTCCCAATCCCCGACAAGACTGGTACCCTTTCACGTCCAAATCTCTCAAACTCCGGGAGAGATTCTCAAAACCAAGGTTGACATGTTTCGAGTTCCTTTCAACATTTTGGAAATCCCGCTGAAACTTTGGACATTCTGGCGAAGGGTTCCCGATCCCGAACAAGACTGGTACCCTTTCACGTCCAAATCTCTCAAACTCCGGGAGAGATTCTCAAAACCAAGGTTGACATGTTTCGAGTTCCTTTCAACATTTTGGAAATCCCGCTGAAACTTTGGACATTCTCGCGAAGGGTTCCCAATCCCCGACAAGACTGGTACCCTTTCACGTCCAAATCTCTCAAACTCCAGGAGAGATTCTCAAAACCAAGGTTGACATGTTTCGAGTTCCTTTCAACATTTTGGAAATCCCGCTGAAACTTTGGACATTCTCGCGAAGGGTTCCCAATCCCCGACAAGACTGGTACCCTTTCAAGTCCAAATCTCTCAAACTCCGGGAGAGATTCTCAAAACCAAGGTTGACATGTTTCGAGTTCCTTTCAACATTTTGGAAATCCCGCTGAAACTTTGGACATTCTCGCGAAGGGTTCCCAATCCCCGACAAGACTGGTACCCTTTCACGTCCAGATCTCTCAAACTCCGGGAGAGATTCTCAAAACCAAGGTTGACATGTTTCGAGTTCCTTTCAACATTTTGGAAATCCCGCTGAAACTTTGGACATTCTCACGAAGGGTTCCCAATCCGCGAAAAGATTGGTACCCTTTCATGTCCAAATCTCTCAAACTCGGGGAGAGATTCTCAAAACCAAGGTTGACATGTTTCGAGTTCCTTTCAACATTTTGGAAATCCCGCTGAAACTTTGGACATTCTCACGAAGGGTTCCCAATCCGCGAAAAGATTGGTACCCTTTCACGTCCAAATCTCTCAAACTCCGGGAGAGATTCTCAAAACCAAGGTTGACATGTTTCGAGTTCCTTTCAACATTTTGGAAATCCCGCTGAAACTTTGGACATTCTCACGAAGGGTTCCCAATCCGCGAAAAGATTGGTACCCTTTCACGTCCAAATCTCTCAAACTCCGGGAGAGATTCTCAAAACCAAGGTTGACATGTTTCGAGTTCCTTTCAACATTTTGGAAATCCCGCTGAAACTTTGGACATTCTCGCGAAGGGTTCCCTGTCCCTGACAAGACTGGTAACCTTTCACGTCCAAATCTCTCAAACTCCAGGAGAGATTCTCAAAACCAAGGTTGACATGTTTCGAGTTCCTTTCAACATTTTGGAAATCCCGCTGAAACTTTGGACATTCTGGCGAAGGGTTCCCAATCCCCGACAAGACTGGTACCCTTTCACGTCCAAATCTCTCAAACTCCGGGAGAGATTCTCAAAACCAAGGTTGACATGTTTCGAGTTCCTTTCAACATTTTGGAAATCCCGCTGAAACTTTGGACATTCTCGCGAAGGGTTCCCAATCCCCGACAAGACTGGTACCCTTTCACGTCCAAATCTCTCAAACTCCGGGAGAGATTCTCAAAACCAAGGTTGACATGTTTCGAGTTCCTTTCAACATTTTGGAAATCCCGCTGAAACTTTGGACATTCTGGCGAAGGGTTCCCAATCCCCGACAAGACTGGTACCCTTTCACGTCCAGATCTCTCAAACTCCGGGAGAGATTCTCAAAACCAAGGTTGACATGTTTCGAGTTCCTTTCAACATTTTGGAAATCCCGCTGAAACATTGGACATTCTCACGAAGGGTTCCCAATCCGCGAAAAGATTGGTACACTTTCATGTCCAAATCTCTCAAACTCCGGGAGAGATTCTCAAAACCAAGGTTGACATGTTTCGAGTTCCTTTCAACATTTTGGAAATCCCGCTGAAACTTTGGACATTCTGGCGAAGGGTTCCCAATCCCCGACAAGACTGGTACCCTTTCACGTCCAAATCTCTCAAACTCCGGGAGAGATTCTCAAAACCAAGGTTGACATGTTTCGAGTTCCTTTCAACATTTTGGAAATCCCGCTGAAACTTTGGACATTCTCGCGAAGGGTTCCCAATCCCCGACAAGACTGGTACCCTTTCACGTCCAAATCTCTCAAACTCCGGGAGAGATTCTCAAAACCAAGGTTGACATGTTTCGAGTTCCTTTCAACATTTTGGAAATCCCGCTGAAACTTTGGACATTCTCACGAAGGGTTCCCAATCCCCGACAAGACTGGTACCCTTTCACGTCCAAATCTCTCAAACTCCGGGAGAGATTCTCAAAACCAAGGTTGACATGTTTCGAGTTCCTTTCAACATTTTGGAAATCCCGCTGAAACTTTGGACATTCTCGCGAAGGGTTCCCAATCCCCGACAAGACTGGTACCCTTTCACGTCCAAATCTCTCAAACTCCGGGAGAGATTCTCAAAACCAAGGTTGACATGTTTCGAGTTCCTTTCAACATTTTGGAAATCCCGCTGAAACTTTGGACAATCTCGCGAAGGGTTCCCAATCCCCGACAAGACTGGTACCCTTTCACGTCTAAATCTCTCAAACTCCGGGAGAGATTCTCAAAACCAAGGTTGACATGTTTCGAGTTCCTTTCAACATTTTGGAAATCCCGCTGAAACTTTGGACATTCTCGCGAAGGGTTCCCAATCCCCGACAAGACTGGTACCCTTTCACGTCCAAATCTCTCAAACTCCGGGAGAGATTCTCAAAACCAAGGTTGACATGTTTCGAGTTCCTTTCAACATTTTGGAAATCCCGCTGAAACTTTGGACATTCTCGCGAAGGGTTCCCAATCCCCGACAAGACTGGTACCCTTTCACGTCTAAATCTCTCAAACTCCGGGAGAGATTCTCAAAACCAAGGTTGACATGTTTCGAGTTCCTTTCAACATTTTGGAAATCCCGCTGAAACATTGGACATTCTCACCAAGGGTTCCCAATCCGCGAAAAGATTGGTACCCTTTCATGTCCAAATCTCTCAAACTCGGGGAGAGATTCTCAAAACCAAGGTTGACATGTTTCGAGTTCCTCTCAACATTTTGGAAATCCCGCTGAAACTTTGGACATTCTCGCGAAGGGTTCCCAATCCCCGACAAGACTGGTACCCTTTCACGTCCAAATCTCTCAAACTCCGGGAGAGATTCTCAAAACCAAGGTTGACATGTTTCGAGTTCCTTTCAACATTTTGGAAATCCCGCTGAAACTTTGGACATTCTCGCGAAGGGTTCCCAATCCCCGACAAGACTGGTACCCTTTCACGTCCAAATCTCTCAAACTCCGGGAGAGATTCTCAAAAGCAAGGTTGACATGTTTCGAGTTCCTTTCAACATTTTGGAAATCCCGCTGAAACTTTGGACATTCTCGCGAAGGGTTCCCAATCCCCGACAAGACTGGTACCCTTTCACGTCCAAATCTCTCAAACTCCGGGAGAGATTCTCAAAACCAAGGTTGACATGTTTCAAGTTCCTTTCAACATTTTGGAAATCCCGCTGAAACTTTGGACATTCTCGCGAAGGGTTCCCAATCCCCGACAAGACTGGTACCCTTTCACGTCCAAATCTCTCAAACTCCGGGAGAGATTCTCAAAACCAAGGTTGACATGTTTTGAGTTCCTTTCAACATTTTGGAAATCCCGCTGAAACTTTGGACATTCTCGCGAAGGGTTCCCGATCCCGAACAAGACTGGTACCCTTTCACGTCCAAATCTCTCAAACTCCGGGAGAGATTCTCAAAACCAAGGTTGACATGTTTCGAGTTCCTTTCAACATTTTGGAAATCCCGCTGAAACTTTGGACATTCTCGCGAAGGGTTCCCAATCCCCGACAAGACTGGTACCCTTTCACGTCCAAATCTCTCAAACTCCAGGAGAGATTCTCAAAACCAAGGTTGACATGTTTCGAGTTCCTTTCAACATTTTGGAAATCCCGCTGAAACTTTGGACAATCTCGCGAAGGGTTCCCAATCCCCGACAAGACTGGTACCCTTTCACGTCTAAATCTCTCAAACTCCGGGAGAGATTCTCAAAACCAAGGTTGACATGTTTCGAGTTCCTTTCAACATTTTGGAAATCCCGCTGAAACTTTGGACATTCTCGCGAAGGGTTCCCAATCCCCGACAAGACTGGTACCCTTTCAAGTCCAAATCTCTCAAACTCCGGGAGAGATTCTCAAAACCAAGGTTGACATGTTTCGAGTTCCTTTCAACATTTTGGAAATCCCGCTGAAACTTTGGACATTCTCGCGAAGGGTTCCCAATCCCCGACAAGACTGGTACCCTTTCACGTCCAGATCTCTCAAACTCCGGGAGAGATTCTCAAAACCAAGGTTGACATGTTTCGAGTTCCTTTCAACATTTTGGAAATCCCGCTGAAACTTTGGACATTCTCACGAAGGGTTCCCAATCCGCGAAAAGATTGGTACCCTTTCATGTCCAAATCTCTCAAACTCGGGGAGAGATTCTCAAAACCAAGGTTGACATGTTTCGAGTTCCTTTCAACATTTTGGAAATCCCGCTGAAACTTTGGACATTCTCGCGAAGGGTTCCCAATCCCCGACAAGACTGGTACCCTTTCACGTCCAAATCTCTCAAACTCCGGGAGAGATTCTCAAAACCAAGGTTGACATGTTTCGAGTTCCTTTCAACATTTTGGCAATCCCGCTGAAACTTTGGACATTCTCGCGAAGGGTTCCCAATCCCCGACAAGACTGGTACCCTTTCACATCCAAATCTCTCAAACTCCGGGAGAGATTCTCAAAACCAAGGTTGACATGTTTCGAGTTCCTTTCAACATTTTGGAAATCCCGCTGAGACTTTGGACATTCTCGCAAAGGGTTCCCAATCCCCGACAAGACTGGTACCCTTTCACGTCCAAATCTCTCAAACTCCGGGAGAGATTCTCAAAACCAAGGTTGACATGTTTCGAGTTCCTTTCAACATTTTGGAAATCCCGCTGAAACTTTGGACATTCTCGCGAAGGGTTCCCGATCCCGAACAAGACTGGTACCCTTTCACGTCCAAATCTCTCAAACTCCGGGAGAGATTCTCAAAACCAAGGTTGACATGATTTGAGTTCCTCTCAACATTTTGGAAATCCCGCTGAAACTTTGGACATTCTGGCGAAGGGTTCCCAATCCCCGACAAGACTGGTACCCTTTCACGTCCAAATCTCTCAAACTCCGGGAGAGATTCTCAAAACCAAGGTTGACATGTTTCGAGTTCCTTTCAACATTTTGGAAATCCCGCTGAAACTTTCGACATTCTCGCGAAGGGTTCCCAATCCCCGACAAGACTGGTACCCTTTCACGTCCAGATCTCTCAAACTCCGGGAGAGATTCTCAAAACCAAGGTTGACATGTTTCGAGTTCCTTTCAACATTTTGGAAATCCCGCTGAAACTTTGGACATTCTCGCGAAGGGTTCCCAATCCCCGACAAGACTGGTACCCTTTCACGTCCAAATCTCTCAAACTCCGGGAGAGATTCTCAAAACCAAGGTTGACATGTTTCGAGTTCCTTTCAACATTTTGGAAATCCCGCTGAAACTTTGGACATTCTCGCGAAGGGTTCCCAATCCCCGACAAGACTGGTACCCTTTCACGTCCAGATCTATCAAACTCCGGGAGAGATTCTCAAAACCAAGATTGACATGTTTCGAGTTCCTTTCAACATTTTGGAAATCCCGCTGAAACTTTGGACATTCTCGCGAAGGGTTCCCGATCCCCGACAAGACTGGTACCCTTTCACGTCCAAATCTCTCAAACTCCGGGAGAGATTCTCAAAACCAAGGTTGACATGTTTCGAGTTCCTTTCAACATTTTGGAAATCCCGCTGAAACTTTGGACATTCTCGCGAAGGGTTCCCAATCCCCGACAAGACTGGTACCCTTTCACGTCCAAATCTCTCAAACTCCGGGAGAGATTCTCAAAACCAAGGTTGACATGTTTCGAGTTCCTTTCAACATTTTGGAAATCCCGCTGAAACTTTGGACATTCTCACGAAGGGTTCCCAATCCCCGACAAGACTGGTACCCTTTCACGTCCAAATCTCTCAAACTCCGGGAGAGATTCTCAAAACCAAGGTTGACATGTTTCGAGTTCCTTTCAACATTTTGGAAATCCCGCTGAAACTTTGGACATTCTCGCGAAGGGTTCCCAATCCCCGACAAGACTGGTACCCTTTCACGTCCAAATCTCTCAAACTCCGGGAGAGATTCTCAAAACCAAGGTTGACATGTTTCGAGTTCCTTTCAACATTTTGGAAATCCCGCTGAAACTTTGGACATTCTCGCGAAGGGTTCCCAATCCCCGACAAGACTGGTACCCTTTCACGTCTAAATCTCTCAAACTCCGGGAGAGATTCTCAAAACCAAGGTTGACATGTTTCGAGTTCCTTTCAACATTTTGGAAATCCCGCTGAAACTTTGGACATTCTCGCGAAGGGTTCCCAATCCCCGACAAGACTGGTACCCTTTCACGTCCAAATCTCTCAAACTCCGGGAGAGATTATCAAAACCAAGGTTGACATGTTTCGAGTTCCTTTCAACATTTTGGAAATCCCGCTGAAACTTTGGACATTCTCGCGAAGGGTTCCCAATCCCCGACAAGACTGGTACCCTTTCACGTCCAGATCTCTCAAACTCCGGGAGAGATTCTCAAAACCAAGGTTGACATGTTTCGAGTTCCTTTCAACATTTTGGAAATCCCGCTGAAACATTGGACATTCTCACCAAGGGTTCCCAATCCGCGAAAAGATTGGTACCCTTTCATGTCCAAATCTCTCAAACTCGGGGAGAGATTCTCAAAACCAAGGTTGACATGTTTCGAGTTCCTCTCAACATTTTGGAAATCCCGCTGAAACTTTGGACATTCTGGCGAAGGGTTCCCAATCCCCGACAAGACTGGTACCCTTTCACGTCCAAATCTCTCAAACTCCGGGAGAGATTCTCAAAACCAAGGTTGACATGTTTCGAGTTCCTTTCACCATTTTGGAAATCCCGCTGAAACTTTGGACATTCTCGCGAAGGGTTCCCAATCCCCGACAAGACTGGTACCCTTTCACGTCCAAATCTCTCAAACTCCGGGAGAGATTCTCAAAACCAAGGTTGACATGTTTCGAGTTCCTTTCAACATTTTGGAAATCCCGCTGAAACTTTGGACATTCTCGCGAAGGGTTCCCAATCCCCGACAAGACTGGTACCCTTTCACGTCCAAATCTCTCAAACTCCGGGAGAGATTCTCAAAACCAAGGTTGACATGTTTCGAGTTCCTTTCAACATTTTGGAAATCCCGCTGAAACTTTGGACATTCTCGCGAAGGGTTCCCGATCCCGAACAAGACTGGTACCCTTTCACGTCCAAATCTCTCAAACTCCGGGAGAGATTCTCAAAACCAAGGTTGACATGTTTCGAGTTCCTTTCAACATTTTGGAAATCCCGCTGAAACTTTGGACATTCTCGCGAAGGGTTCCCAATCCCCGACAAGACTGGTACCCTTTCACGTCCAAATCTCTCAAACTCCAGGAGAGATTCTCAAAACCAAGGTTGACATGTTTCGAGTTCCTTTCAACATTTTGGAAATCCCGCTGAAACTTTGGACAATCTCGCGAAGGGTTCCCAATCCCCGACAAGACTGGTACCCTTTCACGTCTAAATCTCTCAAACTCCGGGAGAGATTCTCAAAACCAAGGTTGACATGTTTCGAGTTCCTTTCAACATTTTGGAAATCCCGCTGAAACTTTGGACATTCTCGCGAAGGGTTCCCAATCCCCGACAAGACTGGTACCCTTTCAAGTCCAAATCTCTCAAACTCCGGGAGAGATTCTCAAAACCAAGGTTGACATGTTTCGAGTTCCTTTCAACATTTTGGAAATCCCGCTGAAACTTTGGACATTCTCGCGAAGGGTTCCCAATCCCCGACAAGACTGGTACCCTTTCACGTCCAGATCTCTCAAACTCCGGGAGAGATTCTCAAAACCAAGGTTGACATGTTTCGAGTTCCTTTCAACATTTTGGAAATCCCGCTGAAACTTTGGACATTCTCACGAAGGGTTCCCAATCCGCGAAAAGATTGGTACCCTTTCATGTCCAAATCTCTCAAACTCGGGGAGAGATTCTCAAAACCAAGGTTGACATGTTTCGAGTTCCTTTCAACATTTTGGAAATCCCGCTGAAACTTTGGACATTCTCGTGAAGGGTTCCCAATCCCCGACAAGACTGGTACCCTTTCACGTCCAAATCTCTCAAACTCCGGGAGAGATTCTCAAAACCAAGGTTGACATGTTTCGAGTTCCTTTCAACATTTTGGCAATCCCGCTGAAACTTTGGACATTCTCGCGAAGGGTTCCCAATCCCCGACAAGACTGGTACCCTTTCACGTCCAAATCTCTCAAACTCCGGGAGAGATTCTCAAAACCAAGGTTGACATGTTTCGAGTTCCTTTCAACATTTTGGAAATCCCGCTGAGACTTTGGACATTCTCGCAAAGGGTTCCCAATCCCCGACAAGACTGGTACCCTTTCACGTCCAAATCTCTCAAACTCCGGGAGAGATTCTCAAAACCAAGGTTGACATGTTTCGAGTTCCTTTCAACATTTTGGAAATCCCGCTGAAACTTTGGACATTCTCGCGAAGGGTTCCCGATCCCGAACAAGACTGGTACCCTTTCACGTCCAAATCTCTCAAACTCCGGGAGAGATTCTCAAAACCAAGGTTGACATGATTCGAGTTCCTCTCAACATTTTGGAAATCCCGCTGAAACTTTGGACATTCTGGCGAAGGGTTCCCAATCCCCGACAAGACTGGTACCCTTTCACGTCCAAATCTCTCAAACTCCGGGAGAGATCCTCAAAACCAAGGTTGACATGTTTCGAGTTCCTTTCAACATTTTGGAAATCCCGCTGAAACTTTCGACATTCTCGCGAAGGGTTCCCAATCCCCGACAAGACTGGTACCCTTTCACGTCCAGATCTCTCAAACTCCGGGAGAGATTCTCAAAACCAAGGTTGACATGTTTCGAGTTCCTTTCAACATTTTGGAAATCCCGCTGAAACTTTGGACATTCTCGCGAAGGGTTCCCAATCCCCGACAAGACTGGTACCCTTTCACGTCCAAATCTCTCAAACTCCGGGAGAGATTCTCAAAACCAAGGTTGACATGTTTCGAGTTCCTTTCAACATTTTGGAAATCCCGCTGAAACTTTGGACATTCTCGCGAAGGGTTCCCAATCCCCGACAAGACTGGTACCCTTTCACGTCCAGATCTATCAAACTCCGGGAGAGATTCTCAAAACCAAGGTTGACATGTTTCGAGTTCCTTTCAACATTTTGGAAATCCCGCTGAAACTTTGGACATTCTCGCGAAGGGTTCCCAATCCCCGACAAGACTGGTACCCTTTCACGTCCAAATCTCTCAAACTCCGGGAGAGATTCTCAAAACCAAGGTTGACATGTTTCGAGTTCCTTTCAACATTTTGGAAATCCCGCTGAAACTTTGGACATTCTCGCGAAGGGTTCCCAATCCCCGACAAGACTGGTACCCTTTCACGTCCAAATCTCTCAAACTCCGGGAGAGATTCTCAAAACCAAGGTTGACATGTTTCGAGTTCCTTTCAACATTTTGGAAATCCCGCTGAAACTTTGGACATTCTCACGAAGGGTTCCCAATCCCCGACAAGACTGGTACCCTTTCACGTCCAAATCTCTCAAACTCCGGGAGAGATTCTCAAAACCAAGGTTGACATGTTTCGAGTTCCTTTCAACATTTTGGAAATCCCGCTGAAACTTTGGACATTCTCGCGAAGGGTTCCCAGTCCCCGACAAGACTGGTACCCTTTCACGTCCAAATCTCTCAAACTCCGGGAGAGATTCTCAAAACCAAGGTTGACATGTTTCGAGTTCCTTTCAACATTTTGGAAATCCCGCTGAAACTTTGGACATTCTCGCGAAGGGTTCCCAATCCCCGACAAGACTGGTACCCTTTCACGTCCAGATCTCTCAAACTCCGGGAGAGATTCTCAAAACCAAGGTTGACATGTTTCGAGTTCCTTTCAACATTTTGGAAATCCCGCTGAAACATTGGACATTCTCACGAAGGGTTCCCAATCCGCGAAAAGATTGGTACCCTTTCATGTCCAAATCTCTCAAACTCGGGGAGAGATTCTCAAAACCAAGGTTGACATGTTTCGAGTTCCTTTCAACATTTTGGAAATCCCGCTGAAACATTGGACATTCTCACGAAGGGTTCCCAATCCCCGAAAAGATTGGTACCCTTTCATGTCCAAATCTCTCAAACTCGGGGAGAGATTCTCAAAACCAAGGTTGACATGTTTCGAGTTCCTTTCAACATTTTGGAAATCCCGCTGAAACTTTGGACATTCTCGCGAAGGGTTCCCAATCCCCGACAAGACTGGTACCCTTTCACGTCCAAATCTCTCAAACTCCGGGAGAGATTCTCAAAACCAAGGTTGACATGTTTCGAGTTCCTTTCAACATTTTGGAAATCCCGCTGAAACTTTGGACATTCTCGCGAAGGGTTCCCAATCCCCGACAAGACTGGTACCCTTTCACGTCCAAATCTCTCAAACTCCGGGAGAGATTCTCAAAACCAAGGTTGACATGTTTCGAGTTCCTTTCAACATTTTGGAAATCCCGCTGAAACTTTGGACATTCTCGCGAAGGGTTCCCAATCCCCGACAAGACTGGTACCCTTTCACGTCCAAATCTCTCAAACTCCGGGAGAGATTCTCAAAACCAAGGTTGACATGTTTCGAGTTCCTCTCAACATTTTGGAAATCCCGCTGAAACTTTGGACATTCTGGCGAAGGGTTCCCAATCCCCGACAAGACTGGTACCCTTTCACGTCCAAATCTCTCAAACTCCGGGAGAGATTCTCAAAACCAAGGTTGACATGTTTCGAGTTCCTTTCAACATTTTGGAAATCCCGCTGAAACTTTCGACATTCTCGCGAAGGGTTCCCAATCCCCGACAAGACTGGTACCCTTTCACGTCCAGATCTCTCAAACTCCGGGAGAGATTCTCAAAACCAAGGTTGACATGTTTCGAGTTCCTTTCAACATTTTGGAAATCCCGCTGAAACTTTGGACATTCTCGCGAAGGGTTCCCAATCCCCGACAAGACTGGTACCCTTTCACGTCCAAATCTCTCAAACTCCGGGAGAGATTCTCAAAACCAAGGTTGACATGTTTCGAGTTCCTTTCAACATTTTGGAAATCCCGCTGAAACTTTGGACATTCTCGCGAAGGGTTCCCAATCCCCGACAAGACTGGTACCCTTTCACGTCCAGATCTATCAAACTCCGGGAGAGATTCTCAAAACCAAGGTTGACATGTTTCGAGTTCCTTTCAACATTTTGGAAATCCCGCTGAAACTTTGGACATTCTGGCGAAGGGTTCCCGATCCCCGACAAGACTGGTACCCTTTCACGTCCAAATCTCTCAAACTCCGGGAGAGATTCTCAAAACCAAGGTTGACATGTTTCGAGTTCCTTTCAACATTTTGGAAATCCCGCTGAAACTTTGGACATTGTCGCGAAGGGTTCCCAATCCCCGACAAGACTGGTACCCTTTCACGTCCAAATCTCTCAAACTCCGGGAGAGATTCTCAAAACCAAGGTTGACATGTTTCGAGTTCCTTTCAACATTTTGGAAATCCCGCTGAAACTTTGGACATTCTCACGAAGGGTTCCCAATCCCCGACAAGACTGGTACCCTTTCACGTCCAAATCTCTCAAACTCCGGGAGAGATTCTCAAAACCAAGGTTGACATGTTTCGAGTTCCTTTCAACATTTTGGAAATCCCGCTGAAACTTTGGACATTCTCGCGAAGGGTTCCCAATCCCCGACAAGACTGGTACCCTTTCACGTCCAGATCTCTCAAACTCCGGGAGAGATTCTCAAAACCAAGGTTGACATGTTTCGAGTTCCTTTCAACATTTTGGAAATCCCGCTGAAACTTTGGACATTCTCGCGAAGGGTTCCCAATCCCCGACAAGACTGGTACCCTTTCACGTCCAGATCTCTCAAACTCCGGGAGAGATTCTCAAAACCAAGGTTGACATGTTTCGAGTTCCTTTCAACATTTTGGAAATCCCGCTGAAACTTTGGACATTCTCGCGAAGGGTTCCCAGTCCCCGACAAGACTGGTACCCTTTCACGTCCAAATCTCTCAAACTCCGGGAGAGATTCTCAAAACCAAGGTTGACATGTTTCGAGTTCCTTTCAACATTTTGGAAATCCCGCTGAAACTTTGGACATTCTCGCGAAGGGTTCCCAGTCCCCGACAAGACTGGTACCCTTTCACGTCCAAATCTCTCAAACTCCGGGAGAGATTCTCAAAACCAAGGTTGACATGTTTCGAGTTCCTTTCAACATTTTGGAAATCCCGCTGAAACTTTGGACATTCTGGCGAAGGGTTCCCAATCCCCGACAAGACTGGTACCCTTTCACGTCCAAATCTCTCAAACTCCGGGAGAGATTCTCAAAACCAAGGTTGACATGTTTCGAGTTCCTTTCAACATTTTGGAAATCCCGCTGAAACTTTGGACATTCTCGCGAAGGGTTCCCAATCCCCGACAAGACTGGTACCCTTTCACGTCCAAATCTCTCAAACTCCGGGAGAGATTCTCAAAACCAAGGTTGACATGTTTCGAGTTCCTCTCAACGTTTTGGAAATCCCGCTGAAACTTTGGACATTCTCGCGAAGGGTTCCCAATCCCCGACAAGACTGGTACCCTTTCACGTCCAAATCTCTCAAACTCCGGGAGAGATTCTCAAAACCAAGGTTGACATGTTTCGAGTTCCTTTCACCATTTTGGAAATCCCGCTGAAACTTTGGACATTCTCGCAAAGGGTTCCCAATCCCCGACAAGACTGGTACCCTTTCACGTCTAAATCTCTCAAACTCTGGGAGAGATTCTCAAAACCAAGGTTGACATGTTTTGAGTTCCTTTAAACATTTTGGAAATCCCGCTGAAACTTTGGACATTCTCGCGAAGGGTTCCCAATCCCCGACAAGACTGGTACCCTTTCACGTCCAAATCTCTCAAACTCCGGGAGAGATTCTCAAAACCAAGGTTGACATGTTTCGAGTTCCTTTCAACATTTTGGAAATCCCGCTGAAACTTTGGACATTCTCGCGAAGGGTTCCCAATCCCCGACAAGACTGGTACCCTTTCACGTCTAAATCTCTCAAAATCCGGGAGAGATTCTCAAAACCAAGGTTGACATGTTTCGAGTTCCTTTCAACATTTTGGAAATCCCGCTGAAACTTTGGACATTCTCGCGAAGGGTTCCCAATCCCCGACAAGACTGGTACCCTTTCACGTCCAAATCTCTCAAACTCCGGGAGAGATTCTCAAAACCAAGGTTGACATGTTTCGAGTTCCTTTCAACATTTTGGAAATCCCGCTGAAACTTTGGACATTCTCGCGAAGGGTTCCCAATCCCCGACAAGACTGGTACCCTTTCACGTCCAAATCTCTCAAACTCCGGGAGAGATTCTCAAAACCAAGGGTGACATGTTTCGAGTTCCTTTCAACATTTTGGAAATCCCACTGAAACTTTGGACATTCTCGCGAAGGGTTCCCAGTCCCCGACAAGACTGGTACCCTTTCACGTCCAAATCTCTCAAACTCCGGGAGAGATTCTCAAAACCAAGGTTGACATGTTTCGAGTTCCTTTCAACATTTTGGAAATCCCGCTGAAACTTTGGACATTCTCGCGAAGGGTTCCCAATCCCCAACAAGACTGGTACCCTTTCACGTCCAAATCTCTCAAACTCCGGGAGAGATTCTCAAAACCAAGGTTGACATGTTTCGAGTTCCTTTCAACATTTTGGAAATGCTGCTGAAACTTTGGATATTCTCGCGAAGGGTTCCCAATCCCAGACAAGACTGGTACACTTTCACGTCCAAATCTCTCAAACTCCGGGAGAGATTCTCAAAACCAAGGTTGACATGTTTCGAGTTCCTTTCAACATTTTGGAAATCCCGCTGAAACTTTGGACATTCTCGCGAAGGGTTCCCAATCCCCGACAAGACTGGTACCCTTTCACGTCTAAATCTCTCAAAATCCGGGAGAGATTCTCAAAACCAAGGTTGACATGTTTCGAGTTCCTTTCAACATTTTGGAAATCCCGCTGAAACTTTGGACATTCTCGCGAAGGGTTCCCAATCCCCGACAAGACTGGTACCCTTTCACGTCCAAATCTCTCAAACTCCGGGAGAGATTCTCAAAACCAAGGTTGACATGTTTCGAGTTCCTCTCAACATTTTGGAAATCCCGCTGAAACTTTGGACATTGTCGCGAAGGGTTCCCAATCTCCGACAAGACTGGTACCCTTTCACGTCCAAATCTCTCAAACTCCGGGAGAGATTCTCAAAACCAAGGTTGACATGTTTCGAGTTCCTTTCAACATTTTGGAAATCCCGCTGAAACTTTGGACATTCTCACGAAGGGTTCCCAATCCCCGACAAGACTGGTACCCTTTCACGTCCAAATCTCTCAAACTCCGGGAGAGATTCTCAAAACCAAGGTTGACATGTTTCGAGTTCCTTTCAACATTTTGGAAATCCCGCTGAAACTTTGGACATTCTCGCGAAGGGTTCCCAATCCCCGACAAGACTGGTACCCTTTCACGTCCAAATCTCTCAAACTCCGGGAGAGATTCTCAAAACCAAGGTTGACATGTTTCGAGTTCCTTTCAACATTTTGGAAATCCTGCTGAAACTTTGGACATTCTCGCGAAGGGTTCCCAATCCCCGACAAGACTGGTACCCTTTCATGTCCAAATCTCTCAAACTCCGGGAGAGATTCTCAAAACCAAGGTTGACATGTTTCGAGTTCCTTTCAACATTTTGGAAATCCCGCTGAAACTTTGGACAATCTCGCGAAGGGTTCCCAATCCCCGACAAGACTGGTACCCTTTCACGTCCAGATCTCTCAAACTCCGGGAGAGATTCTCAAAACCAAGGTTGACATGTTTCGAGTTCCTTTCAACATTTTGCAAATCCCGCTGAAACTTTGGACATTCTCGCGAAGGGTTCCCAATCCCCGACAAGACTGGTACCCTTTCACGTCCAAATCTCTCAAACTCCGGGAGAGATTCTCAAAACCAAGGTTGACATGTTTCGAGTTCCTTTCAACATTTTGGAAATCCCGCTGAAACTTTGGACATTGTCGTGAAGGGTTCCCAATCCCCGACAAGACTGGTACCCTTTCACGTCCAAATCTCTCAAACTCCGGGAGAGATTCTCAAAACCAAGGTTGACATGTTTCGAGTTCCTTTCAACATTTTGGAAATCCCGCTGAAACTTTGGACATTCTCGCGAAGGGTTCCCGATCCCCGACAAGACTGGTACCCTTTCACGTCCAAATCTCTCAAACTCCGGGAGAGATTCTCAAAACCAAGGTTGACATGTTTCGAGTTCCTTTCAACATTTTGGAAATCCCGCTGAAACTTTGGACATTCTCGCGAAGGGTTCCTGATCCCCGACAAGACTGGTACCCTTTCACGTCCAAATCTCTCAAACTCCGGGAGAGATTCTCAAAACCAAGGTTGACATGTTTCGAGTTTCTTTCAACATTTTGGAAATCCCCCTGAAACTTTGGACATTCTCGCGAAGGGTTCCCGATCCCCGACAAGACTGGTACCCTTTCACGTCCAAACCTCTCAAACTCCGGGAGAGATTCTCAAAACCAAGGTTGACATGTTTCGAGTTCCTTTCAACATTTTGGAAATCCCGCTGAAACTTTGGACATTCTCACGAAGGGTTCCCAATCCCCGACAAGACTGGTACCCTTTCACGTCCAAATCTCTCAAACTCCGGGAGAGATTCTCAAAACCAAGGTTGACATGTTTCGAGTTCCTTTCAACATTTTGGAAATCCCGCTGAAACTTTGGACATTGTCGCGAAGGGTTCCCAATCCCCGACAAGACTGGTACCCTTTCACGTCCAAATCTCTCAAACTCCGGGAGAGATTCTCAAAACCAAGGTTGACATGTTTCGAGTTCCTTTCAACATTTTGGAAATCCTGCTGAAACTTTGGACGTTCTCGTGAAGGGTTCCCAATCCCCGACAAGACTGGTACCCTTTCACGTCCAAATCTCTCAAACTCCGGGAGAGATTCTCAAAACCAAGGTTGACATGTTTCGAGTTCCTTTCAACATTTTGGAAATCCCGCTGAAACTTTGGACAATCTCGCGAAGGGTTCCCGATCCCCGACAAGACTGGTACCCTTTCACGTCCAGATCTCTCAAACTCCGGGAGAGATTCTCAAAACCAAGGTTGACATGTTTCGAGTTCCTTTCAACATTTTGGAAATCCCGCTGAAACTTTGGACATTCTCGCGAAGGGTTCCCAATCCCCGACAAGACTGGTACCCTTTCACGTCCAAATCTCTCAAACTCCGGGAGAGATTCTCAAAACCAAGGTTGACATGTTTCGAGTTCCTTTCAACATTTTGGAAATCCCGCTGAAACTTTGGACATTGTCGCGAAGGGTTCCCAATCCCCGACAAGACTGGTACCCTTTCACGTCCAAATCTCTCAAACTCCGGGAGAGATTCTCAAAACCAAGGTTGACATGTTTCGAGTTCCTTTCAACATTTTGGAAATCCCGCTGAAACTTTGGACATTCTCGCGAAGGGTTCCCGATCCCCGACAAGACTGGTACCCTTTCACGTCCAAATCTCTCAAACTCCGGGAGAGATTCTCAAAACCAAGGTTGACATGTTTCGAGTTCCTTTCAACATTTTGGAAATCCCGCTGAAACTTTGGACATTCTCGCGAAGGGTTCCTGATCCCCGACAAGACTGGTACCCTTTCACGTCCAAATCTCTCAAACTCCGGGAGAGATTCTCAAAACCAAGGTTGACATGTTTCGAGTTCCTTTCAACATTTTGGAAATCCCGCTGAAACTTTGGACATTGTCGCGAAGGGTTCCCAATCCCCGACAAGACTGGTACCCTTTCACGTCCAAATCTCTCAAACTCCGGGAGAGATTTACAAAACCAAGGTTGACATGTTTCGAGTTCCTTTCAACATTTTGGAAATCCCGCTGAAACTTTGGACATTCTCGCGAAGGGTTCCCAATCCCCGACAAGACTGGTACCCTTTCACGTCCAAATCTCTCAAACTTGGGAGAGATTCTCAAAACCAAGGTTGACATGTTTCGAGTTCCTTTCAACATTTTGGAAATCCCGCTGAAACTTTGGACATTGTCGCGAAGGGTTCCCAATCCCCGACAAGACTGGTACCCTTTCACGTCCAAATCTCTCAAACTCCGGGAGAGATTCTCAAAACCAAGGTTGACATGTTTCGAGTTCCTTTCAACATTTTGGAAATCCTGCTGAAACTTTGGACATTCTCGCGAAGGGTTCCCAATCCCCGACAAGACTGGTACCCTTTCACGTCCAGATCTCTCAAACTCCGGGAGAGATTCTCAAAACCAAGGTTGACATGTTTCGAGTTCCTTTCAACATTTTGGAAATCCCGCTGAAACTTTGGACATTCTCGCGAAGGGTTCCCAATCCCCGACAAGACTGGTACCCTTTCACGTCCAAACCTCTCAAACTCCGGGAGAGATTCTCAAAACCAAGGTTGACATGTTTCGAGTTCCTTTCAACATTTTGGAAATCCCGCTGAAACTTTGGACATTCTCGCGAAGGGTTCCTGATCCCCGACAAGACTGGTACCCTTTCACGTCCAAATCTCTCAAACTCTGGGAGAGATTCTCAAAACCAAGGTTGACATGTTTCGAGTTCCTTTCAACATTTTGGAAATCCCGCTGAAACTTTGGACATTCTCGCGAAGGGTTCCCGATCCCCGACGAGACTGGTACCCTTTCACGTCCAAATCTCTCAAACTCCGGGAGAGATTCTCAAAACCAAGGTTGACATGTTTCGAGTTCCTTTCAACATTTTGGAAATCCCGCTGAAACTTTGGACATTCTCGCGAAGGGTTCCCAATCCCCGACAAGACTGGTACCCTTTCACGTCCAAATCTCTCAAACTCCGGGAGAGATTCTCAAAACCAAGGTTGACATGTTTCGAGTTCCTTTCAACATTTTGGAAATCCCGCTGAAACTTTGGACATTCTCGCGAAGGGTTCCCGATCCCCGACAAGACTGGTACCCTTTCACGTCCAAATCTCTCAAACTCCGGGAGAGATTCTCAAAACCAAGGTTGACATGTTTCGAGTTCCTTTCAACATTTTGGAAATCCCGCTGAAACTTTGGACATTCTCGCGAAGGGTTCCTGATCCCCGACAAGACTGGTACCCTTTCACGTCCAAATCTCTCAAACTCCGGGAGAGATTCTCAAAACCAAGGTTGACATGTTTCGAGTTCCTTTCAAGATTTTGGAAATCCCGCTGAAACTTTGGACATTCTCGCGAAGGGTTCCCAATCCCCGACAAGACTGGTACCCTTTCACGTCCAAATCTCTCAAACTCCGGGAGAGATTCTCAAAACCAAGGTTGACATGTTTCGAGTTCCTTTCAACATTTTGGAAATCCCGCTGAAACTTTGGACATTCTGGCGAAGGGTTCCCAATCCCCGACAAGACTGGTACCCTTTCACGTCCAAATCTCTCAAACTCCGGGAGAGATTCTCAAAACCAAGGTTGACATGTTTCGAGTTCCTTTCAACATTTTGGAAATCCTGCTGAAACTTTGGACATTGTCGCGAAGGGTTCCCAATCCCCGACAAGACTGGTACCCTTTCACGTCCAAATCTCTCAAACTCCGGGAGAGATTCTCAAAACCAAGGTTGACATGTTTCGAGTTCCTTTCAACATTTTGGAAATCCCGCTGAAACTTTGGACATTCTCGCGAAGGGTTCCCAATCCGCGAAAAGATTGGTACCCTTTCACGTCCAAATCTCTCAAACTCCGGGAGAGATTCTCAAAACCAAGGTTGACATGTTTCGAGTTCCTTTCAACATTTTGGAAATCCCGCTGAAAGTTTGGACATTCTCGCGAAGGGTTCCCAATCCGCGAAAAGATTGGTACCCTTTCACATCCAAATCTCTCAAACTCTGGGAGAGATTCTCAAAACCAAGGTTGACATGTTTCGAGTTCCTTTCAACATTTTGGAAATCCCGCTGAAACTTTGGACATTCTCGCGAAGGGTTCCCAATCCCTGACAAGACTGGTACCCTTTCACGTCCAGCTCTCTCAAACTCCGGGAGAGATTCTCAAAACCAAGGTTGACATGTTTCGAGTTCCTTTCAACATTTTGGAAATCCCGCTGAAACTTTGGACATTCTCGCGAAGGGTTCCCAATCCCCGACAAGACTGGTACCCTTTCACGTCCAAATCTCTCAAACTCCGGGAGAGATTCTCAAAACCAAGGTTGACATGTTTCGAGTTCCTTTCAACATTTTGGAAATCCCGCTGAAACTTTGGACATTCTCGCGAAGGGTTCCCAATCCCCGACAAGACTGGTACCCTTTCACGTCCAAATCTCTCAAACTCCGGGAGAGATTCTCAAAACCAAGGGTGACATGTTTCGAGTTCCTTTCAACATTTTGGAAATCCCCCTGAAACTTTGGACATTCTCGCGAAGGGTTCCCGATCCCCGACAAGACTGGTACCCTTTCACGTCCAAACCTCTCAAACTCCGGGAGAGATTCTCAAAACCAAGGTTGACATGTTTCGAGTTCCTTTCAACATTTTGGAAATCCCCCTGAAACTTTGGACATTCTCGCGAAGGGTTCCCGATCCCCGACAAGACTGGTACCCTTTCACGTCCAAACCTCTCAAACTCCGGGAGAGATTCTCAAAACCAAGGTTGACATGTTTCGAGTTCCTTTCAACATTTTGGAAATCCCGCTGAAACTTTGGACATTCTGGCGAAGGGTTCCCAATCCCCGACAAGACTGGTACCCTTTCACGTCCAAATCTCTCAAACTCCGGGAGAGATTCTCAAAACCAAGGGTGACATGTTTCGAGTTCCTTTCAACATTTTGGAAATCCCCCTGAAACTTTGGACATTCTCGCGAAGGGTTCCCGATCCCCGACAAGACTGGTACCCTTTCACGTCCAAATCTCTCAAACTCCGGGAGAGATTCTCAAAACCAAGGGTGACATGTTTCGAGTTCCTTTCAACATTTTGGAAATCCCGCTGAAACTTTGGACATTCTCGCGAAGGGTTCCCGATCCCCGACAAGACTGGTACCCTTTCACGTCCAAACCTCTCAAACTCCGGGAGAGATTCTCAAAACCAAGGTTGACATGTTTCGAGTTCCTTTCAACATTTTGGAAATCCCGCTGAAACTTTGGACATTCTCGCGAAGGGTTCCCAATCCCCGACAAGACTGGTACCCTTTCACGTCCAAATCTCTCAAACTCCGGGAGAGATTCTCAAAACCAAGGTTGACATGTTTCGAGTTCCTTTCAACATTTTGGAAATCCCGCTGAAACTTTGGACATTCTCGCGAAGGGTTCCCAATCCCCGACAAGACTGGTACCCTTTCACGTCCAAATCTCTCAAACTCCGGGAGAGATTCTCAAAACCAAGGTTGACATGTTTCGAGTTCCTCTCAACATTTTGGAAATCCCGCTGAAACTTTGGACATTGTCGCGAAGGGTTCCCAATCTCCGACAAGACTGGTACCCTTTCACGTCCAAATCTCTCAAACTCCGGGAGAGATTCTCAAAACCAAGGTTGACATGTTTCGAGTTCCTTTCAACATTTTGGAAATCCTGCTGAAACTTTGGACATTCTCGCGAAGGGTTCCCAATCCCCGAGAAGACTGGTACCCTTTCATGTCCAAATCTCTCAAACTCCGGGAGAGATTCTCAAAACCAAGGTTGACATGTTTCGAGTTCCTTTCAACATTTTGGAAATCCCGCTGAAACTTTGGACAATCTCGCGAAGGGTTCCCAATCCCCGACAAGACTGGTACCCTTTCACGTCCAGATCTCTCAAACTCCGGGAGAGATTCTCAAAACCAAGGTTGACATGTTTCGAGTTCCTTTCAACATTTTGGAAATCCCGCTGAAACTTTGGACATTCTCGCGAAGGGTTCCCAATCCCCGACAAGACTGGTACCCTTTCACGTCCAAATCTCTCAAACTCCGGGAGAGATTCTCAAAACCAAGGTTGACATGTTTCGAGTTCCTTTCAACATTTTGGAAATCCCGCTGAAACTTTGGACATTGTCGCGAAGGGTTCCCAATCCCCGACAAGACTGGTACCCTTTCACGTCCAAATCTCTCAAACTCCGGGAGAGATTCTCAAAACCAAGGTTGACATGTTTCGAGTTCCTTTCAACATTTTGGAAATCCCGCTGAAACTTTGGACATTCTCGCGAAGGGTTCCCGATCCCCGACAAGACTGGTACCCTTTCACGTCCAAATCTCTCAAACTCCGGGAGAGATTCTCAAAACCAAGGTTGACATGTTTCGAGTTCCTTTCAACATTTTGGAAATCCCGCTGAAACTTTGGACATTCTCGCGAAGGGTTCCTGATCCCCGACAAGACTGGTACCCTTTCACGTCCAAATCTCTCAAACTCCGGGAGAGATTCTCAAAACCAAGGTTGACATGTTTCGAGTTTCTTTCAACATTTTGGAAATCCCCCTGAAACTTTGGACATTCTCGCGAAGGGTTCCCGATCCCCGACAAGACTGGTACCCTTTCACGTCCAAACCTCTCAAACTCCGGGAGAGATTCTCAAAACCAAGGTTGACATGTTTCGAGTTCCTTTCAACATTTTGGAAATCCCGCTGAAACTTTGGACATTCTCGCGAAGGGTTCCCAATCCCCGACAAGACTGGTACCCTTTCACGTCCAAATCTCTCAAACTCCGGGAGAGATTCTCAAAACCAAGGTTGACATGTTTCGAGTTCCTTTCAACATTTTGGAAATCCCGCTGAAACTTTGGACATTGTCGCGAAGGGTTCCCAATCCCCGACAAGACTGGTACCCTTTCACGTCCAAATATCTCAAACTCCGGGAGAGATTCTCAAAACCAAGGTGGACATGTTTCGAGTTCCTTTCAACATTTTGGAAATCCCGCTGAAACTTTGGACATTCTCGCGAAGGGTTCCCGATCCCCGACAAGACTGGTACCCTTTCACGTCCAAATCTCTCAAACTCCGGGAGAGATTCTCAAAACCAAGGTTGACATGTTTCGAGTTCCTTTCAACATTTTGGAAATCCCGCTGAAACTTTGGACATTCTCGCGAAGGGTTCCTGATCCCCGACAAGACTGGTACCCTTTCACGTCCAAATCTCTCAAACTCCGGGAGAGATTCTCAAAACCAAGGTTGACATGTTTCGAGTTCCTTTCAACATTTTGGAAATCCCGCTGAAACTTTGGACATTCTGGCGAAGGGTTCCCGATCCCCGACAAGACTGGTACCCTTTCACGTCCAAATCTCTCAAACTCCGGGAGAGATTCTCAAAACCAAGGTTGACATGTTTCGAGTTCCTTTCAACATTTTGGAAATCCCGCTGAAACTTTGGACATTCTCGCGAAGGGTTCCCAATCCCCGACAAGACTGGTACCCTTTCACGTCCAAATCTCTCAAACTTGGGAGAGATTCTCAAAACCAAGGTTGACATGTTTCGAGTTCCTTTCAACATTTTGGAAATCCCGCTGAAACTTTGGACATTGTCGCGAAGGGTTCCCAATCCCCGACAAGACTGGTACCCTTTCACGTCCAAATCTCTCAAACTCCGGGAGAGATTCTCAAAACCAAGGTTGACATGTTTCGAGTTCCTTTCAACATTTTGGAAATCCTGCTGAAACTTTGGACATTCTCGCGAAGGGTTCCCAATCCCCGACAAGACTGGTACCCTTTCACGTCCAGATCTCTCAAACTCCGGGAGAGATTCTCAAAACCAAGGTTGACATGTTTCGAGTTCCTTTCAACATTTTGGAAATCCCGCTGAAACTTTGGACATTCTGGCGAAGGGTTCCCAATCCCCGACAAGACTGGTACCCTTTCACGTCCAAATCTCTCAAACTCCGGGAGAGATTCTCAAAACCAAGGTTGACATGTTTCGAGTTCCTTTCAACATTTTGGAAATCCCGCTGAAACTTTGGACATTGTCGCGAAGGGTTCCCAATCCCCGACAAGACTGGTACCCTTTCACGTCCAAATCTCTCAAACTCCGGGAGAGATTCTCAAAACCAAGGTGGACATGTTTCGAGTTCCTTTCAACATTTTGGAAATCCCGCTGAAACTTTGGACATTCTCGCGAAGGGTTCCTGATCCCCGACAAGACTGGTACCCTTTCACGTCCAAATCTCTCAAACTCCGGGAGAGATTCTCAAAACCAAGGTTGACATGTTTCGAGTTCCTTTCAACATTTTGGAAATCCCGCTGAAACTTTGGACATTCTCGCGAAGGGTTCCTGATCCCCGACAAGACTGGTACCCTTTCACGTCCACATCTCTCAAACTCCGGGAGAGATTCTCAAAACCAAGGTTGACATGTTTCGAGTTCCTTTCAACATTTTGGAAATCCCGCTGAAACTTTGGACATTCTCGCGAAGGGTTCCCAATCCCCGACAAGACTGGCACCCTTTCACGTCCAAACCTCTCAAACTCCGGGAGAGATTCTCAAAACCAAGGTTGACATGTTTCGAGTTCCTTTCAACATTTTGGAAATCCCGCTGAAACTTTGGACATTCTCGCGAAGGGTTCCTGATCCCCGACAAGACTGGTACCCTTTCACGTCCAAATCTCTCAAACTCTGGGAGAGATTCTCAAAACCAAGGTTGACATGTTTCGAGTTCCTTTCAACATTTTGGAAATCCCGCTGAAACTTTGGACATTCTCGCGAAGGGTTCCCGATCCCCGACGAGACTGGTACCCTTTCACGTCCAAATCTCTCAAACTCCGGGAGAGATTCTCAAAACCAAGGTTGACATGTTTCGAGTTCCTTTCAACATTTTGGAAATCCCGCTGAAACTTTGGACATTCTCGCGAAGGGTTCCCAATCCCCGACAAGACTGGTACCCTTTCACGTCCAAATCTCTCAAACTCCGGGAGAGATTCTCAAAACCAAGGTTGACATGTTTCGAGTTCCTTTCAACATTTTGGAAATCCCGCTGAAACTTTGGACATTCTCGCGAAGGGTTCCCGATCCCCGACAAGACGGGTACCCTTTCACGTCCAAATCTCTCAAACTCCGGGAGAGATTCTCAAAACCAAGGTTGACATGTTTCGAGTTCCTTTCAACATTTTGGAAATCCCGCTGAAACTTTGGACATTCTCGCGAAGGGTTCCCAATCCCCGACAAGACTGGTACCCTTTCACGTCCAAATCTCTCAAACTCCGGGAGAGATTCTCAAAACCAAGGTTGACATGTTTCGAGTTCCTTTCAAGATTTTGGAAATCCCGCTGAAACTTTGGACATTCTCGCGAAGCGTTCCCAATCCCCGACAAGACTGGTACCCTTTCACGTCCAAATCTCTCAAACTCCGGGAGAGATTCTCAAAACCAAGGTTGACATGTTTCGAGTTCCTTTCAACATTTTGGAAATCCCGCTGAAACTTTGGACATTCTGGCGAAGGGTTCCCAATCCCCGACAAGACTGGTACCCTTTCACGTCCAAATCTCTCAAAGTCCGGGAGAGATTCTCAAAACCAAGGTTGACATGTTTCGAGTTCCTTTCAACATT
Organism: Streptopelia decaocto; assembly: GCF_964273445.1. Classification (NCBI taxonomy): domain Eukaryota; kingdom Metazoa; phylum Chordata; class Aves; order Columbiformes; family Columbidae; genus Streptopelia; species Streptopelia decaocto. The sequence goes on from NW_028116794.1 coordinate 510,934, forward strand.
TTGGAAATCCTGCTGAAACTTTGGACATTGTCGCGAAGGGTTCCCAATCCCCGACAAGACTGGTACCCTTTCACGTCCAAATCTCTCAAACTCCGGGAGAGATTCTCAAAACCAAGGTTGACATGTTTCGAGTTCCTTTCAACATTTTGGAAATCCCGCTGAAACTTTGGACATTCTCGCGAAGGGTTCCCAATCCGCGAAAAGATTGGTACCCTTTCACGTCCAAATCTCTCAAACTCCGGGAGAGATTCTCAAAACCAAGGTTGACATGTTTCGAGTTCCTTTCAACATTTTGGAAATCCCGCTGAAACTTTGGACATTCTCGCAGAGGGTTCCCAATCCGCGAAAAGATTGGTACCCTTTCACATCCAAATCTCTCAAACTCTGGGAGAGATTCTCAAAACCAAGGTTGACATGTTTCGAGTTCCTTTCAACATTTTGGAAATCCCGCTGAAACTTTGGACATTCTCGCGAAGGGTTCCCAATCCCCGACAAGACTGGTACCCTTTCACGTCCAGCTCTCTCAAACTCCGGGAGAGATTCTCAAAACCAAGGTTGACATGTTTCGAGTTCCTTTCAACATTTTGGAAATCCCGCTGAAACTTTGGACATTCTCGCGAAGGGTTCCCAATCCCCGACAAGACTGGTACCCTTTCACGTCCAAATCTCTCAAACTCCGGGAGAGATTCTCAAAACCAAGGTTGACATGTTTCGAGTTCCTTTCAACATTTTGGAAATCCCGCTGAAACTTTGGACATTCTCGCGAAGGGTTCCCAATCCCCGACAAGACTGGTACCCTTTCACGTCCAAATCTCTCAAACTCCGGGAGAGATTCTCAAAACCAAGGGTGACATGTTTCGAGTTCCTTTCAACATTTTGGAAATCCCCCTGAAACTTTGGACATTCTCGCGAAGGGTTCCCGATCCCCGACAAGACTGGTACCCTTTCACGTCCAAACCTCTCAAACTCCGGGAGAGATTCTCAAAACCAAGGTTGACATGTTTCGAGTTCCTTTCAACATTTTGGAAATCCCCCTGAAACTTTGGACATTCTCGCGAAGGGTTCCCGATCCCCGACAAGACTGGTACCCTTTCACGTCCAAACCTCTCAAACTCCGGGAGAGATTCTCAAAACCAAGGTTGACATGTTTCGAGTTCCTTTCAACATTTTGGAAATCCCGCTGAAACTTTGGACATTCTGGCGAAGGGTTCCCAATCCCCGACAAGACTGGTACCCTTTCACGTCCAAATCTCTCAAACTCCGGGAGAGATTCTCAAAACCAAGGGTGACATGTTTCGAGTTCCTTTCAACATTTTGGAAATCCCCCTGAAACTTTGGACATTCTCGCGAAGGGTTCCCGATCCCCGACAAGACTGGTACCCTTTCACGTCCAAATCTCTCAAACTCCGGGAGAGATTCTCAAAACCAAGGGTGACATGTTTCGAGTTCCTTTCAACATTTTGGAAATCCCCCTGAAACTTTGGATATTCTCGCGAAGGGTTCCCGATCCCCGACAAGACTGGTACCCTTTCACGTCCAAACCTCTCAAACTCCGGGAGAGATTCTCAAAACCAAGGTTGACATGTTTCGAGTTCCTTTCAACATTTTGGAAATCCCGCTGAAACTTTGGACATTCTGGCGAAGGGTTCCCAATCCCCGACAAGACTGGTACCCTTTCACGTCCAAATCTCTCAAACTCCGGGAGAGATTCTCAAAACCAAGGTTGACATGTTTCGAGTTCCTTTCAACATTTTGGAAATCCCGCTGAAACTTTGGACATTCTCGCGAAGGGTTCCCAATCCCCGACAAGACTGGTACCCTTTCACGTCCAAATCTCTCAAACTCCGGGAGAGATTCTCAAAACCAAGGTTGACATGTTTCGAGTTCCTTTCAACATTTTGGAAATCCCGCTGAAACTTTGGACATTCTCGCAAAGGGTTCCCAATCCCCGACAAGACTGGTACCCTTTCACGTCCAAATCTCTCAAACTCCGGGAGAGATTCTCAAAACCAAGGTTGACATGTTTCGAGTTCCTTTCAACATTTTGGAAATCCCGCTGAAACTTTGGACATTCTCGCGAAGGGTTCCCGATCCCCGACAAGACTGGTACCCTTTCACGTCCAAATCTCTCAAACTCCGGGAGAGATTCTCAAAACCAAGGTTGACATGTTTCGAGTTCCTTTCAACATTTTGGAAATCCCGCTGAAACTTTGGACATTCTCGCGAAGGGTTCCCGATCCCCGACAAGACTGGTACCCTTTCACATCCAAATCTCTCAAACTCCGGGAGAGATTCTCAAAACCAAGGTTGACATGTTTCGAGTTCCTTTCAACATTTTGGAAATCCCGCTGAAACTTTGGACATTCTCGCGAAGGGTTCCCGATCCCCGACAAGACTGGTACCCTTTCACGTCCAAATCTCTCAAACTCCGGGAGAGATTCTCAAAACCAAGGTTGACATGTTTCGAGTTCCTTTCAACATTTTGGAAATCCCGCTGAAACTTTGGACATTCTCGCGAAGGGTTCCTGATCCCCGACAAGACTGGTACCCTTTCACGTCCAAATCTCTCAAACTCCGGGAGAGATTCTCAAAACCAAGGTTGACATGTTTCGAGTTCCTTTCAACATTTTGGAAATCCCGCTGAAACTTTGGACATTCTCGCGAAGGGTTCCCAATCCCCGACAAGACTGGTACCCTTTCACGTCCAAATCTCTCAAACTCCGGGAGAGATTCTCAAAACCAAGGTTGACATGTTTCGAGTTCCTTTCAACATTTTGGAAATCCCGCTGAAACTTTGGACATTCTCGCGAAGGGTTCCCAATCCCCGACAAGACTGGTACCCTTTCACGTCCAAATCTCTCAAACTCCGGGAGAGATTCTCAAAACCAAGGTTGACATGTTTCGAGTTCCTTTCAACATTTTGGAAATCCTGCTGAAACTTTGGACATTGTCGCGAAGGGTTCCCAATCCCCGACAAGACTGGTACCCTTTCACGTCCAAATCTCTCAAACTCCGGGAGAGATTCTCAAAACCAAGGTTGACATGTTTCGAGTTCCTTTCAACATTTTGGAAATCCCGCTGAAACTTTGGACATTCTCGCGAAGGGTTCCCAATCCGCGAAAAGATTGGTACCCTTTCACGTCCAAATCTCTCAAACTCCGGGAGAGATTCTCAAAACCAAGGTTGACATGTTTCGAGTTCCTTTCAACATTTTGGAAATCCCGCTGAAACTTTGGACATTCTCGTGGAGGGTTCCCAATCCGCGAAAAGATTGGTACCCTTTCACATCCAAATCTCTCAAACTCTGGGAGAGATTCTCAAAACCAAGGTGGACATGTTTCGAGTTCCTTTCAACATTTTGGAAATCCCGCTGAAACTTTGGACATTCTCGCGAAGGGTTCCCAATCCCCGACAAGACTGGTACCCTTTCACGTCCAAATCTCTCAAACTCCGGGAGAGATTCTCAAAACCAAGGTTGACATGTTTCGAGTTCCTTTCAACATTTTGGAAATCCCGCTGAAACTTTGGACATTCTCACGAAGGGTTCCCAATCCCCGACAAGACTGGTACCCTTTCACGTCCAAATCTCTCAAACTTGGGAGAGATTCTCAAAACCAAGGTTGACATGTTTCGAGTTCCTTTCAACATTTTGGAAATCCCGCTGAAACTTTGGACATTCTCGCGAAGGGTTCCCAATCCCCGACAAGACTGGTACCCTTTCACGTCCAAATCTCTCAAACTCCGGGAGAGATTCTCAAAACCAAGGTTGACATGTTTCGAGTTCCTTTCAACATTTTGGAAATCCCGCTGAAACTTTGGACAATCTCGCGAAGGGTTCCCAATCCCCGACAAGACTGGTACCCTTTCACGTCCAGATCTCTCAAACTCCAGGAGAGATTCTCAAAACCAAGGTTGACATGTTTCGAGTTCCTTTCAACATTTTGGAAATCCCGCTGAAACTTTGGACATTCTGGCGAAGGGTTCCCAATCCCCGACAAGACTGGTACCCTTTCACGTCCAAATCTCTCAAACTCCGGGAGAGATTCTCAAAACCAAGGTTGACATGTTTCGAGTTCCTTTCAACATTTTGGAAATCCCGCTGAAACTTTGGACATTCTTGCGAAGGGTTCCCAATCCCCGACAAGACTGGTACCCTTTCACGTCCAAATCTCTCAAACTCCGGGAGAGATTCTCAAAACCAAGGTTGACATGTTTCGAGTTCCTTTCAACATTTTGGAAATCCCGCTGAAACTTTGGACATTGTCGCGAAGGGTTCCCGATCCCCGACAAGACTGGTACCCTTTGACGTCCAAATCTCTCAAACTCCGGGAGAGATTCTCAAAACCAAGGTTGACATGTTTCGAGTTCCTTTCAACATTTTGGAAATCCCGCTGAAACTTTGGACATTCTGGCGAAGGGTTCCCAATCCCCGACAAGACTGGTACCCTTTCACGTCCAAATCTCTCAAACTCCGGGAGAGATTCTCAAAACCAAGGTTGACATGTTTCGAGTTCCTTTCAACATTTTGGAAATCCCGCTGAAACTTTGGACATTCTGGCGAAGGGTTCCCAATCCCCGACAAGACTGGTACCCTTTCACGTCCAAATCTCTCAAACTCCGGGAGAGATTCTCAAAACCAAGGTTGACATGTTTCGAGTTCCTCTCAACATTTTGGAAATCCCGCTGAAACTTTGGACATTCTCGCGAAGGGTTCCCAATCCCCGACAAGACTGGTACCCTTTCACGTCCAAATCTCTCAAAATCCGGGAGAGATTCTCAAAACCAAGGTTGACATGTTTCGAGTTCCTTTCAACATTTTGGAAATCCCGCTGAAACTTTGGACATTCTCGCGAAGGGTTCCCAATCCCCGACAAGACTGGTACCCTTTCACGTCCAAATCTCTCAAACTCCGGGAGAGATTCTCAAAACCAAGGTTGACATGTTTCGAGTTCCTTTCAACATTTTGGAAATCCCGCTGAAACTTTGGACATTGTCGCGAAGGGTTCCCAATCCCCGACAAGACTTTTACCCTTTCACGTCCAAATCTCTCAAACTCCGGGAGAGATTCTCAAAACCAAGGTTGACATGTTTCGAGTTTCTTTCAACATTTTGGAAATCCCGCTGAAACTTTGGACATTCTCGCGAAGGGTTCCCAATCCCCGACAAGACTGGTACCCTTTCACGTCCAAATCTCTCAAACTCCAGGAGAGATTCTCAAAACCAAGGTTGACATGTTTCGAGTTCCTTTCAACATTTTGGAAATCCCGCTGAAACTTTGGACATTCTGCCGAAGGGTTCCCAATCCCCGACAAGACTGGTACCCTTTCACGTCCAAATCTCTCAAACTCCGGGAGAGATTCTCAAAACCAAGGCTGACATGTTTCGAGTTCCTTTCAACATTTTGGAAATCCCGCTGAAACTTTGGACATTCTCGCGAAGGGTTCCCAATCCCCGACAAGACTGGTACCCTTTCACGTCCAAATCTCTCAAACTCCGGGAGAGATTCTCAAAACCAAGGTTGACATGTTTCGAGTTCCTTTCAACATTTTGGAAATCCCGCTGAAACTTTGGACATTGTCGCGAAGGGTTCCCAATCCCCGACAAGACTGGTACCCTTTCACGTCCAAATCTCTCAAACTCCGGGAGAGATTCTCAAAACCAAGGTTGACATGTTTCGAGTTCCTTTCAACATTTTGGAAATCCTGCTGAAACTTTGGACATTCTGGCGAAGGGTTCCCAATCCCCGACAAGACTGGCACCCTTTCACGTCCAAATCTCTCAAACTCCGGGAGAGATTCTCAAAACCAAGGTTGACATGTTTCGAGTTCCTCTCAACATTTTGGAAATCCCGCTGAAACTTTGGACATTCTGGCGAAGGGTTCCCAATCCCCGACAAGACTGGTACCCTTTCACGTCCAAATCTCTCAAACTCCGGGAGAGATTCTCAAAACCAAGGTTGACATGTTTCGAGTTCCTTTCAACATTTTGGAAATCCCGCTGAAACTTTGGACATTCTCGCGAAGGGTTCCCAATCCCCGACAAGACTGGTACCCTTTCACGTCCAAATCTCTCAAACTCCGGGAGAGATTCTCAAAACCAAGGTTGACATGTTTCGAGTTCCTTTCAACATTTTGGAAATCCCGCTGAAACTTTGGACATTCTCGCGAAGGGTTCCCAATCCCCGACAAGACTGGTACCCTTTCACGTCCAAATCTCTCAAACTCCAGGAGAGATTCTCAAAACCAAGGTTGACATGTTTCGAGTTCCTTTCAACATTTTGGAAATCCCGCTGAAACTTTGGACATTCTGCCGAAGGGTTCCCAATCCCCGACAAGACTGGTACCCTTTCACGTCCAAATCTCTCAAACTCCGGGAGAGATTCTCAAAACCAAGGTTGACATGTTTCGAGTTCCTTTCAACATTTTGGAAATCCCGCTGAAACTTTGGACATTCTCGCGAAGGGTTCCCAATCCCCGACAAGACTGGTACCCTTTCACGTCCAAATCTCTCAAACTCCGGGAGAGATTCTCAAAACCAAGGTTGACATGTTTCGAGTTCCTTTCAACATTTTGGAAATCCCGCTGAAACTTTGGATATTCTGGCGAAGGGTTCCCAATCCCCGACAAGACTGGTACCCTTTCACGTCCAAATCTCTCAAACTCCGGGAGAGATTCTCAAAACCAAGGTTGACATGTTTCGAGTTCCTTTCAACATTTTGGAAATCCCGCTGAAACTTTGGACATTGTCGCGAAGGGTTCCCAATCCCCGACAAGACTGGTACCCTTTCACGTCCAAATCTCTCAAACTCCGGGAGAGATTCTCAAAACCAAGGTTGACATGTTTCGAGTTCCTTTCAACATTTTGGAAATCCCGCTGAAACTTTGGACATTCTCGCGAAGGGTTCCCGATCCCCGACAAGACTGGTACCCTTTCACGTCCAAATCTCTCAAACTCCGGGAGAGATTCTCAAAACCAAGGTTGACATGTTTCGAGTTCCTTTCAACATTTTGGAAATCCCGCTGAAACTTTGGACATTCTCGCGAAGGGTTCCTGATCCCCGACAAGACTGGTACCCTTTCACGTCCAAATCTCTCAAACTCCGGGAGAGATTCTCAAAACCAAGGTTGACATGTTTCGAGTTTCTTTCAACATTTTGGAAATCCCCCTGAAACTTTGGACATTGTCGCGAAGGGTTCCCGATCCCCGACAAGACTGGTACCCTTTCACGTCCAAACCTCTCAAACTCCGGGAGACATTCTCAAAACCAAGGTTGACATGTTTCGAGTTCCTTTCAACATTTTGGAAATCCCGCTGAAACTTTGGACATTCTCACGAAGGGTTCCCAATCCCCGACAAGACTGGTACCCTTTCACGTCCAAATCTCTCAAACTTGGGAGAGATTCTCAAAACCAAGGTTGACATGTTTCGAGTTCCTTTCAACATTTTGGAAATCCCGCTGAAACTTTGGACATTGTCGCGAAGGGTTCCCAATCCCCGACAAGACTGGTACCCTTTCACGTCCAAATCTCTCAAACTCCGGGAGAGATTCTCAAAACCAAGGTTGACATGTTTCGAGTTCCTTTCAACATTTTGGAAATCCCGCTGAAACTTTGGACATTGTCGCGAAGGGTTCCCAATCCCCGACAAGACTGGTACCCTTTCACGTCCAAATCTCTCAAACTCCGGGAGAGATTCTCAAAACCAAGGTTGACATGTTTCGAGTTCCTTTCAACATTTTGGAAATCCCGCTGAAACTTTGGACATTCTCGCGAAGGGTTCCTGATCCCCGACAAGACTGGTACCCTTTCACGTCCAAACCTCTCAAACTCCGGGAGAGATTCTCAAAACCAAGGTTGACATGTTTCGAGTTCCTTTCAACATTTTGGAAATCCCGCTGAAACTTTGGACATTCTCGCGAAGGGTTCCCGATCCCCGACAAGACTGGTACCCTTTCACGTCCAAATCTCTCAAACTCCGGGAGAGATTCTCAAAACCAAGGTTGACATGTTTCGAGTTCCTTTCAACATTTTGGAAATCCCGCTGAAACTTTGGACATTCTGGCGAAGGGTTCCCGATCCCCGACAAGACTGGTACCCATTCACGTCCAAATCTCTCAAACTCCGGGAGAGATTCTCAAAACCAAGGTTGACATGTTTCGAGTTCCTTTCAACATTTTGGAAATCCCGCTGAAACTTTGGACATTCTCGCGAAGGGTTCCCAATCCCCGACAAGACTGGTACCCTTTCACGTCCAAATCTCTCAAACTCCGGGAGAGATTCTCAAAACCAAGGTTGACATGTTTCGAGTTCCTTTCAACATTTTGGAAATCCCGCTGAAACTTTGGACATTCTCGCGAAGGGTTCCCGATCCCCGACAAGACTGGTACCCTTTCACGTCCATATCTCTCAAACTCCGGGAGAGATTCTCAAAACCAAGGTTGACATGTTTCGAGTTCCTTTCAACATTTTGGAAATCCCGCAGAAACTTTGGACATTCTCGCGAAGGGTTCCCAATCCCCGACAAGACTGGTACCCTTTCACGTCCAAATCTCTCAAACTCCGGGAGAGATTCTCAAAACCAAGGTTGACATGTTTCGAGTTCCTTTCAACATTTTGGAAATCCCGCTGAAACTTTGGACATTCTCGCAAAGGGTTCCCAATCCCCGACAAGACTGGTACCCTTTCACGTCCAAATCTCTCAAACTCCGGGAGAGATTCTCAAAACCAAGGTTGACATGTTTCGAGTTCCTTTCAACATTTTGGAAATCCCCCTGAAACTTTGGACATTGTCGCGAAGGGTTCCCAATCCCCGACAAGACTGGTACCCTTTCACGTCCAAATCTCTCAAACTCCGGGAGAGATTCTCAAAACCAAGGTTGACATGTTTCGAGTTCCTTTCAACATTTTGGAAATCCCGCTGAAACTTTGGACATTCTCGCGAAGGGTTCCCAATCCCCGACAAGACTGGTACCCTTTCACGTCCAGCTCTCTCAAACTCCGGGAGAGATTCTCAAAACCAAGGTTGACATGTTTCGAGTTCCTTTCCACATTTTGGAAATCCCGCTGAAACTTTGGACATTCTCGCGAAGGGTTTCCGATCCCCGACAAGACTGGTACCCTTTCACGTCCAAATCTCTCAAACTCCGGGAGAGATTCTCAAAACCAAGGTTGACATGTTTCGAGTTCCTTTCAACATTTTGGAAATCCCGCTGAAACTTTGGACATTCTCGCGAAGGGTTCCTGATCCCCGACAAGACTGGTACCCTTTCACGTCCAAATCTCTCAAACTCCGGGAGAGATTCTCAAAACCAAGGTTGACATGTTTCGAGTTCCTTTCAACATTTTGGAAATCCCCCTGAAACTTTGGACATTCTCGCGAAGGGTTCCCGATCCCCGACAAGACTGGTACCCTTTCACGTCCAAACCTCTCAAACTCCGGGAGAGATTCTCAAAACCAAGGTTGACATGTTTCGAGTTCCTTTCAACATTTTGGAAATCCCCCTGAAACTTTGGACATTCTCGCGAAGGGTTCCCGATCCCCGACAAGACTGGTACCCTTTCACGTCCAAATCTCTCAAACTCCGGGAGAGATTCTCAAAACCAAGGGTGACATGTTTCGAGTTCCTTTCAACATTTTGGAAATCCCCCTGAAACTTTGGACATTCTCGCGAAGGGTTCCCAATCCCCGACAAGACTGGTACCCTTTCACGTCCAAATCTCTCAAACTCCGGGAGAGATTCTCAAAACCAAGGGTGACATGTTTCGAGTTCCTTTCAACATTTTGGAAATCCCCCTGAAACTTTGGACATTCTCGCGAAGGGTTCCCGATCCCCGACAAGACTGGTACCCTTTCATGTCCAAACCTCTCAAACTCCGGGAGAGATTCTCAAAACCAAGGTTGACATGTTTCGAGTTCCTTTCAACATTTTGGAAATCCCGCTGAAACTTTGGACATTCTGGCGAAGGGTTCCCAATCCCCGACAAGACTGGTACCCTTTCACGTCCAAATCTCTCAAACTCCGGGAGAGATTCTCAAAACCAAGGTTGACATGTTTCGAGTTCCTTTCAACATTTTGGAAATCCCGCTGAAACTTTGGACATTCTCGCAAAGGGTTCCCAATCCCCGACAAGACTGGTACCCTTTCACGTCCAAATCTCTCAAACTCCGGGAGAGATTCTCAAAACCAAGGTTGACATGTTTCGAGTTCCTTTCAACATTTTGGAAATCCCGCTGAAACTTTGGACATTCTGGCGAAGGGTTCCCAATCCCCGACAAGACTGGTACCCTTTCACGTCCAAATCTCTCAAACTCCGGGAGAGATTCTCAAAACCAAGGTTGACATGTTTCGAGTTCCTTTCAACATTTTGGAAATCCCGCTGAAACTTTGGACATTCTCGCAAAGGGTTCCCAATCCCCGACAAGACTGGTACCCTTTCACGTCCAAATCTCTCAAACTCCGGGAGAGATTCTCAAAACCAAGGTTGACATGTTTCGAGTTCCTTTCAACATTTTGGAAATCCCGCTGAAACTTTGGACATTCTCGCGAAGGGTTCCCGATCCCCGACAAGACTGATACCCTTTCACGTCCAAATCTCTCAAACTCCGGGAGAGATTCTCAAAACCAAGGTTGACATGTTTCGAGTTCCTTTCAACATTTTGGAAATCCCGCTGAAACTTTGGACATTCTCGCGAAGGGTTCCCGATCCCCGACAAGACTGGTACCCTTTCACGTCCAAATCTCTCAAACTCCGGGAGAGATTCTCAAAACCAAGGTTGACATGTTTCGAGTTCCTTTCAACATTTTGGAAATCCCGCTGAAACTTTGGACATTCTCGCGAAGGGTTCCCGATCCCCGACAAGACTGGTACCCTTTCACGTCCAAATCTCTCAAACTCCGGGAGAGATTCTCAAAACCAAGGTTGACATGTTTCGAGTTCCTTTCAACATTTTGGAAATCCCGCTGAAACTTTGGACATTCTCGCGAAGGGTTCCTGATCCCCGACAAGACTGGTACCCTTTCACGTCCAAATCTCTCAAACTCCGGGAGAGATTCTCAAAACCAAGGTTGACATGTTTCGAGTTCCTTTCAACATTTTGGAAATCCCGCTGAAACTTTGGACATTCTCGCGAAGGGTTCCCAATCCCCGACAAGACTGGTACCCTTTCACGTCCAAATCTCTCAAACTCCGGGAGAGATTCTCAAAACCAAGGTTGACATGTTTCGAGTTCCTTTCAACATTTTGGAAATCCCGCTGAAACTTTGGACATTGTCGCGAAGGGTTCCCAATCCCCGACAAGACTGGTACCCTTTCACGTCCAAATCTCTCCAACTCCGGGAGAGATTCTCAAAACCAAGGTTGACATGTTTCGAGTTCCTTTCAACATTTTGGAAATCCCGCTGAAACTTTGGACATTCTGGCGAAGGGTTCCCAATCCCCGACAAGACTGGTACCCTTTCACGTCCAAATCTCTCAAACTCCGGGAGAGATTCTCAAAACCAAGGTTGACATGTTTCGAGTTCCTTTCAACATTTTGGAAATCCCGCTGAAACTTTGGACATTCTCGCGAAGGGTTCCCGATCCCCGACAAGACTGGTACCCTTTCACGTCCAAATCTCTCAAACTCCGGGAGAGATTCTCAAAACCAAGGTTGACATGTTTCGAGTTCCTTTCAACATTTTGGAAATCCCGCTGAAACTTTGGACATTCTCGCGAAGGGTTCCCGATCCCCGACAAGACTGGTACCCTTTCACGTCCAAATCTCTCAAACTCCGGGAGAGATTCTCAAAACCAAGGTTGACATGTTTCGAGTTCCTTTCAACATTTTGGAAATCCCGCTGAAACTTTGGACATTCTCGCGAAGGGTTCCCGATCCCCGACAAGACTGGTACCCTTTCACGTCCAAATCTCTCAAACTCCGGGAGAGATTCTCAAAACCAAGGTTGACATGTTTCGAGTTCCTTTCAACATTTTGGAAATCCCGCTGAAACTTTGGACATTCTCGCGAAGGGTTCCTGATCCCCGACAAGACTGGTACCCTTTCACGTCCAAATCTCTCAAACTCCGGGAGAGATTCTCAAAACCAAGGTTGACATGTTTCGAGTTCCTTTCAACATTTTGGAAATCCCGCTGAAACTTTGGACATTCTCGCGAAGGGTTCCCAATCCCCGACAAGACTGGTACCCTTTCACGTCCAAATCTCTCAAACTCCGGGAGAGATTCTCAAAACCAAGGTTGACATGTTTCGAGTTCCTTTCAACATTTTGGAAATCCCGCTGAAACTTTGGACATTCTCGCGAAGGGTTCCCAATCCCCGACAAGACTGGTACCCTTTCACGTCCAAATCTCTCAAACTCCGGGAGAGATTCTCAAAACCAAGGTTGACATGTTTCGAGTTCCTTTCAACATTTTGGAAATCCTGCTGAAACTTTGGACATTGTCGCGAAGGGTTCCCAATCCCCGACAAGACTGGTACCCTTTCACGTCCAAATCTCTCAAACTCCGGGAGAGATTCTCAAAACCAAGGTTGACATGTTTCGAGTTCCTTTCAACATTTTGGAAATCCCGCTGAAACTTTGGACATTCTGGCGAAGGGTTCCCAATCCCCGACAAGACTGGTACCCTTTCACGTCCAAATCTCTCAAACTCCGGGAGAGATTCTCAAAACCAAGGTTGACATGTTTCAAGTTCCTTTCAACATTTTGGAAATCCCGCTGAAACTTTGGACATTCTCGCGAAGGGTTCCCAATCCCCGACAAGACTGGTACCCTTTCACGTCCAGATCTCTCAAACTCCGGGAGAGATTCTCAAAACCAAGGTTGACATGTTTCGAGTTCCTTTCAACATTTTGGAAATCCCGCTGAAACTTTGGACATTCTGGCGAAGGGTTCCCAATCCCCGACAAGACTGGTACCCTTTCACGTCCAAATCTCTCAAACTCCGGGAGAGATTCTCAAAACCAAGGTTGACATGTTTCGAGTTCCTTTCAACATTTTGGAAATCCCGCTGAAACTTTGGACATTCTCGCGAAGGGTTCCCAATCCCCGACAAGACTGGTACCCTTTCACGTCCAAATCTCTCAAACTCCGGGAGAGATTCTCAAAACCAAGGTTGACATGTTTCGAGTTCCTTTCAACATTTTGGAAATCCCGCTGAAACTTTGGACATTCTCGCGAAGGGTTCTCGATCCCCGACAAGACTGGTACCCTTTGACGTCCAAATCTCTCAAACTCCGGGAGAGATTCTCAAAACCAAGGTTGACATGTTTCGAGTTCCTTTCAACATTTTGGAAATCCCGCTGAAACTTTGGACATTCTCGCGAAGGGTTCCTGATCCCCGACAAGACTGGTACCCTTTCACGTCCAAATCTCTCAAACTCGGGGAGAGATTCTCAAAACCAAGGTTGACATGTTTCGAGTTCCTTTCAACATTTTGGAAATCCCGCTGAAACTTTGGACATTCTCGCGAAGGGTTCCCAATCCCCGACAAGACTGGTACCCTTTCACGTCCAATTCTCTCAAAGTCCGGGAGAGATTCTCAAAACCAAGGTTGACATGTTTCGAGTTTCTTTCAACATTTTGGAAATCCCGCTGAAACTTTGGACATTCTCGCGAAGGGTTCCCAATCCCCGACAAGACTGGTACCCTTTCACGTCCAAATCTCTCAAACTCCGGGAGAGATTCTCAAAACCAAGGTTGACATGTTTCGAGTTCCTTTCAACATTTTGGAAATCCCGCTGAAACTTTGGACATTCTGGCGAAGGGTTCCCAATCCCCGACAAGACTGGCACCCTTTCACGTCCAAATCTCTCAAACTCCGGGAGAGATTCTCAAAACCAAGGTTGACATGTTTCGAGTTCCTTTCAACATTTTGGAAATCCCGCTGAAACTTTGGACATTCTCGCAAAGGGTTCCCAATCCCCGACAAGACTGGTACCCTTTCACGTCCAAATCTCTCAAACTCCGGGAGAGATTCTCAAAACCAAGGTTGACATGTTTCGAGTTCCTCTCAACATTTTGGAAATCCCGCTGAAACTTTGGACATTCTCGCGAAGGGTTCCCAATCCCCGACAAGACTGGTACCCTTTCACGTCCAAATCTCTCAAAATCCGGGAGAGATTCTCAAAACCAAGGTTGACATGTTTCGAGTTCCTTTCAACATTTTGGAAATCCCGCTGAAACTTTGGACATTCTCGCAAAGGGTTCCCAATCCCCGACAAGACTGGTACCCTTTCACGTCCAAATCTCTCAAACTCCGGGAGAGATTCTCAAAACCAAGGTTGACATGTTTCGAGTTCCTTTCAACATTTTGGAAATCCCGCTGAAACTTTGGACATTCTGGCGAAGGGTTCCCAATCCCCGACAAGACTGGTACCCTTTCACGTCCAAATCTCTCAAACTCCGGGAGAGATTCTCAAAACCAAGGTTGACATGTTTCGAGTTTCTTTCAACATTTTGGAAATCCCGCTGAAACTTTGGACATTCTGGCGAAGGGTTCCCAATCCCCGACAAGACTGGTACCCTTTCACGTCCAAATCTCTCAAACTCCGGGAGAGATTCTCAAAACCAAGGTTGACATGTTTCGAGTTCCTTTCAACATTTTGGAAATCCCGCTGAAACTTTGGACATTCTGCCGAAGGGTTCCCAATCCCCGACAAGACTGGTACCCTTTCACGTCCAAATCTCTCAAACTCCGGGAGAGATTCTCAAAACCAAGGTTGACATGTTTCGAGTTCCTTTCAACATTTTGGAAATCCCGCTGAAACTTTGGACATTCTCGCGAAGGGTTCCCAATCCCCGACAAGACTGGTACCCTTTCACGTCCAAATCTCTCAAACTCCGGGAGAGATTCTCAAAACCAAGGTTGACATGTTTCGAGTTCCTTTCAACATTTTGGAAATCCCGCTGAAACTTTGGACATTGTCGCGAAGGGTTCCCAATCCCCGACAAGACTGGTACCCTTTCACGTCCAAATCTCTCAAACTCCGGGAGAGATTCTCAAAACCAAGGTTGACATGTTTCGAGTTCCTTTCAACATTTTGGAAATCCTGCTGAAACTTTGGACATTCTGGCGAAGGGTTCCCAATCCCCGACAAGACTGGCACCCTTTCACGTCCAAATCTCTCAAACTCCGGGAGAGATTCTCAAAACCAAGGTTGACATGTTTCGAGTTCCTTTCAACATTTTGGAAATCCCGCTGAAACTTTGGACATTCTCGCGAAGGGTTCCCAATCCCCGACAAGACTGGTACCCTTTCACGTCCAAATCTCTCAAACTCCGGGAGAGATTCTCAAAACCAAGGTTGACATGTTTCGAGTTCCTTTCAACATTTTGGAAATCCCGCTGAAACTTTGGACATTGTCGCGAAGGGTTCCCAATCCCCGACAAGACTGGTACCCTTTCACGTCCAAATCTCTCAAACTCCGGGAGAGATTCTCAAAACCAAGGTTGACATGTTTCGAGTTCCTTTCAACATTTTGGAAATCCTGCTGAAACTTTGGACATTCTGGCGAAGGGTTCCCAATCCCCGACAAGACTGGCACCCTTTCACGTCCAAATCTCTCAAACTCCGGGAGAGATTCTCAAAACCAAGGTTGACATGTTTCGAGTTCCTCTCAACATTTTGGAAATCCCGCTGAAACTTTGGACATTCTGGCGAAGGGTTCCCAATCCCCGACAAGACTGGTACCCTTTCACGTCCAAATCTCTCAAACTCCGGGAGAGATTCTCAAAACCAAGGTTGACATGTTTCGAGTTCCTTTCAACATTTTGGAAATCCCGCTGAAACTTTGGACATTCTGGCGAAGGGTTCCCAATCCCCGACAAGACTGGTACCCTTTCACGTCCAAATCTCTCAAAATCCGGGAGAGATTCTCAAAACCAAGGTTGACATGTTTCGAGTTCCTTTCAACATTTTGGAAATCCCGCTGAAACTTTGGACATTCTCGCAAAGGGTTCCCAATCCCCGACAAGACTGGTACCCTTTCACGTCCAAATCTCTCAAACTCCGGGAGAGATTCTCAAAACCAAGGTTGACATGTTTCGAGTTCCTTTCAACATTTTGGAAATCCCGCTGAAACTTTGGACATTGTCGCGAAGGGTTCCCAATCCCCGACAAGACTGGTACCCTTTCACGTCCAAATCTCTCAAACTCCGGGAGAGATTCTCAAAACCAAGGTTGACATGTTTCGAGTTTCTTTCAACATTTTGGAAATCCCGCTGAAACTTTGGACATTCTGGCGAAGGGTTCCCAATCCCCGACAAGACTGGTACCCTTTCACGTCCAAATCTCTCAAACTCCGGGAGAGATTCTCAAAACCAAGGTTGACATGTTTCGAGTTCCTTTCAACATTTTGGAAATCCCGCTGAAACTTTGGACATTCTGCCGAAGGGTTCCCAATCCCCGACAAGACTGGTACCCTTTCACGTCCAAATCTCTCAAACTCCGGGAGAGATTCTCAAAACCAAGGTTGACATGTTTCGAGTTCCTTTCAACATTTTGGAAATCCCCCTGAAACTTTGGACATTCTCGCGAAGGGTTCCCAATCCCCGACAAGACTGGTACCCTTTCACGTCCAAATCTCTCAAACTCCGGGAGAGATTCTCAAAACCAAGGTTGACATGTTTCGAGTTCCTTTCAACATTTTGGAAATCCCGCTGAAACTTTGGACATTGTCGCGAAGGGTTCCCAATCCCCGACAAGACTGGTACCCTTTCACGTCCAAATCTCTCAAACTCCGGGAGAGATTCTCAAAACCAAGGTTGACATGTTTCGAGTTCCTTTCAACATTTTGGAAATCCTGCTGAAACTTTGGACATTCTGGCGAAGGGTTCCCAATCCCCGACAAGACTGGCACCCTTTCACGTCCAAATCTCTCAAACTCCGGGAGAGATTCTCAAAACCAAGGTTGACATGTTTCGAGTTCCTTTCAACATTTTGGAAATCCCGCTGAAACTTTGGACATTCTCGCGAAGGGTTCCCAATCCCCGACAAGACTGGTACCCTTTCACGTCCAAATCTCTCAAACTCCGGGAGAGATTCTCAAAACCAAGGTTGACATGTTTCGAGTTCCTTTCAACATTTTGGAAATCCCGCTGAAACTTTGGACATTGTCGCGAAGGGTTCCCAATCCCCGACAAGACTGGTACCCTTTCACGTCCAAATCTCTCAAACTCCGGGAGAGATTCTCAAAACCAAGGTTGACATGTTTCGAGTTCCTTTCAACATTTTGGAAATCCTGCTGAAACTTTGGACATTCTGGCGAAGGGTTCCCAATCCCCGACAAGACTGGCACCCTTTCACGTCCAAATCTCTCAAACTCCGGGAGAGATTCTCAAAACCAAGGTTGACATGTTTCGAGTTCCTCTCAACATTTTGGAAATCCCGCTGAAACTTTGGACATTCTGGCGAAGGGTTCCCAATCCCCGACAAGACTGGTACCCTTTCACGTCCAAATCTCTCAAACTCCGGGAGAGATTCTCAAAACCAAGGTTGACATGTTTCGAGTTCCTTTCAACATTTTGGAAATCCCGCTGAAACTTTGGACATTCTCGCGAAGGGTTCCCAATCCCCGACAAGACTGGTACCCTTTCACGTCCAAATCTCTCAAACTCCGGGAGAGATTCTCAAAACCAAGGTTGACATGTTTCGAGTTCCTTTCAACATTTTGGAAATCCCGCTGAAACTTTGGACATTCTCGCGAAGGGTTCCCAATCCCCGACAAGACTGGTACCCTTTCACGTCCAAATCTCTCAAACTCCGGGAGAGATTCTCAAAACCAAGGTTGACATGTTTCGAGTTCCTTTCAACATTTTGGAAATCCCGCTGAAACTTTGGACATTCTGGCGAAGGGTTCCCAATCCCCGACAAGACTGGTACCCTTTCACGTCCAAATCTCTCAAACTCCGGGAGAGATTCTCAAAACCAAGGTTGACATGTTTCGAGTTCCTTTCAACATTTTGGAAATCCCGCTGAAACTTTGGACATTCTGGCGAAGGGCTCCCAATCCCCGACAAGACTGGTACCCTTTCACGTCCAAATCTCTCAAACTCCGGGAGAGATTCTCAAAACCAAGGTTGACATGTTTCGAGTTCCTTTCAACATTTTGGAAATCCCGCTGAAACTTTGGACATTCTGGCGAAGGGTTCCCAATCCCCGACAAGACTGGTACCCTTTCACGTCCAAATCTCTCAAACTCCGGGAGAGATTCTCAAAACCAAGGTTGACATGTTTCGAGTTTCTTTCAACATTTTGGAAATCCCGCTGAAACTTTGGACATTCTGGCGAAGGGTTCCCAATCCCCGACAAGACTGGTACCCTTTCACGTCCAAATCTCTCAAACTCCGGGAGAGATTCTCAAAACCAAGGTTGACATGTTTCGAGTTTCTTTCAACATTTTGGAAATCCCGCTGAAACTTTGGACATTCTGGCGAAGGGTTCCCAATCCCCGACAAGACTGGTACCCTTTCACGTCCAAATCTCTCAAACTCCGGGAGAGATTCTCAAAACCAAGGTTGACATGTTTCGAGTTCCTTTCAACATTTTGGAAATCCCGCTGAAACTTTGGACATTCTGGCGAAGGGTTCCCAATCCCCGACAAGACTGGTACCCTTTCACGTCCAAATCTCTCAAACTCCGGGAGAGATTCTCAAAACCAAGGTTGACATGTTTCGAGTTCCTTTCAACATTTTGGAAATCCCGCTGAAACTTTGGACATTCTCGCAAAGGGTTCCCAATCCCCGACAAGACTGGTACCCTTTCACGTCCAAATCTCTCAAACTCCGGGAGAGATTCTCAAAACCAAGGTTGACATGTTTCGAGTTCCTTTCAACATTTTGGAAATCCCGCTGAAACTTTGGACATTGTCGCGAAGGGTTCCCAATCCCCGACAAGACTGGTACCCTTTCACGTCCAAATCTCTCAAACTCCGGGAGAGATTCTCAAAACCAAGGTTGACATGTTTCGAGTTTCTTTCAACATTTTGGAAATCCCGCTGAAACTTTGGACATTCTCGCGAAGGGTTCCCAATCCCCGACAAGACTGGTACCCTTTCACGTCCAAATCTCTCAAACTCCGGGAGAGATTCTCAAAACCAAGGTTGACATGTTTCGAGTTCCTTTCAACATTTTGGAAATCCCGCTGAAACTTTGGACATTCTGGCGAAGGGTTCCCAATCCCCGACAAGACTGGCACCCTTTCACGTCCAAATCTCTCAAACTCCGGGAGAGATTCTCAAAACCAAGGTTGACATGTTTCGAGTTCCTCTCAACATTTTGGAAATCCCGCTGAAACTTTGGACATTCTCGCGAAGGGTTCCCAATCCCCGACAAGACTGGTACCCTTTCACGTCCAAATCTCTCAAACTCCGGGAGAGATTCTCAAAACCAAGGTTGACATGTTTCGAGTTCCTTTCAACATTTTGGAAATCCCGCTGAAACTTTGGACATTCTCGCGAAGGGTTCCCAATCCCCGACAAGACTGGTACCCTTTCACGTCCAAATCTCTCAAACTCCGGGAGAGATTCTCAAAACCAAGGGTGACATGTTTCGAGTTCCTTTCAACATTTTGGAAATCCCGCTGAAACATTGGGCATTCTCGCGAAGGGTTCCCAATCCCCGACAAGACTGGTACCCTTTCACGTCCAAATCTCTCAAACTCCAGGAGAGATTCTCAAAACCAAGGTTGACATGTTTCGAGTTCCTTTCAACATTTTGGAAATCCCGCTGAAACTTTGGACATTCTCGCGAAGGGTTCCCAATCCCCGACAAGACTGGTACCCTTTCACGTCCAAATCTCTCAAACTCCGGGAGAGATTCTCAAAACCAAGGTTGACATGTTTCGAGTTCCTTTCAACATTTTGGAAATCCCGCTGAAACTTTGGACATTCTGGCGAAGGGTTCCCAATCCCCGACAAGACTGGTACCCTTTCACGTCCAAATCTCTCAAACTCCGTGAGAGATTCTCAAAACCAAGGTTGACATGTTTCGAGTTCCTCTCAACATTTTGGAAATCCCGCTGAAACTTTGGACATTCTCGCGAAGGGTTCCCAATCCCCGACAAGACTGGTACCCTTTCACGTCCAAATCTCTCAAAATCCGGGAGAGATTCTCAAAACCAAGGTTGACATGTTTCGAGTTCCTTTCAACATTTTGGAAATCCCGCTGAAACTTTGGACATTCTTGCAAAGGGTTCCCAATCCCCGACAAGACTGGTACCATTTCACGTCCAAATCTCTCAAACTCCGGGAGAGATTCTCAAAACCAAGGTTGACATGTTTCGAGTTCCTTTCAACATTTTGGAAATCCCGCTGAAACTTTGGACATTGTCGCGAAGGGTTCCCAATCCCCGACAAGACTGGTACCCTTTCACGTCCAAATCTCTCAAACTCCGGGAGAGATTCTCAAAACCAAGGTTGACATGTTTCGAGTTCCTCTCAACATTTTGGAAATCCCGCTGAAACTTTGGACATTCTGGCGAAGGGTTCCCAATCCCCGACAAGACTGGTACCCTTTCACGTCCAAATCTCTCAAACTCCGGGAGAGATTCTCAAAACCAAGGTTGACATGTTTCGAGTTCCTCTCAACATTTTGGAAATCCCGCTGAAACTTTGGACATTCTCGCGAAGGGTTCCCAATCCCCGACAAGACTGGTACCCTTTCACGTCCAAATCTCTCAAACTCCGGGAGAGATTCTCAAAACCAAGGTTGACATGTTTCGAGTTCCTTTCAACATTTTGGAAATCCCGCTGAAACTTTGGACATTCCTGCAAAGGGTTCCCAATCCCCGACAAGACTGGTACCATTTCACGTCCAAATCTCTCAAACTCCGGGAGAGATTCTCAAAACCAAGGTTGACATGTTTCGAGTTCCTTTCAACATTTTGGAAATCCCGCTGAAACTTTGGACATTGTCGCGAAGGGTTCCCAATCCCCGACAAGACTGGTACCCTTTCACGTCCAAATCTCTCAAACTCCGGGAGAGATTCTCAAAACCAAGGTTGACATGTTTCGAGTTTCTTTCAACATTTTGGAAATCCCGCTGAAACTTTGGACATTCTGGCGAAGGGTTCCCAATCCCCGACAAGACTGGTACCCTTTCACGTCCAAATCTCTCAAACTCCGGGAGAGATTCTCAAAACCAAGGTTGACATGTTTCGAGTTCCTTTCAACATTTTGGAAATCCCGCTGAAACTTTGGACATTGTCGCGAAGGGTTCCCAATCCCCGACAAGACTGGTACCCTTTCACGTCCAAATCTCTCAAACTCCGGGAGAGATTCTCAAAACCAAGGTTGACATGTTTCGAGTTCCTTTCAACATTTTGGAAATCCCGCTGAAACTTTGGACATTCTGGCGAAGGGTTCCCAATCCCCGACAAGACTGGTACCCTTTCACGTCCAAATCTCTCAAACTCCGGGAGAGATTCTCAAAACCAAGGTTGACATGTTTCGAGTTCCTTTCAACATTTTGGAAATCCCGCTGAAACTTTGGACATTCTGGCGAAGGGTTCCCAATCCCCGACAAGACTGGTACCCTTTCACGTCCAAATCTCTCAAACTCCGGGAGAGATTCTCAAAACCAAGGTTGACATGTTTCGAGTTCCTCTCAACATTTTGGAAATCCCGCTGAAACTTTGGACATTCTCGCGAAGGGTTCCCAATCCCCGACAAGACTGGTACCCTTTCACGTCCAAATCTCTCAAACTCCGGGAGAGATTCTCAAAACCAAGGTTGACATGTTTCGAGTTCCTTTCAACATTTTGGAAATCCCGCTGAAACTTTGGACATTGTCGCGAAGGGTTCCCAATCCCCGACAAGACTGGTACCCTTTCACGTCCAAATCTCTCAAACTCCGGGAGAGATTCTCAAAACCAAGGTTGACATGTTTCGAGTTTCTTTCAACATTTTGGAAATCCCGCTGAAACTTTGGACATTCTGGCGAAGGGTTCCCAATCCCCGACAAGACTGGTACCCTTTCACGTCCAAATCTCTCAAACTCCGGGAGAGATTCTCAAAACCAAGGTTGACATGTTTCGAGTTCCTTTCAACATTTTGGAAATCCCGCTGAAACTTTGGACATTCTCGCGAAGGGTTCCCAATCCCCGACAAGACTGGTACCCTTTCACGTCCAAATCTCTCAAACTCCGGGAGAGATTCTCAAAACCAAGGTTGACATGTTTCGAGTTCCTTTCAACATTTTGGAAATCCCGCTGAAACTTTGGACATTCTCGCAAAGGGTTCCCAATCCCCGACAAGACTGGTACCCTTTCACGTCCAAATCTCTCAAACTCCGGGAGAGATTCTCAAAACCAAGGTTGACATGTTTCGAGTTCCTCTCAACATTTTGGAAATCCCGCTGAAACTTTGGACATTCTCGCGAAGGGTTCCCAATCCCCGACAAGACTGGTACCCTTTCACGTCCAAATCTCTCAAAATCCGGGAGAGATTCTCAAAACCAAGGTTGACATGTTTCGAGTTCCTTTCAACATTTTGGAAATCCCGCTGAAACTTTGGACATTCTCGCAAAGGGTTCCCAATCCCCGACAAGCCTGGTACCCTTTCACGTCCAAATCTCTCAAACTCCGGGAGAGATTCTCAAAACCAAGGTTGACATGTTTCGAGTTCCTTTCAACATTTTGGAAATCCCGCTGAAACTTTGGACATTCTGGCGAAGGGTTCCCAATCCCCGACAAGACTGGTACCCTTTCACGTCCAAATCTCTCAAACTCCGGGAGAGATTCTCAAAACCAAGGTTGACATGTTTCGAGTTCCTTTCAACATTTTGGAAATCCCGCTGAAACTTTGGACATTCTGGCGAAGGGTTCCCAATCCCCGACAAGACTGGTACCCTTTCACGTCCAAATCTCTCAAACTCCGGGAGAGATTCTCAAAACCAAGGTTGACATGTTTCGAGTTCCTCTCAACATTTTGGAAATCCCGCTGAAACTTTGGACATTCTCGCGAAGGGTTCCCAATCCCCGACAAGACTGGTACCCTTTCACGTCCAAATCTCTCAAAATCCGGGAGAGATTCTCAAAACCAAGGTTGACATGTTTCGAGTTCCTCTCAACATTTTGGAAATCCCGCTGAAACTTTGGACATTCTCGCGAAGGGTTCCCAATCCCCGAAAAGACTGGTACCCTTTCACGTCCAAATCTCTCAAAATCCGGGAGAGATTCTCAAAACCAAGGTTGACATGTTTCGAGTTCCTTTCAACATTTTGGAAATCCCGCTGAAACTTTGGACATTCTTGCAAAGGGTTCCCAATCCCCGACAAGACTGGTACCATTTCACGTCCAAATCTCTCAAACTCCGGGAGAGATTCTCAAAACCAAGGTTGACATGTTTCGAGTTCCTTTCAACATTTTGGAAATCCCGCTGAAACTTTGGACATTGTCGCGAAGGGTTCCCAATCCCCGACAAGACTGGTACCCTTTCACGTCCAAATCTCTCAAACTCCGGGAGAGATTCTCAAAACCAAGGTTGACATGTTTCGAGTTTCTTTCAACATTTTGGAAATCCCGCTGAAACTTTGGACATTCTGGCGAAGGGTTCCCAATCCCCGACAAGACTGGTACCCTTTCACGTCCAAATCTCTCAAACTCCGGGAGAGATTCTCAAAACCAAGGTTGACATGTTTCGAGTTCCTTTCAACATTTTGGAAATCCCGCTGAAACTTTGGACATTCTCGCGAAGGGTTCCCAATCCCCGACAAGACTGGTACCCTTTCACGTCCAAATCTCTCAAACTCCGGGAGAGATTCTCAAAACCAAGGTTGACATGTTTCGAGTTCCTTTCAACATTTTGGAAATCCCGCTGAAACTTTGGACATTCTCGCAAAGGGTTCCCAATCCCCGACAAGACTGGTACCCTTTCACGTCCAAATCTCTCAAACTCCGGGAGAGATTCTCAAAACCAAGGTTGACATGTTTCGAGTTCCTCTCAACATTTTGGAAATCCCGCTGAAACTTTGGACATTCTCGCGAAGGGTTCCCAATCCCCGACAAGACTGGTACCCTTTCACGTCCAAATCTCTCAAAATCCGGGAGAGATTCTCAAAACCAAGGTTGACATGTTTCGAGTTCCTTTCAACATTTTGGAAATCCCGCTGAAACTTTGGACATTCTCGCAAAGGGTTCCCAATCCCCGACAAGACTGGTACCCTTTCACGTCCAAATCTCTCAAACTCCGGGAGAGATTCTCAAAACCAAGGTTGACATGTTTCGAGTTCCTTTCAACATTTTGGAAATCCCGCTGAAACTTTGGACATTGTCGCGAAGGGTTCCCAATCCCCGACAAGACTGGTACCCTTTCACGTCCAAATCTCTCAAACTCCGGGAGAGATTCTCAAAACCAAGGTTGACATGTTTCGAGTTTCTTTCAACATTTTGGAAATCCCGCTGAAACTTTGGACATTCTCGCGAAGGGTTCCCAATCCCCGACAAGACTGGTACCCTTTCACGTCCAAATCTCTCAAACTCCGGGAGAGATTCTCAAAACCAAGGTTGACATGTTTCGAGTTCCTTTCAACATTTTGGAAATCCCGCTGAAACTTTGGACATTCTCGCGAAGGGTTCCCAATCCCCGACAAGACTGGTACCCTTTCACGTCCAAATCTCTCAAACTCCGGGAGAGATTCTCAAAACCAAGGTTGACATGTTTCGAGTTCCTTTCAACATTTTGGAAATCCCGCTGAAACTTTGGACATTGTCGCGAAGGGTTCCCAATCCCCGACAAGACTGGTACCCTTTCACGTCCAAATCTCTCAAACTCCGGGAGAGATTCTCAAAACCAAGGTTGACAGGTTACGAGTTCCTTTCAACGTTTTAGAAATCCCGCTGAAACTTTGGACATTGTCGCGAAGGGTTCCCAATCCCCGACAAGACTGGTACCCTTTCACGTCCAAATCTCTCAAACTCCGGGAGAGATTCTCAAAACCAAGGTTGACATGTTTCGAGTTCCTCTCAACATTTTGGAAATCCCGCTGAAACTTTGGACATTCTCGCGAAGGGTTCCCAATCCCCGACAAGACTGGTACCCTTTCACGTCCAAATCTCTCAAACTGCGGGAGAGATTCTCAAAACCAAGGTTGACATGTTTCGAGTTTCTTTCAACATTTTGGAAATCCCGCTGAAACTTTGGACATTCTCGCGAAGGGTTCCCAATCCCCGACAAGACTGGTACCCTTTCACGTCCAAATCTCTCAAACTCCGGGAGAGATTCTCAAAACCAAGGTTGACAGGTTTCGAGTTCCTTTCAACGTTTTGGAAATCCCGCTGAAACTTTGGACATTGTCGCGAAGGGTTCCCAATCCCCGACAAGACTGGTACCCTTTCACGTCCAAATCTCTCAAACTCCGGGAGAGATTCTCAAAACCAAGGTTGACATGTTTCGAGTTCCTTTCAACATTTTGGAAATCCCGCTGAAACTTTGGACATTCTCGCGAAGGGTTCCCAATCCCCGACAAGACTGGTACCCTTTCACGTCCAAATCTCTCAAACTCCGGGAGAGATTCTCAAAACCAAGGTTGACATGTTTCGAGTTCCTTTCAACATTTTGGAAATCCCGCTGAAACTTTGGACATTCTCGCGAAGGGTTCCCAATCCCCGACAAGACTGGTACCCTTTCACGTCCAAATCTCTCAAACTCCGGGAGAGATTCTCAAAACCAAGGTTGACATGTTTCGAGTTCCTTTCAACATTTTGGAAATCCCGCTGAAACTTTGGACATTGTCGCGAAGGGTTCCCAATCCCCGACAAGACTGGTACCCTTTCACGTCCAAATCTCTCAAACTCCGGGAGAGATTCTCAAAACCAAGGTTGACATGCTTCGAGTTCCTTTCAACATTTTGGAAATCCCGCTGAAACTTTGGACATTCTCGCGAAGGGTTCCCAATCCCCGACAAGACTGGTACCCTTTCACGTCCAAATCTCTCAAACTCCGGGAGAGATTCTCAAAACCAAGGTTGACATGTTTCGAGTTCCTCTCAACATTTTGGAAATCCCGCTGAAACTTTGGACATTCTCGCGAAGGGTTCCCAATCCCCGACAAGACTGGTACCCTTTCACGTCCAAATCTCTCAAACTCCGGGAGAGATTCTCAAAACCAAGGTTGACATGTTTCGAGTTCCTTTCAACATTTTGGAAATCCCGCTGAAACTTTGGACATTCTGGCGAAGGGTTCCCAATCCCCGACAAGACTGGTACCCTTTCACGTCCAAATCTCTCAAACTCCGGGAGAGATTCTCAAAACCAAGGTTGACATGTTTCGAGTTCCTCTCAACATTTTGGAAATCCCGCTGAAACTTTGGACATTCTCGCGAAGGGTTCCCAATCCCCGACAAGACTGGTACCCTTTCACGTCCAAATCTCTCAAACTCCGGGAGAGATTCTCAAAACCAAGGTTGACATGTTTCGAGTTCCTTTCAACATTTTGGAAATCCCGCTGAAACTTTGGACATTCTCGCGAAGGGTTCCCAATCCGCGAAAAGATTGGTACACTTTCACGTCCAAATCTCTCAAACTCCGGGAGAGATTCTCAAAACCAAGGTTGACATGTTTCGAGTTCCTCTCAACATTTTGCAAATCCCGCTGAAACTTTGGACATTCTCGCAAAGGGTTCCCAATCCCCGACAAGACTGGTACCCTTTCACGTCCAAATCTCTCAAAGTCCGGGAGAGATTCTCAAAACCAAGGCTGACATGTTTCGAGTTCCTTTCAACATTTTGGAAATCCCACTGAAACATTGGACATTCTCGCGAAGGGTTCCCAATCCCCGACAAGACTGGTACCCTTTCACGTCCAAATCTCTCAAAGTCCGGGAGAGATTCTCAAAACCAAGGTTGACATGTTTCGAGTTCCTTTCAACATTTTGGAAATCCCGCTGAAACTTTGGACATTCTGGCGAAGGGTTCCCAATCCCCGACAAGACTGGTAACCTTTCACGTCCAAATCTCTCAAACTCCGGGAGAGATTCTCAAAACCAAGGTTGACATGTTTCGAGTTCCTTTCAACATTTTGGAAATCCCGCTGAAACTTTGGACATTCTCGCAAAGGGTTCCCAATCCCCGACAAGACTGGTACCCTTTCACGTCCAAATCTCTCAAACTCCGGGAGAGATTCTCAAAACCAAGGTTGACATGTTTCGAGTTCCTCTCAACATTTTGGAAATCCCGCTGAAACTTTGGACATTCTCGCGAAGGGTTCCCGATCCCCGACAAGACTGGTACCCTTTCACGTCCAAATCTCTCAAACTCCGGGAGAGATTCTCAAAACCAAGGTTGACATGTTTCGAGTTCCTTTCAACATTTTGGAAATCCCGCTGAAACTTTGGACATTCTCGCGAAGGGTTCCCAATCCCCGACAAGACTGGTACCCTTTCACGTCCAAATCTCTCAAACTCCGGGAGAGATTCTCAAAACCAAGGTTGACATGTTTCGAGTTCCTTTCAACATTTTGGAAATCCCGCTGAAACTTTGGACATTCTCGCGAAGGGTTCCCAATCCCCGACAAGACTGGTACCCTTTCACGTCCAAATCTCTCAAACTCCGGGAGAGATTCTCAAAACCAAGGTTGACATGTTTCGAGTTTCTTTCAACATTTTGGAAATCCCGCTGAAACTTTGGACATTCTCGCGAAGGGTTCCCAATCCCCGACAAGACTGGTACCCTTTCACGTCCAAATCTCTCAAACTCCGGGAGAGATTCTCAAAACCAAGGTTGACATGTTTCGAGTTCCTTTCAACATTTTGGAAATCCCGCTGAAACTTTGGACATTCTCGCGAAGGGTTCCCAATCCCCGACAAGACTGGTACCCTTTCACGTCCAAATCTCTCAAACTCCGGGAGAGATTCTCAAAACCAAGGTTGACATGTTTCGAGTTCCTTTCAACATTTTGGAAATCCCGCTGAAACTTTGGACATTCTCGCGAAGGTTTCCCGATCCCCGACAAGACTGGTACCCTTTCACGTCCAAATCTCTCAAACTCCGGGAGAGATTCTCAAAACCAAGGTGGACATGTTTCGAGTTCCTTTCAACATTTTGGAAATCCCGCTGAAACTTTGGACATTCTTGCGAAGGGTTCCCAATCCCCGACAAGACTGGTACCCTTTCACGTCCAAATCTCTCAAACTCCGGGAGAGATTCTCAAAACCAAGGTTGACATGTTTCGAGTTCCTTTCAACATTTTGGAAATCCCGCTGAAACTTTGGACATTCTCGCGAAGGGTTCCCAATCCCCGACAAGACTGGTACCCTTTCACGTCCAAATCTCTCAAACTCCGGGAGAGATTCTCAAAACCAAGGTTGACATGTTTCGAGTTCCTCTCAACATTTTGGAAATCCCGCTGAAACTTTGGACATTCTCGCGAAGGGTTCCCAATCCCCGACAAGACTGGTACCCTTTCACGTCCAAATCTCTCAAACTCCGGGAGAGATTCTCAAAACCAAGGTTGACATGTTTCGAGTTCCTCTCAACATTTTGGAAATCCCGCTGAAACTTTGGACATTCTCGCGAAGGGTTCCCAATCCCCGACAAGACTGGTACCCTTTCACGTCCAAATCTCTCAAACTCCGGGAGAGATTCTCAAAACCAAGGTTGACATGTTTCGAGTTCCTTTCAACATTTTGGAAATCCCGCTGAAACTTTGGACATTCTCGCGAAGGGTTCCCAATCCCCGACAAGACTGGTAACCTTTCACGTCCAAATCTCTCAAACTCCGGGAGAGATTCTCAAAACCAAGGTTGACATGTTTCGAGTTCCTTTCAACATTTTGGAAATCCCGCTGAAACTTTGGACATTCTCGCGAAGGGTTCCCAATCCCCGACAAGACTGGTACCCTTTCACGTCCAAATCTCTCAAACTCCGGGAGAGATTCTCAAAACCAAGGTTGACATGTTTCGAGTTCCTTTCAACATTTTGGAAATCCCGCTGAAACTTTGGACATTCTCGCGAAGGGTTCCCAATCCCCGACAAGACTGGTACCCTTTCACGTCCAAATCTCTCAAACTCCGGGAGAGATTCTCAAAACTAAGGTTGACATGTTTCGAGTTCCTTTCAACATTTTGGAAATCCCGCTGAAACTTTGGACATTCTGGCGAAGGGTTCCCAATCCCCGACAAGACTGGTACCCTTTCACGTCCAAATCTCTCAAACTCCGGGAGAGATTCTCAAAACCAAGGTTGACATGTTTCGAGTTCCTTTCAACATTTTGGAAATCCCGCTGAAACTTTGGACATTCTCGCAAAGGGTTCCCAATCCCCGACAAGACTGGTACCCTTACACATCCAAATCTCTCAAACTCCGGGAGAGATTCTCAAAACCAAGGTTGACATGTTTCGAGTTCCTTTCAACATTTTAGAAAACCCACTGAAACTTTGGACATTCTCGCGAAGGGTTCCCAATCCCCGACAAGACTGGTACCCTTTCACGTCTAAATCTCTCAAACTCCGGGAGAGATTCTCAAAACCAAGGTTGACATGTTTCGAGTTCCTTTCAACATTTTAGAAATCCTGCTGAAACTTTGGACATTCTCGCGAAGGGTTCCCAATCCCCGACAAGATTGGTACCCTTTCACGTCCAAATCTCTCAAACTCCGGGAGAGATTCTCAAAACCAAGGTTGACATGTTTCGAGTTCCTTTCAACATTTTGGAAATCCCGCTGAAACTTTGGACATTCTCGCGAAGGGTTCCCAATCCCCGACAAGACTGGTACCCTTTCACGTCTAAATCTCTCAAACTCCGGGAGAGATTCTCAAAACCAAGGTTGACATGTGTCGAGTTCCTTTCAACATTTTAGAAATCCCGCTGAAACTTTGGACATTCTCGCGAAGGTTTCCCAATCCCCGACAAGGCTGGTACCCTTTCACGTCCAAATCTCTCAAACTCCGGGAGAGATTCTCAAAACCAAGGTTGACATGTTTCGAGTTCCTTTCAACATTTTGGAAATCCCGCTGAAACTTTGGACATTCTGGCGAAGGGTTCCCAATCCCCGACAAGACTGGTACCCTTTCACGTCCAAATCTCTCAAACTCCGGGAGAGATTCTCAAAACCAAGGTTGACATGTTTCGAGTTCCTTTCAACATTTTGGAAATCCCGCTGAAACTTTGGACATTCTGGCGAAGGGTTCCCGATCCCCGACAAGACTGGTACCCTTTCACGTCCAAATCTCTCAAACTCCGGGAGAGATTCTCAAAACCAAGGTTGACATGTTTCGAGTTCCTCTCAACATTTTGGAAATCCCGCTGAAACTTTGGACATTCTCGCGAAGGGTTCCCAATCCCCGACAAGACTGGTACCCTTTCACGTCCAAATCTCTCAAACTCCGGGAGAGATTCTCAAAACCAAGGTTGACATGTTTCGAGTTCCTTTCAACATTTTGGAAATCCCGCTGAAACTTTGGACATTCTCGCGAAGGGTTCCCAATCCCCGACAAGACTGGTACCCTTTCACGTCCAAATCTCTCAAACTCCGGGAGAGATTCTCAAAACCAAGGTTGACATGTTTCGAGTTCCTTTCAACATTTTGGAAATCCCGCTGAAACTTTGGACATTCTCGCAAAGGGTTCCCAATCCCCGACAAGACTGGTACCCTTACACATCCAAATCTCTCAAACTCCGGGAGAGATTCTCAAAACCAAGGTTGACATGTTTCGAGTTCCTTTCAACATTTTAGAAAACCCACTGAAACTTTGGACATTCTCGCGAAGGGTTCCCAATCCCCGACAAGACTGGTACCCTTTCACGTCTAAATCTCTCAAACTCCGGGAGAGATTCTCAAAACCAAGGTTGACATGTTTCGAGTTCCTTTCAACATTTTAGAAATCCTGCTGAAACTTTGGACATTCTCGCGAAGGGTTCCCAATCCCCGACAAGATTGGTACCCTTTCACGTCCAAATCTCTCAAACTCCGGGAGAGATTCTCAAAACCAAGGTTGACATGTTTCGAGTTCCTTTCAACATTTTGGAAATCCCGCTGAAACTTTGGACATTCTCGCGAAGGGTTCCCAATCCCCGACAAGACTGGTACCCTTTCACGTCTAAATCTCTCAAACTCCGGGAGAGATTCTCAAAACCAAGGTTGACATGTGTCGAGTTCCTTTCAACATTTTGGAAATCCCGCTGAAACTTTGGACATTCTCGCGAAGGGTTCCCAATCCCCGACAAGACTGGTACCCTTTCACGTCCAAATCTCTCCAACTCCGGGAGAGATTCTCAAAACCAAGGTTGACATGTTTCGAGTTCCTTTCAACATTTTGGAAATCCCGCTGAAACTTTGGACATTCTCGCGAAGGGTTCCCGATCCCCGACAAGACTGGTACCCTTTCACGTCCAAATCTCTCAAAATCCGGGAGAGATTCTCAAAACCAAGGTTGACATGTTTCGAGTTCCTTTCAACATTTTGGAAATCCCGCTGAAACTTTGGACATTCTGGCGAAGGGTTCCCGATCCCCGACAAGACTGGTACCCTTTCACGTCCAAATCTCTCAAACTCCGGGAGAGATTCTCAAAACCAAGGTTGACATGTTTCGAGTTCCTCTCAACATTTTGGAAATCCCGCTGAAACTTTGGACATTCTCGCGAAGGGTTCCCAATCCCCGACAAGACTGGTACCCTTTCACGTCCAAATCTCTCAAACTCCGGGAGAGATTCTCAAAACCAAGGTTGACATGTTTCGAGTTCCTTTCAACATTTTGGAAATCCCGCAGAAACTTTGGACATTCTCGCGAAGGGTTCCCAATCCCCGACAAGACTGGTACCCTTTCACGTCCAAATCTCTCAAACTCCGGGAGAGATTCTCAAAACCAAGGTTGACATGTTTCGAGTTCCTTTCAACATTTTGGAAATCCCGCTGAAACTTTGGACATTCTCGCGAAGGGTTCCCAATCCCCGACAAGACTGGTACCCTTTCACGTCCAAATCTCTCAAACTCCGGGAGAGATTCTCAAAACCAAGGTTGACATGTTTCGAGTTCCTTTCAACATTTTAGAAATCCCGCTGAAACTTTGGACATTCTCGCGAAGGGTTCCCAATCCCCGACAAGACTGGTACCCTTTCACGTCCAAATCTCTCAAACTCCGGGAGAGATTCTCAAAACCAAGGTTGACATGTTTCGAGTTCCTTTCAACATTTTGGAAATCCTGCTGAAACTTTGGACATTCTCGCGAAGGGTTCCCAATCCCCGACAAGACTGGTACCCTTTCACGTCCAAATCTCTCAAACTCCGGGAGAGATTCTCAAAACCAAGGTTGACATGTTTCGAGTTCCTTTCAACATTTTGGAAATCCCGCTGAAACTTTGGACATTCTCGCGAAGGGTTCCCGATCCCCGACAAGACTGGTACCCTTTCACGTCCAAATCTCTCAAACTCCGGGAGAGATTCTCAAAACCAAGGTTGACATGTTTCGAGTTCCTTTCAACATTTTGGAAATCCCGCTGAAATTTTGGACATTCTGGCGAAGGGTTCCCAATCCCCGACAAGACTGGTAC
The DNA here is from genome assembly GCF_964273445.1 of Streptopelia decaocto. Lineage (NCBI taxonomy): Eukaryota > Metazoa > Chordata > Aves > Columbiformes > Columbidae > Streptopelia > Streptopelia decaocto. The sequence goes on from NW_028116794.1 coordinate 543,410, forward strand.
CCTTTCACGTCCAAATCTCTCAAACTCCGGGAGAGATTCTCAAAACCAAGGTTGACATGTTTCGAGTTCCTTTCAACATTTTGGAAATCCCGCTGAAACTTTGGACGTTCTCGCGAAGGGTTCCCAATCCCCGACAAGACTGGTACTCTTTCACGTCCAAATCTCTCAAAATCCGGGAGAGATTCTCAAAACCAAGGTTGACATGTTTCGAGTTCCTTTCAACATTTTGGAAATCCCGCTGAAACTTTGGACATTCTCGCGAAGGGTTCCCAATCCCCGACAAGACTGGTACCCTTTCACGTCCAAATCTCTCAAACTCCGGGAGAGATTCTCAAAACCAAGGTTGACATGTTTCGAGTTCCTTTCAACATTTTGGAAATCCCGCTGAAACTTTGGACATTCTCGCGAAGGGTTCCCAATCCCCGACAAGACTGGTACCATTTCACGTCCAAATCTCTCAAACTCCGGGAGAGATTCTCAAAACCAAGGTTGACATGTTTCGAGTTCCTCTCAACATTTTGGAAATCCCGCTGAAACTTTGGACATTCTCGCGAAGGGTTCCCAATCCCCGACAAGACTGGTACCCTTTCACGTCCAAATCTCTCAAACTCCGGGAGAGATTCTCAAAACCAAGGTTGACATGTTTCGAGTTCCTTTCAACATTTTGGAAATCCCGCTGAAACTTTGGACATTCTCGCGAAGGGTTCCCAATCCCCGACAAGACTGGTACCCTTTCACGTCCAGATCTCTCAAACTCCGGGAGAGATTCTCAAAACCAAGGTTGACATGTTTTGAGTTCCTCTCAACATTTTGCAAATCCCGCTGAAACTTTGGACATTCTCGCGAAGGGTTCCCGATCCCCGACAAGACTGGTACCCTTTCACGTCCAAATCTCTCAAACTCCGGGAGAGATTCTCAAAACCAAGGTTGACATGTTTCGAGTTCCTTTCAACATTTTGGAAATCCTGCTGAAACTTTGGACATTCTCGCGAAGGGTTCCCAATCCCCGACAAGACTGGTACCCTTTCACGTCCAGATCTCTCAAACTCCGGGAGAGATTCTCAAAACCAAGGTTGACATGTTTCGAGTTCCTTTCAAAATTTTGGAAATCCCGCTGAAACTTTGGACATTCTCGCGAAGGGTTCCCCATCCCCGACAAGACTGGTACCCTTTCACGTCCAAATCTCTCAAACTCCGGGAGAGATTCTCAAAACCAAGGTTGACATGTTTCGAGTTCCTTTCAACATTTTGGAAATCCCGCTGAAACTTTGGACATTCTCGTGAAGGGTTCCCAATCCCCGACAAGACTGGTACCCTTTCACGTCCAAATCTCTCAAACTCCGGGAGAGATTCTCAAAACCAAGGTTGACATGTTTCGAGTTTCTTTCAACATTTTGGAAATCCCGCTGAAACTTTGGACATTCTCGCGAAGGGTTCCCAATCCCCGACAAGACTGGTACTCTTTCACGTCCAAATCTCTCAAACTCCGGGAGAGATTCTCAAAACCAAGGTTGACATGTTTCGAGTTCCTTTCAACATTTTGGAAATCCCGCTGAAACTTTGGACCTTCTGGCGAAGGGTTCCCGATCCCCGACAAGACTGGTACCCTTTCACGTCCAAATCTCTCAAACTCCGGGAGAGATTCTCAAAACCAAGGTTGACATGTTTCGAGTTCCTTTCAACATTTTGGAAATCCCGCTGAAACTTTGGACATTCTCGCGAAGGGTTCCCAATCCCCGACAAGACTGGTACCCTTTCACGTCCAAATCTCTCAAACTCCGGGAGAGATTCTCAAAACCAAGGTTGACATGTTTCGAGTTCCTTTCAACATTTTGGAAATCCCGCTGAAACATTGGACATTCTCGCGAAGGGTTCCCAATCCGCGAAAAGATTGGTACCCTTTCACGTCCAAATCTCTCAAACTCCGGGAGAGATTCTCAAAACCAAGGTTGACATGTTTCGAGTTCCTTTCAACATTTTGGAAATCCCGCTGAAACTTTGGACATTCTCGCGAAGGGTTCCCAATCCCCGACAAGACTGGTACCCTTTCACGTCCAAATCTCTCAAACTCCGGGAGAGATTCTCAAAACCAAGGTTGACATGTTTCGAGTTCCTTTCAACATTTTGGAAATCCCGCTGAAACTTTGGACATTGTCGCGAAGGGTTCCCAATCCCCGACAAGACTGGTACCCTTTCACGTCCAAATCTCTCAAACTCCGGGAGAGATTCTCAAAACCAAGGTTGACATGTTTCGAGTTCCTTTCAACATTTTGGAAATCCCGCTGAAACTTTGGACATTCTCGCGAAGGGTTCCCAATCCCCGACAAGACTGGTACCCTTTCACGTCCAAATCTCTCAAACTCCGGGAGAGATTCTCAAAACCAAGGTTGACATGTTTTGAGTTCCTCTCAACATTTTGCAAATCCCGCTGAAACTTTGGACATTCTCGCGAAGGGTTCCCGATCCCCGACAAGACTGGTACCCTTTCACGTCCAAATCTCTCAAACTCCGGGAGAGATTCTCAAAACCAAGGTTGACATGTTTCGAGTTCCTTTCAACATTTTGGAAATCCCGCTGAAACTTTGGACATTCTGGCGAAGGGTTCCCAATCCCCGACAAGACTGGTACCCTTTCACGTCCAAATCTCTCAAACTCCGGGAGAGATTCTCAAAACCAAGGTTGACATGTTTCGAGTTCCTTTCAACATTTTGGAAATCCCGCTGAAACTTTGGACGTTCTCGCGAAGGGTTCCCAATCCCCGACAAGACTGGTACTCTTTCACGTCCAAATCTCTCAAAATCCGGGAGAGATTCTCAAAACCAAGGTTGACATGTTTCGAGTTCCTTTCAACATTTTGGAAATCCCGCTGAAACTTTGGACATTCTCGCGAAGGGTTCCCAATCCCCGACAAGACTGGTACCCTTTCACGTCCAAATCTCTCAAACTCCGGGAGAGATTCTCAAAACCAAGGTTGACATGTTTCGAGTTCCTTTCAACATTTTGGAAATCCCGCTGAAACTTTGGACATTCTCGCGAAGGGTTCCCAATCCCCGACAAGACTGGTACCATTTCACGTCCAAATCTCTCAAACTCCGGGAGAGATTCTCAAAACCAAGGTTGACATGTTTCGAGTTCCTCTCAACATTTTGGAAATCCCGCTGAAACTTTGGACATTCTCGCGAAGGGTTCCCAATCCCCGACAAGACTGGTACCCTTTCACGTCCAAATCTCTCAAACTCCGGGAGAGATTCTCAAAACCAAGGTTGACATGTTTCGAGTTCCTTTCAACATTTTGGAAATCCCGCTGAAACTTTGGACATTCTCGCGAAGGGTTCCCAATCCCCGACAAGACTGGTACCCTTTCACGTCCAGATCTCTCAAACTCCGGGAGAGATTCTCAAAACCAAGGTTGACATGTTTTGAGTTCCTCTCAACATTTTGCAAATCCCGCTGAAACTTTGGACATTCTCGCGAAGGGTTCCCGATCCCCGACAAGACTGGTACCCTTTCACGTCCAAATCTCTCAAACTCCGGGAGAGATTCTCAAAACCAAGGTTGACATGTTTCGAGTTCCTTTCAACATTTTGGAAATCCTGCTGAAACTTTGGACATTCTCGCGAAGGGTTCCCAATCCCCGACAAGACTGGTACCCTTTCACGTCCAGATCTCTCAAACTCCGGGAGAGATTCTCAAAACCAAGGTTGACATGTTTCGAGTTCCTTTCAAAATTTTGGAAATCCCGCTGAAACTTTGGACATTCTCGCGAAGGGTTCCCAATCCCCGACAAGACTGGTACCCTTTCACGTCCAAATCTCTCAAACTCCGGGAGAGATTCTCAAAACCAAGGTTGACATGTTTCGAGTTCCTTTCAACATTTTGGAAATCCCGCTGAAACTTTGGACATTCTCGTGAAGGGTTCCCAATCCCCGACAAGACTGGTACCCTTTCACGTCCAAATCTCTCAAACTCCGGGAGAGATTCTCAAAACCAAGGTTGACATGTTTCGAGTTCCTTTCAACATTTTGGAAATCCCGCTGAAACTTTGGACATTCTCGTGAAGGGTTCCCAATCCCCGACAAGACTGGTACCCTTTCACGTCCAAATCTCTCAAACTCCGGGAGAGATTCTCAAAACCAAGGTTGACATGTTTCGAGTTCCTTTCAACATTTTGGAAATCCCGCTGAAACTTTGGACATTCTCGCGAAGGGTTCCCAATCCCCGACAAGACTGGTACTCTTTCACGTCCAAATCTCTCAAACTCCGGGAGAGATTCTCAAAACCAAGGTTGACATGTTTCGAGTTCCTTTCAACATTTTGGAAATCCCGCTGAAACTTTGGACCTTCTGGCGAAGGGTTCCCGATCCCCGACAAGACTGGTACCCTTTCACGTCCAAATCTCTCAAACTCCGGGAGAGATTCTCAAAACCAAGGTTGACATGTTTCGAGTTCCTTTCAACATTTTGGAAATCCCGCTGAAACATTGGACATTCTCGCGAAGGGTTCCCAATCCGCGAAAAGATTGGTACCCTTTCACGTCCAAATCTCTCAAACTCCGGGAGAGATTCTCAAAACCAAGGTTGACATGTTTCGAGTTCCTTTCAACATTTTGGAAATCCCGCTGAAACTTTGGACATTCTCGCGAAGGGTTCCCAATCCCCGACAAGACTGGTACCCTTTCACGTCCAAATCTCTCAAACTCCGGGAGAGATTCTCAAAACCAAGGTTGACATGTTTCGAGTTCCTTTCAACATTTTGGAAATCCCGCTGAAACTTTGGACATTCTCGCGAAGGGTTCCCAATCCCCGACAAGACTGGTACCCTTTCACGTCCAAATCTCTCAAACTCCGGGAGAGATTCTCAAAACCAAGGTTGACATGTTTCGAGTTCCTTTCAACATTTTGGAAATCCCGCTGAAACTTTGGACATTCTCGCGAAGGGTTCCCAATCCCCGACAAGACTGGTACCCTTTCACGTCCAAATCTCTCAAACTCCGGGAGAGATTCTCAAAACCAAGGTTGACATGTTTTGAGTTCCTCTCAACATTTTGCAAATCCCGCTGAAACTTTGGACATTCTCGCGAAGGGTTCCCGATCCCCGACAAGACTGGTACCCTTTCACGTCCAAATCTCTCAAACTCCGGGAGAGATTCTCAAAACCAAGGTTGACATGTTTCGAGTTCCTTTCAACATTTTGGAAATCCTGCTGAAACTTTGGACATTCTCGCGAAGGGTTCCCAATCCCCGACAAGACTGGTACCCTTTCACGTCCAGATCTCTCAAACTCCGGGAGAGATTCTCAAAACCAAGGTTGACATGTTTCGAGTTCCTTTCAACATTTTGGAAATCCCGCTGAAACTTTGGACATTCTCGCGAAGGGTTCCCGATCCCCGACAAGACTGGTACCCTTTCACGTCCAAATCTCTCAAACTCCGGGAGAGATTCTCAAAACCAAGGTTGACATGTTTCGAGTTCCTTTCAACATTTTGGAAATCCTGCTGAAACTTTGGACATTCTCGCGAAGGGTTCCCAATCCCCGACAAGACTGGTACCCTTTCACGTCCAGATCTCTCAAACTCCGGGAGAGATTCTCAAAACCAAGGTTGACATGTTTCGAGTTCCTTTCAAAATTTTGGAAATCCCGCTGAAACATTGGACATTCTCGCGAAGGGTTCCCCATCCCCGACAAGACTGGTACCCTTTCACGTCCAAATCTCTCAAACTCCGGGAGAGATTCTCAAAACCAAGGTTGACATGTTTCGAGTTCCTTTCAACATTTTGGAAATCCCGCTGAAACTTTGGACATTCTCGCGAAGGGTTCCCAATCCCCGACAAGACTGGTACTCTTTCACGTCCAAATCTCTCAAACTCCGGGAGAGATTCTCAAAACCAAGGTTGACATGTTTCGAGTTCCTTTCAACATTTTGGAAATCCCGCTGAAGCTTTGGACCTTCTGGCGAAGGGTTCCCGATCCCCGACAAGACTGGTACCCTTTCACGTCCAAATCTCTCAAACTCCGGGAGAGATTCTCAAAACCAAGGTTGACATGTTTCGAGTTCCTTTCAACATTTTGGAAATCCCGCTGAAACTTTGGACATTCTGGCGAAGGGTTCCCAATCCCCGACAAGACTGGTACCCTTTCACGTCCAAATCTCTCAAACTCCGGGAGAGATTCTCAAAACCAAGGTTGACATGTTTCGAGTTCCTTTCAACATTTTGGAAATCCCGCTGAAACATTGGACATTCTCGCGAAGGGTTCCCAATCCGCGAAAAGATTGGTACCCTTTCACGTCCAAATCTCTCAAACTCCGGGAGAGATTCTCAAAACCAAGGTTGACATGTTTCGAGTTCCTTTCAACATTTTGGAAATCCCGCTGAAACTTTGGACATTCTCGCGAAGGGTTCCCAATCCCCGACAAGACTGGTACCCTTTCACGTCCAAATCTCTCAAACTCCGGGAGAGATTCTCAAAACCAAGGTTGACATGTTTCGAGTTCCTTTCAACATTTTGGAAATCCCGCTGAAACTTTGGACATTGTCGCGAAGGGTTCCCAATCCCCGACAAGACTGGTACCCTTTCACGTCCAAATCTCTCAAACTCCGGGAGAGATTCTCAAAACCAAGGTTGACATGTTTCGAGTTCCTTTCAACATTTTGGAAATCCCGCTGAAACTTTGGACATTCTCGCGAAGGGTTCCCAATCCCCGACAAGACTGGTACCCTTTCACGTCCAAATCTCTCAAACTCCGGGAGAGATTCTCAAAACCAAGGTTGACATGTTTTGAGTTCCTCTCAACATTTTGCAAATTCCGCTGAAACTTTGGACATACTCGCGAAGGGTTCCCGATCCCCGACAAGACTGCTACCCTTTCACGTCCAAATCTCTCAAACTCCGGGAGAGATTCTCAAAACCAAGGTTGACATGTTTCGAGTTCCTTTCAACATTTTGGAAATCCTGCTGAAACTTTGGACATTCTCGCGAAGGGTTCCCAATCCCCGACAAGACTGGTACCCTTTCACGTCCAGATCTCTCAAACTCCGGGAGAGATTCTCAAAACCAAGGTTGACATGTTTTGAGTTCCTCTCAACATTTTGCAAATCCCGCTGAAACTTTGGACATTCTCGCGAAGGGTTCCCAATCCCCGACAAGACTGGTACCCTTTCACGTCCAAATCTCTCAAACTCCGGGAGAGATTCTCAAAACCAAGGTTGACATGTTTCGAGTTCCTTTCAACATTTTGGAAATCCCGCTGAAACTTTGGACATTCTCGCGAAGGGTTCCCAATCCCCGACAAGACTGGTACCCTTTCACGTCCAGATCTCTCAAACTCCGGGAGAGATTCTCAAAACCAAGGTTGACATGTTTCGAGTTCCTTTCAAAATTTTGGAAATCCCGCTGAAACTTTGGACATTCTCGCGAAGGGTTCCCCATCCCCGACAAGACTGGTACCCTTTCACGTCCAAATCTCTCAAACTCCGGGAGAGATTCTCAAAACCAAGATTGACATGTTTCGAGTTCCTTTCAACATTTTGGAAATCCCGCTGAAACTTTGGACATTCTCGCGAAGGGTTCCCAATCCCCGACAAGACTGGTACCCTTTCACGTCCAAATCTCTCAAACTCCGGGAGAGATTCTCAAAACCAAGGTTGACATGGTTCCAGTTCCTTTCAACATTTTGGAAATCCCGCTGAAACTTTGGACATTCTCGCGAAGGGTTCCCAATCCCCGACAAGACTGGTACCCTTTCACGTCCAAATCTCTCAAACTCCGGGAGAGATTCTCAAAACCAAGGTTGACATGTTTCGAGTTCCTCTCAACATTTTGGAAATCCCGCTGAAACTTTGGACATTCTCGCGAAGGGTTCCCAATCCCCGACAAGACTGGTACCCTTTCACGTCCAAATCTCTCAAACTCCGGGAGAGATTCTCAAAACCAAGGTTGACATGTTTCGAGTTCCTTTCAACATTTTGGAAATCCCGCTGAAACTTTGGACATTCTCGCGAAGGGTTCCCAATCCCCGACAAGACTGGTACCCTTTCACGTCCAAATCTCTCAAACTCCGGGAGAGATTCTCAAAACCAAGGTTGACATGTTTCGAGTTCCTTTCAACATTTTGGAAATCCCGCTGAAACTTTGGACATCCTCGCGAAGGGTTCCCAATCCCCGACAAGACTGGTACCCTTTCACGTCCAAATCTCTCAAACTCCGGGAGAGATTCTCAAAACCAAGGTTGACATGTTTCGAGTTCCTTTCAACATTTTGGAAATCCCGCTGAAACTTTGGACATTCTCGCGAAGGGTTCCCAATCCCCGACAAGACTGGTACCCTTTCACGTCCAAATCTCTCAAACTCCGGGAGAGATTCTCAAAACCAAGGTTGACATGTTTCGAGTTCCTTTCAACATTTTGGAAATCCCGCTGAAACTTTGGACATTCTCGCGAAGGGTTCCCAATCCCCGACAAGACTGGTACCCTTTCACGTCCAAATCTCTCAAACTCCGGGAGAGATTCTCAAAACCAAGGTTGACATGTTTCGAGTTCCTTTCAACATTTTGGAAATCCCGCTGAAACTTTGGACATTCTGGCGAAGGGTTCCCAATCCCCGACAAGACTGGTACCCTTTCACGTCCAAATCTCTCAAACTCCGGGAGAGATTCTCAAAACCAAGGTTGACATGTTTCGAGTTCCTTTCAACATTTTGGAAATCCCGCTGAAACTTTGGACATTCTCGCAAAGGGTTCCCAATCCCCGACAAGACTGGTACCCTTACACATCCAAATCTCTCAAACTCCGGGAGAGATTCTCAAAACCAAGGTTGACATGTTTCGAGTTCCTTTCAACATTTTAGAAAACCCACTGAAACTTTGGACATTCTCGCGAAGGGTTCCCAATCCCCGACAAGACTGGTACCCTTTCACGTCTAAATCTCTCAAACTCCGGGAGAGATTCTCAAAACCAAGGTTGACATGTTTCAAGTTCCTTTCAACATTTTAGAAATCCCGCTGAAACTTTGGACATTCTCGCGAAGGGTTCCCAATCCCCGACAAGACTGGTACCCTTTCACGTCCAAATCTCTCAAACTCCGGGAGAGATTCTCAAAACCAAGGTTGACATGTTTCGAGTTCCTTTCAACATTTTGGAAATCCCGCTGAAACTTTGGACATTCTGGCGAAGGGTTCCCAATCCCCGACAAGACTGGTACCCTTTCACGTCCAAATCTCTCAAACTCCGGGAGAGATTCTCAAAACCAAGGTTGACATGTTTCGAGTTCCTTTCAACATTTTGGAAATCCCGCTGAAACTTTGGACATTCTGGCGAAGGGTTCCCAATCCCCGACAAGACTGGTACCCTTTCACGTCCAAATCTCTCAAACTCCGGGAGAGATTCTCAAAACCAAGGTTGACATGTTTCGAGTTCCTTTCAACATTTTAGAATCCCGCTGAAACTTTGGACATTCTGGCGAAGGGTTCCCAATCCCCGACAAGACTGGTACCCTTTCACGTCCAAATCTCTCAAACTCCGGGAGAGATTCTCAAAACCAAGGTTGACATGTTTCGAGTTCCTTTCAACATTTTGGAAATCCCGCTGAAACTTTGGACATTCTGGCGAAGGGTTCCCAATCCCCGACAAGACTGGTACCCTTTCACGTCCAAATCTCTCAAACTCCGGGAGAGATTCTCAAAACCAAGGTTGACATGCTTCGAGTTCCTTTCAACATTTTGGAAATCCCGCTGAAACTTTGGACGTTCCCGCGAAGGGTTCCCAATCCCCGACAAGACTGGTACCCTTTCACGTCCAAATCTCTCAAAATCCGGGAGAGATTCTCAAAACCAAGGTTGACATGTTTCGAGTTCCTTTCAACATTTTGGAAATCCCGCTGAAACTTTGGACATTCTCGCGAAGGGTTCCCAATCCCCGACAAGACTGGTACCCTTTCACGTCCAAATCTCTCAAACTCCGGGAGAGATTCTCAAAACCAAGGTTGACATGTTTCGAGTTCCTTTCAACATTTTGGAAATCCCGCTGAAACTTTGGACATTCTCGCAAACGGTTCCCAATCCCCGACAAGACTGGTACCCTTTCACGTCCAAATCTCTCAAACTCCGGGAGAGATTCTCAAAACCAAGGTTGACATGTTTCGAGTTCCTCTCAACATTTTGCAAATCCCGCTGAAACTTTGGACATTCTCGCGAAGGGTTCCCGATCCCCGACAAGACTGGTACCCTTTCACGTCCAAATCTCTCAAACTCCGGGAGAGATTCTCAAAACCAAGGTTGACATGTTTCGAGTTCCTTTCAACATTTTGGAAATCCCGCTGAAACTTTGGACATTCTGGCGAAGGGTTCCCAATCCCCGACAAGACTGGTACCCTTTCACGTCCAAATCTCTCAAACTCCGGGAGAGACTCTCAAAACCAAGGTTGACATGTTTCGAGTTCCTTTCAACATTTTGGAAATCCCGCTGAAACTTTGGACATTCTCGCGAAGGGTTCCCAATCCCCGACAAGACTGGTACCCTTTCACGTCCAAATCTCTCAAACTCCGGGAGAGATTCTCAAAACCAAGGTTGACATGTTTCGAGTTCCTTTCAACATTTTGGAAATCCCGCTGAAACTTTGGACATTCTCGCGAAGGGTTCCCAATCCCCGACAAGACTGGTACCCTTTCACGTCCAAATCTCTCAAACTCCGGGAGAGATTCTCAAAACCAAGGTTGACATGTTTCGAGTTCCTTTCAACATTTTGGAAATCCTGCTGAAACTTTGGACATTCTCGCGAAGGGTTCCCAATCCCCGACAAGACTGGTACCCTTTCACGTCCAAATGTCTCAAACTCCGGGAGAGATTCTCAAAACCAATGTTGACATGTTTCGAGTTCCTTTCAACATTTTGGAAATCCCGCTGAAACTTTGGACATTCTCGCGAAGGGTTCCCAATCCCCGACAAGACTGGTACCCTTTCACGTCCAAATCTCTCAAACTCCGGGAGAGATTCTCAAAACCAAGGTTGACATGTTTCGAGTTCCTTTCAACATTTTGGAAATCCCGCTGAAACTTTGGACATTCTCGCGAAGGGTTCCCAATCCCCGACAAGACTGGTACCCTTTCACGTCCAAATCTCTCAAACTCCGGGAGAGATTCTCAAAACCAAGGTTGACATGGTTCCAGTTCCTTTCAACATTTTGGAAATCCCGCTGAAACTTTGGACATTCTCGCGAAGGGTTCCCAATCCCCGACAAGACTGGTACCCTTTCACGTCCAAATCTCTCAAACTCCGGGAGAGATTCTCAAAACCAAGGTTGACATGTTTCGAGTTCCTCTCAACATTTTGGAAATCCCGCTGAAACTTTGGACATTCTCGCGAAGGGTTCCCAATCCCCGACAAGACTGGTACCCTTTCACGTCCAAATCTCTCAAACTCCGGGAGAGATTCTCAAAACCAAGGTTGACATGTTTCGAGTTCCTTTCAACATTTTGGAAATCCCGCTGAAACTTTGGACATTCTCGCGAAGGGTTCCCAATCCCCGACAAGACTGGTACCCTTTCACGTCCAAATCTCTCAAACTCCGGGAGAGATTCTCAAAACCAAGGTTGACATGTTTCGAGTTCCTTTCAACATTTTGGAAATCCCGCTGAAACTTTGGACATCCTCGCGAAGGGTTCCCAATCCCCGACAAGACTGGTACCCTTTCACGTCCAAATCTCTCAAACTCCGGGAGAGATTCTCAAAACCAAGGTTGACATGTTTCGAGTTCCTTTCAACATTTTGGAAATCCCGCTGAAACTTTGGACATTCTCGCGAAGGGTTCCCAATCCCCGACAAGACTGGTACCCTTTCACGTCCAAATCTCTCAAACTCCGGGAGAGATTCTCAAAACCAAGGTTGACATGTTTCGAGTTCCTTTCAACATTTTGGAAATCCCGCTGAAACTTTGGACATTCTCGCGAAGGGTTCCCAATCCCCGACAAGACTGGTACCCTTTCACGTCCAAATCTCTCAAACTCCGGGAGAGATTCTCAAAACCAAGGTTGACATGTTTCGAGTTCCTTTCAACATTTTGGAAATCCCGCTGAAACTTTGGACATTCTGGCGAAGGGTTCCCAATCCCCGACAAGACTGGTACCCTTTCACGTCCAAATCTCTCAAACTCCGGGAGAGATTCTCAAAACCAAGGTTGACATGTTTCGAGTTCCTTTCAACATTTTGGAAATCCCGCTGAAACTTTGGACATTCTCGCAAAGGGTTCCCAATCCCCGACAAGACTGGTACCCTTACACATCCAAATCTCTCAAACTCCGGGAGAGATTCTCAAAACCAAGGTTGACATGTTTCGAGTTCCTTTCAACATTTTAGAAAACCCACTGAAACTTTGGACATTCTCGCGAAGGGTTCCCAATCCCCGACAAGACTGGTACCCTTTCACGTCTAAATCTCTCAAACTCCGGGAGAGATTCTCAAAACCAAGGTTGACATGTTTCAAGTTCCTTTCAACATTTTAGAAATCCCGCTGAAACTTTGGACATTCTCGCGAAGGGTTCCCAATCCCCGACAAGACTGGTACCCTTTCACGTCCAAATCTCTCAAACTCCGGGAGAGATTCTCAAAACCAAGGTTGACATGTTTCGAGTTCCTTTCAACATTTTGGAAATCCCGCTGAAACTTTGGACATTCTGGCGAAGGGTTCCCAATCCCCGACAAGACTGGTACCCTTTCACGTCCAAATCTCTCAAACTCCGGGAGAGATTCTCAAAACCAAGGTTGACATGGTTCCAGTTCCTTTCAACATTTTGGAAATCCCGCTGAAACTTTGGACATTCTGGCGAAGGGTTCCCAATCCCCGACAAGACTGGTACCCTTTCACGTCCAAATCTCTCAAACTCCGGGAGAGATTCTCAAAACCAAGGTTGACATGTTTCGAGTTCCTTTCAACATTTTAGAATCCCGCTGAAACTTTGGACATTCTCGCGAAGGGTTCCCAATCCCCGACAAGACTGGTACCCTTTCACGTCCAAATCTCTCAAACTCCGGGAGAGATTCTCAAAACCAAGGTTGACATGTTTCGAGTTCCTTTCAACATTTTGGAAATCCCGCTGAAACTTTGGACATTCTGGCGAAGGGTTCCCAATCCCCGACAAGACTGGTACCCTTTCACGTCCAAATCTCTCAAACTCCGGGAGAGATTCTCAAAACCAAGGTTGACATGCTTCGAGTTCCTTTCAACATTTTGGAAATCCCGCTGAAACTTTGGACGTTCCCGCGAAGGGTTCCCAATCCCCGACAAGACTGGTACCCTTTCACGTCCAAATCTCTCAAAATCCGGGAGAGATTCTCAAAACCAAGGTTGACATGTTTCGAGTTCCTTTCAACATTTTGGAAATCCCGCTGAAACTTTGGACATTCTCGCGAAGGGTTCCCAATCCCCGACAAGACTGGTACCCTTTCACGTCCAAATCTCTCAAACTCCGGGAGAGATTCTCAAAACCAAGGTTGACATGTTTCGAGTTCCTTTCAACATTTTGGAAATCCCGCTGAAACTTTGGACATTCTCGCAAAGGGTTCCCAATCCCCGACAAGACTGGTACCCTTTCACGTCCAAATCTCTCAAACTCCGGGAGAGATTCTCAAAACCAAGGTTGACATGTTTCGAGTTCCTCTCAACATTTTGCAAATCCCGCTGAAACTTTGGACATTCTCGCGAAGGGTTCCCGATCCCCGACAAGACTGGTACCCTTTCACGTCCAAATCTCTCAAACTCCGGGAGAGATTCTCAAAACCAAGGTTGACATGTTTCGAGTTCCTTTCAACATTTTGGAAATCCCGCTGAAACTTTGGACATTCTGGCGAAGGGTTCCCAATCCCCGACAAGACTGGTACCCTTTCACGTCCAAATCTCTCAAACTCCGGGAGAGACTCTCAAAACCAAGGTTGACATGTTTCGAGTTCCTTTCAACATTTTGGAAATCCCGCTGAAACTTTGGACATTCTCGCGAAGGGTTCCCAATCCCCGACAAGACTGGTACCCTTTCACGTCCAAATCTCTCAAACTCCGGGAGAGATTCTCAAAACCAAGGTTGACATGTTTCGAGTTCCTTTCAACATTTTGGAAATCCCGCTGAAACTTTGGACATTCTCGCGAAGGGTTCCCAATCCCCGACAAGACTGGTACCCTTTCACGTCCAAATCTCTCAAACTCCGGGAGAGATTCTCAAAACCAAGGTTGACATGTTTCGAGTTCCTTTCAACATTTTGGAAATCCTGCTGAAACTTTGGACATTCTCGCGAAGGGTTCCCAATCCCCGACAAGACTGGTACCCTTTCACGTCCAAATGTCTCAAACTCCGGGAGAGATTCTCAAAACCAAGGTTGACATGTTTCGAGTTCCTTTCAACATTTTGGAAATCCCGCTGAAACTTTGGACATTCTCGCGAAGGGTTCCCAATCCCCGACAAGACTGGTACCCTTTCACGTCCAAATCTCTCAAACTCCGGGAGAGATTCTCAAAACCAAGGTTGACATGTTTCGAGTTCCTTTCAACATTTTGGAAATCCCGCTGAAACTTTGGACATTCTCGCGAAGGGTTCCCAATCCCCGACGAGACTGGTACCCTTTCACGTCCAAATCTCTCAAACTCCGGGAGAGATTCTCAAAACCAAGGTTGACATGTTTCGAGTTCCTTTCAACATTTTGGAAATCCCGCTGAAACTTTGGACATTCTGGCGAAGGGTTCCCAATCCCCGACAAGACTGGTACCCTTTCACGTCCAAATCTCTCCAACTCCGGGAGAGATTCTCAAAACCAAGGTTGACATGTTTCGAGTTCCTTTCAACATTTTGGAAATCCCGCTGAAACTTTGGACATTCTCGCGAAGGGTTCCCAATCCCCGACGAGACTGGTACCCTTTCACGTCCAAATCTCTCAAACTCCGGGAGAGATTCTCAAAACCAAGGTTGACATGTTCCGAGTTCCTTTCAACATTTTGGAAATCCCGCTGAAACTTTGGACATTCTCGCGAAGGGTTCCCAATCCCCGACAAGACTGGTACCCTTTCACGTCCAAATCTCTCAAACTCCGGGAGAGATTCTCAAAACCAAGGTTGACATGTTTCGAGTTCCTTTCAACATTTTGGAAATCCCGCTGAAACTTTGGACATTCTCGCGAAGGGTTCCCAATCCCCGACGAGACTGGTACCCTTTCACGTCCAAATCTCTCAAACTCCGGGAGAGATTCTCAAAACCAAGGTTGACATGTTCCGAGTTCCTTTCAACATTTTGGAAATCCCGCTGAAACTTTGGACATTCTCGCGAAGGGTTCCCAATCCCCGACAAGACTGGTACCCTTTCACGTCCAAATCTCTCAAACTCCGGGAGAGATTCTCAAAACCAAGGTTGACATGTTTCGAGTTCCTTTCAACATTTTGGAAATCCCGCTGAAACTTTGGACATTCTAGCGAAGGGTTCCCAATCCCCGACAAGACTGGTACCCTTTCACGTCCAAATCTCTCAAACTCCGGGAGAGATTCTCAAAACCAAGGTTGACATGTTTCGAGTTCCTTTCAACATTTTGGAAATCCCGCTGAAACTTTGGACATTCTCGCGAAGGGTTCCCAATCCCCGACAAGACTGGTACCCTTTCACGTCCAAATCTCTCAAACTCCGGGAGAGATTCTCAAAACCAAGGTTGACATGTTTCGAGTTCCTTTCAACATTTTGGAAATCCTGCTGAAACTTTGGACATTCTCGCGAAGGGTTCCCAATCCCCGACAAGACTGGTACCCTTTCACGTCCAAATCTCTCAAACTCCGGGAGAGATTCTCAAAACCAAGGTTGACATGTTTCGAGTTCCTTTCAACATTTTGGAAATCCCGCTGAAACTTTGGACATTCTCGCGAAGGGTTCCCAATCCCCGACAAGACTGGTACCCTTTCACGTCCAAATCTCTCAAACTCCGGGAGAGATTCTCAAAACCAAGGTTGACATGTTTCGAGTTCCTTTCAACATTTTGGAAATCCCGCTGAAACTTTGGACATTCTCGCGAAGGGTTCCCAATCCGCGAAAAGATTGGTACCCTTTCACGTCCAAATCTCTCAAACTCCGGGAGAGATTCTCAAAACCAAGGTTGACATGTTTTGAGTTCCTTTCAACATTTTGGAAATCCCGCTGAAACTTTGGACATTCTCGCGAAGGGTTCCCAATCCCCGACAAGACTGGTACCCTTTCACGTCCAAATCTCTCCAACTCCGGGAGAGATTCTCAAAACCAAGGTTGACATGTTTCGAGTTCCTTTCAACATTTTGGAAATCCCGCTGAAACTTTGGACATTCTCGCGAAGGGTTCCCAATCCCCGACGAGACTGGTACCCTTTCACGTCCAAATCTCTCAAACTCCGGGAGAGATTCTCAAAACCAAGGTTGACATGTTTCGAGTTCCTTTCAACATTTTGGAAATCCTGCTGAAACTTTGGACATTCTCGCGAAGGGTTCCCAATCCCCGACAAGACTGGTACCCTTTCACGTCCAAATCTCTCAAACTCCGGGAGAGATTCTCAAAACCAAGGTTGACATGTTTCGAGTTCCTTTCAACATTTTGGAAATCCCGCTGAAACTTTGGACATTCTCGCGAAGGGTTCCCAATCCCCGACAAGACTGGTACCCTTTCACGTCCAAATCTCTCAAACTCCGGGAGAGATTCTCAAAACCAAGGTTGACATGTTTCGAGTTCCTTTCAACATTTTGGAAATCCCGCTGAAACTTTGGACATTCTCGCGAAGGGTTCCCAATCCGCGAAAAGATTGGTACCCTTTCACGTCCAAATCTCTCAAACTCCGGGAGAGATTCTCAAAACCAAGGTTGACATGTTTCGAGTTCCTTTCAACATTTTGGAAATCCCGCTGAAACTTTGGACATTCTCGCGAAGGGTTCCCAATCCCCGACAAGACTGGTACCCTTTCACGTCCAAATCTCTCCAACTCCGGGAGAGATTCTCAAAACCAAGGTTGACATGTTTCGAGTTCCTTTCAACATTTTGGAAATCCCGCTGAAACATTGGACATTCTCGCGAAGGGTTCCCAATCCCCGACGAGACTGGTACCCTTTCACGTCCAAATCTCTCAAACTCCGGGAGAGATTCTCAAAACCAAGGTTGACATGTTCCGAGCTCCTTTCAACATTTTGGAAATCCCGCTGAAACTTTGGACATTCTCGCGAAGGGTTCCCAATCCCCGACAAGACTGGTACCCTTTCACGTCCAAATCTCTCAAACTCCGGGAGAGATTCTCAAAACCAAGGTTGACATGTTTCGAGTTCCTTTCAACATTTTGGAAATCCCGCTGAAACTTTGGACATTCTCGCGAAGGGTTCCCAATCCCCGACAAGACTGGTACCCTTTCACGTCCAAATCTCTCAAACTCCGGGAGAGATTCTCAAAACCAAGGTTGACATGTTCCGAGTTCCTTTCAACATTTTGGAAATCCCGCTGAAACTTTGGACATTCTCGCGAAGGGTTCCCAATCCCCGACAAGACTGGTACCCTTTCACGTCCAAATCTCTCAAACTCCGGGAGAGATTCTCAAAACCAAGGTTGACATGTTTCGAGTTCCTTTCAACATTTTGGAAATCCCGCTGAAACTTTGGACATTCTAGCGAAGGGTTCCCAATCCCCGACAAGACTGGTACCCTTTCACGTCCAAATCTCTCAAACTCCGGGAGAGATTCTCAAAACCAAGGTTGACATGTTTCGAGTTCCTTTCAACATTTTGGAAATCCCGCTGAAACTTTGGACATTCTCGCGAAGGGTTCCCAATCCCCGACAAGACTGTTACCCTTTCACGTCCAAATCTCTCAAACTCCGGGAGAGATTCTCAAAACCAAGGTTGACATGTTTCGAGTTCCTTTCAACATTTTGGAAATCCCGCTGAAACTTTGGACATTCCCGCGAAGGGTTCCCAATCCCCGACAAGACTGGTACCCTTTCACGTCCAAATCTCTCAAACTCCGGGAGAGATTCTCAAAACCAAGGTTGACATGTTTCGAGTTCCTTTCAACATTTTGGAAATCCCACTGAAACATTGGACATTCCCGCGAAGGGTTCCCAATCCCCGACAAGACTGGTACCCTTTCACATCCAAATCTCTCAAACTCCGGGAGAGATTCTCAAAACCAAGGTTGACATGTTTCGAGTTCCTTTCAACATTTTGGAAATCCCGCTGAAACTTTGGACATTCTCGCGAAGGGTTCCCAATCCCCGACGAGACTGGTACCCTTTCACGTCCAAATCTCTCAAACTCCGGGAGAGATTCTCAAAACCAAGGTTGACATGTTCCGAGTTCCTTTCAACATTTTGGAAATCCCGCTGAAACTTTGGACATTCTCGCGAAGGGTTCCCAATCCCCGACAGGACTGGTACCCTTTCACGTCCAAATCTCTCAAACTCCGGGAGAGATTCTCAAAACCAAGGTTGACATGTTTCGAGTTCCTTTCAACATTTTGGAAATCCCGCTGAAACTTTGGACATTCTCGCGAAGGGTTCCCAATCCCCGACAAGACTGGTACCCTTTCACGTCCAAATCTCTCAAACTCCGGGAGAGATTCTCAAAACCAAGGTTGACATGTTTCGAGTTCCTTTCAACATTTTGGAAATCCCGCTGAAACTTTGGACATTCTCGCGAAGGGTTCCCAATCCCCGACAAGACTGGTACCCTTTCACGTCCAAATCTCTCAAACTCCGGGAGAGATTCTCAAAACCAAGGTTGACATGTTTCGAGTTCCTTTCAACATTTTGGAAATCCCGCTGAAACTTTGGACATTCTCGCGAAGGGTTCCCAATCCGCGAAAAGATTGGTACCCTTTCACGTCCAAATCTCTCAAACTCCGGGAGAGATTCTCAAAACCAAGGTTGACATGTTTCGAGTTCCTTTCAACATTTTGGAAATCCCGCTGAAACTTTGGACATTCTCGCGAAGGGTTCCCAATCCCCGACAAGACTGGTACCCTTTCACGTCCAAATCTCTCCAACTCCGGGAGAGATTCTCAAAACCAAGGTTGACATGTTTCGAGTTCCTTTCAACATTTTGGAAATCCCGCTGAAACTTTGGACATTCTCGCGAAGGGTTCCCAATCCCCGACGAGACTGGTACCCTTTCACGTCCAAATCTCTCAAACTCCGGGAGAGATTCTCAAAACCAAGGTTGACATGTTCCGAGTTCCTTTCAACATTTTGGAAATCCCGCTGAAACTTTGGACATTCTCGCGAAGGGTTCCCAATCCCCGACAAGACTGGTACCCTTTCACGTCCAAATCTCTCAAACTCCGGGAGAGATTCTCAAAACCAAGGTTGACATGTTTCGAGTTCCTTTCAACATTTTGGAAATCCCGCTGAAACTTTGGACATTCTCGCGAAGGGTTCCCAATCCCCGACAAGACTGGTACCCTTTCACGTCCAAATCTCTCAAACTCCGGGAGAGATTCTCAAAACCAAGGTTGACATGTTCCGAGTTCCTTTCAACATTTTGGAAATCCCGCTGAAACTTTGGACATTCTCGCGAAGGGTTCCCAATCCCCGACAAGACTGGTACCCTTTCACGTCCAAATCTCTCAAACTCCGGGAGAGATTCTCAAAACCAAGGTTGACATGTTTCGAGTTCCTTTCAACATTTTGGAAATCCCGCTGAAACTTTGGACATTCTAGCGAAGGGTTCCCAATCCCCGACAAGACTGGTACCCTTTCACGTCCAAATCTCTCAAACTCCGGGAGAGATTCTCAAAACCAAGGTTGACATGTTTCGAGTTCCTTTCAACATTTTGGAAATCCCGCTGAAACTTTGGACATTCTCGCGAAGGGTTCCCAATCCCCGACAAGACTGTTACCCTTTCACGTCCAAATCTCTCAAACTCCGGGAGAGATTCTCAAAACCAAGGTTGACATGTTTCGAGTTCCTTTCAACATTTTGGAAATCCCGCTGAAACTTTGGACATTCCCGCGAAGGGTTCCCAATCCCCGACAAGACTGGTACCCTTTCACGTCCAAATCTCTCAAACTCCGGGAGAGATTCTCAAAACCAAGGTTGACATGTTTCGAGTTCCTTTCAACATTTTGGAAATCCCACTGAAACATTGGACATTCCCGCGAAGGGTTCCCAATCCCCGACAAGACTGGTACCCTTTCACATCCAAATCTCTCAAACTCCGGGAGAGATTCTCAAAACCAAGGTTGACATGTTTCGAGTTCCTTTCAACATTTTGGAAATCCCGCTGAAACTTTGGACATTCTCGCGAAGGGTTCCCAATCCCCGACGAGACTGGTACCCTTTCACGTCCAAATCTCTCAAACTCCGGGAGAGATTCTCAAAACCAAGGTTGACATGTTCCGAGTTCCTTTCAACATTTTGGAAATCCCGCTGAAACTTTGGACATTCTCGCGAAGGGTTCCCAATCCCCGACAAGACTGGTACCCTTTCACGTCCAAATCTCTCAAACTCCGGGAGAGATTCTCAAAACCAAGGTTGACATGTTTCGAGTTCCTTTCAACATTTTGGAAATCCCGCTGAAACTTTGGACATTCTCGCGAAGGGTTCCCAATCCCCGACAAGACTGGTACCCTTTCACGTCCAAATCTCTCAAACTCCGGGAGAGATTCTCAAAACCAAGGTTGACATGTTTCGAGTTCCTTTCAACATTTTGGAAATCCCGCTGAAACTTTGGACATTCTCGCGAAGGGTTCCCAATCCCCGACAAGACTGTTACCCTTTCACGTCCAAATCTCTCAAACTCCGGGAGAGATTCTCAAAACCAAGGTTGACATGTTTCGAGTTCCTTTCAACATTTTGGAAATCCCGCTGAAACTTTGGACATTCCCGCGAAGGGTTCCCAATCCCCGACAAGACTGGTACCCTTTCACGTCCAAATCTCTCAAACTCCGGGAGAGATTCTCAAAACCAAGGTTGACATGTTTCGAGTTCCTTTCAACATTTTGGAAATCCCACTGAAACATTGGACATTCCCGCGAAGGGTTCCCAATCCCCGACAAGACTGGTACCCTTTCACGTCCAAATCTCTCAAACTCCGGGAGAGATTCTCAAAACCAAGGTTGACATGTTTCGAGTTCCTTTCAACATTTTGGAAATCCCGCAGAAACTTTGGACATTCCCGCGAAGGGTTCCCAATCCCCGACAAGACTGGTACCCTTTCACGTCCAAATCTCTCAAACTCCGGGAGAGATTCTCAAAACCAAGGTTGACATGTTTCGAGTTCCTTTCAACATTTTGGAAATCCCGCTGAAACTTTGGACATTCTGGCGAAGGGTTCCCAATCCCCGACAAGACTGGTACCCTTTCACGTCCAAATCTCTCAAACTCCGGGAGAGATTCTCAAAACCAAGGTTGACATGTTTCGAGTTCCTCTCAACATTTTGCAAATCCCGCTGAAACTTTGGACATTCTCGCGAAGGGTTCCCGATCCCCGACAAGACTGGTACCCTTTCACGTCCAAATCTCTCAAACTCCGGGAGAGATTCTCAAAACCAAGGTTGACATGTTTCGAGTTCCTTTCAACATTTTGGAAATCCCGCTGAAACTTTGGACATTCTCGCGAAGGGTTCCCAATCCCCGACAAGATTGGTACACTTTCACGTCCAAATCTCTCAAACTCCGGGAGAGATTCTCAAAACCAAGGTTGACATGTTTCGAGTTCCTTTCAACATTTTAGAATCCCGCTGAAACTTTGGACATTCTCGCAAAGGGTTCCCAATCCCCGACAAGACTGGTACCCTTTCACGTCCAAATCTCTCAAACTCCGGGAGAGATTCTCAAAACCAAGGTTGACATGTTTCGAGTTCCTTTCAACATTTTGGAAATCCCGCTGAAACTTTGGACATTCTGGCGAAGGGTTCCCAATCCCCGACAAGACTGGTACCCTTTCACGTCCAAATCTCTCAAACTCCGGGAGAGATTCTCAAAACCAAGGTTGACATGTTTCGAGTTCCTTTCAACATTTTGGAAATCCCGCTGAAACTTTGGACATTCTGGCGAAGGGTTCCCAATCCCCGACAAGACTGGTACCCTTTCATGTCCAAATCTCTCAAACTCCGGGAGAGATTCTCAAAACCAAGGTTGACATGTTTCGAGTTCCTTTCAACATTTTGGAAATCCCGCTGAAACTTTGGACATTCCCGCGAAGGGTTCCCAATCCCCGACAAGACTGGTACCCTTTCACGTCCAAATCTCTCAAACTCCGGGAGAGATTCTCAAAACCAAGGTTGACATGTTTCGAGTTCCTTTCAACATTTTGGAAATCCCACTGAAACATTGGACATTCCCGCGAAGGGTTCCCAATCCCCGACAAGACTGGTACCCTTTCACATCCAAATCTCTCAAACTCCGGGAGAGATTCTCAAAACCAAGGTTGACATGTTTCGAGTTCCTTTCAACATTTTGGAAATCCCGCTGAAACTTTGGACATTCTCGCGAAGGGTTCCCAATCCCCGACGAGACTGGTACCCTTTCACGTCCAAATCTCTCAAACTCCGGGAGAGATTCTCAAAACCAAGGTTGACATGTTCCGAGTTCCTTTCAACATTTTGGAAATCCCGCTGAAACTTTGGACATTCTCGCGAAGGGTTCCCAATCCCCGACAAGACTGGTACCCTTTCACGTCCAAATCTCTCAAACTCCGGGAGAGATTCTCAAAACCAAGGTTGACATGTTTCGAGTTCCTTTCAACATTTTGGAAATCCCGCTGAAACTTTGGACATTCTCGCGAAGGGTTCCCAATCCCCGACAAGACTGGTACCCTTTCACGTCCAAATCTCTCAAACTCCGGGAGAGATTCTCAAAACCAAGGTTGACATGTTTCGAGTTCCTTTCAACATTTTGGAAATCCCGCTGAAACTTTGGACATTCTCGCGAAGGGTTCCCAATCCCCGACAAGACTGGTACCCTTTCACGTCCAAATCTCTCAAACTCCGGGAGAGATTCTCAAAACCAAGGTTGACATGTTTCGAGTTCCTTTCAACATTTTGGAAATCCCGCTGAAACTTTGGACATTCTCGCGAAGGGTTCCCAATCCGCGAAAAGATTGGTACCCTTTCACGTCCAAATCTCTCAAACTCCGGGAGAGATTCTCAAAACCAAGGTTGACATGTTTCGAGTTCCTTTCAACATTTTGGAAATCCCGCTGAAACTTTGGACATTCTCGCGAAGGGTTCCCAATCCCCGACAAGACTGGTACCCTTTCACGTCCAAATCTCTCCAACTCCGGGAGAGATTCTCAAAACCAAGGTTGACATGTTTCGAGTTCCTTTCAACATTTTGGAAATCCCGCTGAAACTTTGGACATTCTCGCGAAGGGTTCCCAATCCCCGACGAGACTGGTACCCTTTCACGTCCAAATCTCTCAAACTCCGGGAGAGATTCTCAAAACCAAGGTTGACATGTTCCGAGTTCCTTTCAACATTTTGGAAATCCCGCTGAAACTTTGGACATTCTCGCGAAGGGTTCCCAATCCCCGACAAGACTGGTACCCTTTCACGTCCAAATCTCTCAAACTCCGGGAGAGATTCTCAAAACCAAGGTTGACATGTTTCGAGTTCCTTTCAACATTTTGGAAATCCCGCTGAAACTTTGGACATTCTCGCGAAGGGTTCCCAATCCCCGACAAGACTGGTACCCTTTCACGTCCAAATCTCTCAAACTCCGGGAGAGATTCTCAAAACCAAGGTTGACATGTTCCGAGTTCCTTTCAACATTTTGGAAATCCCGCTGAAACTTTGGACATTCTCGCGAAGGGTTCCCAATCCCCGACAAGACTGGTACCCTTTCACGTCCAAATCTCTCAAACTCCGGGAGAGATTCTCAAAACCAAGGTTGACATGTTTCGAGTTCCTTTCAACATTTTGGAAATCCCGCTGAAACTTTGGACATTCTAGCGAAGGGTTCCCAATCCCCGACAAGACTGGTACCCTTTCACGTCCAAATCTCTCAAACTCCGGGAGAGATTCTCAAAACCAAGGTTGACATGTTTCGAGTTCCTTTCAACATTTTGGAAATCCCGCTGAAACTTTGGACATTCTCGCGAAGGGTTCCCAATCCCCGACAAGACTGTTACCCTTTCACGTCCAAATCTCTCAAACTCCGGGAGAGATTCTCAAAACCAAGGTTGACATGTTTCGAGTTCCTTTCAACATTTTGGAAATCCCGCTGAAACTTTGGACATTCCCGCGAAGGGTTCCCAATCCCCGACAAGACTGGTACCCTTTCACGTCCAAATCTCTCAAACTCCGGGAGAGATTCTCAAAACCAAGGTTGACATGTTTCGAGTTCCTTTCAACATTTTGGAAATCCCACTGAAACATTGGACATTCCCGCGAAGGGTTCCCAATCCCCGACAAGACTGGTACCCTTTCACATCCAAATCTCTCAAACTCCGGGAGAGATTCTCAAAACCAAGGTTGACATGTTTCGAGTTCCTTTCAACATTTTGGAAATCCCGCTGAAACTTTGGACATTCTCGCGAAGGGTTCCCAATCCCCGACGAGACTGGTACCCTTTCACGTCCAAATCTCTCAAACTCCGGGAGAGATTCTCAAAACCAAGGTTGACATGTTCCGAGTTCCTTTCAACATTTTGGAAATCCCGCTGAAACTTTGGACATTCTCGCGAAGGGTTCCCAATCCCCGACAAGACTGGTACCCTTTCACGTCCAAATCTCTCAAACTCCGGGAGAGATTCTCAAAACCAAGGTTGACATGTTTCGAGTTCCTTTCAACATTTTGGAAATCCCGCTGAAACTTTGGACATTCTCGCGAAGGGTTCCCAATCCCCGACAAGACTGGTACCCTTTCACGTCCAAATCTCTCAAACTCCGGGAGAGATTCTCAAAACCAAGGTTGACATGTTTCGAGTTCCTTTCAACATTTTGGAAATCCCGCTGAAACTTTGGACATTCTCGCGAAGGGTTCCCAATCCCCGACAAGACTGTTACCCTTTCACGTCCAAATCTCTCAAACTCCGGGAGAGATTCTCAAAACCAAGGTTGACATGTTTCGAGTTCCTTTCAACATTTTGGAAATCCCGCTGAAACTTTGGACATTCCCGCGAAGGGTTCCCAATCCCCGACAAGACTGGTACCCTTTCACGTCCAAATCTCTCAAACTCCGGGAGAGATTCTCAAAACCAAGGTTGACATGTTTCGAGTTCCTTTCAACATTTTGGAAATCCCACTGAAACATTGGACATTCCCGCGAAGGGTTCCCAATCCCTGACAAGACTGGTACCCTTTCACGTCCAAATCTCTCAAACTCCGGGAGAGATTCTCAAAACCAAGGTTGACATGTTTCGAGTTCCTTTCAACATTTTGGAAATCCCGCAGAAACTTTGGACATTCCCGCGAAGGGTTCCCAATCCCCGACAAGACTGGTACCCTTTCACGTCCAAATCT
Organism: Streptopelia decaocto; assembly: GCF_964273445.1. NCBI lineage: Eukaryota > Metazoa > Chordata > Aves > Columbiformes > Columbidae > Streptopelia > Streptopelia decaocto. The sequence goes on from NW_028116794.1 coordinate 568,829, forward strand.
CTCAAACTCCGGGAGAGATTCTCAAAACCAAGGTTGACATGTTTCGAGTTCCTTTCAACATTTTGGAAATCCCGCTGAAACTTTGGACATTCTCGCAAAGGGTTCCCAATCCCCGACAAGACTGGTACCCTTTCACGTCCAAATCTCTCAAACTCCGGGAGAGATTCTCAAAACCAAGGTTGACATGTTTCGAGTTCCTCTCAACATTTTGCAAATCCCGCTGAAACTTTGGACATTCTCGCGAAGGGTTCCCAATCCCCGCCAAGACTGGTACCCTTTCACGTCCAAATCTCTCAAACTCCGGGAGAGATTCTCAAAACCAAGGTTGACATGTTTCGAGTTCCTTTCAACATTTTGGAAATCCCGCAGAAACTTTGGACATTCCCGCGAAGGGTTCCCAATCCCCGACAAGACTGGTACCCTTTCACGTCCAAATCTCTCAAACTCCGGGAGAGATTCTCAAAACCAAGGTTGACATGTTTCGAGTTCCTTTCAACATTTTGGAAATCCCGCTGAAACTTTGGACATTCCCGCAAAGGGTTCCCAATCCCCGACAAGACTGGTACCCTTTCACGTCCAAATCTCTCAAACTCCGGGAGAGATTCTCAAAACCAAGGTTGACATGTTTCGAGTTCCTTTCAACATTTTGGAAATCCCGCTGAAACTTTGGACATTCTCGCGAAGGGTTCCCAATCCCCGACGAGACTGGTACCCTTTCACGTCCAAATCTCTCAAACTCCGGGAGAGATTCTCAAAACCAAGGTTGACATGTTCTGAGTTCCTTTCAACATTTTGGAAATCCCGCTGAAACTTTGGACATTCTCGCGAAGGGTTCCCAATCCCCGACAAGACTGGTACCCTTTCACGTCCAAATCTCTCAAAATCCGGGAGAGATTCTCAAAACCAAGGTTGACATGTTTCGAGTTCCTTTCAACATTTTGGAAATCCCGCTGAAACTTTGGACATTCTCGCGAAGGGTTCCCAATCCCCGACAAGACTGCTACCCTTTCACGTCCAAATCTCTCAAACTCCGGGAGAGATTCTCAAAACCAAGGTTGACATGTTTCGAGTTCCTTTCAACATTTTGGAAATCCCGCTGAAACTTTGGACATTCTGGCGAAGGGTTCCCAATCCCCGACAAGACTGGTACCCTTTTACGTCCAAATCTCTCAAACTCCGGGAGAGATTCTCAAAACCAAGGTTGACATGTTTCGAGTTCCTTTCAACATTTTGGAAATCCCGCTGAAACTTTGGACATTCTGGCGAAGGGTTCCCAATCCCCGACAAGACTGGTACCCTTTCACGTCCAAATCTCTCAAACTCCGGGAGAGATTCTCAAAACCAAGGTTGACATGTTTCGAGTTCCTTTCAACATTTTGGAAATCCCGCTGAAACTTTGGACATTCTCGCGAAGGGTTCCCAGTCCCCGACAAGACTGGTACCCTTTCACGTCCAAATCTCTCAAACTCCGGGAGAGATTCTCAAAACCAAGGTTGACATGTTTCGAGTTCCTTTCAACATTTTGGAAATCCCGCTGAAACTTTGGACATTCTCGCAAAGGGTTCCCAATCCCCGACAAGACTGGTACCCTTTCACGTCCAAATCTCTCAAACTCCGGGAGAGATTCTCAAAACCAAGGTTGACATGTTTCGAGTTCCTTTCAACATTTTGGAAATCCCGCTGAAACTTTGGACATTCTCGCGAAGGGTTCCCAATCCCCGACAAGACTGGTACCCTTTCACGTCCAAATCTCTCAAACTCCGGGAGAGATTCTCAAAACCAAGGTTGACATGTTTCGAGATCCTTTCAACATTTTGGAAATCTCGCTGAAACTTTGGACATTCTTGCGAAGGGTTCCCAATCCCCGACAAGACTGGTACCCTTTCACGTCCAAATCTCTCAAACTCCGGGAGAGATTCTCAAAACCAAGGTTGACATGTTTCGAGTTCCTTTCAACATTTTGGAAATCCCGCTGAAACTTTGGACATTCTCGCGAAGGGTTCCCAATCCCCGACAAGACTGGTACCCTTTCACGTCCAAATCTCTCAAACTCCGGGAGAGATTCTCAAAACCAAGGTTGACATGTTTCGAGTTCCTTTCAACATTTTGGAAATCCCGCTGAAACTTTGGACATTCCCGCGAAGGGTTCCCAATCCCCGACAAGACTGGTACCCTTTCACGTCCAAATCTCTCAAACTCCGGGAGAGATTCTCAAAACCAAGGTTGACATGTTTCGAGTTCCTTTCAACATTTTGGAAATCCCACTGAAACTTTGGACATTCTCGCGAAGGGTTCCCAATCCCCGACAAGACTGGTACCCTTTCACGTCCAAATCTCTCAAACTCCGGGAGAGATTCTCAAAACCAAGGTTGACATGTTTCGAGTTCCTTTCAACATTTTGGAAATCCCGCTGAAACTTTGGACATTCTCGCGAAGGGTTCCCAATCCCCGACAAGACTGGTACCCTTTCACGTCCAAATCTCTCAAACTCCAGGAGAGATTCTCAAAACCAAGGTTGACATGTTTCGAGTTCCTTTCAACATTTTGGAAATCCCACTGAAACTTTGGACATTCTCGCGAAGGGTTCCCAATCCCCGACGAGACTGGTACCCTTTCACGTCCAAATCTCTCAAACTCCGGGAGAGATTCTCAAAACCAAGGTTGACATGTTTCGAGTTCCTTTCAACATTTTGGAAATCCCGCTGAAACTTTGGACATTCTGGCGAAGGGTTCCCAATCCCCGACAAGACTGGTACCCTTTCACGTCCAAATCTCTCAAACTCCGGGAGAGATTCTCAAAACCAAGGTTGACATGTTTCGAGTTCCTTTCAACATTTTGGAAATCCCGCTGAAACTTTGGACATTCTCGCGAAGGGTTCCCAATCCCCGACGAGACTGGTACCCTTTCACGTCCAAATCTCTCAAACTCCGGGAGAGATTCTCAAAACCAAGGTTGACATGTTTCGAGTTCCTTTCAACATTTTGGAAATCCCGCTGAAACTTTGGACATTCTCGCGAAGGGTTCCCAATCCCCGACAAGACTGGTACCCTTTCACGTCCAAATCTCTCAAACTCCGGGAGAGATTCTCAAAACCAAGGTTGACATGTTTCGAGTTCCTTTCAACATTTTGGAAATCCCACTGAAACTTTGGACATTCTCGCGAAGGGTTCCCAATCCCCGACAAGACTGGTACCCTTTCACGTCCAAATCTCTCAAACTCCGGGAGAGATTCTCAAAACCAAGGTTGACATGTTTCGAGTTCCTTTCAACATTTTGGAAATCCCGCTGAAACTTTGGACATTCTCGCGAAGGGTTCCCAATCCCCGACAAGACTGGTACCCTTTCACGTCCAAATCTCTCAAACTCCGGGTGAGATTCTCAAAACCAAGGTTGACATGTTTCGAGTTCCTTTCAACATTTTGGAAATCCCGCTGAAACTTTGGACATTCTCGCGAAGGGTTCCCAATCCCCGACAAGACTGGTACCCTTTCACGTCCAAATCTCTCAAACTCCAGGAGAGATTCTCAAAACCAAGGTTGACATGTTTCGAGTTCCTTTCAACATTTTGGAAATCCCGCTGAAACTTTGGACATTCTCGCGAAGGGTTCCCAATCCCCGACGAGACTGGTACCCTTTCACGTCCAAATCTCTCAAACTCCGGGAGAGATTCTCAAAACCAAGGTTGACATGTTCCGAGTTCCTTTCAACATTTTGGAAATCCCGCTGAAACTTTGGACATTCTCGCGAAGGGTTCCCAATCCCCGACAAGACTGGTACCCTTTCACGTCCAAATCTCTCAAACTCCGGGAGAGATTCTCAAAACCAAGGTTGACATGTTTCGAGTTCCTTTCAACATTTTGGAAATCCCGCTGAAACTTTGGACATTCTGGCGAAGGGTTCCCAATCCCCGACAAGACTGGTACCCTTTCACGTCCAAATCTCTCAAACTCCGGGAGAGATTCTCAAAACCAAGGTTGACATGTTTCGAGTTCCTTTCAACATTTTGGAAATCCCGCTGAAACTTTGGACATTCTCGCGAAGGGTTCCCAATCCCCGACGAGACTGGTACCCTTTCACGTCCAAATCTCTCAAACTCCGGGAGAGATTCTCAAAACCAAGGTTGACATGTTTCGAGTTCCTTTCAACATTTTGGAAATCCCGCTGAAACTTTGGACATTCTCGCAAAGGGTTCCCAATCCCCGACAAGACTGGTACCCTTTCACGTCCAGATCTCTCAAACTCCGGCAGAGATTCTCAAAACCAAGGTTGACATGTTTCGAGTTCCTTTCAACATTTTGGAAATCCCGCTGAAACTTTGGACATTCTTGCGAAGGGCTCCCGATCCCCGACAAGACTGGTACCCTTTCACGTCCAAATCTCTCAAACTCCGGGAGAGATTCTCAAAACCAAGGTTGACATGTTTCGAGTTCCTTTCAACATTTTGGAAATCCCGCTGAAACTTTGGACATTCTCGCGAAGGGTTCCCAATCCCCGACAAGATTGGCACCCTTTCACGTCCAAATCTCTCAAACTCCGGGAGAGATTCTCAAAACCAAGGTTGACATGTTTCGAGTTCCTTTCAACATTTTGGAAATCCCGCTGAAACTTTGGACATTCTCGCGAAGGGTTCCCAATCCCCGACAAGACTGGTACCCTTTCACGTCCAAATCTCTCAAACTCCGGGAGAGATTCTCAAAACCAAGGTTGACATGTTTCGAGTTCCTTTCAACATTTTGGAAATCTCGCTGAAACTTTGGACATTCTCACGAAGGGTTCCCAATCCCCGACAAGACTGGTACCCTTTCACGTCCAAATCTCTCAAACTCCGGGAGAGATTCTCAAAACCAAGGTTGACATGTTTCGAGTTCCTTTCAACATTTTGGAAATCCCGCTGAAACTTTGGACATTGTCGCGAAGGGTTCCCAATCCCCGACAAGACTGGTACCCTTTCACGTCCAAATCTCTCAAACTCCGGGAGAGATTCTCAAAACCAAGGTTGACATGTTTCGAGTTCCTTTCAACATTTTGGAAATCCCGCTGAAACTTTGGACATTCCCGCGAAGGGTTCCCAATCCCCGACAAGACTGGTACCCTTTCACGTCCAAATCTCTCAAACTCCGGGAGAGATTCTCAAAACCAAGGTTGACATGTTTCGAGTTCCTTTCAACATTTTGGAAATCCCGCTGAAACTTTGGACATTCTCGCGAAGGGTTCCCAATCCCCGACAAGACTGGTACCCTTTCACGTCCAAATCTCTCAAACTCCGGGAGAGATTCTCAAAACCAAGGTTGACATGTTTCGAGTTCCTTTCAACATTTTGGAAATCCCGCTGAAACTTTGGACATTCTCACGAAGGGTTCCCAATCCCCGACAAGACTGGTACCCTTTCACGTCCAAATCTCTCAAACTCCGGGAGAGATTCTCAAAACCATGGTTGACATGTTTCGAGTTCCTTTCAACATTTTGGAAATCCCGCTGAAACTTTGGACATTCTCGCGAAGGGTTCCCAATCCCCGACAAGACTGGTACCCTTTCACGTCCAAATCTCTCAAACTCCAGGAGAGATTCTCAAAACCAAGGTTGACATGTTTCGAGTTCCTTTCAACATTTTGGAAATCCCGCTGAAACTTTGGACATTCTCGCGAAGGGTTCCCAATCCCCGACGAGACTGGTACCCTTTCACGTCCAAATCTCTCAAACTCCGGGAGAGATTCTCAAAACCAAGGTTGACATGTTTCGAGTTCCTTTCAACATTTTGGAAATCCCGCTGAAACTTTGGACATTCTCGCGAAGGGTTCCCAATCCCCGACAAGACTGGTACCCTTTCACGTCCAAATCTCTCAAACTCCGGGAGAGATTCTCAAAACCAAGGTTGACATGTTTCGAGTTCCTTTCAACATTTTGGAAATCCCGCTGAAACTTTGGACATTCTGGCGAAGGGTTCCCAATCCCCGACAAGACTGGTACCCTTTCACGTCCAAATCTCTCAAACTCCAGGAGAGATTCTCAAAACCAAGGTTGACATGTTTCGAGTTCCTTTCAACATTTTGGAAATCCCGCTGAAACTTTGGACATTCTCGCGAAGGGTTCCCAATCCCCGACGAGACTGGTACCCTTTCACGTCCAAATCTCTCAAACTCCGGGAGAGATTCTCAAAACCAAGGTTGACATGTTCCGAGTTCCTTTCAACATTTTGGAAATCCCGCTGAAACTTTGGACATTCTCGCGAAGGGTTCCCAATCCCCGACAAGACTGGTACCCTTTCACGTCCAAATCTCTCAAACTCCGGGAGAGATTCTCAAAACCAAGGTTGACATGTTTCGAGTTCCTTTCAACATTTTGGAAATCCCGCTGAAACTTTGGACATTGTCGCGAAGGGTTCCCAATCCCCGACAAGACTGGTACCCTTTCACGTCCAAATCTCTCAAACTCCGGGAGAGATTCTCAAAACCAAGGTTGACATGTTTCGAGTTCCTTTCAACATTTTGGAAATCTCGCTGAAACTTTGGACATTCTCACGAAGGGTTCCCAATCCCCGACAAGACTGGTACCCTTTCACGTCCAAATCTCTCAAACTCCGGGAGAGATTCTCAAAACCAAGTTTGACATGTTTCGAGTTCCTTTCAACATTTTGGAAATCCCACTGAAACTTTGGACATTCTCGCGAAGGGTTCCCAATCCCCGACAAGACTGGTACCCTTTCACATCCAAATCTCTCAAACTCCGGGAGAGATTCTCAAAACCAAGGTTGACATGTTTCGAGTTCCTTTCAACATTTTGGAAATCCCGCTGAAACTTTGGACATTCTCGCGAAGGGTTCCCAATCCCCGACAAGACTGGTACCCTTTCACGTCCAAATCTCTCAAACTCCGGGAGAGATTCTCAAAACCAAGGTTGACATGTTTCGAGTTCCTTTCAACATTTTGGAAATCCCGCAGAAACTTTGGACATTCCCGCGAAGGGTTCCCAATCCCCGACAAGACTGGTACCCTTTCACGTCCAAATCTCTCAAACTCCGGGAGAGATTCTCAAAACCAAGGTTGACATGTTTCGAGTTCCTTTCAACATTTTGGAAATCCCGCTGAAACTTTGGACATTCTCGCGAAGGGTTCCCAATCCCCGACAAGACTGGTACCCTTTCACGTCCAAATCTCTCAAACTCCGGGAGAGATTCTCAAAACCAAGGTTGACATGTTTCGAGTTCCTTTCAACATTTTGGAAATCCCGCTGAAACTTTGGACATTCTCGCAAAGGGTTCCCAATCCCCGACAACACTGGTACCCTTTCACGTCCAAATCTCTCAAACTCCGGGAGAAGTTCTCAAAACCAAGGTTGACATGTTTCGAGTTCCTTTCAACATTTTGGAAATCCCGCTGAAACTTTGGGCATTCTCGCGAAGGGTTCCCAATCCCCGACAAGACTGGTACTCTTTCACGTCCAAATCTCTCAAACTCCGGGAGAGATTCTCAAAACCAAGGTTGACATGTTTCGAGTTCCTTTCAACATTTTGGAAATCCCGCTGAAACTTTGGACATTCTCGCGAAGGGTTCCCAAACCCCGACAAGACTGGTACCCTTTCACGTCCAAATCTCTCAAACTCCGGGAGAGATTCTCAAAACCAAGGTTGACATGTTTCGAGTTCCTTTCAACATTTTGGAAATCCCGCTGAAACTTTGGACATTCTCGCAAAGGGTTCCCAATCCCCGACAAGACTGGTACCCTTTCACGTCCAAATCTCTCAAACTCCGGGAGAGATTCTCAAAACCAAGGTTGACATGTTTCGAGTTCCTCTCAACATTTTGGAAATCCCGCTGAAACTTTGGACATTCTCGCGAAGGGTTCCCAATCCCCGACAAGACTGGTACCCTTTCACGTCCAAATCTCTCAAACTCCGGGAGAGATTCTCAAAACCAAGGTTGACATGTTTCGAGTTCCTTTCAACATTTTGGAAATCCCGCTGAAACTTTGGACATTCTCGCGAAGGGTTCCCAATCCCCGACAAGACTGGTACCCTTTCACGTCCAAATCTCTCAAACTCCAGGAGAGATTCTCAAAACCAAGGTTGACATGTTTCGAGTTCCTTTCAACATTTTGGAAATCCCGCTGAAACTTTGGACATTCTCGCGAAGGGTTCCCAATCCCCGACGAGACTGGTACCCTTTCACGTCCAAATCTCTCAAACTCCGGGAGAGATTCTCAAAACCAAGGTTGACATGTTCCGAGTTCCTTTCAACATTTTGGAAATCCCGCTGAAACTTTGGACATTCTCGCGAAGGGTTCCCAATCCCCGACAAGACTGGTACCCTTTCACGTCCAAATCTCTCAAACTCCGGGAGAGATTCTCAAAACCAAGGTTGACATGTTTCGAGTTCCTTTCAACATTTTGGAAATCCCGCTGAAACTTTGGACATTCTCGCGAAGGGTTCCCAATCCCCGACAAGACTGGTACCCTTTCACGTCCAAATCTCTCAAACTCCGGGAGAGATTCTCAAAACCAAGGTTGACATGTTTCGAGTTCCTTTCAACATTTTGGAAATCCCGCTGAAACTTTGGACATTCTCGCGAAGGGTTCCCAATCCCCGACGAGACTGGTACCCTTTCACGTCCAAATCTCTCAAACTCCGGGAGAGATTCTCAAAACCAAGGTTGACATGTTTCGAGTTCCTTTCAACATTTTGGAAATCTCGCTGAAACTTTGGACATTCTCGCGAAGGGTTCCCAATCCCCGACAAGACTGGTACCCTTTCACGTCCAAATCTCTCAAACTCCGGGAGAGATTCTCAAAACCAAGTTTGACATGTTTCGAGTTCCTTTCAACATTTTGGAAATCCCACTGAAACTTTGGACATTCTGGCGAAGGGTTCCCAATCCCCGACAAGACTGGTACCATTTCACATCCAAATCTCTCAAACTCCGGGAGAGATTCTCAAAACCAAGGTTGACATGTTTCGAGTTCCTTTCAACATTTTGGAAATCCCGCTGAAACTTTGGACATTCTCGCGAAGGGTTCCCAATCCCCGACAAGACTGGTACCCTTTCACGTCCAAATCTCTCAAACTCCGGGAGAGATTCTCAAAACCAAGGTTGACATGTTTCGAGTTCCTTTCAACATTTTGGAAATCCCGCTGAAACTTTGGACATTCTCGCAAAGGGTTCCCAATCCCCGACAAGACTGGTACCCTTTCACGTCCAAATCTCTCAAACTCCAGGAGAGATTCTCAAAACCAAGGTTGACATGTTTCGAGTTCCTTTCAACATTTTGGAAATCCCGCTGAAACTTTGGACATTCTCGCGAAGGGTTCCCAATCCCCGACGAGACTGGTACCCTTTCACGTCCAAATCGCTCAAACTCCGGGAGAGATTCTCAAAACCAAGGTTGACATGTTCCGATTTCCTTTCAACATTTTGGAAATCCCGCTGAAACTTTGGACATTCTCGCGAAGGGTTCCCAATCCCCGACAAGACTGGTACCCTTTCACGTCCAAATCTCTCAAACTCCGGGAGAGATTCTCAAAACCAAGGTTGACATGTTTCGAGTTCCTTTCAACATTTTGGAAATCTCGCTGAAACTTTGGACATTCTCGCGAAGGGTTCCCAATCCCCGACAAGACTGGTACCCTTTCACGTCCAAATCTCTCAAACTCCGGGAGAGATTCTCAAAACCAAGGTTGACATGTTTCGAGTTCCTTTCAACATTTTGGAAATCCCACTGAAACTTTGGACATTCTGGCGAAGGGTTCCCAATCCCCGACAAGACTGGTACCATTTCACATCCAAATCTCTCAAACTCCGGGAGAGATTCTCAAAACCAAGGTTGACATGTTTCGAGTTCCTTTCAACATTTTGGAAATCCCGCTGAAACTTTGGACATTCTCGCGAAGGGTTCCCAATCCCCGACAAGACTGGTACCCTTTCACGTCCAAATCTCTCAAACTCCGGGAGAGATTCTCAAAACCAAGGTTGACATGTTTCGAGTTCCTTTCAACATTTTGGAAATCCCGCTGAAACTTTGGACATTCTCGCAAAGGGTTCCCAATCCCCGACAAGACTGGTACCCTTTCACGTCCAAATCTCTCAAACTCCAGGAGAGATTCTCAAAACCAAGGTTGACATGTTTCGAGTTCCTTTCAACATTTTGGAAATCCCGCTGAAACTTTGGACATTCTCGCGAAGGGTTCCCAATCCCCGACGAGACTGGTACCCTTTCACGTCCAAATCGCTCAAACTCCGGGAGAGATTCTCAAAACCAAGGTTGACATGTTCCGATTTCCTTTCAACATTTTGGAAATCCCGCTGAAACTTTGGACATTCTCGCGAAGGGTTCCCAATCCCCGACAAGACTGGTACCCTTTCACGTCCAAATCTCTCAAACTCCGGGAGAGATTCTCAAAACCAAGGTTGACATGTTTCGAGTTCCTTTCAACATTTTGGAAATCCCGCTGAAACTTTGGACATTCTGGCGAAGGGTTCCCAATCCCCGACAAGACTGGTACCCTTTCACGTCCAAATCTCTCAAACTCCGGGAGAGATTCTCAAAACCAAGGTTGACATGTTTTGAGTTCCTTTCAACATTTTGGTAATCCCGCTGAAACTTTGGACATTCTGGCGAAGGGTTCCCAATCCCCGACAAGACTGGTACCCTTTCACGTCCAAATCTCTCAAACTCCGGGAGAGATTCTCAAAACCAAGGTTGACATGTTTCGAGTTCCTTTCAACATTTTGGAAATCCCGCTGAAACTTTGGACATTCTCGCGAAGGGTTCCCAATCCCCGACAAGACTGGTACCCTTTCACGTCCAAATCTCTCAAACTCCGGGAGAGATTCTCAAAACCAAGGTTGACATGTTTCGAGTTCCTTTCAACATTTTGGAAATCCCGCAGAAACTTTGGACATTCCCGCGAAGGGTTCCCAATCCCCGACAAGACTGGTACCCTTTCACGTCCAAATCTCTCCAACTCCGGGAGAGATTCTCAAAACCAAGGTTGACATGTTTCGAGTTCCTTTCAACATTTTGGAAATCCCGCTGAAACTTTGGACATTCTGGCGAAGGGTTCCCAATCCCCGACAAGACTGGTACCCTTTCACGTCCAAATCTCTCAAACTCCGGGAGAGATTCTCAAAACCAAGGTTGACATGTTTCGAGTTCCTTTCAACATTTTGGAAATCCCGCTGAAACTTTGGACATTCTGGCGAAGGGTTCCCAATCCCCGACAAGACTGGTACCCTTTCACGTCCAAATCTCTCAAACTCCGGGAGAGGTTCTCAAAACCAAGGTTGACATGTTTCGAGTTCCTTTCAACATTTTGGAAATCCCGCTGAAACTTTGGACATTCTCGCGAAGGGTTCCCAATCCCCGACAAGACTGGTACCCTTTCACGTCCAAATCTCTCAAACTCCGGGAGAGATTCTCAAAACCAAGGTTGACATGTTTCGAGTTCCTTTCAACATTTTGGAAATCCCGCTGAAACTTTGGACATTCTGGCGAAGGGTTCCCAATCCCCGACAAGACTGGTACCCTTTCACGTCCAAATCTCTCAAACTCCGGGAGAGATTCTCAAAACCAAGGTTGACATGTTTCGAGTTCCTTTCAACATTTTGGAAATCCCGCTGAAACTTTGGACATTCTCGCGAAGGGTTCCCAATCCCCGACAAGACTGGTACCCTTTCACGTCCAAATCTCTCCAACTCCGGGAGAGATTCTCAAAACCAAGGTTGACATGTTTCGAGTTCCTTTCAACATTTTGGAAATCCCGCTGAAACTTTGGACATTCTGGCGAAGGGTTCCCAATCCCCGACAAGACTGGTACCCTTTCACGTCCAAATCTCTCAAACTCCAGGAGAGATTCTCAAAACCAAGGTTGACATGTTTCGAGTTCCTTTCAACATTTTGGAAATCCCGCTGAAACTTTGGACATTCTCGCGAAGGGTTCCCAATCCCCGACGAGACTGGTACCCTTTCACGTCCAAATCTCTCAAACTCCGGGAGAGATTCTCAAAACCAAGGTTGACATGTTTCGAGTTCCTTTCAACATTTTGGAAATCCCGCTGAAACTTTGGACATTCTCGCGAAGGGTTCCCAATCCCCGACAAGACTGGTACCCTTTCACGTCCAAATCTCTCAAACTCCGGGAGAGATTCTCAAAACCAAGGTTGACATGTTTCGAGTTCCTTTCAACATTTTGGAAATCCCGCTGAAACTTTGGACATTCTCGCGAAGGGTTCCCAATCCCCGACAAGACTGGTACCCTTTCACGTCCAAATCTCTCAAACTCCGGGAGAGATTCTCAAAACCAAGGTTGACATGTTTCGAGTTCCTTTCAACATTTTGGAAATCCCGCTGAAACTTTGGACATTCTGGCGAAGGGTTCCCAATCCCCGACAAGACTGGTACCCTTTCACGTCCAAATCTCTCAAACTCCGGGAGAGGTTCTCAAAACCAAGGTTGACATGTTTCGAGTTCCTTTCAACATTTTGGAAATCCCGCTGAAACTTTGGGCATTCTCGCGAAGGGTTCCCAATCCCCGACAAGACTGGTACCCTTTCACGTCCAAATCTCTCAAACTCCGGGAGAGATTCTCAAAACCAAGGTTGACATGTTTCGAGTTCCTTTCAACATTTTGGAAATCCCGCTGAAACTTTGGACATTCTGGCGAAGGGTTCCCAATCCCCGACAAGACTGGTACCCTTTCACGTCCAAATCTCTCAAACTCCGGGAGAGATTCTCAAAACCAAGGTTGACATGTTTCGAGTTCCTTTCAACATTTTGGAAATCCCGCTGAAACTTTGGACATTCTCGCGAAGGGTTCCCAATCCCCGACAAGACTGGTACCCTTTCACGTCCAAATCTCTCAAACTCCAGGAGAGATTCTCAAAACCAAGGTTGACATGTTTCGAGTTCCTTTCAACATTTTGGAAATCCCGCTGAAACTTTGGACATTCTCGCGAAGGGTTCCCAATCCCCGACGAGACTGGTACCCTTTCACGTCCAAATCTCTCAAACTCCGGGAGAGATTCTCAAAACCAAGGTTGACATGTTTCGAGTTCCTTTCAACATTTTGGAAATCCCGCTGAAACTTTGGACATTCTGGCGAAGGGTTCCCAATCCCCGACAAGACTGGTACCCTTTCACGTCCAAATCTCTCAAACTCCGGGAGAGGTTCTCAAAACCAAGGTTGACATGTTTCGAGTTCCTTTCAACATTTTGGAAATCCCGCTGAAACTTTGGGCATTCTCGCGAAGGGTTCCCAATCCCCGACAAGACTGGTACCCTTTCACGTCCAAATCTCTCAAACTCCGGGAGAGATTCTCAAAACCAAGGTTGACATGTTTCGAGTTCCTTTCAACATTTTGGAAATCCCGCTGAAACTTTGGACATTCTCGCGAAGGGTTCCCAATCCCCGACAAGACTGGTACCCTTTCACGTCCAAATCTCTCAAACTCCGGGAGAGATTCTCAAAACCAAGGTTGACATGTTTCGAGTTCCTTTCAACATTTTGGAAATCCCGCTGAAACTTTGGACATTCTGGCGAAGGGTTCCCAATCCCCGACAAGACTGGTACCCTTTCACGTCCAAATCTCTCAAACTCCGGGAGAGGTTCTCAAAACCAAGGTTGACATGTTTCGAGTTCCTTTCAACATTTTGGAAATCCCGCTGAAACTTTGGGCATTCTCGCGAAGGGTTCCCAATCCCCGACAAGACTGGTACCCTTTCACGTCCAAATCTCTCAAACTCCGGGAGAGATTCTCAAAACCAAGGTTGACATGTTTCGAGTTCCTTTCAACATTTTGGAAATCCCGCTGAAACTTTGGACATTCTCGCGAAGGGTTCCCAAACCCCGACAAGACTGGTACCCTTTCACGTCCAAATCTCTCAAACTCCGGGAGAGATTCTCAAAACCAAGGTTGACATGTTTCGAGTTCCTTTCAACATTTTGGAAATCCCGCTGAAACTTTGGACATTCTCGCGAAGGGTTCCCAATCCCCGACAAGACTGGTACCCTTTCACGTCCAAATCTCTCAAACTCCGGGAGAGATTCTCAAAACCAAGGTTGACATGTTTCGAGTTCCTTTCAACATTTTGGAAATCCCGCTGAAACTTTGGACATTCTGGCGAAGGGTTCCCAATCCCCGACAAGACTGGTACCCTTTCACGTCCAAATCTCTCAAACTCCGGGAGAGATTCTCAAAACCAAGGTTGACATGTTTCGAGTTCCTTTCAACATTTTGGAAATCCCGCTGAAACTTTGGACATTCTCGCGAAGGGTTCCCAATCCCCGACAAGACTGGTACCCTTTCACATCCAAATCTCTCAAACTCCGGGAGAGATTCTCAAAACCAAGGTTGACATGTTTCGAGTTCCTTTCAACATTTTGGAAATCCCGCTGAAACTTTGGACATTCTGGCGAAGGGTTCCCAATCCCCGACAAGACTGGTACCCTTTCACGTCCAAATCTCTCAAACTCCGGGAGAGATTCTCAAAACCAAGGTTGACATGTTTCGAGTTCCTTTCAACATTTTGGAAATCCCGCTGAAACTTTGGACATTCTCGCGAAGGGTTCCCAATCCCCGACAAGACTGGTACCCTTTCACGTCCAAATCTCTCAAACTCCGGGAGAGATTCTCAAAACCAAGGTTGACATGTTTCGAGTTCCTTTCAACATTTTGCAAATCCCGCTGAAACTTTGGACATTCTCGCGAAGGGTTCCCGATCCCCGACAAGACTGGTACCCTTTCACGTCCAAATCTCTCAAACTCCGGGAGAGATTCTCAAAACCAAGGTTGACCTGTTTTGAGTGCCTTTCAACATTTTGGAAATCCCGCTGAAACTTTGGACATTCTCGCGAAGGGTTCCCGATCCCCGACAAGACTGGTACCCTTTCACGTCCAAATCTCTCAAACTCCGGGAGAGATTCTCAAAACCAAGGTTGACATGTTTCGAGTTCCTTTCAACATTTTGGAAATCCCGCTGAAACTTTGGACATTCTCACGAAGGGTTCCCAATCCCCGACAAGACTGGTACCCTTTCACGTCCAAATCTCTCAAAGTCCGGGAGAGATTCTCAAAACCAAGGTTGACATGTTTCGAGTTCCTTTCAACATTTTGGAAATCCCGCTGAAACTTTGGACATTCTCGCGAAGGGTTCCCAATCCCCGACAAGACTGGTACCCTTTCACGTCCAAATCTCTCAAACTCCGGGAGAGATTCTCAAAACCAAGGTTGACATGTTTCGAGTTCCTTTCAACATTTTGGAAATCCCGCTGAAACTTTGGACATTCTGGCGAAGGGTTCCCAATCCCCGACAAGACTTTCACGTCCAAATCTCTCAAACTCCGGGAGAGATTCTCAAAACCAAGGTTGACATGTTTCGAGTTCCTTTCAACATTTTGGAAATCCCGCTGAAACTTTGGACATTCTGGCGAAGGGTTCCCAATCCCCGACAAGACTGGTACCCTTTCACGTCCAAATCTCTCAAACTCCGGGAGAGATTCTCAAAACCAAGGTTGACATGTTTTGAGTTCCTTTCAACATTTTGGTAATCCCGCTGAAACTTTGGACATTCTGGCGAAGGGTTCCCAATCCCCGACAAGACTGGTACCCTTTCACGTCCAAATCTCTCAAACTCCGGGAGAGATTCTCAAAACCAAGGTTGACATGTTTCGAGTTCCTCTCAACATTTTGCAAATCCCGCTGAAACTTGGGACATTCTCGCGAAGGGTTCCCGATCCTCGACAAGACTGGTACCCTTTCACGTCCAAATCTCTCAAACTCCGGGAGAGATTCTCAAAACCAAGGATGACATGTTTCGAGTTCCTCTCAACATTTTGGAAATCCCGCTGAAACTTTGGACATTCTCGTAAAGGGTTCCCGATCCCCGACAAGACTGGTACCCTTTCACGTCCAAATCTCTCAAACTCCGGGAGAGATTCTCAAAACCAAGGTTGACATGTTTCGAGTTCCTTTCAACATTTTGGAAATCCCGCTGAAACTTTGGACATTCTCGCAAAGGGTTCCCAATCCCCGACAAGACTGGTACCCTTTCACGTCCAAATCTCTCAAACTCCGGGAGAGATTCTCAAAACCAAGGTTGACATGTTTCGAGTTCCTTTCAACATTTTGGAAATCCCGCTGAAACTTTGGACATTCTCGCGAAGGGTTCCCAATCCCCGACAAGACTGGTACCCTTTCACGTCCAAATCTCTCAAGCTCCGGGAGAGATTCTCAAAACCAAGGTAGACATGTTTCGAGTTCCTTTCAACATTTTGGAAATCCCGCTGAAACTTTGGACATTCTCGCAAAGGGTTCTCAATCTCCGACAAGACTGGTACCCTTTCACGTCCAAATCTCTCAAACTCCGGGAGAGATTCTCAAAACCAAGGTTGACATGTTTCGAGTTCCTTTCAACATTTTGGAAATCCTGCTGAAACTTTGGACATTCTCGCGAAGGGTTCCCGATCCCCGACAAGACTGGTACCCTTTCACGTCCAAATCTCTCAAACTCCGGGAGAGATTCTCAAAACCAAGGTTGACATGTTCCGAGTTCCTTTCAACATTTTGGAAATCCCGCTGAAACTTTGGACATTCTTGCGAAGGGTTCCCAATCCCCGACAAGACTGGTACCCTTTCACGTCCAAATCTCTCAAACTCCGGGAGAGATTCTCAAAACCAAGGTTGACATGTTTCGAGTTCCTTTCAACATTTTGGAAATCCCGCTGAAACTTTGGACATTCTCGCGAAGGGTTCCCAATCCCCGACAAGACTGGTACCCTTTCACGTCCAAATCTCTCAAACTCCGGGAGAGATTCTCAAAACCAAGGTTGACATGTTTCGAGTTCCTTTCAACATTTTGGAAATCCCGCTGAAACTTTGGACATTCTCACGAAGGGTTCCCAATCCCCGACAAGACTGCTACCCTTTCACGTCCAAATCTCTCAAACTCCGGGAGAGATTCTCAAAACCAAGGTTGACATGTTTCGAGTTCCTTTCAACATTTTGGAAATCCCGCTGAAACTTTGGACATTCTGGCGAAGGGTTCCCAATCCCCGACAAGACTGGTACCCTTTCACGTCCAAATCTCTCAAACTCCGGGAGAGATTCTCAAAACCAAGGTTGACATGTTTCGAGTTCCTTTCAACATTTTGGAAATCCCGCTGAAACTTTGGACATTCTCGTGAAGGGTTCCCAATCCCCGACAAGACTGGTACCCTTTCACGTCCAAATCTCTCAAACTCCGGGAGAGATTCTCAAAACCAAGGTTGACATGTTTCGAGTTCCTTTCAACATTTTGGAAATCCCGCTGAAACTTTGGACATTCTCGTGAAGGGTTCCCAATCCCCGACAAGACTGGTACCCTTTCACGTCCAAATCTCTCAAACTCCGGGAGAGATTCTCAAAACCAAGGTTGACATGTTTCGAGTTCCTTTCAACATTTTGGAAATCCCGCTGAAACTTTGGACATTCTCGCGAAGGGTTCCCAATCCCCGACAAGACTGGTACCCTTTCACGTCCAAATCTCTCAAACTCCGGGAGAGATTCTCAAAACCAAGGTTGACATGTTTCGAGTTCCTTTCAACATCTTGGAAATCCCGCTGAAACTTTGGACATTCTCGCGAAGGGTTCCCAATCCCCGACAAGACTGGTACCCTTTCACGTCCAAATCTCTCAAACTCCGGGAGAGATTCTCAAAACCAAGGTTGACATGTTTCGAGTTCCTTTCAACATTTTGGAAATCCCGCTGAAACTTTGGACATTATCGCGAAGGGTTCCCAGTCCCCGACAAGACTGGTACCCTTTCACGTCCAAATCTCTCAAACTCCGGGAGAGATTCTCAAAACCAAGGTTGACACGTTTCGAGTTCCTTTCAACATTTTGGAAATCCCGCTGAAACTTTGGACATTCTCGCGAAGGGTTCCCAATCCCCGACAAGACTGGTACCCTTTCACGTCCAAATCTCTCAAACTCCGGGAGAGATTCTCAAAACCAAGGTTGACATGTTTCGAGTTCCTCTCAACATTTTGGAAATCCCGCTGAAACATTGGACATTCTCGCGAAGGGTTCCCAATCCCCGACAAGAGTGGTACCCTTTCACGTCCAAATCTCTCAAACTCCTGGAGAGATTCTCAAAACCAATGTTGACATGTTTCGAGTTCCTCTCAACATTTTGGAAATCCCGCTGAAACTTTGGACATTCTGGCGAAGGGTTCCCAATCCCCGACAAGACTGGTACCCTTTCACGTCCAAATCTCTCAAACTCCGGGAGAGATTCTCAAAACCAAGGTTGACATGTTTCGAGTTCCTTTCAACATTTTGGAAATCCCGCTGAAACTTTGGACATTCTCGCGAAGGGTTCCCAATCCCCGACAAGACTGGTAACCTTTCACGTCCAAATCTCTCAAACTCCGGGAGAGATTCTCAAAACCAAGGTTGACATGTTTCGAGTTCCTCGCAACATTTTGGAAATCCCACTGAAACTTTGGACATTCTCGCGAAGGGTTCCCAATCCCCGACAAGACTGGTACCCTTTCACGTCCAGATCTCTCAAACTCCGGGAGAGATTCTCAAAACCAAGGTTGACATGTTTCGAGTTCCTTTCAACATTTTGGAAATCCCGCTGAAACTTTGGACATTCTCGCGAAGGGTTCCCAATCCCCGACAAGACTGGTACCCTTTCACGTCCAAATCTCTCAAACTCCGGGAGAGATTCTCAAAACCAAGGTTGACATGTTTCGAGTTCCTTTCAACATTTTGGAAATCCCGCTGAAACTTTGGACATTCTCGCAAAGGGTTCCCAATCCCCGACAAGACTGGTACCCTTTCACGTCCAAATCTCTCAAACTCCGGGAGAGATTCTCAAAACCAAGGTTGACATGTTTCGAGTTCCTTTCAACATTTTGGAAATCCCGCTGAAACTTTGGACATTCTCGCGAAGGGTTCCCAATCCCCGACAAGACTGGTACCCTTTCACGTCCAAATCTCTCAAACTCCGGGAGAGATTCTCAAAACCAAGGTTGACATGTTTCGAGTTCCTTTCAACATTTTGGAAATCCCGCTGAAACTTTGGACATTCTCGCGAAGGGTTCCCAATCCCCGACAAGACTGGTACCCTTTCACATCCAAATCTCTCAACCTCCGGGAGAGATTCTCAAAACCAAGGTTGACATGTTTCGAGTTCCTCTCAACATTTTGGAAATCCCGCTGAAACTTTGGACATTCTCGCGAAGGGTTCCCAATCCCCGACAAGACTGGTACCCTTTCACGTCCAAATCTCTCAAACTCCGGGAGAGATTCTCAAAACCAAGGCTGACATGTTTCGAGTTCCTTTCAACATTTTGGAAATCCCGCTGAAACTTTGGACATTCCCGCGAAGGGTTCCCAATCCCCGACAAGACTGGTACCCTTTCACGTCCAAATCTCTCAAACTCCGGGAGAGATTCTCAAAACCAAGGTTGACATGTTTCGAGTTCCTTTCAACATTTTGGAAATCCCGCTGAAACTTTGGACATTCTCGCGAAGGTTTCCCAATCCCCGACAAGACTGGTACCCTTTCACGTCCAAATCTCTCAAACTCCGGGAGAGATTCTCAAAACCAAGGTTGACATGTTTCGAGTTCCTTTCAACATTTTGGAAATCCCGCTGAAACTTTGGACATTCTGGCGAAGGGTTCCCAATCCCCGACAAGACTGGTACCCTTTCACGTCCAAATCTCTCAAACTCCGGGAGAGATTCTCAAAACCAAGGTTGACATGTTTCGAGTTCCTTTCAACATTTTGGAAATCCCGCTGAAACTTTGGACATTCTGGCGAAGGGTTCCCAATCCCCGACAAGACTGGTACCCTTTCACGTCCAAATCTCTCAAACTCCGGGAGAGATTCTCAAAACCAAGGTTGACATGTTTCGAGTTCCTTTCAACATTTTGGAAATCCCGCTGAAACTTTGGACATTCTCGCGAAGGGTTCCCAATCCCCGACAAGACTGGTACCCTTTCACATCCAAATCTCTCAAACTCCGGGAGAGATTCTCAAAACCAAGGTTGACATGTTTCGAGTTCCTTTCAACATTTTGGAAATCCCGCTGAAACTTTGGACATTCTGGCGAAGGGTTCCCAATCCCCGACAAGACTGGTACCCTTTCACGTCCAAATCTCTCAAACTCCGGGAGAGATTCTCAAAACCAAGGTTGACATGTTTCGAGTTCCTTTCAACATTTTGGAAATCCCGCTGAAACTTTGGACATTCTCGCGAAGGGTTCCCGATCCCGAACAAGACTGGTACCCTTTCACGTCCAAATCTCTCAAACTCCGGGAGAGATTCTCAAAACCAAGGTTGACATGTTTCGAGTTCCTTTCAACATTTTGGAAATCCCGCTGAAACTTTGGACATTCTCGCGAAGGGTTCCCAATCCGCGAAAAGATTGGTACACTTTCACGTCCAAATCTCTCAAACTCCGGGAGAGATTCTCAAAACCAAGGTTGACATGTTTCGAGTTCCTCTCAACATTTTGGAAATCTCGCTGAAACTTTGGACATTCTCGCGAAGGGTTCCCAATCCCCGACAAGACTGGTACCCTTTCACGTCCAAATCTCTCAAACTCCGGGAGAGATTCTCAAAACCAAGGTTGACATGTTTCGAGTTCCTTTCAACATTTTAGAAATCCCGCTGAAACTTTGGACATTCTGGCGAAGGGTTCCCAATCCCCGACAAGACTGGTACCCTTTCACGTCCAAATCTCTCAAACTCCGGGAGAGATTCTCAAAACCAAGGTTGACATGTTTCGAGTTCCTTTCAACATTTTGGAAATCCCGCTGAAACTTTGGACATTCTCGCGAAGGGTTCCCAATCCCCGACAAGACTGGTACCCTTTCACGTCCAAATCTCTCAAACTCCGGGAGAGATTCTCAAAACCAAGGTTGACATGTTTCGAGTTCCTTTCAACATCTTGGAAATCCCGCTGAAACTTTGGACATTCTCGCGAAGGGTTCCCAATCCCCGACAAGACTGGTACCCTTTCACGTCCAAATCTCTCAAACTCCGGGAGAGATTCTCAAAACCAAGGTTGACATGTTTCGAGTTCCTCTCAACATTTTGGAAATCCCGCTGAAACATTGGACATTCTCGCGAAGGGTTCCCAATCCCCGACAAGAGTGGTACCCTTTCACGTCCAAATCTCTCAAACTCCTGGAGAGATTCTCAAAACCAATGTTGACATGTTTCGAGTTCCTCTCAACATTTTGGAAATCCCGCTGAAACTTTGGACATTCTGGCGAAGGGTTCCCAATCCCCGACAAGACTGGTACCCTTTCACGTCCAAATCTCTCAAACTCCGGGAGAGATTCTCAAAACCAAGGTTGACATGTTTCGAGTTCCTTTCAACATTTTGGAAATCCCGCTGAAACTTTGGACATTCTCGCGAAGGGTTCCCAATCCCCGACAAGACTGGTAACCTTTCACGTCCAAATCTCTCAAACTCCGGGAGAGATTCTCAAAACCAAGGTTGACATGTTTCGAGTTCCTCGCAACATTTTGGAAATCCCACTGAAACTTTGGACATTCTCGCGAAGGGTTCCCAATCCCCGACAAGACTGGTACCCTTTCACGTCCAGATCTCTCAAACTCCGGGAGAGATTCTCAAAACCAAGGTTGACATGTTTCGAGTTCCTTTCAACATTTTGGAAATCCCGCTGAAACTTTGGACATTCTCA
This sequence comes from Streptopelia decaocto, assembly GCF_964273445.1. Taxonomy (NCBI): domain Eukaryota; kingdom Metazoa; phylum Chordata; class Aves; order Columbiformes; family Columbidae; genus Streptopelia; species Streptopelia decaocto. The sequence goes on from NW_028116794.1 coordinate 590,524, forward strand.
CGAAGGGTTCCCAATCCCCGACAAGACTGGTACCCTTTCACGTCCAAATCTCTCAAACTCCGGGAGAGATTCTCAAAACCAAGGTTGACATGTTTCGAGTTCCTTTCAACATTTTGGAAATCCCGCTGAAACTTTGGACATTCTCGCAAAGGGTTCCCAATCCCCGACAAGACTGGTACCCTTTCACGTCCAAATCTCTCAAACTCCGGGAGAGATTCTCAAAACCAAGGTTGACATGTTTCGAGTTCCTTTCAACATTTTGGAAATCCCGCTGAAACTTTGGACATTCTCGCGAAGGGTTCCCAATCCCCGACAAGACTGGTACCCTTTCACGTCCAAATCTCTCAAACTCCGGGAGAGATTCTCAAAACCAAGGTTGACATGTTTCGAGTTCCTTTCAACATTTTGGAAATCCCGCTGAAACTTTGGACATTCTCGCGAAGGGTTCCCAATCCCCGACAAGACTGGTACCCTTTCACATCCAAATCTCTCAACCTCCGGGAGAGATTCTCAAAACCAAGGTTGACATGTTTCGAGTTCCTCTCAACATTTTGGAAATCCCGCTGAAACTTTGGACATTCTCGCGAAGGGTTCCCAATCCCCGACAAGACTGGTACCCTTTCACGTCCAAATCTCTCAAACTCCGGGAGAGATTCTCAAAACCAAGGCTGACATGTTTCGAGTTCCTTTCAACATTTTGGAAATCCCGCTGAAACTTTGGACATTGTCGCGAAGGGTTCCCAATCCCCGACAAGACTGGTACCCTTTCACGTCCAAATCTCTCAAACTCCGGGAGAGATTCTCAAAACCAAGGTTGACATGTTTCGAGTTCCTTTCAACATTTTGGAAATCCCGCTGAAACTTTGGACATTCTCGCGAAGGTTTCCCAATCCCCGACAAGACTGGTACCCTTTCACGTCCAAATCTCTCAAACTCCGGGAGAGATTCTCAAAACCAAGGTTGACATGTTTCGAGTTCCTTTCAACATTTTGGAAATCCCGCTGAAACTTTGGACATTCTGGCGAAGGGTTCCCAATCCCCGACAAGACTGGTACCCTTTCACGTCCAAATCTCTCAAACTCCGGGAGAGATTCTCAAAACCAAGGTTGACATGTTTCGAGTTCCTTTCAACATTTTGGAAATCCCGCTGAAACTTTGGACATTCTGGCGAAGGGTTCCCAATCCCCGACAAGACTGGTACCCTTTCACGTCCAAATCTCTCAAACTCCGGGAGAGATTCTCAAAACCAAGGTTGACATGTTTCGAGTTCCTTTCAACATTTTGGAAATCCCGCTGAAACTTTGGACATTCTCGCGAAGGGTTCCCAATCCCCGACAAGACTGGTACCCTTTCACATCCAAATCTCTCAAACTCCGGGAGAGATTCTCAAAACCAAGGTTGACATGTTTCGAGTTCCTTTCAACATTTTGGAAATCCCGCTGAAACTTTGGACATTCTGGCGAAGGGTTCCCAATCCCCGACAAGACTGGTACCCTTTCACGTCCAAATCTCTCAAACTCCGGGAGAGATTCTCAAAACCAAGGTTGACATGTTTCGAGTTCCTTTCAACATTTTGGAAATCCCGCTGAAACTTTGGACATTCTCGCGAAGGGTTCCCGATCCCGAACAAGACTGTTACCCTTTCACGTCCAAATCTCTCAAACTCCGGGAGAGATTCTCAAAACCAAGGTTGACATGTTTCGAGTTCCTTTCAACATTTTGGAAATCCCGCTGAAACTTTGGACATTCTCGCGAAGGGTTCCCAATCCGCGAAAAGATTGGTACACTTTCACGTCCAAATCTCTCAAACTCCGGGAGAGATTCTCAAAACCAAGGTTGACATGTTTCGAGTTCCTCTCAACATTTTGGAAATCTCGCTGAAACTTTGGACATTCTCGCGAAGGGTTCCCAATCCCCGACAAGACTGGTACCCTTTCACGTCCAAATCTCTCAAACTCCGGGAGAGATTCTCAAAACCAAGGTTGACATGTTTCGAGTTCCTTTCAACATTTTAGAAATCCCGCTGAAACTTTGGACATTCTGGCGAAGGGTTCCCAATCCCCGACAAGACTGGTACCCTTTCACGTCCAAATCTCTCAAACTCCGGGAGAGATTCTCAAAACCAAGGTTGACATGTTTCGAGTTCCTTTCAACATTTTGGAAATCCCGCTGAAACTTTGGACATTCTCGCGAAGGGTTCCCAATCCCCGACAAGACTGGTACCCTTTCACGTCCAAATCTCTCAAACTCCGGGAGAGATTCTCAAAACCAAGGTTGACATGTTTCGAGTTCCTTTCAACATCTTGGAAATCCCGCTGAAACTTTGGACATTCTCGCGAAGGGTTCCCAATCCCCGACAAGACTGGTACCCTTTCACGTCCAAATCTCTCAAACTCCGGGAGAGATTCTCAAAACCAAGGTTGACATGTTTCGAGTTCCTTTCAACATTTTGGAAATCCCGCTGAAACTTTGGACATTCTCGCGAAGGGTTCCCAGTCCCCGACAAGACTGGTACCCTTTCACGTCCAAATCTCTCAAACTCCGGGAGAGATTCTCAAAACCAAGGTTGACATGTTTCGAGTTCCTTTCAACATTTTGGAAATCCCGCTGAAACTTTGGACATTCTCGCAAAGGGTTCCCAATCCCCGACAAGACTGGTACCCTTTCACGTCCAAATCTCTCAAACTCCGGGAGAGATTCTCAAAACCAAGGTTGACATGTTTCGAGTTCCTCTCAACATTTTGGAAATCCCGCTGAAACATTGGACATTCTCGCGAAGGGTTCCCAATCCCCGACAAGACTGGTACCCTTTCACGTCCAAATCTCTCAAACTCCGGGAGAGATTCTCAAAACCAAGGTTGACATGTTTCGAGTTCCTTTCAACATTTTGGAAATCCCGCTGAAACTTTGGACATTCTCACGAAGGGTTCCCAATCCCCGACAAGACTGGTACCCTTTCACGTCCAAATCTCTCAAACTCCGGGAGAGATTCTCAAAACCAAGGTTGACATGTTTCGAGTTCCTTTCACCATTTTGGAAATCCCGCTGAAACTTTGGACATTCTCGCGAAGGGTTCCCAATCCCCGACGAGACTGGTACCCTTTCACGTCCAGATCTCTCAAACTCCGGGAGAGATTCTCAAAACCAAGGTTGACATGTTTCGAGTTCCTTTCAACATTTTGGAAATCCCGCTGAAACTTTGGACATTCTCGCGAAGGGTTCCCAATCCCCGACAAGACTGGTACCCTTTCACGTCCAAATCTCTCAAACTCCGGGAGAGATTCTCAAAACCAAGGTTGACATGTTTCGAGTTCCTTTCAACATTTTGGAAATCCCGCTGAAACTTTGGACATTCTCGCAAAGGGTTCCCAATCCCCGACAAGACTGGTACCCTTTCACGTCCAAATCTCTCAAACTCCGGGAGAGATTCTCAAAACCAAGGTTGACATGTTTCGAGTTCCTTTCAACATTTTGGAAATCCCGCTGAAACTTTGGACATTCTCGCGAAGGGTTCCCAATCCCCGACAAGACTGGTACCCTTTCACGTCCAAATCTCTCAAACTCCGGGAGAGATTCTCAAAACCAAGGTTGACATGTTTCGAGTTCCTTTCAATATTTTGGAAATCCCGCTGAAACTTTGGACATTCTCGCAAAGGGTTCCCAATCCCCGACAAGACTGGTACCCTTTCACGTCCAAATCTCTCAAACTCCGGGAGAGATTCTCAAAACCAAGGTTGACATGTTTCGAGTTCCTTTCAACATTTTGGAAATCCCGCTGAAACTTTGGACATTCTCGCGAAGGGTTCCCAATCCCCGACAAGACTGGTACCCTTTCACGTCCAAATCTCTCAAACTCCGGGAGAGATTCTCAAAACCAAGGTTGACATGTTTCGAGTTCCTTTCAACATTTTGGAAATCCCGCTGAAACTTTGGACATTCTCGCGAAGGGTTCCCAATCCCCGACAAGACTGGTACCCTTTCACATCCAAATCTCTCAAACTCCGGGAGAGATTCTCAAAACCAAGGTTGACATGTTTCGAGTTCCTCTCAACATTTTGGAAATCCCGCTGAAACTTTGGACATTCTGGCGAAGGGTTCCCAATCCCCGACAAGACTGGTACCCTTTCACGTCCAAATCTCTCAAACTCCGGGAGAGATTCTCAAAACCAAGGTTGACATGTTTCGAGTTCCTTTCAACATTTTGGAAATCCCGCTGAAACTTTGGACATTCTCGCGAAGGGTTCCCAATCCCCGACAAGACTGGTACCCTTTCACGTCCAAATCTCTCAAACTCCGGGAGAGATTCTCAAAACCAAGGTTGACATGTTTCGAGTTCCTTTCAACATTTTGGAAATCCCGCTGAAACTTTGGACATTCCCGCGAAGGGTTCCCAATCCCCGACAAGACTGGTACCCTTTCACGTCCAAATCTCTCAAACTCCGGGAGAGATTCTCAAAACCAAGGTTGACATGTTTCGAGTTCCTTTCAACATTTTGGAAATCCCGCTGAAACTTTGGACATTCTCGCGAAGGTTTCCCAATCCCCGACAAGACTGGTACCCTTTCACGTCCAAATCTCTCAAACTCCGGGAGAGATTCTCAAAACCAAGGTTGACACGTTTCGAGTTCCTTTCAACATTTTGGAAATCCCGCTGAAACTTTGGACATTCTGGCGAAGGGTTCCCAATCCCCGACAAGACTGGTACCCTTTCACGTCCAAATCTCTCAAACTCCGGGAGAGATTCTCAAAACCAAGGTTGACATGTTTCGAGTTCCTTTCAACATTTTGGAAATCCCGCTGAAACTTTGGACATTCTCGCGAAGGGTTCCCAATCCCCGACAAGACTGGTACCCTTTCACGTCCAAATCTCTCAAACTCCGGGAGAGATTCTCAAAACCAAGGTTGACATGTTTCGAGTTCCTTTCAACATTTTGGAAATCCCGCTGAAACTTTGGACATTCTCGCGAAGGGTTCCCAATCCCCGACAAGACTGGTACCCTTTCACGTCCAAATCTCTCAAACTCCGGGAGAGATTCTCAAAACCAAGGTTGACATGTCTCGAGTTCCTTTCAACATTTTGGAAATCCCGCTGAAACTTTGGACATTCTCGCGAAGGGTTCCCAATCCCCGACAAGACTGGTACCCTTTCACGTCCAAATCTCTCAAACTCCGGGAGAGATTCTCAAAACCAAGGTTGACATGTTTCGAGTTCCTTTCAACATTTTGGAAATCCCGCTGAAACTTTGGACATTCTCGCGAAGGGTTCCCGATCCCGAACAAGACTGGTACCCTTTCACGTCCAAATCTCTCAAACTCCGGGAGAGATTCTCAAAACCAAGGTTGACATGTTTCGAGTTCCTTTCAACATTTTGGAAATCCCGCTGAAACTTTGGACATTCTCGCGAAGGGTTCCCAATCCGCGAAAAGATTGGTACCCTTTCACGTCCAAATCTCTCAAACTCCGGGAGAGATTCTCAAAACCAAGGTTGACATGTTTCGAGTTCCTCTCAACATTTTGGAAATCCCGCTGAAACTTTGGACATTCTCGCGAAGGGTTCCCAATCCCCGACAAGACTGGTACCATTTCACGTCCAAATCTCTCAAACTCCGGGAGAGATTCTCAAAACCAAGGTTGACATGTTTCGAGTTCCTTTCAACATTTTGGAAATCCCGCTGAAACTTTGGACATTCTCGCGAAGGGTTCCCAATCCCCGACAAGACTGGTACCCTTTCACGTCCAAATCTCTCAAACTCCGGGAGAGATTCTCAAAACCAAGGTTGACATGTTTCGAGTTCCTTTCAACATTTTGGAAATCCCGCTGAAACTTTGGACATTCTCGCGAAGGTTTCCCAATCCCCGACAAGACTGGTACCCTTTCATGTCCAAATCTCTCAAACTCCGGGAGAGATTCTCAAAACCAAGGTTGACACGTTTCGAGTTCCTTTCAACATTTTGGAAATCCCGCTGAAACTTTGGACATTCTCGCGAAGGGTTCCCAATCCCCGACAAGACTGGTACCCTTTCACGTCCAAATCTCTCAAACTCCGGGAGAGATTCTCAAAACCAAGGTTGACATGTTTCGAGTTCCTTTCAACATTTTGGAAATCCCGCTGAAATTTTGGACATTCTCGCGAAGGGTTCCCAATCCCCGACAAGACTGGTACCATTTCACGTCCAAATCTCTCAAACTCCGGGAGAGATTCTCAAAACCAAGGTTGACATGTTTCGAGTTCCTTTCAACATTTTGGAAATCCCGCTGAAACTTTGGACATTCTCGCAAAGGGTTCCCAATCCCCGACAAGACTGGTACCCTTTCACGTCCAAATCTCTCAAACTCCGGGAGAGATTCTCAAAACCAAGGTTGACATGTTTCGAGTTCCTTTCAACATTTTGGAAATCCCGCTGAAACTTTGGACATTCTCGCGAAGGGTTCCCAATCCCCGACAAGACTGGTACCCTTTCACGTCCAAATCTCTCAAACTCCGGGAGAGATTCTCAAAACCAAGGTTGACATGTTTCGAGTTCCTTTCAACATTTTGGAAATCCCGCTGAAACTTTGGACATTCTCGCGAAGGGTTCCCGATCCCGAACAAGACTGGTACCCTTTCACGTCCAAATCTCTCAAACTCCGGGAGAGATTCTCAAAACCAAGGTTGACATGTTTCGAGTTCCTTTCAACATTTTGGAAATCCCGCTGAAACTTTGGACATTCTCGCGAAGGGTTCCCAATCCGCGAAAAGATTGGTACCCTTTCACGTCCAAATCTCTCAAACTCCAGAAGAGATTCTCAAAACCAAGGTTGACATGTTTCGAGTTCCTCTCAACATTTTGGAAATCCCGCTGAAACTTTGGACATTCTCGCGAAGGGTTCCCAATCCCCGACAAGACTGGTACCCTTTCACGTCCAAATCTCTCAAACTCTGGGAGAGATTCTCAAAACCAAGGTTGACATGTTTCGAGTTCCTTTCAACATTTTGGAAATCCCGCTGAAACTTTGGACATTCTCGCGAAGGGTTCCCAATCCCCGACAAGACTGGTACCCTTTCACGTCCAAATCTCTCAAACTCCGGGAGAGATTCTCAAAACCAAGGTTGACATGTTTTGAGTTCCTTTCAACATTTTGGAAATCCCGCTGAAACTTTGGACATTCTCGCGAAGGGTTCCCAATCCCCGACAAGACTGGTACCCTTTCACGTCCAAATCTCTCAAACTCCGGGAGAGATTCTCAAAACCAAGGTTGACATGTTTCGAGTTCCTTTCAACATTTTGGAAATCCCGCTGAAACTTTGGACATTCTCGCGAAGGGTTCCCAATCCCCGACAAGACTGGTACCCTTTCACGTCCAAATCTCTCAAACTCCGGGAGAGATTCTCAAAACCAAGGTTGACATGTTTCGAGTTCCTTTCAACATTTTGGAAATCCCGCTGAAACTTTGGACATTCTCGCGAAGGGTTCCCAATCCGCGAAAAGATTGGTACCCTTTCACGTCCAAATCTCTCAAACTCCGGGAGAGATTCTCAAAACCAAGGTTGACATGTTTCGAGTTCCTCTCAACATTTTGGAAATCCCGCTGAAACTTTGGACATTCTGGCGAAGGGTTCCCAATCCCCGACAAGACTGGTACCCTTTCACGTCCAAATCTCTCAAACTCCGGGAGAGATTCTCAAAACCAAGGTTGACATGTTTCGAGTTCCTTTCAACATTTTGGAAATCCCGCTGAAACTTTGGACATTCTCGCAAAGGGTTCCCAATCCCCGACAAGACTGGTACCCTTTCACGTCCAAATCTCTCAAACTCCGGGAGAGATTCTCAAAGCCAAGGTTGACATGTTTCGAGTTCCTTTCAACATTTTGGAAATCCCGCTGAAACTTTGGACATTCTCGCAAAGGGTTCCCAATCCCCGACAAGACTGGTACCCTTTCACATCCAAATCTCTCAAACTCCGGGAGAGATTCTCAAAACCAAGGTTGACATGTTTCGAGTTCCTTTCAACATTTTGGAAATCCCGCTGAAACTTTGGACATTCTCGCGAAGGGTTCCCAATCCCCGACAAGACTGGTACCCTTTCACGTCCAAATCTCTCAAACTCCGGGAGAGATTCTCAAAACCAAGGTTGACATGTTTCGAGTTCCTTTCAACATTTTGGAAATCCCGCTGAAACTTTGGACATTCTCGCGAAGGGTTCCCGATCCCGAACAAGACTGGTACCCTTTCACGTCCAAATCTCTCAAACTCCGGGAGAGATTCTCAAAACCAAGGTTGACATGTTTCGAGTTCCTCTCAACATTTTGGAAATCCCGCTGAAACTTTGGACATTCTGGCGAAGGGTTCCCAATCCCCGACAAGACTGGTACCCTTTCACGTCCAAATCTCTCAAACTCCGGGAGAGATTCTCAAAACCAAGGTTGACATGTTTCGAGTTCCTTTCAACATTTTGGAAATCCCGCTGAAACTTTGGACATTCTCGCGAAGGGTTCCCAATCCCCGACAAGACTGGTACCCTTTCACGTCCAAATCTCTCAAACTCCGGGAGAGATTCTCAAAACCAAGGTTGACATGTTTCGAGTTCCTTTCAACATTTTGGAAATCCCGCTGAAACTTTGGACATTCCCGCGAAGGGTTCCCAATCCCCGACAAGACTGGTACCCTTTCACGTCCAAATCTCTCAAACTCCGGGAGAGATTCTCAAAACCAAGGTTGACATGTTTCGAGTTCCTTTCAACATTTTGGAAATCCCGCTGAAACTTTGGACATTCTCGCGAAGGTTTCCCAATCCCCGACAAGACTGGTACCCTTTCACGTCCAAATCTCTCAAACTCCGGGAGAGATTCTCAAAACCAAGGTTGACACGTTTCGAGTTCCTTTCAACATTTTGGAAATCCCGCTGAAACTTTGGACATTCTGGCGAAGGGTTCCCAATCCCCGACAAGACTGGTACCCTTTCACGTCCAAATCTCTCAAACTCCGGGAGAGATTCTCAAAACCAAGGTTGACATGTTTCGAGTTCCTTTCAACATTTTGGAAATCCCGCTGAAACTTTGGACATTCTCGCGAAGGGTTCCCAATCCCCGACAAGACTGGTACCCTTTCACGTCCAAATCTCTCAAACTCCGGGAGAGATTCTCAAAACCAAGGTTGACATGTTTCGAGTTCCTTTCAACATTTTGGAAATCCCGCTGAAACTTTGGACATTCTCGCGAAGGGTTCCCAATCCCCGACAAGACTGGTACCCTTTCACGTCCAAATCTCTCAAACTCCGGGAGAGATTCTCAAAACCAAGGTTGACATGTTTCGAGTTCCTTTCAACATTTTGGAAATCCCGCTGAAACTTTGGACATTCTGGCGAAGGGTTCCCAATCCCCGACAAGACTGGTACCCTTTCACGTCCAAATCTCTCAAACTCCGGGAGAGATTCTCAAAACCAAGGTTGACATGTTTCGAGTTCCTTTCAACATTTTGGAAATCCCGCTGAAACTTTGGACATTCTCGCGAAGGGTTCCCGATCCCGAACAAGACTGGTACCCTTTCACGTCCAAATCTCTCAAACTCCGGGAGAGATTCTCAAAACCAAGGTTGACATGTTTCGAGTTCCTTTCAACATTTTGGAAATCCCGCTGAAACTTTGGACATTCTCGCGAAGGGTTCCCAATCCGCGAAAAGATTGGTACCCTTTCACGTCCAAATCTCTCAAACTCCGGGAGAGATTCTCAAAACCAAGGTTGACATGTTTCGAGTTCCTTTCAACATTTTGGAAATCCCGCTGAAACTTTGGACATTCTCGCGAAGGGTTCCCAATCCCCGACAAGACTGGTACCCTTTCACGTCCAAATCTCTCAAACTCCGGGAGAGATTCTCAAAACCAAGGTTGACATGTTTCGAGTTCCTTTCAACATTTTGGAAATCCCGCTGAAACTTTGGACATTCTCGCGAAGGGTTCCCAATCCCCGACAAGACTGGTACCCTTTCACGTCCAAATCTCTCAAACTCCGGGAGAGATTCTCAAAACCAAGGTTGACATGTTTCAAGTTCCTTTCAACATTTTGGAAATCCCGCTGAAACTTTGGACATTCTCGCGAAGGGTTCCCAATCCCCGACAAGACTGGTACCCTTTCACGTCCAAATCTCTCAAACTCCGGGAGAGATTCTCAAAACCAAGGTTAACATGTTTCGAGTTCCTTTCAACATTTTGGAAATCCCGCTGAAACTTTGGACATTCTCGCGAAGGGTTCCCAATCCCCGACAAGACTGGTACCCTTTCACGTCCAAATCTCTCAAACTCCGGGAGAGATTCTCAAAACCAAGGTTGACATGTTTCAAGTTCCTTTCAACATTTTGGAAATCCCGCTGAAACTTTGGACATTCTCGCGAAGGGTTCCCGATCCCGAACAAGAGTGGTACCCTTTAACGTCCAAATCTCTCAAACTCCGGGAGAGATTCTCAAAACCAAGGTTGACATGTTTCGAGTTCCTTTCAACATTTTGGAAATCCCGCTGAAACTTTGGACATTGTCGCGAAGGGTTCCCAATCCCCGACAAGACTGGTACCCTTTCACGTCCAAATCTCTCAAACTCCGGGAGAGATTCTCAAAACCAAGGTTGACATGTTTCGAGTTCCTTTCAACATTTTGGAAATCCCGCTGAAACTTTGGACATTCTGGCGAAGGGTTCCCAATCCCCGACAAGACTGGTACCCTTTCACGTCCAAATCTCTCAAACTCCGGGAGAGATTCTCAAAACCAAGGTTGACATGTTTCGAGTTCCTTTCAACATTTTGGAAATCCCGCTGAAACTTTGGACATTCTCGCGAAGGGTTCCCGATCCCGAACAAGACTGGTACCCTTTCACGTCCAAATCTCTCAAACTCCGGGAGAGATTATCAAAACCAAGGTTGACATGTTTCGAGTTCCTTTCAACATTTTGGAAATCCCGCTGAAACTTTGGACATTCTCGCGAAGGGTTCCCAATCCCCGACAAGATTGGTACCCTTTCACGTCCAAATCTCTCAAACTCCGGGAGAGATTCTCAAAACCAAGGTTGACATGTTTCGAGTTCCTCTCAACATTTTGGAAATCCCGCTGAAACTTTGGACATCCTCGCGAAGGGTTCCCAATCCCCGACAAGACTGGTACACTTTCACGTCCAAATCTCTCAAACTCCGGGAGAGATTCTCAAAACCAAGGTTGACATGTTTCGAGTTCCTTTCAACATTTTGGAAATCCCGCTGAAACTTTGGACATTCTCGCGAAGGGTTCCCAATCCCCGACAAGACTGGTACCCTTTCACGTCCAAATCTCTCAAACTCCGGGAGAGATTCTCAAAACCAAGGTTGACATGTTTCGAGTTCCTTTCAACATTTTGGAAATCCCGCTGAAACTTTGGACATTGTCGCGAAGGGTTCCCAATCCCCGACAAGACTGGTACCCTTTCACGTCCAAATCTCTCAAACTCCGGGAGAGATTCTCAAAACCAAGGTTGACATGTTTCGAGTTCCTTTCAACATTTTGGAAATCCCGCTGAAACTTTGGACATTGTCGCGAAGGGTTCCCAATCCCCGACAAGACTGGTACCCTTTCACGTCCAAATCTCTCAAACTCCGGGAGAGATTCTCAAAACCAAGGTTGACATGTTTCGAGTTCCTTTCAACATTTTGGAAATCCCGCTGAAACTTTGGACATTCTGGCGAAGGGTTCCCAATCCCCGACAAGACTGGTACCCTTTCACGTCCAAATCTCTCAAACTCCGGGAGAGATTCTCAAAACCAAGGTTGACATGTTTCGAGTTCCTTTCAACATTTTGGAAATCCCACTGAAACTTTGGACATTCTCGCGAAGGGTTCCCGATCCCGAACAAGACTGGTACCCTTTCACGTCCAAATCTCTCAAACTCCGGGAGAGATTCTCAAAACCAAGGTTGACATGTTTCGAGTTCCTTTCAACATTTTGGAAATCCCGCTGAAACTTTGGACATTCTCGCGAAGGGTTCCCAATCCCCGACAAGATTGGTACCCTTTCACGTCCAAATCTCTCAAACTCCGGGAGAGATTCTCAAAACCAAGGTTGACATGTTTCGAGTTCCTTTCAACATTTTGGAAATCCCGCTGAAACTTTGGACATTGTCGCGAAGGGTTCCCAATCCCCGACAAGACTGGTACCCTTTCACGTCCAAATCTCTCAAACTCCGGGAGAGATTCTCAAAACCAAGGTTGACATGTTTCGAGTTCCTTTCAACATTTTGGAAATCCCGCTGAAACTTTGGACATTCTCGCGAAGGGTTCCCAATCCCCGACAAGACTGGTACCCTTTCACGTCCAAATCTCTCAAACTCCGGGAGAGATTCTCAAAACCAAGGTTGACATGTTTCGAGTTCCTTTCAACATTTTGGAAATCCCGCTGAAACTTTGGACATTCTCGCGAAGGGTTCCCAATCCCCGACAAGACTGGTACCCTTTCACGTCCAAATCTCTCAAACTCCGGGAGAGATTCTCAAAACCAAGGTTGACATGTTTCGAGTTCCTTTCAACATTTTGGAAATCCCGCTGAAACTTTGGACATTGTCGCGAAGGGTTCCCAATCCCCGACAAGACTGGTACCCTTTCACGTCCAAATCTCTCAAACTCCGGGAGAGATTCTCAAAACCAAGGTTGACATGTTTCGAGTTCCTTTCAACATTTTGGAAATCCCGCTGAAACTTTGGACATTCTCGCAAAGGGTTCCCAATCCCCGACAAGACTGGTACCCTTTCACGTCCAAATCTCTCAAACTCCGGGAGAGATTCTCAAAACCAAGGTTGACATGTTTCGAGTTCCTTTCAACATTTTGGAAATCCCGCTGAAACTTTGGACATTCTCGCAAAGGGTTCCCAATCCCCGACAAGACTGGTACCCTTTCACGTCCAAATCTCTCAAACTCCGGGAGAGATTCTCAAAACCAAGGTTGACATGTTTCGAGTTCCTTTCAACATTTTGGAAATCCCGCTGAAACTTTGGACATTCTCGCGAAGGGTTCCCAATCCCCGACAAGACTGGTACCCTTTCACGTCCAAATCTCTCAAACTCCGGGAGAGATTCTCAAAACCAAGGTTGACATGTTTCGAGTTCCTTTCAACATTTTGGAAATCCCGCTGAAACTTTGGACATTCTCGCGAAGGGTTCCCAATCCCCGACAAGACTGGTACCCTTTCACGTCCAAATCTCTCAAACTCCGGGAGAGATTCTCAAAACCAAGGTTGACATGTTTCGAGTTCCTCTCAACATTTTGGAAATCCCGCTGAAACTTTGGACATTCTCGCGAAGGGTTCCCAATCCCCGACAAGACTGGTACCCTTTCACGTCCAAATCTCTCAAACTCCGGGAGAGATTCTCAAAACCAAGGTTGACATGTTTCGAGTTCCTTTCAACATTTTGGAAATCCCGCTGAAACTTTGGACATTCTCGCGAAGGGTTCCCAATCCCCGACAAGACTGGTACCCTTTCACGTCCAAATCTCTCAAACTCCGGGAGAGATTCTCAAAACCAAGGTTGACATGTTTCGAGTTCCTTTCAACATTTTGGAAATCCCGCTGAAACTTTGGACATTCTCGCGAAGGGTTCCCAATCCGCGAAAAGATTGGTACCCTTTCACGTCCAAATCTCTCAAACTCCGGGAGAGATTCTCAAAACCAAGGTTGACATGTTTCGAGTTCCTCTCAACATTTTGGAAATCCCGCTGAAACTTTGGACATTCTCGCGAAGGGTTCCCAATCCCCGACAAGACTGGTACCCTTTCACGTCCAAATCTCTCAAACTCCGGGAGAGATTCTCAAAACCAAGGTTGACATGGTTCGAGTTCCTTTCAACATTTTGGAAATCCCGCTGAAACTTTGGACATTCTCGCAAAGGGTTCCCAATCCCCGACAAGACTGGTACCCTTTCACGTCCAAATCTCTCAAACTCCGGGAGAGATTCTCAAAACCAAGGTTGACATGTTTCGAGTTCCTTTCAACATTTTGGAAATCCCGCTGAAACTTTGGACATTCTCGCGAAGGGTTCCCAATCCCCGACAAGACTGGTACCCTTTCACGTCCAAATCTCTCAAACTCCGGGAGAGATTCTCAAAACCAAGGTTGACATGTTTCGAGTTCCTTTCAACATTTTGGAAATCCCGCTGAAACTTTGGACATTCTGGCGAAGGGTTCCCAATCCCCGACAAGACTGGTACCCTTTCACGTCCAAATCTCTCAAACTCCGGGAGAGATTCTCAAAACCAAGGTTGACATGTTTCGAGTTCCTTTCAACATTTTGGAAATCCCGCTGAAACTTTGGACATTCTCGCGAAGGGTTCCCAATCCCCGACAAGACTGGTACCCTTTCACGTCCAAATCTCTCAAACTCCGGGAGAGATTCTCAAAACCAAGGTTGACATGTCTCGAGTTCCTTTCAACATTTTGGAAATCCCGCTGAAACTTTGGACATTCTCGCGAAGGGTTCCCAATCCCCGACAAGACTGGTACCCTTTCACGTCCAAATCTCTCAAACTCCGGGAGAGATTCTCAAAACCAAGGTTGACATGTTTCGAGTTCCTTTCAACATTTTGGAAATCCCGCTGAAACTTTGGACATTCTCGCGAAGGGTTCCCGATCCCGAACAAGACTGGTACCCTTTCACGTCCAAATCTCTCAAACTCCGGGAGAGATTCTCAAAACCAAGGTTGACATGTTTCGAGTTCCTTTCAACATTTTGGAAATCCCGCTGAAACTTTGGACATTCTCGCAAAGGGTTCCCAATCCGCGAAAAGATTGGTACCCTTTCACGTCCAAATCTCTCAAACTCCGGGAGAGATTCTCAAAACCAAGGTTGACATGTTTCGAGTTCCTTTCAACATTTTGGAAATCCCGCTGAAACTTTGGACATTCTCGCGAAGGGTTCCCAATCCCCGACAAGACTGGTACCCTTTCACGTCCAAATCTCTCAAACTCCGGGAGAGATTCTCAAAACCAAGGTTGACATGTTTCGAGTTCCTTTCAACATTTTGGAAATCCCGCTGAAACTTTGGACATTCTCGCAAAGGGTTCCCAATCCCCGACAAGACTGGTACCCTTTCACGTCCAAATCTCTCAAACTCCGGGAGAGATTCTCAAAACCAAGGTTGACATGTTTCGAGTTCCTTTCAACATTTTGGAAATCCCGCTGAAACTTTGGACATTGTCGCGAAGGGTTCCCAATCCCCGACAAGACTGGTACCCTTTCACGTCCAAATCTCTCAAACTCCGGGAGAGATTCTCAAAACCAAGGTTGACATGTTTCGAGTTCCTTTCAACATTTTGGAAATCCCGCTGAAACTTTGGACATTCTGGCGAAGGGTTCCCAATCCCCGACAAGACTGGTACCCTTTCACGTCCAAATCTCTCCAACTCCGGGAGAGATTCTCAAAACCAAGGTTGACATGTTTCGAGTTCCTTTCAACATTTTGGAAATCCCGCTGAAACTTTGGACATTCTCGCGAAGGGTTCCCAATCCCCGACAAGACTGGTACCCTTTCACGTCCAAATCTCTCAAACTCCGGGAGAGATTCTCAAAACCAAGGTTGACATGTTTCGAGTTCCTTTCAACATTTTGGAAATCCCGCTGAAACTTTGGACATTCTCGCGAAGGGTTCCCAATCCCCGACAAGACTGGTACCATTTCACGTCCAAATCTCTCAAACTCCGGGAGAGATTCTCAAAACCAAGGTTGACATGTTTCGAGTTCCTTTCAACATTTTGGAAATCCCGCTGAAACTTTGGACATTCTGGCGAAGGGTTCTCAATCCCCGACAAGACTGGTACCCTTTCACGTCCAAATCTCTCAAACTCCGGGAGAGATTCTCAAAACCAAGGTTGACATGTTTCGAGTTCCTTTCAACATTTTGGAAATCCCGCTGAAACTTTGGACATTCTCGCGAAGGGTTCCCAATCCCCGACAAGACTGGTACCCTTTCACGTCCAAATCTCTCAAACTCCGGGAGAGATTCTCAAAACCAAGGTTGACATGTTTCGAGTTCCTTTCAACATTTTGGAAATCCCGCTGAAACTTTGGACATTCTCGCGAAGGGTTCCCAATCCCCGACAAGACTGGTACCCTTTCACGTCCAAATCTCTCAAACTCCGGGAGAGATTCTCAAAACCAAGGTTGACATGTTTCGAGTTCCTTTCAACATTTTGGAAATCCCGCTGAAACTTTGGACATTCTCGCGAAGGGTTCCCAATCCCCGACAAGACTGGTACCCTTTCACGTCCAAATCTCTCAAACTCCGGGAGAGATTCTCAAAACCAAGGTTGACATGTTTCGAGTTCCTCGCAACATTTTGGAAATCCCGCTGAAACTTTCGACATTCTCGCGAAGGGTTCCCAATCCCCGACAAGACTGGTACCCTTTCACGTCCAAATCTCTCAAACTCCGGGAGAGATTCTCAAAACCAAGGTTGACATGTTTCGAGTTCCTTTCAACATTTTGGAAATCCCGCTGAAACTTTGGACATTCTCGCGAAGGGTTCCCAATCCCCGACAAGACTGGTACCCTTTCACGTCCAAATCTCTCAAACTCCGGGAGAGATTCTCAAAACCAAGGTTGACATGTTTCGAGTTCCTTTCAACATTTTGGAAATCCCGCTGAAACTTTGGACATTCTCGCGAAGGGTTCCCAATCCGCGAAAAGATTGGTACCCTTTCACGTCCAAATCTCTCAAACTCCGGGAGAGATTCTCAAAACCAAGGTTGACATGTTTCGAGTTCCTTTCAACATTTTGGAAATCCCGCTGAAACTTTGGACATTCTCGCGAAGGGTTCCCAATCCCCGACAAGACTGGTACCCTTTCACGTCCAAATCTCTCAAACTCCGGGAGAGATTCTCAAAACCAAGGTTGACATGTTTCGAGTTCCTTTCAACATTTTGGAAATCCCGCTGAAACTTTGGACATTCTCGCGAAGGGTTCCCAATCCCCGACAAGACTGGTACCCTTTCACGTCCAAATCTCTCAAACTCCGGGAGAGATTCTCAAAACCAAGGTTGACATGTTTCGAGTTCCTTTCAACATTTTGGAAATCCCGCTGAAACTTTGGACATTCTCGCGAAGGGTTCCCAATCCCCGACAAGACTGGTACCCTTTCACGTCCAAATCTCTCAAACTCCGGGAGAGATTCTCAAAACCAAGGTTGACATGTTTCGAGTTCCTTTCAACATTTTGGAAATCCCGCTGAAACTTTGGACATTGTCGCGAAGGGTTCCCAATCCCCGACAAGACTGGTACCCTTTCACGTCCAAATCTCTCAAACTCCGGGAGAGATTCTCAAAACCAAGGTTGACATGTTTCGAGTTCCTTTCAACATTTTGGAAATCCCGCTGAAACTTTGGACATTCTCGCGAAGGGTTCCCAATCCCCGACAAGACTGGTACCCTTTCACGTCCAAATCTCTCAAACTCCGGGAGAGATTCTCAAAACCAAGGTTGACATGTTTCGAGTTCCTTTCAACATTTTGGAAATCCCGCTGAAACTTTGGACATTCTGGCGAAGGGTTCCCAATCCCCGACAAGACTGGTACCCTTTCACGTCCAAATCTCTCAAACTCCGGGAGAGATTCTCAAAACCAAGGTTGACATGTTTCGAGTTCCTTTCAACATTTTGGAAATCCCGCTGAAACTTTGGACATTCTCGCGAAGGGTTCCCAATCCCCGACAAGACTGGTACCCTTTCACGTCCAAATCTCTCAAACTCCGGGAGAGATTCTCAAAACCAAGGTTGACATGTTTCGAGTTCCTTTCAACATTTTGGAAATCCCGCTGAAACTTTGGACATTCTCGCGAAGGGTTCCCAATCCCCGACAAGACTGGTACCCTTTCATGTCCAAATCTCTCAAACTCCGGGAGAGATTCTCAAAACCAAGGTTGACATGTTTCGAGTTCCTTTCAACATTTTGGAAATCCCGCTGAAACTTTGGACATTCTGGCGAAGGGTTCCCAATCCCCGACAAGACTGGTACCCTTTCACGTCCAAATCTCTCAAACTCCGGGAGAGATTCTCAAAACCAAGGTTGACATGTTTCGAGTTCCTTTCAACATTTTGGAAATCCCGCTGAAACTTTGGACATTCTGGCGAAGGGTTCCCAATCCCCGACAAGACTGGTACCCTTTCACGTCCAAATCTCTCAAACTCCGGGAGAGATTCTCAAAACCAAGGTTGACATGTTTCGAGTTCCTCTCAACATTTTGGAAATCCCGCTGAAACTTTGGACATTCTCGCGAAGGGTTCCCAATCCCCGACAAGACTGGTACCCTTTCACGTCCAAATCTCTCAAACTCCGGGAGAGATTCTCAAAACCAAGGTTGACATGTTTCGAGTTCCTTTCAACATTTTGGAAATCCCGCTGAAACTTTGGACATTCTCGCGAAGGGTTCCCAATCCCCGACAAGACTGGTACCCTTTCACGTCCAAATCTCTCAAACTCCGGGAGAGATTCTCAAAACCAAGGTTGACATGTTTCAAGTTCCTCTCAACATTTTGGAAATCCCGCTGAAACTTTGGACATTCTCGCGAAGGGTTCCCAATCCCCGACAAGACTGGTACCCTTTCACGTCCAAATCTCTCAAACTCCGGGAGAGATTCTCAAAACCAAGGTTGACATGTTTCAAGTTCCTTTCAACATTTTGGAAATCCCACTGAAACTTTGGACATTCTCGCGAAGGGTTCCCAATCCCCGACAAGACTGGTACCCTTTCACGTCCAAATCTCTCAAACTCCGGGAGAGATTCTCAAAACCAAGGTTGACATGTTTCAAGTTCCTTTCAACATTTTGGAAATCCCACTGAAACTTTGGACATTCTGACGAAGGGTTCCCAATCCCCGACAAGACTGGTACCCTTTCACGTCCAAATCTCTCAAACTCCGGGAGAGATTCTCAAAACCAAGGTTGACATGTTTCGAGTTCCTCGCAACATTTTGGAAATCCCGCTGAAACTTTGGACATTCTCGCGAAGGGTTCCCAATCCCCGACAAGACTGGTACCCTTTCACGTCCAAATCTCTCAAACTCCGGGAGAGATTCTCAAAACCAAGGTTGACATGTTTCGAGTTCCTTTCAACATTTTGGAAATCCCGCTGAAACTTTGGACATTCTCGCGAAGGGTTCCCAATCCCCGACAAGACTGGTACCCTTTCACGTCCAAATCTCTCAAACTCCGGGAGAGATTCTCAAAACCAAGGTTGACATGTTTCGAGTTCCTCGCAACATTTTGGAAATCCCGCTGAAACTTTGGACATTCTCGCGAAGGGTTCCCAATCCCCGACAAGACTGGTACCCTTTCACGTCCAAATCTCTCAAACTCCGGGAGAGATTCTCAAAACCAAGGTTGACATGTTTCGAGTTCCTCTCAACATTTTGGAAATCCCACTGAAACTTTGGACATCCTCGCGAAGGGTTCCCAATCCCCGACAAGACTGGTACCCTTTCACGTCCAAATCTCTCAAACTCCGGGAGAGATTCTCAAAACCAAGGTTGACATGTTTCGAGTTCCTTTCAACATTTTGGAAATCCCGCTGAAACTTTGGACATTCTGGCGAAGGGTTCCCAATCCCCGACAAGACTGGTACCCTTTCACGTCCAAATCTCTCAAACTCCGGGAGAGATTCTCAAAACCAAGGTTGACATGTTTCGAGTTCCTTTCAACATTTTGGAAATCCCGCTGAAACTTTGGACATTCTCGCGAAGGGTTCCCAATCCCCGACAAGACTGGTACCCTTTCACGTCCAAATCTCTCAAACTCCGGGAGAGATTCTCAAAACCAAGGTTGACATGTCTCGAGTTCCTTTCAACATTTTGGAAATCCCGCTGAAACTTTGGACATTCTCGCGAAGGGTTCCCAATCCCCGACAAGACTGGTACCCTTTCACGTCCAAATCTCTCAAACTCCGGGAGAGATTCTCAAAACCAAGGTTGACATGTTTCGAGTTCCTTTCAACATTTTGGAAATCCCGCTGAAACTTTGGACATTCTCGCGAAGGGTTCCCGATCCCGAACAAGACTGGTACCCTTTCACGTCCAAATCTCTCAAACTCCGGGAGAGATTCTCAAAACCAAGGTTGACATGTTTCGAGTTCCTTTCAACATTTTGGAAATACCGCTGAAACTTTGGACATTCTCGCAAAGGGTTCCCAATCCGCGAAAAGATTGGTACCCTTTCACGTCCAAATCTCTCAAACTCCGGGAGAGATTCTCAAAACCAAGGTTGACATGTTTCGAGTTCCTTTCAACATTTTGGAAATCCCACTGAAACTTTGGACATTCTCGCGAAGGGTTCCCAATCCCCGACAAGACTGGTACCCTTTCACGTCCAAATCTCTCAAACTCCGGGAGAGATTCTCAAAACCAAGGTTGACATGTTTCGAGTTCCTTTCAACATTTTGGAAATCCCGCTGAAACTTTGGACATTCTCGCGAAGGGTTCCCAATCCCCGACAAGACTGGTACCCTTTCACGTCCAAATCTCTCAAACTCCGGGAGAGATTCTCAAAACCAAGGTTGACATGTTTCGAGTTCCTTTCAACATTTTGGAAATCCCGCTGAAACTTTGGACATTGTCGCGAAGGGTTCCCAATCCCCGACAAGACTGGTACCCTTTCACGTCCAAATCTCTCAAACTCCGGGAGAGATTCTCAAAACCAAGGTTGACATGTTTCGAGTTCCTTTCAACATTTTGGAAATCCCGCTGAAACTTTGGACATTCTCGCAAAGGGTTCCCAATCCCCGACAAGACTGGTACCCTTTCACGTCCAAATCTCTCAAACTCCGGGAGAGATTCTCAAAACCAAGGTTGACATGTTTCGAGTTCCTTTCAACATTTTGGAAATCCCGCTGAAACTTTGGACATTCTCGCGAAGGGTTCCCGATCCCGAACAAGACTGGTACACTTTCACGTCCAAATCTCTCAAACTCCGGGAGAGATTCTCAAAACCAAGGTTGACATGTTTCGAGTTCCTTTCAACATTTTGGAAATCCCGCTGAAACTTTGGACATTCTCGCGAAGGGTTCCCAATCCGCGAAAAGATTGGTACCCTTTCACGTCCAAATCTCTCAAACTCCGGGAGAGATTCTCAAAACCAAGGTTGACATGTTTCGAGTTCCTCTCAACATTTTGGAAATCCTGCTGAAACTTTGGACATTCTCGCGAAGGGTTCCCAATCCCCGACAAGACTGGTACCCTTTCACGTCCAAATCTCTCAAACTCCGGGAGAGATTCTCAAAACCAAGGTTGACATGTTTCGAGTTCCTTTCAACATTTTGGAAATCCCGCTGAAACTTTGGACATTGTCGCGAAGGGTTCCCAATCCCCGACAAGACTGGTACCCTTTCACGTCCAAATCTCTCAAACTCCGGGAGAGATACTCAAAACCAAGGTTGACATGTTTCGAGTTCCTTTCAACATTTTGATAATCCCGCTGAAACTTTGGACATTCTCGCGAAGGGTTCCCAATCCCCGACAAGACTGGTACCCTTTCACGTCCAAATCTCTCAAACTCTGGGAGAGATTCTCAAAACCAAGGTTGACATGTTTCGAGTTCCTTTCAACATTTTGGAAATCCCGCTGAAACTTTGGACATTCTCGCGAAGGGTTCCCAATCCCCGACAAGACTGGTACCCTTTCACGTCCAAATCTCTCAAACTCCGGGAGAGATTCTCAAAACCAAGGTTGACATGTTTCGAGTTCCTTTCAACATTTTGGAAATCCCGCTGAAACTTTGGACATTCTGGCGAAGGGTTCCCAATCCCCGACAAGACTGGTACCCTTTCACGTCCAAATCTCTCCAACTCCGGGAGAGATTCTCAAAACCAAGGTTGACATGTTTCGAGTTCCTTTCAACATTTTGGAAATCCCGCTGAAACTTTGGACATTCTCGCGAAGGGTTCCCAATCCCCGACAAGACTGGTACCCTTTCACGTCCAAATCTCTCAAACTCCGGGAGAGATTCTCAAAACCAAGGTTGACATGTTTCGAGTTCCTTTCAACATTTTGGAAATCCCGCTGAAACTTTGGACATTCTCGCGAAGGGTTCCCAATCCCCGACAAGACTGGTACCATTTCACGTCCAAATCTCTCAAACTCCGGGAGAGATTCTCAAAACCAAGGTTGACATGTTTCGAGTTCCTTTCAACATTTTGGAAATCCCGCTGAAACTTTGGACATTCTGGCGAAGGGTTCTCAATCCCCGACAAGACTGGTACCCTTTCACGTCCAAATCTCTCAAACTCCGGGAGAGATTCTCAAAACCAAGGTTGACATGTTTCGAGTTCCTTTCAACATTTTGGAAATCCCGCTGAAACTTTGGACATTCTCGCGAAGGGTTCCCAATCCCCGACAAGACTGGTACCCTTTCACGTCCAAATCTCTCAAACTCCGGGAGAGATTCTCAAAACCAAGGTTGACATGTTTCGAGTTCCTTTCAACATTTTGGAAATCCCGCTGAAACTTTGGACATTCTCGCGAAGGGTTCCCAATCCCCGACAAGACTGGTACCCTTTCACGTCCAAATCTCTCAAACTCCGGGAGAGATTCTCAAAACCAAGGTTGACATGTTTCGAGTTCCTTTCAACATTTTGGAAATCCCGCTGAAACTTTGGACATTCTCGCGAAGGGTTCCCAATCCCCGACAAGATTGGTACCCTTTCACGTCCAAATCTCTCAAACTCCGGGAGAGATTCTCAAAACCAAGGTTGACATGTTTCGAGTTCCTCGCAACATTTTGGAAATCCCGCTGAAACTTTCGACATTCTCGCGAAGGGTTCCCAATCCCCGACAAGACTGGTACCCTTTCACGTCCAAATCTCTCAAACTCCGGGAGAGATTCTCAAAACCAAGGTTGACATGTTTCGAGTTCCTTTCAACATTTTGGAAATCCCGCTGAAACTTTGGACATTCTCGCGAAGGGTTCCCAATCCCCGACAAGACTGGTACCCTTTCACGTCCAAATCTCTCAAACTCCGGGAGAGATTCTCAAAACCAAGGTTGACATGTTTCGAGTTCCTTTCAACATTTTGGAAATCCCGCTGAAACTTTGGACATTCTCGCGAAGGGTTCCCAATCCGCGAAAAGATTGGTACCCTTTCACGTCCAAATCTCTCAAACTCCGGGAGAGATTCTCAAAACCAAGGTTGACATGTTTCGAGTTCCTTTCAACATTTTGGAAATCCCGCTGAAACTTTGGACATTCTCGCGAAGGGTTCCCAATCCCCGACAAGACTGGTACCCTTTCACGTCCAAATCTCTCAAACTCCGGGAGAGATTCTCAAAACCAAGGTTGACATGTTTCGAGTTCCTTTCAACATTTTGGAAATCCCGCTGAAACTTTGGACATTCTCGCGAAGGGTTCCCAATCCCCGACAAGACTGGTACCCTTTCACGTCCAAATCTCTCAAACTCCGGGAGAGATTCTCAAAACCAAGGTTGACATGTTTCGAGTTCCTTTCAACATTTTGGAAATCCCGCTGAAACTTTGGACATTCTCGCGAAGGGTTCCCAATCCCCGACAAGACTGGTACCCTTTCACGTCCAAATCTCTCAAACTCCGGGAGAGATTCTCAAAACCAAGGTTGACATGTTTCGAGTTCCTTTCAACATTTTGGAAATCCCGCTGAAACTTTGGACATTGTCGCGAAGGGTTCCCAATCCCCGACAAGACTGGTACCCTTTCACGTCCAAATCTCTCAAACTCCGGGAGAGATTCTCAAAACCAAGGTTGACATGTTTCGAGTTCCTTTCAACATTTTGGAAATCCCGCTGAAACTTTGGACATTCTCGCGAAGGGTTCCCAATCCCCGACAAGACTGGTACCCTTTCACGTCCAAATCTCTCAAACTCCGGGAGAGATTCTCAAAACCAAGGTTGACATGTTTCGAGTTCCTTTCAACATTTTGGAAATCCCGCTGAAACTTTGGACATTCTGGCGAAGGGTTCCCAATCCCCGACAAGACTGGTACCCTTTCACGTCCAAATCTCTCAAACTCCGGGAGAGATTCTCAAAACCAAGGTTGACATGTTTCGAGTTCCTTTCAACATTTTGGAAATCCCGCTGAACTTTGGACATTCTCGCGAAGGGTTCCCAATCCCCGACAAGACTGGTACCCTTTCACGTCCAAATCTCTCAAACTCCGGGAGAGATTCTCAAAACCAAGGTTGACATGTTTCGAGTTCCTTTCAACATTTTGGAAATCCCGCTGAAACTTTGGACATTCTCGCGAAGGGTTCCCAATCCCCGACAAGACTGGTACCCTTTCATGTCCAAATCTCTCAAACTCCGGGAGAGATTCTCAAAACCAAGGTTGACATGTTTCGAGTTCCTTTCAACATTTTGGAAATCCCGCTGAAACTTTGGACATTCTGGCGAAGGGTTCCCAATCCCCGACAAGACTGGTACCCTTTCACGTCCAAATCTCTCAAACTCCGGGAGAGATTCTCAAAACCAAGGTTGACATGTTTCGAGTTCCTTTCAACATTTTGGAAATCCCGCTGAAACTTTGGACATTCTCGCGAAGGGTTCCCAATCCCCGACAAGACTGGTACCCTTTCACGTCCAAATCTCTCAAACTCCGGGAGAGATTCTCAAAACCAAGGTTGACATGTTTCGAGTTCCTTTCAACATTTTGGAAATCCCGCTGAAACTTTGGACATTCTCGCGAAGGGTTCCCAATCCCCGACAAGACTGGTACCCTTTCACGTCCAAATCTCTCAAACTCCGGGAGAGATTCTCAAAACCAAGGTTGACATGTTTCGAGTTCCTTTCAACATTTTGGAAATCCCGCTGAAACTTTGGACATTCTCGCGAAGGGTTCCCAATCCCGACAAGACTGGTACCCTTTCACGTCCAAATCTCTCAAACTCCGGGAGAGATTCTCAAAACCAAGGTTGACATGTTTCGAGTTCCTTTCAACATTTTGGAAATCCCGCTGAAACTTTGGACATTCTCGCGAAGGGTTCCCAATCCCCGACAAGACTGGTACCCTTTCACGTCCAAATCTCTCAAACTCCGGGAGAGATTCTCAAACCAAGGTTGACATGTTTCGAGTTCCTTTCAACATTTTGGAAATCCCGCTGAAACTTTGGACATTCTCGCGAAGGGTTCCCAATCCCCGACAAGACTGGTACCCTTTCACGTCCAAATCTCTCAAACTCCGGGAGAGATTCTCAAAACCAAGGTTGACATGTTTCGAGTTCCTTTCAACATTTTGGAAATCCCGCTGAAACTTTGGACATTCTGGCGAAGGGTTCCCAATCCCCGACAAGACTGGTACCCTTTCACGTCCAAATCTCTCAAACTCCGGGAGAGATTCTCAAAACCAAGGTTGACATGTTTCGAGTTCCTTTCAACATTTTGGAAATCCCGCTGAAACTTTGGACATTCTCGCGAAGGGTTCCCAATCCCCGACAAGACTGGTACCCTTTCACGTCCAAATCTCTCAAACTCCGGGAGAGATTCTCAAAACCAAGGTTGACATGTTTCGAGTTCCTTTCAACATTTTGGAAATCCCGCTGAAACTTTGGACATTCTCGGCGAAGGGTTCCCAATCCCCGACAAGACTGGTACCCTTCACGTCCAAATCTCTCAAACTCCGGGAGAGATTCTCAAAACCAAGGTTGACATGTTTCGAGTTCCTTTCAACATTTTGGAAATCCCGCTGAAACTTTGGACATTCTGGCGAAGGGTTGTTCCCAATCCCCGACAAGACTGGTACCCTTTCACGTCCAAATCTCTCAAACTCCGGGAGAGATTCTCAAAACCAAGGTTGACATGTTTCGAGTTCCTTTCAACATTTTGGAAATCCCGCTGAAACTTTGGACATTCTCGCGAAGGGTTCCCAATCCCCGACAAGACTGGTACCCTTTCACGTCCAAATCTCTCAAACTCCGGGAGAGATTCTCAAAACCAAGGTTGACATGTTTCGAGTTCCTCTCAACATTTTGGAAATCCCGCTGAAACTTTGGACATTCTCGCGAAGGGTTCCCAATCCCCGACAAGACTGGTACCCTTTCACGTCCAAATCTCTCAAACTCCGGGAGAGATTCTCAAAACCAAGGTTGACATGTTTCGAGTTCCTTTCAACATTTTGGAAATCCCGCTGAAACTTTGGACATTCTCGCGAAGGGTTCCCAATCCCCGACAAGACTGGTACCCTTTCACGTCCAAATCTCTCAAACTCCGGGAGAGATTCTCAAAACCAAGGTTGACATGTTTCAAGTTCCTCTCAACATTTTGGAAATCCCGCTGAAACTTTGGACATTCTCGCGAAGGGTTCCCAATCCCCGACAAGACTGGTACCCTTTCACGTCCAAATCTCTCAAACTCCGGGAGAGATTCTCAAAACCAAGGTTGACATGTTTCAAGTTCCTTTCAACATTTTGGAAATCCCACTGAAACTTTGGACATTCTCGCGAAGGGTTCCCAATCCCCGACAAGACTGGTACCCTTTCACGTCCAAATCTCTCAAACTCCGGGAGAGATTCTCAAAACCAAGGTTGACATGTTTCGAGTTCCTTTCAACATTTTGGAAATCCCGCTGAAACTTTGGACATTCTCGCGAAGGGTTCCCAATCCCCGACAAGACTGGTACCCTTTCACGTCCAAATCTCTCAAACTCCGGGAGAGATTCTCAAAACCAAGGTTGACATGTTTCGAGTTCCTCGCAACATTTTGGAAATCCCGCTGAAACTTTGGACATTCTCGCGAAGGGTTCCCAATCCCCGACAAGACTGGTACCCTTTCACGTCCAAATCTCTCAAACTCCGGGAGAGATTCTCAAAACCAAGGTTGACATGTTTCGAGTTCCTTTCAACATTTTGGAAATCCCGCTGAAACTTTGGACATTCTCGCGAAGGGTTCCCAATCCCCGACAAGACTGGTACCCTTTCACGTCCAAATCTCTCAAACTCCGGGAGAGATTCTCAAAACCAAGGTTGACATGTTTCGAGTTCCTCGCAACATTTTGGAAATCCCGCTGAAACTTTGGACATTCTCGCGAAGGGTTCCCAATCCCCGACAAGACTGGTACCCTTTCACGTCCAAATCTCTCAAACTCCGGGAGAGATTCTCAAAACCAAGGTTGACATGTTTCGAGTTCCTCTCAACATTTTGGAAATCCGCTGAAACTTTGGACATTCTCGCGAAGGGTTCCCAATCCCCGACAAGACTGGTACCCTTTCACGTCCAAATCTCTCAAACTCCGGGAGAGATTCTCAAAACCAAGGTTGACATGTTTCGAGTTCCTTTCAACATTTTGGAAATCCCGCTGAAACTTTGGACATTCTCGCGAAGGGTTCCCAATCCCCGACAAGACTGGTACCCTTTCACGTCCAAATCTCTCAAACTCCGGGAGAGATTCTCAAAACCAAGGTTGACATGTTTCGAGTTCCTTTCAACATTTTGGAAATCCCGCTGAAACTTTGGACATTCTCGCGAAGGGTTCCCAATCCCCGACAAGACTGGTACCCTTTCACGTCCAAATCTCTCAAACTCCGGGAGAGATTCTCAAAACCAAGGTTGACATGTTTCGAGTTCCTTTCAACATTTTGGAAATCCCGCTGAAACTTTGGACATTCTCGCGAAGGGTTCCCAATCCCCGACAAGACTGGTACCCTTTCACGTCCAAATCTCTCAAACTCCGGGAGAGATTCTCAAAACCAAGGTTGACATGTTTCGAGTTCCTTTCAACATTTTGGAAATCCCGCTGAAACTTTGGACATTCTCGCGAAGGGTTCCCAATCCCCGACAAGACTGGTACCCTTTCACGTCCAAATCTCTCAAACTCCGGGAGAGATTCTCAAAACCAAGGTTGACATGTTTCGAGTTCCTTTCAACATTTTGGAAATCCCGCTGAAACTTTGGACATTCTCGCGAAGGGTTCCCAATCCCCGACAAGACTGGTACCCTTTCACGTCCAAATCTCTCAAACTCCGGGAGAGATTCTCAAAACCAAGGTTGACATGTTTCGAGTTCCTTTCAACATTTTGGAAATCCCGCTGAAACTTTGGACATTCTCGCGAAGGGTTCCCAATCCCCGACAAGACTGGTACCCTTTCACGTCCAAATCTCTCAAACTCCGGGAGAGATTCTCAAAACCAAGGTTGACATGTTTCGAGTTCCTTTCAACATTTTGGAAATCCCGCTGAAACTTTGGACATTCTCGCGAAGGGTTCCCAATCCCCGACAAGACTGGTACCCTTTCACGTCCAAATCTCTCAAACTCCGGGAGAGATTCTCAAAACCAAGGTTGACATGTTTCGAGTTCCTTTCAACATTTTGGAAATCCCGCTGAAACTTTGGACATTCTCGCGAAGGGTTCCCAATCCCCGACAAGACTGGTACCCTTTCACGTCCAAATCTCTCAAACTCCGGGAGAGATTCTCAAAACCAAGGTTGACATGTTTCGAGTTCCTTTCAACATTTTGGAAATCCCGCTGAAACTTTGGACATTCTCGCGAAGGGTTCCCAATCCCCGACAAGACTGGTACC